>NC_091956.1:60579174-61179174 GCF_031021105.1 Erythrolamprus reginae | reverse complement strand
TATAATTGATTCCATGACTTTGCATGGGACGCAGCATAGTGAAATTGGTCTGTAGTTATCTACAAGAGAGGGGTCTCCTTTTTTGAAGATGGGGATGACCATTGCTTTCGACCATAGCTTAGGAAGTGTGCTGGTTCTGAAGGATTTTTCAAAAATTATGCTTAGTGGTTCAGCTATGGCAGAGGAGTGAATAGAATCGGGCCTGCCTTCCATGGGATTCATTGTGATCAGAAAGAAAAAGAGTAGTATATGGACAGGATCGCTCTGTATGACTATTGGGTCATTGTTAAATCCTAGTGCCTGCATGGATTAAGATGATACATAGATGACAGATAGGCAGATTTGAAAAAAGCAATTGCTGAAAGTGATGGGATCATCTGATAAATTAGAATAGCCATTTTCATTATTCTAAATCTTGGCCCTTAGCGAAGTTTTTAGAACAAATACATATATAAATTATATATAATTCAGCACTAGGGCTTTAGAAGAACTCAAGTACAATAGCATAAATAGGGATTTATCTTTTCATTCTGCAGTTTATACATTTACCAACATGAAATAAACTTTCTGCAGTTTCAATTAGTTTACATACCTTAGTTTATTAAAAAGGGGTACATGGATATTATTTTTCCTGAATCAGTGCTAGGACTAAATAATCTACTTCTATAAAAATGACAACATAAACAGAAAAACTATATGATTATTTTGTTTAGTTTTATTAATAATAACCTTAGCAACACTTACTGTTGATACCACTGAATTGCATTTTATTTGGATAGAACCCAATGTACAAGTCCTTCTTGATTTTGAATCTATTTTCTAAGTTATTTCCACTACCTTAATGACATCTGATCCAGGACTTTGAAAGACTAGATTCAGTGGTTCTGAAACAGAGAGGATAGATCCAAATCCAAATCTCTTTAGCAATTTAATGGCTAGATTAAGAAAATTGAGATAAATTCCACCATAGATAAAAATGGCTTTCACCCATAGTTGTGCACATTTACTTCAAGATGTCAGAGTTATACCCACAGAAAGTTAACTGTGGGAACTTGGCATCAGTAGAAGGATCTCTGAAATAATCAAACTTTTTTAAAAAAACACCATATTTATCTACTCAAGACTCACTTATACCGCCAGGCATGGGGGAGTTGAGATATTCCTTCCCCCTAGGCCATTACAAGTTATGCATGGTATGTTTGTGTGTATCTTTGGTTTTATAATAAGGGTTTTTAGTTGGGTTTTTTATTATTAGATTGTTACATGTTGTTTTATCATTGTTGTTAGCCGCCCCGAGTCTACGGAGAGGGGTGGCATACAAATCCAATTAATAATAATAATAATAATAATAATAATAATAATAATAATAATTATTATTATTATTATTATTACAGTGTTCCCTTGCTTTTCATGGGGGATGCGTTCCGAGACCGCCCGCGAAAGTTGAATTTCCGCGAAGTAGAAATGCGGAAGTAAATACACTATTTTTGGCTATGAGCAGTATCACAAGCCTTCCCTTAACACTTTAAACCCCTAAATTGCAATTTTCCATTCCTTTAGAAACCATTCAGATTATTACTCACCTTAAAGTTTATTAAAAAAAAATATTTATTAAAGGCAGACAAAAGTTTGGTGATGACATATGATGTCATAGGATGGGAAAAGCCGTGGTGTAGGGAAAAAACCCACGAATTATTTTTTTAATTCATATTTTTGAAAAACCGTGGTATAGACTTTTCGCGAAATTCGAACCCATGAAAATCGAGGGAACACTGTATTATTATTATTATTATTATTATTACTATTAGTATTAATAGTATTATTATTAGTATTATTATCTATTTATGGAATGGACTAAAATTAAGATCTTTAACTGGAGAGGGTGTGTGCATTTCTCCCCAGTATTAAATATAAATATTTTAAAAAATATATAAAAATATTTGGTAGTTAAATATATTCTTCACACTTGCCATTACTATTCTAAGCAATGGATTACACATAACTCACCTTAGTTATTGCTCTTTAATGACATAATCTCTCACAACAAGGGGTTCAATTTTCTTTACCTCTTGGCTTGACTCTATAGATTGCGAGCTATTCAAAGCTTATCCCACTATGATATAATCATTTATAGCTGCTCTTATTTTTCCTCCTATCATAGTAAATCTCTCATCTTCCTTTTCAAATGGCATACAGCTTCCACTGCTATAAATGATTCTATGTGATCAGTGGAAAGTGCGTCATTAACATCTCTAATACATGCTGCTTGCGGTGTACATTTCATGTAAGTACAAAGACATATAAAGATTACTTTGCACAAAAAGTAATAGGACAAATTAATCCAACAAAGAGTGCCTTATATTCATCTGACTTTCTATACATCTAAGTATATTCATACTCATAATAATTAAGAGGTTGATTTCATTCTTAGAATATCAATGCCAGTTAAATAAACTTCAGAGATGAATTATTTTTCTATTTGATTGTCCATCCAAAATAATTTGCAGTTATTTTTATCTTAATGGGATCAAAATGCGTAATTTCAAATCATTTTTGTCTGTCTATTTCTGTCCCTCCCTCTCTCTCTCTCTCTTCCCATTACTGCTCTAGGAGGAAATAGGATGAATTTTGGGCAGAATCCAGAACATATTAGCCTATTTGTTTCATGCTGATCTCATGCAATCAGTACAGGAGAGAAAGGAATCCTCAAATAAAAAATTAATTAAGAATGCTATGAATGATGGTATCATTCATTTCAATGTATGATGAAATTTTATTTATCTATCTATCTATCTATCTATCTATCTATCTATCTATCTATCTATCTATCTATCTATCTATCTATCTATCTATCTATTAGATTTGCATGCCGCCCCTCTCTGTAGACTCAGGGCGGCTAACAACAATAATAAAACAGCGTATGACAAATCTAATATTTAAAATAACTAAAAACCCTTATTAAAACCAAGCATACACACAAACATACCATGCATAAATTGTATAGGCCTAGGGGGAAAGGAGTATCTCAGTTCCCCCATGCCTGACTACAGAGGTGGGCTTTAAGGAGCTTATGAAAGGCGAGGAGGGTGGAGGCAATTCTGATCTCTGGGGGGAGCTGGTTCCAGAGGGTCAGGGCTGCCACAGAGAAGGCTCTTTCCATGGGTCCTGCCAAACAACATTGTTTAGTTGACGGGACCCGAAGAAGGCCCACTCTGTGGGACCTGACTGGTCGCTGGGATTCGTGCGGCAGAAGGCGGTCCCGGAGATATTCTGGTCTGATGCCATGAAGGGCTTTATAGGCCATAACCAATACTTTGAATTGTGACTGGAAACTGATCGGCAACCAATGCAGACTGCAGAGTGCTGGTGTAACATGGGCATATTTAGGGAAGCCCATGACTGCTCTCGCAGCTGCATTCTGCACGATCTGAAGTTTCCGAACACTTTTCCAAGATAGCCCCATGTAGACAGCATTACAGTAGTCGAGCCTCGAGGTGATGAGGGCATGAGTGATTGTGAGCAGTGACTCCCGGTACAAATAGGGCTGCAACTGGTGCACCAGGCGAACCTTGGCAAACTCCCCCCTCGCCACAGCTGAAAGATGTTTCTCTAATGTGAGCTGTAAATTGAGGAGGACATCCAAGTTGTGGACCTTCTCTGAGGGGGTCAATGATTCCCCCCCCCAGGGTGATGGATGGACATATGGAATTGTCCCTGGGAGGCAAAACCCACAGCCACTCCGTCTTATCAGGGTTGAGTTTGAGTCTGTTGACACCCATCCAGACCTCAACAGCCTCCAGGCACTGGCACATCACATCCACTGCTTCATTGACAGGACATGGGGTGGAGATGTACAACTGGGTATCATCTGCGTACTGATGATACCTCACCCCATGCCCTTGGATGATCTCACCCAGTGGTTTCATGTAGATGTTAAATAGCAGGGGAGAGAGGACCAACCCCTGAGGCACCCCGCAAGGGAGAACCTTAGAGGTCGACCTCTGACCCCCCTCTAACACCGACTGCGACCGACTGGAGAAGTAGGAGGAGAACCACTGAAGAACAGTGCCTCCCACTCCCAACCCCTCCAGCCGGTGCAGAAGGATACCATGGTCAATGGTATCAAAAGCCGCTGAGAGGTCAAGAAGCACCAGGACAGAGGATAAAACCCCTGTCCCGGGCCCGCCAGAGATCATCCATCAACGCAACCAAAGCAGTTTTCGTGCTGTAGCTGGGCCTGAATCCTGACTGTTGAGGGCCTAGATAATATGCTTCTTCCAAGGACCACTGGAGCTGGAGCGCCATCACCTTCTCAACAACCTTCCCTTTATGGGGAAGGTTGTTGAGAAGGTGATGGCGCTCCAGCTCCAGCAGTCCTTGGAAGAAGCCGATAGTTGTTAAGAAGCCAAAACCATTCCATGGTATCTCCTGCTTGGTACATACCTTAAGACCAAGAAGCCCAATAATAAAATTTTATGTCAACACCAATGACAGAGTAATGTTCACTAATATATGGAGAAAACAAAAGATTTAATGAGTCTAGGAGATATTCTGTGATGGATACCAATCAATTTTCAGTAAATAGAATAATCCATACACTCACTCAGTCAGTCAATAATATATAGGGTATGGTACATTAGAAAGCAAAATTACTGTATTATGCAAAGAGCTAGTAGGGGAAGAATATTGTAAAAAGAAGCTAGCTTATTTTAAGAATGTACCCAATCCAGAGATAAAACAAAACATTTTTTGTAAGTATAAAAGTAGCAAAAGATGTCTAAATCTATATTCCTATACAAAAAAAGGAACCAAATTGTATGTAACCTAAATATAATGTTATAGTAGACTATAAAAAAGGAGAGAATTTTAATCATGTAGGAATAGATCAACATATAAAGAAGCTCTCTAGCAGCATATTGTTTCCTAGCTTCCAAAAACATTCCCACTGTATCATGAACTTTCTGGAACTTTCTGTCCATTGCCATGAACACAAAAAGGTCAAAACTAAGCTTCAAATAGCAAATCTGCAAGAAGAAAGTAAATCTGTTTTGGTTTCTTTCACATTATTGTTAATTTGAAATGCAAATAATTTCCATTTTACTTATTAGAATATTTGAAATTTTAACAAATTCTCATTTTTAGAAAAAGAACCAAATGAAGTTTTCACCCCTTTCTAGTAGCAAACTGTATGATGTAATTTCAACCTGTGAAATGACCTTGCTTCTATAAATACAGGATCATTTCCTAGGCAAGAATTATGACAGATAGATGGTGATATTTTTAAAATTAACATCATATATAATAACTGTTCATGACAGTATAAGTTCACACTTATGCAAAATAAATGTTATTTATTCTAGATAAATTCCAGATCACAGCATCAATCTAAATAGTTTACCGGTAGTAGCTTTTCCATTTTTGTCATTATGTATTTACAATATTTTCATATTATATTCCACATATCCTCATGTCATCATGGCCTTATAATGAAATTAAAATTAAATATATTATAACAATGTTTTGACAAATGCAAACAGGTTGTCTAATATGTGGTAAGAATTCAATTTGACAACAGTTAATGGAAACAATTTTGAAGACAATAATCTGCAAATGGATAATACTACAATCATACGCTTCAGAAAAGTAGTTAAAAATAGTTAAAATATTTGCACTGATTTCAAACATATTAAATCTAAAGGTCATCAAAAAGTTGCATTTTTCCTAATTGTTTTTTAAAGCATTTTAAAGCTGGATTTACATGTGCTTCATTGATTTTGAAAAAGCATTTGATAAAATAAGACACAGAAAACTATTATAAACCCTGAAATAATTAGGACTAGATGATAACGGCATCTCAATAAGGGATTTTTAATGACTTTTAATTATTAGATTTGTTATACATTGTTTTTATTATTGCTGTGAGCCACCCCGAGTCTGCGGAGAGGGGCGGCATACAAATCTAATTAATAATAATAATAATAATAATAATAATAATAATTAATAATAATAATAATAATAATAATCTCAATCAGAAAGAATCTATATAAACATCAGGTAGCGAAAATGAGAGTAGGCTGAAAATACTCAGATGATTCAGAAATATGAAGATGGGTGAAACAGGGCTGCATTTTGCCTCCGTTATTGTTTATTTTCCACTCTGAATCAATTTTCAATGAAGCACTAGAAAACATTGATGTTGGCCTCAAAGTAAACGGTAGTAAGACCAGCAATTTAAGATATGCTAATTATAGAATTCTGCTTGTCTGTAAGCATAAAGACCTTCAGTTCCTCATCAACAGTCACAGAAATATCTGAAATATACATCTTGAAGTTAAAGAAAACTCAAAAACTAAGATCATGGTCATCAGCAAACAACTCATTAATTTACTGCTGATAATTTCGGAAGGAATACCACTAGAAAAATATTGAAAAGATCATGAACCTTGGTTCAGCATGTGAAGTTGATTGTCAATCAGTGTTGCTTTCTATGTGGACAGTTTGATTTTACAGAAGTTTGATTTACTTGGAGTTATATTGTGTATCCCTTTATTTTTATATCCCTTTATTTTTTTGAGCAGTGTATAAAAATATATATAGCCAATATGTTGGAAATTTCAAAAAGCATATGGTACATATTATCACCAATGGTGGACATGTGAAAAAGAAAAAAAGAATTGGACCATGATTGGGAAAATAATAAAATAACATATTGATTGGAAACTAGATTTTTTTTTTACTAAGAATTAGGTCTGGAAACTATGTAAAACAAGTATACTATTTAATAATTCACATCTTATCAGCAGCCAGGATTGTATATCTGTCAAAATGATAAAATAAAGGGAAAACTAAATGTTGATGAAATTGTAAGGAGAATTTTTGACTGGGCTGAAATGGACAAGATGACCAAAGAATTATAGAATAAGGGAAAAAATCAGAATACCATTTAACTTGGTTTTATGAATGGTAAAAAATAGGAATTCAATATTATGAAATGTATAAAAAGCAATTTGTTAAGTGTGTGTGTGTATGTGTAATGGAAAAGATATATATGTAAATGAATGTACGGTATATAGAAATTGAAGAGAGAATACATATTGAAGAAATCCATAAATGAGATTTATGAAATAGGATAAAAAATAGATCAGAAAGTAGATATACATACAATAAATAGGTATAGAAATGAATTATAAATATATTCAAAAACATTTATAAGTACCGGTATATAATAATTTTGTGGACTGATCTTGAGCTAGAACTAAAATAGGAACTAGGATTCTTACTATTGTATGTTTTTCGTGTTATGTCATGTTTTTATGTGTGTGTGTGTGTGTGTGTGTGTGTGTGTGAAAAAGAAAATGTGTTTTTAAGATTTGAGTGCCATGTAACTTGTGATAAATTTATACTGGAAAATTGATGTTTTACAATTATGTTAAATTTATATGGAAAATTAATGTTTTACAGAATGAGACTTCATATTTAAAAACAAATTTATCTGGACAATAATATTTTCTTGATAAGATATAAGGACAATATGACTTTAAAAAATGAGCTATTTGGTAGTATTATCTTTAATATGGATTTTTTTCCTCTAAAATATCCACCAGATACTTTCCATTTGCTATATGTCTAAGCCTCAAGTGAAGCTTTTATTTGCTTAAGCTTCTAAATGAACAGTAATTCACATAATTGCAAAAAATAAAATGATGGAAGACTAAATGTATTCCTCTGGACTTCTTGAATGTTATGCCAAATGAAAAAGGATATGATTAATTTCCAGTTGCAATAGTCTGGCACAAGTCCATTCAAGAAATTGCACTCAGATGAAAGGATTTCAATGCCAGCTGAAAAACAAAATCATATGGTTCTTCCTAAAGAAGAAGGAAATAACCTTGAGTTAATAATCAATACAGTGGACTACTAAATTAAGTCATTATTGGACTCCATTTCTGTGAAAAATGTGCCTGTGTAATTGTACAGAAGAATTTTAACAAGGAAAATAAAAACTAATAGAAAATAAGAAAAAGAAAAAAAATAAGAAGCAAGCTATATAAATTTAAACAACAGTTTGCTGCTGTGAAGTAAGTAAAAAATAGTAAAAGAAAAAAGAAAGAAGAAAAAGTAGCTTTCAATCTTCTATACGCCACTTACAATAATAGTCTATTGAAAGAGTAGCTGATGCCTGTCCTTTGCTATGAAACTATATGATGGGGCTTGATAAATTGATACTTAAAGCTTGAAAATTAATGAGTAGTTTAAAAAGGGACTGTATTATTTTGTTAGAGATGGTAAGCTAAGTTTCTGTTATACAGAATACAGTGGTACCTCTAGATACGAGCTGCTCCACATGCGAGTATTCCACGTTACGAGCGAAATTTCTGTTCGACACCCAAGCTCAAATTTGGGATACGAGCTGAGCTTCCACTAGGTGGCGCAAGAATCTCCTTGCTTCTGGTTATCTCGGCGCAAAAAACAAAGTCTTAAGGCATTCGTTCGAGATGTGAGTTGATTGACTCACGAGCTCGGGTCTGGAATGAATTAAACTCATATGTCGAGATACCACTGTACATTATTTGCATAGCATAGACTTTCAATTTGTCCATCAGATGAATTGTTCAGAACCTCACTGTGAACAACATTCCTGGCTTTGCTCTCTGGCTGGAGGATGACCAGACTGTTAGGTGAACTGACTCTGGAGCATGCCACATAGAACCGGCCATGGGAGAAACACCCAGCTTCCCTCACTTGTGTTTTCTTAATCACATCTGTAAATCTTTTCCTGCATTTTTTTTTGGCCTCTTTTCTCTTTAACTAGTGTTACAGTAGAAGGAACAGATTCGTCTGAACTGAGGAGGAAAATAAAGGGGAAAATTGTCACTGCCTAATAGCATCCATGGGAATTCATCTGGCTTGCATGGCTTAGCTCAACTGTTCTGCGGTAAAGCTGATTGCTGCTGTGAAAGCAAAAGCAAAACTGAAACTCCTCTGCTTGTGTTTTGCATTTGGATCAGATTTCTTTTCAGGTTGGGAGGCAGCTTGTTAATAATAATATAAGAAATATTCATGCTTCTATGGTCATTTTGAAAAAAAATCTTTCTTAGTGAGCACCCAGAAGCCAAGAGAAACATATATGGCAAATTTCAAGTTTGTAGGCTTTACTGTTCTGGAGATTTCATAATTAATGTGTGAGTGGTTTTCGCTTTCATATAGGTAGGTAGGTAGATAAAAATAATATAAAGAACAAAACTATTAAGAATCAAGTTAACTCAAAATGAAACAACCAGAAAAAAATCTAATTAATTTAAAATAGAAATATAACTTTATTAATCTTATATAAAACAATTACAACATACAGTACTAGTAGCATTAAGAATGCTAATGCTACTTTAAAAAAAAATTAAAAGCCTTTTTCGCTAAAATCAACATCAAGAATTAACTTGTACTCACTTTAACAGAGTTATTAGATTTGCAAATTTAATTAATTATCTATTATGCATTGAAATAATATACTGCTTTCATTTTCCTATCAGCATATGCTTATTTTATATGACTTTCTCACCAACCTGATTAAATTACTCTTTATTTATTTACTTGGCATTCTCTTTTCATATTTGGATACTGCTTGCAACATCAAATGCAATTTATGTGGCTTCAACTCTCTTAGCCCCAGAGAGTCTGCTGAATACATCTAGTTCATAGTAGTCTAAGATGTCTATCATTATACTTAATTGTACAATTAAGTATAATTTCACTTTGAAATTAGTGGAATGTGTGTGTGTGATTTCAAGCAGAGAAAAACAGCTATTACATAACCAAGTGTGAAATACAGCCATGTATGCCTTCTGTGGACGCACACTGACAAATAATCTTTCCCAAATTTAATATATTTTTATGCTCCTCTCTTTTGAAGACTCTCAGTGGCTAACAATAAAAAGTATCATACCAAAAAACCCCCTATTTGAAATCTGATTTGAAGAAACAAATCAGTGCAGTGAAAATAATAAATATCTGAAAAGAAATGGATATACAGTATATATTCATGGCACCGGACCAGATTATCTCAGGGACCGCCTTCTGCTGCACGAATCCCAGCGACCAGTTAGGTCCCACAGAGTGGGCCTTCTCCGGGTCCCGTCAACTAAACAATGTCGTTTGGCGGGACCCAGGGGAAGAGCCTTCTCTGTGGCGGCCCCGGCCCTCTGGAACCAACTCCCCCCAGAGATTAGAATAGCCCCCACCCTTCTTGCCTTTTGTAAGCTCCTCAAAACCCACCTCTGCCGTCAGGCATGGGGGATCTGAGATATTCTTT
Organism: Erythrolamprus reginae; assembly: GCF_031021105.1. NCBI lineage: Eukaryota > Metazoa > Chordata > Lepidosauria > Squamata > Dipsadidae > Erythrolamprus > Erythrolamprus reginae. Next base: position 61,168,868 of record NC_091956.1, on the reverse strand, counting down.
CCCCCTAGGCTTCTACAATTTATGCATGGTATGTTTCTATGTATGATTGGTTTTATAACAAGGGTTTTTAGCTGTTTTAGTATTGGATTTCTACATGCTGTTTTTATCACTGTTGTTAGCCGCCCCGAGTCCACGGAGAGGGGCGGCAATCAAATCAAATCATCAAATCAAATCATCAAATCAAATCATCAAATCAAATCAAATCAAATATAAATATTGTATACTGTATATTCATCAATACACCCCACATTCAGAAGATGAAGATATTTTCTTTTTTTGGTGCCCGTAATTACCATTATGTGGGCTCAAATAATAATTTTTAATGCACACACATATTCAATGTCTTCATCCAGGAGTGTTCTAGATGTCTCTTTGGCTGTTTCACTCACTCAGCTCTGCAGAGAACCAAGGAGCCATATGGACATTTGGGAAAGGAGAGAGCAGGCTGAGACAATCCAATGCAATCAACTAAACATGAGCCAACAATGTGCAGCAGCAGCTAAAAAAGCCAACACAATCCTAAGCTGCATCAACAGGGGAATACACTCCAAGACCAGGGAAGTCTTAATACCACTCTACTACGCCCTGGTCCGACCACACCTGGAGTACTGTATTCAGTTCTGGTCACACTTCAAAAGAGACATTGAAACTCTGGAGAAGGTGCAAAAAAGAGCAACCAAGCTGATTAAGGGATTGGAAACCAAGACTTACGAAGAGAGACTGAGGGAACTGGGCATGGATAGCCTAGAAAAAAGGAGGACCAGAAAGGACATGATAGCAGTCTACAAGTATACGAGGGGATGTCACAGAGAGGAGGGGATCACTTTATTCTTCAGGGCACCAGAGGGCCGGACGAGGAACAACGGCTGGAAGCTCACCAAGGAGAGATTCAACATGGAGATAAGGAGGAACTTCCTGATGGTCAGAGCGATCAACCAATGGAACAACCTACCAGTGGACGTTGTGAACTCTGGACATTTTTAAGAGAAGATTGAACTGCCACTTGACTGGTGTGCTATAGGGTTCCTGCTTGGGCAGGGGGTTGAACTCGATGGCTTTCATGGTTCCTTTCAACAAACAAACAAACAAACAAACAAACAAACAAACAAACAAACAATAAATAAATAAATAAATAAATTTATCCTTCTCTTCCAGCAGGCAATCAGGGTCCTGACTGAACTGCCTATCATGTCATGAAGGCTGTCCCTAAATGCCTTCTAAAAATCAGTAGGTTCATAAAAAAGTAAGTTATTAAAAATAAAAGTAAATAGATTAGATTGCTCTTTAGCACTGACTTTTTGATTGGTCATAAAATTCATTTAAAAAACAGATTGTTTCCGAGATATCCAATCAACACTAACATTACAACAAAAGTTTGTAATCCTCCTGAAAATGTTAGGAGACATATCAATAAGTGAGGTTCAAATGGTTAGTTGCATCAATCGAAATAGATTTTGTGTCAAACTCTTCCACATAGTTATGTTCTTGTAGACAGTGAGTTATAACATTTATTGACCAAATTGAAAATGGTCACTTTAGGAATTAATTCATACGAAGATTATTTGGTGACTGATCTTTCCAGCCTGTTATTCTTTTTCCTGATATATTTAATGCAATGTGAATCCATTCTATTTCCCAGTGCTTATTTTTTGTATTACTGAATAATTTATCAAGCTCTGACACCTGTTTTCCAGAGAGTTAGCCTTTATTATCAACTCTGACTTATCTCTATATTGCCAACTGAGATTACATTAAGCTGTAATTATACTCTTTGTCATTCCAACAACAACAAAAGAATTGGCTCTAGTCATAGGACTAGGATCTAAAGAAGAAAGCCAGCAACATATGCACAAAATGCTGCATCATCCAGTATAGGAAAAACAACTGAAAATTTCCAAAGGTGTTTCTGTTTAAATTTTCTTGTAGCTAAACATCAAATTGTCTCATATCTATTAATAGGCTTATAAAAGGATTTAGAGAACTTAAGAATTTCACATTTCGTACCTAATATTATTATAGTACAAAAATATTTCTGAGCAGGGGATGTCCAGGCAAGAGATAAAAAATAAATCAAGATGGCAGCCACAAACAAAGTTTTAAATACGTTTTTAATATGTCATATTGTACATTCATAGATACCACTTTCATCTTTTATTTTTTAATACTTATCAGCATGTGCCCAGTGTGACTACTATTTGAGAAAAAACAGTACAAGACTGGTGTATAAGACACACCTAGACTAAACAATGTCGTTTGCCAGGCCCCAGGGGAAGAGCCTTCCCTGTGGCGGCCCCGGCCCTCTGGAATCAACTCCCCCCGGGAGATTAGATCTGCCCCCATTCTCCTTGTCTTTCGTAAGCTACTCAAGACCCACCTATACCGCCAGGCATGGGGGAACTGAGACACCTTTCCCAGGCTTTTATACTTTATGTTTGGTATGTATGTGTTGTTTGGTTTTAAATGATAGGGTTTTATGTCTTTTTCTCTTTTAATATTAGATTTGTTCCACTGTAACATTGTTTTATTATAGTTGTGAGCCGCCCCGAGTCTTCGGAGTGGGGCGGAATACAAATCTAATAAATAATAATAATAATAATAATAATAATAATAATAATTATTATTATTATTATTATTATTATTATTATTATTATTATGAAAAGTGGTAAAGTGAGGCAAAACTCACTTAATAACCGCTTTACTCAGGAGATAGGAACGTTGACCTCCATTGGGATCAGATGTCCAGGATTACCTGTCTGAACAGTACGCTCCTTTTAGAAGCAGATCAGGAGTTCATTTTAAAGCTCCAGAGAAAACATCTAGGGGAGAAGGCAGGTTGTCTTCGACTTACAACGGTTCATTTACTGACTGTTCAAAGTCGCAACGGCCCTGAAAAAATTGATTTATGCCCCTTTTTCACACTTACAACCTTTGCAGCAGCCCCACAATCGTGTGATCAAAACTTGGCCGCCGTTTCATATTTATGACCGTTGCTGTGTCCTGAAGTCATGTGATCCCCTTTTGCGACCGTCTCAGAAGCAAAGACAATGGGGGAGGGGGGAGAAGCCAGATTCGTTTAACGACTGGGTTTCTAACCAATCCACGCTCAGGCATTAAAATGTGCCGCTCAGACGTTATACCTTTCCGGCCACACTGAAAAAAAATTAGACGGAACATTGCTCTTGACCAATAGAACATTGCTCTTGACCAATAGAAAATGCAAACTCTCCTACCTTCTAAGTTATAGTACCTCTGACTAAGGGAAAATGAACTAATTTAATATGCAAACTCAATCAACAGCAATTGCTACTCTTCCTTGATGGGTTATTGCACGTGCTTCCTGAGCAATTTCCCAAAACTCTGAGCTGTGTTATAAGAAAATGGTATCATCCTTTGTGTACTTAAATTTCCATTAGAAATTAGTATCATATGGCACCACCGTTTTGCAGCTAAGTATTTTTCCCAATACAGTGGTACCTCGAGATACGAGTTTAATTCGTTCCGGACCTGGGCTCTTAAGTCGAGCAGCTCTTATCTCGAACGACTTTTCCCCATAGGAATTAATGTAAATAATTTTAATTGGTTCCAGCCCTCAAAAAACTCACAAAGTTAGTCTAAATTATGCAGAAAGACATGTTTTTAATGAAGAAATGTACATGTACATATAAATGAATAATGAAGTTTCTTTCACTTAACTTGTAAACTTTCTTAAACTTTTAAATTTACATATGTTCAACTTCTCTGCCACCCAATCCTGTAGGACAGAGGTCCCCAACCCTTTTTGCACCAGGGACCGGCTTTAAGCGATCAAGAGAGGAATGGGTGAATGAATGGACGGAGGGTGGGAAGGAAGGAAGGAAAGAGGGAAGGGACAGGAACAGAGGAAGGAAGCAAGGAAACTTATGAAAGGGGAGAGTAAGAGAGGAATGAGTGAAGGGAGGGAGGGAGGGAAGAAGGTGGGAAGGAGAAAGAAAAGAAGAAATAGAGGAATGGAAGGTAAAAGAGAGAAAGAAAAAGAGCAAGAAAGAAAGAAAGAAAGAAAGAAAGAAAGAAAGAAAGAAAGAAAGAAAGGGGGAAGGGACAGGAACAGAGGAAGGAAGGAAGGAAACTTATGAAAGGGGAGAGTAAGAGAGGAATGAGTGAAGGGAGGGAGGGAAGAAGGTGGGAAGGAGAAAGAAAAGAAGAAATAGAGGAAGGGAAGGTAAAAGAGAGAAAGAAAAAGAGCAAGAAAGAAAGAAAGAAAGAAAGAAAGAAAGAAAGAAAGAAAGGGGGAAGGGACAGGAACAGAGGAAGGAAGCAAGGAAACTTATGAAAGGGGAGAGTAAGAGAGGAATGAGTGAAGGGAGGGAGGGAGGGAAGAAGGTGGGAAGGAGAAAGAAAAGAAGAAATAGAAGGGAAGGTAAAAGAGAGAAAGAAAAAGAGCAAGAAAGAAAGCTGCAAGCACCCCCCCGAGCCCCCCAGGCCGGCTGCAACCTTTTAAAACACGCGCGCCGCTTCGCAGCTGTCTCCTGAAGCCGAACGCGGAAGTTAGCGTTTGGCTTCAGGAGACAGCTCCTTGGCGCTTGTATCTCGAATTTGGGCTTGTAAGTAGAACAAAAATATCTCTCCCCTCCCAGCTCTTATCTCGAGTTGCTCTTAAGTAGAGCAGCTCTTATGTCGGGGTTCCACTGTATCTGCAATTGTGGTGGTGGATTATAACCTAGACTCTCTATATAGGTAGAGTTAAGAGGGAGAACAATAGCTTGCTTGAGTAACCAGGGAGGGCAGATTTATGGTCTGTTCCTTAGGGAAAAATCAAAACAAACCCCCTGGAAAGGGTTTTACTATTACTTGGAATTGTAAAGATGATTAGAAGGATTAAGGTTCTCCAGTACTGTTTGCTTCAAGCTCATGCTGGATAGACAAGTTAGCCAAAGGTTCCTTAAAAAAAAAAATTTTTTTTTATTGATTTATTAAGAAAGGGGGAGGGGAATGGGAGTACAAAAAGAATAAGAGGGATACAAAGCAAGAAATCTTTTTACAGAATAACATATATAGATTGTTATACAGTGATCCCCCGCTCGTTGCGAGGGTTCCGTTCCAGGACCCCCCACAACGAGCGGGTTTTCGCGAAGTAGCGCTGCGGAAGTAAAAACACCATCTGCGCATGTGCAGATGGTGTTTTTACTTCCGCAGCGCTAGCAAGGAGCCGAAGATTGGGGGCGGCGCGGGTGTTTTAAAACGTCCCCGCCGACATGGGGGGCTCGCTAGCACCCCCCTAACCCAGGTTGGGGGTTCGGGGGTGTGCTAGCGAGCCCCCCATGTCGGCGGGGATGTTTTAAAACACCCGCACGACTTTCCAATGAGTCCCGAAGACAACGCGTTTGTCTTCGGGACTCATTGGAAAGTCGCGCGGGTGTTTTAAAACATCCCCGCCGACATGGGGGGCTCGCTAGCACACCCCCGAACCCCCAACCTGGGTTTGGGGGTGTGCTAGCGAGCCCCCCATGTCGGCGGGGATGTTTTAAAACACCCGTGCGACTTTCCAATGAGTCCCGAAGACAACGCGTTTGTCTTCGGGACTCATTGGAAAGTCGCGCGGGTGTTTTAAAACATCCCCGCCGACATGGGGGGCTCGCTAGCACACCCCCGAACCCCCAACCCGGGTTTGGGGGTGTGCTAGCGAGCCCCCCATGTCGGCGGGGATGTTTTAAAACACCCGTGCGACTTTCCAATGAGTCCCGAAGACAACGCGTTTGTCTTCGGGACTCATTGGAAAGTCGCGCGGGTGTTTTAAATCATCCCCGCCGACATGGGGGGCTCACTAGCACACCCCCGAACCCCCAACCCGGGTTTGGGGGTGTGCTAGCGAGCCCCCCATGTCGGCGGGGATGTTTTAAAACACCCGCGCGACTTTCCAATGAGTCCCGAAGACAACGCGTTTGTCTTCGGGACTCATTGGAAAGTCGCGCGGGTGTTTTAAAACGTCCCCGCTGGCATGGGGGGCTTCCTAGCAGCCCCCCAAACCCGGGTTGGGGGTCCGGGGGGTGCTGGCAAGCCCCCCATGCCGGTGGCGACGTTTTAAAACAGCCGCGCCGCCCCCAATCTTCGGCTCCTCGCTAGCGGGCAGGCAGGCGGCTCCTCGCTAGCGGGCAGGCAGGCGAGAGCTAGCGCCAGCGAACGGCTTGTCCGCGCTCGCTCTGGCCGCGAGAATGAACGGTGTGGGCGGGCGAAGGGCGGGCGGCAGCGAGGAGTTTGCGTGGGCGGTGGGGAAACTCCTTGCTGATGCCCGCTGCTCGCCCTCCCACCAGCAAGAGGGGGAAGACCCAGGGAAGCCGCCCAGCAGCTGATCTGCCGGGCACCATCTACGCATGCGTGCCCATAGAAAAAAGGGCACGCATGCACACATGGTGTTTTGACTTCCGGGTTGAAAAATCGCGAATTACCCTGTTCGCAATGGTCGGGGACGCAATAACCGGGGGATCACTGTACAGTGTTCCCTCGACTTTCGCGGGTTCGACCTTCGCGAAACGGCTATACCACGGTTTTTCAAAAATATTAATTAAAAAATACTTTGCTGTTTTTCCCCCTATACCACGTTTTTCCCCGCCCGATGATGTCATACGTCATCACCAAACTTTCATCCGCCTTTAATAAATTTTTTTTTTAATAAACTTTAATAAATAAACATGGTGAGTAATAATCTAAATGGTTGCTAAGGGAATGAGAAATTGCAGTTGAGGGGTTTAAAGTGTTAAGGGAAGGCTTGTGATACTTTTCATAGCCAAAAATAGTGTATTTACTTCCGCATCTCTACTTCGCGGAAATTCGACTTTTGCGGGTGGTCTCGGAACACATCCCCCGCGAAAATCGAGGGAATACTGTATATTTATTTCAAACATTTATCTATAGATATTTGTATTGTATTCAATATTCGTGATTGCATAATCTCATATCTATTAAGTATGTTAGTTTAAGGATAAAGTAGTACCTTGATATATGTATTAAGAGATACGTAAGATAGTAGAGGTTTTGGATGGGGTAAGGGAGGGGGGATAGTACCTGCGAAGTAGCAGGCGTATGTATTTTGACAACTTAGTTTTTGGTTATATTTGTTAAGTTTGTGTATTAAAGATACTTGTGAGTTATGTTGTTAGTAGGTTGTCGATAGATATCGGCGGGATTAAACTCAGACAGAGCGTGTGTTTTGGTTTTGGTCAGTGTTTTTGTTGTATATATTTTTCTTTTAGTGCAAGATAAGGGGTTTTCAATTGGTTTCTGTTTTATTGATTTTAACATTAGATAACCATCTATACCACTTCTCCCAGGCCTTGTAGAACTCGGAATCATTTTTGTTTTGCAGTTCCATTGTTATTTTGGATAATTCAGCGCATTCCATAATTTTACTAATAATGGTTCTTACCACTGGGAAAATGTTCCAAGTGAGGCCCCACACAGCACATGCAATTGCTTGAGTTGCCTTGTAGCTGGGCCAGAATAAATCAGTTTGGCTCCCAGGGAAGAACACACCATGGGAATAGAGACATGTAGTGCCAATACTGAAGTGGTGCAAATCCCTGTGTGTTAATGTTCTAATTCCTACATGGCAGGTTATACAATATGTTTCACAGTTGCTGTGAATAACTGTGATCACAGGGGCATGGGGCTGGTGACAAAATAGTGCCAAAGTCCCATGTACAAATATCCTTAATCTATGGCATTATAACTCTAACTGGGATGAATTAGAGTCCTGAAGAGTTCATGCTTGGCAGAAGGACTGAACCACCTGCTTGAAAATACAGTGAACCCTCGATCATCGCGAGGGTTCCGTTCCAGGACCCCAAGCGATGATCGATTTTTCGCGAAGTAGCGGTGCGGAAGTAAAAACACCATCTGCACATGCGCAGATGGTGTTTTTACTTCCACCGCCGCCGGGGTTTCCCCAAGCGCGCGCGCGTTGCTGGGGCCGCTTCCCAGCTGGGGAGCCGAGCTAGGGAGTCCCCACCGCGCGCGCGTTGCTGGGGAAAGCGCGCGCGCTTGGGGACATCGCAGCTCCGCTCTCCAGCTGGGGAGCCGAGCTAGGGAGTCCCCACCGCGCGCGCGTTGCTGGGGAAAGCGCGCGCGCTTGGGGACATCGCAGCTCCGCTCTCCAGCTGGGGAGCCGAGCTAGGGAGTCCCCACCGCGCGCGCGTTGCTGGGGAAAGCGCGCGCGCTTGGGGACATCGCAGCTCCGCTCTCCAGCTGGGGAGCCGAGCTAGGGAGTCCCCACCACGCGCGCGTTGCTGGGGAAAGCGCGCGCGCTTGGGGACATCGCAGCTCCGCTCTCCCTAGCTCGGCTCCCCAGCTGGAGAGCGGAGCTGCGATGTCCCCAAGCGCGCGCGCTTTCCCCAGCAACGCGCGCGCGGTGGGGACTCCCTAGCTCGGCTCCCCAGCTGGAGAGCGGAGCTGCGATGTCCCCAAGCGCGCGGGCACCGCCCGCCCGCCCACGCTGTTGCTGGGGCCGCTTCCCAGCTGGGGAGCCGAGCTGGGGTGTCCCCGCGCGTGCCGCCCGCCCGCCCACGCCGTTGCTCGCGCCGCCGCTTGGGTCTTACGGGGGCAAGAGGGGGAAGACCCAGGGAAGCCTCTGCCCGGCGGGGAAACTCCACCATCTACGCATGCGTGGAAGGGCACGCATGCGCAGATGGTGGAGTTTACTTCCGGGTTGAAAACTCGCGTAATAGCCCTTTCGCGATCCTTGAGGACGCGAAACTCGAGGGTTCACTGTACATCTGGGATAGCTGGATTTTCTTCAAATATTATGAGAGAGTGTGATGCTGTTGAAAGAGAAAGATCATAAAGGATAAAAAAGAAAGCAAGTCTCTTCACCTAATTGGATCAGAGCCAGAAAAGGATTAATTTATGAAAGAAGAGTTGCTAGATACCCAAATATTCCAATGTATACTAAGCTATTTTAGGAAGAGGGGGACTTAGAACCCTGCAGAAGGGTATCAAGATTTTTAAATGCCATTCTTTCAAGACTCCTCTATGGGCAATATCCCAATGCAGACACAAAATTAACAAAGCTGGAGAAAGCAACAATCTGCACTGCTATCAATTGAATCTAGCAATTAGAGTTTGCAATTGCTGTACTATACAGTAGGTGGTAAAGCATCACTGCCTTTTACATGTCTCCTTGTCTCAGCAGATAATAGTGCTTGTCTGATCTTGTCTGGGCTTGAGAGTTTAGGGTTGGGCTTAGTAGCTAATATTAAGCAGTGCATTTAGATGGAAGACTTCTGGGGAATTCTAAGGCTATAGGCTAGATGTTGAAAGAAAAAATGGAATTTCCGTATTGTTTTTAAAGGACAATGCATAGATATGTCCACAAAACAAGGGTGCAAGGATACAAGAAATGTATCAAGAGATGTGTTGAATCCTGGCGTAACTGCCCTGGCTGCTGCCTGATTGGTTGAACTTAAACAGCCAGCATTTACTATTCCAACTTTCTAGGGTGGATGAGACTTTCCTATCATACCTGTTACTATTTTCTTGTTTTATTAGAATGACTGCTTTGCCTTTGTTTCTTCTTTTGAGCCAGCCACTGAAACTTGGGGTGATTATTTGACTCATTTTGAGTGTGCGCTTAAGGCTGCTGACTTGATTGAATTATCTAGCTCTTGCAAATTGGGAAATTTTTTAAGCTCCTGTGGCAGGGACATTTTTCCCACTGCCAGAGACCTCACAGCTTATCAGGAGGCATACCTTGTTTTCCAGGATGTGCTCATAGATAAGCTTTGAAAAGACTATTCTCCTGCTACCTCTAAGATGGCAAGAAGACTTTCGCCAGACCCATCCTCGAATACACCTCATCTGTTTGGAACCCATATCGCATCTCAGACATTAACACCCTTGAAAATGTCCCAAGATACTTCACCAGAAGAGCCCTTCACTCCTCCACTCGAAACAGAATACCCTACGAGACTAGACTTTCAATCCTGGGCCTAGAAAGCTTAGAACTAAGACGCCTTAAACATGTTCTAAGTATTGCCCACAAGATCATATGCTGCAACATCCTGCCTGTCGGTGACTACTTCAGCTTCAACCACAATACAAAAGCACACAACAGATTTAAACTTAATATTAACCGCTCCAAACTTGACTGTAAAAAATAGGACTTCAGTAACCGAGTTGTCGAAGCATGGAACTCATTACCGGACTCCATAGTGTCATCCCCAAACCCCCCAACACTTTAGCCTGAGATTATCCACGGTTGATTTATTCAGATTCCTAAGAGGTCAGTAAGGGGCGAGTACAAGTGCACTACAGTGCCTTCCGTCCCCAGTCCTATTGCTCTCCTACATCTCCTATACCTTTCTTCTATTCCTATATCTCTTCTTCTATTCTTTCATTGCTATGTTTTATTCCTATATCTTCTCTTCTATTCTGTCTTAGATATATTTTACTATGAGTATATCCGCTATAACCTTCATTATGTATTTTACCATGTGTATACCCACTAAAACCCTCGATGTGTATTTGACCAAATCAATCAATCAATCAATCATTAAAATAAAATAAGACCTGCTTTCAGATGATGTTACCAAAAGGAGGGCGAATCGATAAACGACGATATTGCAGCTCTGCAAACTGCAGCTGTGAACTGAATTCACAGATCTGGAAGACCTCCTCCTTGATCAATTTATCTGTCGGGTCCAAGATCCGCGACACTGTGACTTTTTTTGCTTATTGGCAAAAAAAAGCGCTAAACCTTACTATTGCACTGGATGAGGTAAGAGCTTATGAGCCTTCTGGGAAATCTGGTTCAGAAATGCAGAAAGCCAGACCTTTACCTGTTCAAAGCAGACCGCAATCTACTCACCATGAGGACTCAGACCCTAACATCCTTCCAGACAACGAACATGATAGCTGCAAACTCCAAACAAGGAGGAAGCGCTCCAAAATTGATAAATCATCTCAGCAAACTTGCTTTAACATTTAACATTGATTAATATTTAAGATATTACATATTTAAGGAAAAAAAATAATCAATGTTAAATGTGGTCCTAAGCAAATTCACTTGGAAATATATCCATATATATCCATAATATACACATACACATATTTGCTTTTGTAGATTTTCATGGTTATAGGTATGTAGGTTTTGGCATATTCAGATCATATTCCGTGCAAGGTTGATAGACTCCTGGAGACATTTCGATGAGGTCCCACTCGTCATCGGAGTCTACGGAGTGTACAGAGAGGGGCAGCATACAAATCCAATAAATAATAATAATAATCTTCAGGCTGTTGTCTTTGGCTTTGTGTTCACCCGAGCACAAACCCAAAGACAACAGCCTGAAGATGACGAGTGGGACCTCATCGAAACATCACCAGGAGTCTATGAACCTTATATGGGAAAAGACTCGAATATACCAAGACATGCATACACACACACACACACACACACACACACACACTGCTCAAAAAAATAAAGGGAACACTTAAAAAACACAATATAACTCCAAGTAAACGAAACTTCTGTGAAATTGTCCACTTAGAAAGCAACACTGATTGACAATCAATTTCACATGCTGTTGTGCACATTCAGCTTTGTACAGGACAAAGTATTCAATGAGAATATTTCATTCATTCAGATCCAGGATGTGTTATTTGAGTCTTCCCTTTATTTTTTTGAGCAGTGTATGTGTGTGTGTGTGTGTGTATGTATGTATGTATGCATGCATGCATGTATGTAACTTACTGATTGATAAATGGGTTTGAATTACAGTGTAAAGTTTATAGGAAAACATGTTTTCCTGAAATGTCTAAATCATTAATTTAGCCTCTTCGGCAATGAAGATTTTGGGAATTATAGTAATATTTATGAGCATTATCATTAATTAGAATGACACCAATCAAGCTTTACTTGTATCCTTGTTGACAACGTTCTGCCCTATGATGCAATGTTTTACTCAACTAAAAGTTACAAAGTATCAAACGGGCACCAGAGCTTTGTAGTGAAGAGATAGACTGGAAGCAATCTTGTACCTTTTTGTATTCAGGCCTGCCACATTTTCTACTGTGGAAAAAAGTGGGAGTGGAGATTTTATGGAATAGGTGATAGTTATTTATTTATTTATTTAACTTTATTACCATATTTTTCCATGTATAAGACACACCCCTTTCCTCCTTAAAAGAGGCTGATAATTAGGGTGCGTCTTATACTCTGAATGTAGCTTTTTTTCCCCAGCCCTAACTAGCTGCTAACGATTTTCCCAGCTCTTATCTTGCAGGTTCTTTCATTGTTTCTCTCTGCAAAGAATGTTTTCCAAACCCTGTCTTTAAAGGGTTTTTCCCCCCCATTGCTTAACTTACTCCAGATATTTCTTTCCAGCCCTAACCAGGTGCTATTAATGTACCCAAGCTCTTTCACTGTTACTCTCTGTGAAGAATGTTTTCCAAGCCCTAAGTCTTTGCAAGTTTTTTTTCCACATTTGTCTAACTTGCTCCAAATGTTTTCTTCCAGCCCTAACCAGGTGCTAATGATGTTCCCGGCTCTTACCCACTTGCAAGCTCTTTCATTGTTACTCTCTGCAAAGAAGAATGTTTTCCAAGCCCTAAGTCTTTGCAGGTTTTTTTCCATTGCTCTGCTTGCTCAGACAATATCTTTCCAGGTGCTAATGATGTTCCCAGTTCTTAGTGGCTACCAAGCTCTTTCATTGTTACCCTCTCATAATAATTTTTAAACCCTTAACCAGGAGAAAAAATAATGTGCTGAAGCTGACCAGATTAAGGACGCTAGCCAGATGAATACCTGGTAAGCAGATACTTTTCCCTGTTTTTTGCCCCAAAAACTAAGGTGCGTCTTATATTCCGGTGTGTCTTATACTCCAAAAAATACGGTAATTGGATTCCTATGTCACCCTTCTCCGAAGAGCGGCAGCTTACAACATATAATAAAAACAATAAATGACAGTGGCAAACCTAATTAATTAACTAAATAACTGACCTAAAATCCCTAATATTCTAAAAATCAATCATACAAATGTAATAGTCTAAATAGCATTCTTCCCAGAAATTCAAGGCCATTGTGCTCTTCAGCTACAATGAAGTGACTAGGAGGTACAGTGTTACCTCTACCTAAAAATGCCTCTACTTACAAACTTTTCTGTTGAAGATTTTTTTGCCTTTTCTCAAGAACCATTTTCCACTTACAAACCTGAGCCTCCGAAACTGTAACAGGAAAAGGCAGTGAGAAGCCTCTGTGGGGCCTCTCTAGGAATCTCCTGGGAGGAAACAGGGCTTCCACCCTCTCTGTGGTTTCCCCAATCGCAGGTATTATTTGCTTTTACATTGATTCCTATGGGAAAAATTGCTTCTTCTTATAAACTTTTCTACTTATGAACCTGGTCACGGAATGAATTAAGTTCGTAAGTAGAGGTACCACTGTATCTTCAGTTTTGAATTGTGCCTCACTGGATCATGCAATGGAGATGTGGGTACTGGGCAGGGACTTTGAACTTTTGTTTGGGTGGAGAAACCCCCGGAAGCTTTCAGATTCGAGTTTCCCCAGATGTTGCCAATCTGACATCTCTGATAAATTAGGAACTTTGAGAAACATCTAGAGTTGTATTTTTATTTCGTTGGGGTTGTTTATTGGAACGCTGACAGATATATTCCAGCATGATGTAATATCAGAAGGTATCATAGTATGATTAAAATTCTTTTCAAAATAGTTGTTCACTGAAGTGTCTTTCTTGCTTTTCAAGTTTTATCACTGACGTGGAACCCCACCCTTATGTGATTATTTTTTTATTGTAAACCTTATGGTAACTGAGGTAATTTCTAAAAATAATATCTATGAAACTATTTTACATTGCTTCATCATCTTGAAAAAAATGTCTTGGATGTTATTCTGAATTTTTAACATACCGGGGTGGCGCAGCAGCTAGAGTGCTGTACTGCAGGCCACTGAAGCTGACAGTAGATCTCTAGATCAGCGGTTCAAATCTCATCACTGGCTCAAGGTTGACTCAGCCTTTCATCCTTATGAGGTGGGTAAAATGAGGACCTGGATTGTGGAGGCAATATGCTGGCTCTGTTAAAAAGTGCTACAGTGTTCCCTCGATTTTCGCAGGTTCGAACTTCGCAAAAAGTCTATACCACGGTTTTTCAAAAATATTAATTAAAAAATACTTCACAGGTTTTTTCCCTATACCATGGTGTTTCCCACCCGATGACATCATATGTCATTGCCAAACATTCATCCACCTTTAATAATTTTTTAAAATAAACTTTAATAAATAAACATGGTAAGTAATAATCTAAATGGTTGCTAAGGAAATGGGAAATTGTAATTTAGAGGTTTAAAGTGTCAAGGGAAGGCTTGTGATACTGTTCATAGCCAAAAATAGTGTATTTACTTCTGCATCTCTACTTTGCGGAAATTCAACTTTCGCGGGCGGTCTCGGAACGCATCCCCCGCGAAAATCGAGGGAACTCTGTATTGCTAACATGTTGTAAGCCACCCTGAGTCTATGGAGAAGGGCGGCATTAAAAAATTGAATAAATAAATAAATAAAATAAATAAATAAATACCAAATTTGAAGCTAGTTCTGGACTTACCTTCTTCTATTCATGACTGTAATCAATGTAGCAATTTATAAATTTCCATGTTGGAGGCAAAAAGAGAATAAGATCAACTATATTTTTTTTATAAACAACATTTTAGAGCTTCTTTTTATCTGAACACCTTAACATCTCTAGAATTGTAAATTGAATGGAAAGGGAAATTTTGATTCCCAAGAATGTTTACTCACTTCCCCAAGGGCAAATTTGAAAATAGCATGGTAACTAACAAAGCAGTTGCTGTGCAAAGAATACATAATAAGACTGACTGTTCTCTTTTAAGTATAACTTGATTATGCCATCCACTGCTATTTCCTGACATATTCATTTGCCAATACAAGTTCAGGGATGGGATTCAAAAATTTTAACAGCCGTTTCGCTGCCCAGTTGCTGGTGCACACAGTCATGCTGGCCATGGCCTATTTGGCTTCCTTCCTATTTGGCGGGGGGCGTTTTCACTCACCCAGGTTCTGGAGGCATTCCTTGAGCCTCCAGAGGTGAAAACGATCTCCCCTGGGCTCCAGAGCCCCTCTGGAGGCCAGAAAAGGGCCCATTTCTGGACTTCCGGGAGGCCCATTTTTTGCTCTTCCAATGCTACAAAGACTTTTTGCCCTGGCAGAGCATCTGTTTGAGGCCTGCACTTACCTGGCATCCAAAACAGGCTGAATAGAGATTTCTAGGCCGGGTGTGCGAGGGCAGCTAGTCCTTGCAACTACCGGTTTGGCGAACCAGATCTAAAATTAGCATCTGGTTCACCTGGCTGAATCCCATCCTGCAGATAGTCCTTGACTTATGACCACAATTGAGCCCAACTTTTATGTTGCTAAGTGAGAAATTTGTTAAGTGAGTTTTGCTTCATTTTATGACAGTTCTTGCCACATTGGGTAAGTAAATCACTGCAGTTGTTAAATTAGTGACACAACTGTTAAGTGAATCTTGCTTTCCAATTGACCTTGCTTGTCAGAAGGTCTTCATATGACCCCCAGACACTGCAACCATCATAAATAAGTTGTCAAGCATACGAATGTAAATCACATGTCCACGAGGATGCTGCCACGGTCAAAAGTGTGAAAAATAGTCATAACCAGTGGTGGTCTGCTGCCGGTTTGGATCGGTTTGAGTAAATCAGTAGTTCTGACGATCAGTGACCCCTCCCACTTGGCCCTGCAATATCCTGTCCTATACAGTGATACCTTGTCTTACAAACGCCTCGTCATACAAACTTTTTGAGATACAAACCCGGGGTTTAAGATTTTTTTGCCTCTTCTTACAAACTATTTTCACCTTACAAACCCACCACCACTGCTGGAATGCCCCGCCTCCGGACTTCCGTTGCCAGCGAAGCACCCATTTGTGCGCTGCTGGGATTCGCCTGAGGCTCCCCTCCATGGGAAACCCCACCTCCGGACTTCCGTGTTTTTGTGATGCTGCAAGAGAATCCCAGCAGGGGAATCCCAGCAGCGCAAAAACGGGCACTTCGCTGGCAACGGAAGTCCAGAGGTGGGGTTTCCCAGCGAGGGGAGCCTCAGTGAAATTGCAGCATTGCAAAAACGAGCGCTTTGGCTGGCAAAAGGGGCGAATTTTGGGCTTGCACGCATTAATCACTTTTCCATTGATTCCTATGGGAAACATTGTTTCGTCTTACAAACTTTTCACCTTAAGAACCTCGTCCCGGAACCAATTAAGTTTGTAAGACAAGGTATCACTGTATTTCCTTTTTTGTGGGTGAGCTGATTTGCCTGGCAGAACTGATTTCTGTGCCTCCACTGTTCTACTTTTACCTGGGCTGCCTTAGAACATAAGCAGATGAGCTTCAAACTGCTGTATTTTGAATGCTGTGCATAAGTGCGCTAAGCCTGCAAAGCCCACATGTACACACGAAGCACGAGATCACCAAACTGGTTGTTAAACTGGTGGCAGCATACCACTGATCATAACTCACTTTTTCCAGTGCCCTTGTAACTTTGAACAGTCACTAAATGAATTGTTGCAGGTTTAGGAGTATCTGTGTAAGCTAAAGCAACTAATGACTTTGATGATAGTTCACTATTTAAATTTCATGTGTTCTCAGATGGTGCTATAAAATTCTTCAACCTGAAGCCACCGCTTCATTGTTAAGGCCAACCATATTGACTTTGGCATTCTCCCCAAATACTTTTCACCTCGAATATAATTAGTATTTTATTACCTAATAAAAATGTAATGACTCATCCACTTACCATATACAAAATTGGGGAAATTCCCTACTCCATATGCCCTTAACATTTTAAATGGAATGAAAGCTGAGACTAGATTACTTCCAATGTGCTTTTTAATCCAATCTTGTTGTAATGATAAAAGGTGACACTTTTTTCATTTTATATCTTAACTCTGTTATTCGAAGTTTCATTGAAGATAACAGAGCAAATAAAATCATACATGCTGTATATTCAATATTACTAAGACACAATGACACAAATGATACAAAGCAAGGAACTATGGCATTTTTAAACATACATGTTTGGTATTTGCTTCCTTTCTAATAAGTAAAATTTAGGAATTATAGATTTGTTATGGGAGATCTACAGAATATTTAATTGTTTGACAAACTAAACTCTGAATTTAACAATAACAATACAGATTTGTACATATCTCCCACAGCAAAAAGTTTGTGTAGTTCAGATTTTTTTTAATGTAGTAAAATGCCTTTTGTAAACTTTGAAATATTTCCATTCCTTGCAGCTTTTTTGTGAAACATAAACAAATGCAAGGCAATTGTAAAATATTTACAAATCTCCTTTCATCCCAAGCAGTCCAAAATAAATGTACTCTTTAACAACTATATTGATTTACCTAACAGCTGCAGCAGAAAAGTCATAAAAATCAGGTGCCTCACTTAAAAAAGAGTTTCTGATTGCAAATTTATGTATGTACAGTATATATTGTATTTATATGTATATATTGCATGTATATATTGTATTTATATGCCGCCCCTCTCCAAGGACTGAGGTGGTTTAAAACATATAAAAAACAATAAAATGTCCTAAATCCAATTATAAAATTAACTACCAAATCTAAAATACCAATTTCTCAAAAACCAATCACTCTCATTCAAACAATATAACATATATAACAATATAACATTTAATTATTTATATCTCACTGTTATGTTTAGAAATACCTCAAAGAAGTCAATGCCCACAATACCTATTCCTCCTCCTATTTTCTCCATAACAAGGTATTTTGAGCTGTCTGAAAGTGACTGCTCCAAAGTGACCCAGTTGTATTTCACGCCTAAAGTGAGACTTAAAAGTTCCAGTTTCCTGGTTTTCAGTGTGGTCCCTTAACCACTTATCATTTTAATATTAAGAATAAAACTTTATTGCTATGTCACAAAGGGCTTCTAGGAAAATCAATTTAGAGGCTATAAGTCTGAATCTTATTTTTCCCCTTTTCCCTCCCTCTCTTCCTGCCCCTCCCCTCTGAAGTTAAAAAGAATATAATTTCACGCAGCCTGGGGCCATTAATCTGATGGTATACCATGGGGTCCAGCCATAAATGGCCTGCATGGTTTGTAATTGTTGGTTTTAAATTGTTTTTAAACTGTTTTGTTAGAGGTTTTAATATTACACTGTATGTGTTTTTTTGCTTTTAAGCCACCCAGAGTCCCCAGGGAGTTGGTCATCATACTAATTAATTAATTAATGTACCTATGTGTGTATGAATGTATGTATATGTGTGTATGTATACTGCTAAAAAAAATAAAGGGAACACTTAAAAAAGCAGAATATAACTTCATGTAAATCAAACTTCTGTGAAATCAAACTGTCCACTTAGGAAGCAACACTGATTGATTGATTGATTGATTGATTGATTGATTGATTGATTGATTTTGTCCAATACACAATGAGAGTTTTAGTGGGTATACACATGGTAAAATACATAATGAAGATTATAGAGGATATACTCATAGTAAAATATATCTAAGAAAGAAGAGAAGAGAAGATATAGGAATAAAACATATCAATGAAAGAATAGAAGAAGAGATATAGGAATAGAAGAAAGGTATAGGAGAGAGAGGAGAGCAATAGGACAGGGGACGTAAGGCACTCTAGTGCACTTGTACTCGCCCCTTACTGACCTCTTAGGAATCTGGATAGGTCAACCGTAGATAATCTAAGGGTAAAGTGTTGGGGGTTTGGGGATGACACTATGGAGTCCGGTAATGAGTTCCACGCTTCAACAACTCGGTTACTGAAGTCATATTTTTTACAGTCAAGTTTGGAGCGGTTAATATTAAGTTTAAATCTGTTGTGTGCTCTTGTGTTGTTGTGGTTGAAGCTGAAGTAGTCGCCGACAGGCAGGACGTTGCAGCATATGATGTTGTGGGCAATACTTAGATCATGTTTAAGGCATCTTAGTTCTAGGCTTTCTAGGCCCAGGATTGAAAGTCTAGTCTGGTAGGGTATTCTGTTTCGAGTGGATTGATTGACAAATTGATTGACAGTCAATTTCACACGCTGTTGTGCAAATGAAATATTCAATGAGAATCTTTCATTCATTCAGATCTAGGATGTGTTATTTGTCCCCTTTATTTTTTTTGAGCAGTATATGTTCCGATTCAGATTATTTTGCTGCTTTTTACTTCAGAGCAAGTCAGGTTGTTAAAAAAAAAAAGTCCTGCTATAAATGCACAAAGAAGAAAAAAAATGGCAAAGAGAATGAAAGGGGACGATGCCTAGATAACACGAATGAGCAAAGGCAACGTGCCAGCCAGACGGGTTACTCACCGGTAGCTTTCTGAGCCGGCTGCGGGCCTTCTCCCCCTCCTTCCCCCTCCCTCCCCGCCCAGGTGATATGAAGCAGCATCTCCAAGGCCTAACCACGCCCCTTCCCCGCCTCGGGACAAAAACACAACACAGTTTCCACCCGGAACGAAAGAGGAGGGGCCGAGGACGGAAGGCGTGGCTTCGGAGCCCGAGCAGGAGGCGGGCTAAACGAAGCAGGTTAAAAGAGGGACGGGAGGGAAAAGGGGCGGAGGGCGCCTGGCGTCGGAACCGTTGGGGCTCGGAAGGGTCGACACTGCTCGGGCACCGGGCTGGGCTTGCGGCGAGGGAAGAGCGACCGGCCACGCCTGTCTTAAGCCTTCGCCCGCCTTGGGGGGAGCGGCTTAAGCGCAGCAGGGGAAGAGCCAGCAGCAGCTGCTAGTGCCGCCTTGTCCAAAGAAGAGGAAACGGGGGAGGTAATTGAACAGCGGGCGCCGTTGCCAGGATAAAAAAGACTGCTTTCGCCAATCTCGCTTGGTCAGGCTGGAGTGGGGAGGGAAGGGGCCGCATTCAAGTCGCCGCCTGTTCCGCTCTTGGCGGTCGAGATCCCGGATAGGGCTGAAGATAGAACCCGGGCGCCTTCGGGTTCTGCAAAGACTGCGAGCTAACAAAACGGGCTTTTATTATATCGGTGCAAAGGCAGCGTCGGAAAGGAACCCGGTCGAAACGGCGCCGGAGGTTTTGCCTTGCCCTGAAGTGTGGCTTTTTGTGTGTATGTGTGAGATTTGGGATTTTCGAAAACTCTCCTGTCATTTTCCTGCCACAGACCCTCGCAAGAGCGCGCCGGAGCCTCCGCCGCCCGTCACCTTTTTTGGCTGGCTTCTGCGCGGAGCCTGCGTGGCGGCCGAGCTCCTCTTCTTCCCCGCTTTGTCTTTGCGCGAGGCTCTCGCTGGGTCGCCCCTCAGCCTCGATCGGCTCGCCGGCTTGGCTCAGCGCCCTTCAGCGCCGGGCGAACCCTGAACGACGTGGGCGTAGCTTCCTCGCTTTGCTCGCCGGGGATCTCCCCTCGCTTCCTCTCGGTTAAAAAAAAAAACCGGAGAAAAGGGGGCGGAGGGGGTAAAAAACCAGCCTCGGGACCCGGAAGGGAGACCGAGTCAGTTGTGTGGGGCGTGTTTGCCATCGGAATCTCGCGAACTAGAAAGAAAAGAGGGAGAAAGAGAACGTGTGGTCCAAGTTGGGGAGGGAGGGAAAGGAGAAGGCAACGAAGGAGCCGGCCTCTTGGCTTCCCCTGCCGCCTGCCTCAGCCGGAGATCGAGAGCCAAGGGTATCGATCGGAACGCAGCGGTCCGGCTCTCCCTCTCTCGCTGCTGCCGAGCCCTGTGTGCGTGTCCCTTCTGTATGGTCGCCGTTGTGTTGGCGCTGAGGGAGGAGGAGGCAGGCGGTTGGTGGGGGGGATGGGGACAGGGCGTGTGTCTGTATCGAGCGGTGGATCCGAGCAGCAGACGGGCCGCCTTTTCGGTCGCTCGGCTGAGTCCACTTTTTCCCTCAGCCTCCTCCGCCCTTTCGCCTTATTCTTATCCGTCGGCCCCAAAAAAACCCGCGTTAGAAAGCGGGGAAGGGTGTGAGGGAGAGAGAGAGCGAGCGGGATTGAAAAGGGGGCTTGTTGCGTCCTGCCAGGTTTTTTTTTTAATCAGCCGAAACGCAAAGCCTCGGTCGCGGTTGTGAGGGAAGACAAAAGCCTGTGTGGGGGACGAATGCGAAGAAAGCGCTGCTTGTGAAGGGAAGCAGCCGAACGGATGACAGAAACGGGCGCGCTGCAGAGCGACAATGCGAAGGGAGCGGGAGGGGGCGGCGAAGGGTAAGTTCAAACGTGGCTTATTTGGGGGGGAAAGCGCCGGCGTTTCCTAAGGCTTCCTTCCAGGCTATATGAACAAAGAAGGCTAAGAAAAACTGTGAGGGAAATCCCAAGGTATAAAGGGGGGGGGGGGAGCAGGTACGATGCGGGGGGGTGGGGGTCGGATAGCAAAGTCTCATGGGCGGCGAGTCGAACCTGGAGGTCTGTTTTCAGAATGAGATGAGGCTTTGCATGGTTTCAAGGTCACTTGCCTTGGGGATAGAAGACAGGAATGTAATTCTAGGTGGTATCGACAAAGCTTTAATGCTGCTTGTATGGGAGAGAGACAGAGAGATACTACACGTTTACTTCTTTAAGTAAACATACATGATAAAATGCATTGGCTATACCTAGGTCAGTGTTTCCCAACCTTGGCAACTTGAAAATAGCCAGTGGGGAATTCTGGGAGTTGAAGTCCAGATATCTTCAAGTTGCCAAGGTTGGGAAACACTGACCTAGGGTAATAATATATTATCTCTTATTTATTCTAGTGTCACTGTGTTGCTAGTTTGAATGCAGGAAATGGATTTGGGAGGCTCCTCCTGTTTCTACATTATACAGATGACTGGCTGTATCATGCAGATTGAAGTTCACTGTTATGTATGCTAACAAATCTTTGGTTCTTTTATTCTCAGTCCGGGACAGAAATCCTGTGGTTTGACGGTTGCAATTGGAAACTAGCAGAGGTTTACTGGAACACAGGATGACCAAGAAAGCACAAGGAAGAAAAGTTCTGTTTCTCCTTTACTGGGTTCATGAAGCATCGTGATTTGAAGGACGGATTTGGACTACAGAGCTTGTATGAACTTCGGAACGCTACATATTAAATGAGTCATATCCATTTATTTGCAATGTATGGTGCATTTGCTGATGGAAAAAACCCGATCTGTTTTTAGAAGTTGCTGATCTGGAGAATCTAAAAGCCACCTATATTTGGAAATGACTGGAATTTAGAGAAGAAACGTGGGAATTCTTCATGCATGTTATCTCTACTTTAGATGCATTAATCTCATAATAGCATGCATCATTGTAAAATGCAACTGTAGTCATGGCATGGGGCAACCTTTTAAATGATGCCTCATTGAGCTTTGCTACAAACATAGCTATACCTCTAAAGAGGATTTCCAGCAAAAAAATATCAGACATATTTGGATTGAAAGATGCTTCTTGCCCAAAGATGTCACTGACTATTATGTGAAGGCATGAACAGATTTGTGGATTGCAGTCTGGCCTGTGGCATAGTTTCATGCAACGGGGACTTTGGCTTGGATTTAAGAATTGTGGTCTTCAGTGAAACCTAAGATGTGCTCTTGATTTGGACCTGTCTCAGAAGGTAGTCTGTAAAATGGCTCAGACCAGCTTGCTGCAGGGGAAACAGTTTTATTGCAGAGAATGGGTTTTTCACAAACTACAGCACTGCCTCCAAGAAAAGACAAGCTTCAGCAATAGCTCTGCCAACAAACCATCCATTGTGAATTCTGGGTCTGATACTTGTGTTGTCCCTTGCAAGGGAGCATCCTGGGGTGTATTGTTAGTAGGAGGTCCTGGTAGTGGCAAGACAGCAGTTTGTACTGAATTATTATGGCCAAGTTCACCTGCAAACTTACAAAGAGGTTTACATCACCAAGCACTAGCCTTCCATTTTTGTAGGGCACAGGACTCTGATACGCTCTGTGCGGGGAGGTTTATTAGAGGTTTAGTTGCCCAGATTGGTCAGAGTGGACTGATTCAGGATTATGAGGACAAAGTGAGAGATCCAGCTGTTCAAAGTCTCCTGCAACCTGGGGAATGTGAGCGAAACCCTGCTGAAGCTTTTAAAAGGTAATAAATGACACTTGAGTATGTTTCTTTCATACTGCTTGAGTAAATAAGGTGCTTTCATAAAAACATAAATTGCTCTTCATGTGGGTGGTATTTTCTGCTTACAAGAGTTGCTCAAATAAGGCCTGTGGGGAAAAAGTTCACATGGAAAGATAAATATTAGGCATGGTATCCTGAGAAATTGGTGTGAATCACATTCTAGATTGGCATCTTCTGATAACTCTGGGATGGAGTTGGCAGGGAAGAAGAAACATGAAAGGCAGTTAAAGATTAGAATGTCTCCATGGTTATATTGATAGAAGCCCTTGCTTTTAAAGATAAATATCTGTTCAAAGTTTTCACAGTGGCTTTCTGGAAACTACAGTAGAGGAAAAACCAAACAAAAATCTGGCCTAGGTCATGTTGATCAAAGCATGCACTCTAGTGCTATCTTGTTGATGTTTCATTTTCAATTATAGTTTATGTTCAAGTATAATTTGAAGTTTATTCAGGATGGGAAAGTGTTGCAAAGTGTTAATATAGCATGCTTGATTGGAAGGCCTGCAGAAATACTTTATGACAACGTTGTGAGTAAATGCAGAATATTGACAATGAAGCGTATTGAATCACTTGATGGTCTGACTGTATAAGTCTTATTGTTAAACTTATCTTGATATGCATTAGATGTGGAGCAACAGTGGATATTAAAAGTTTATTCTAATTTGCCAAGTCATAGGACAGCTAAGGAATTAGATATGGATCAACAGTGGATATTAAAAGTTTACTCTAATTTGCCAAGTCATAGGACAGCTAAGGAATGTAAGCTATGATATTTTATCTTTTGTGAAATTTTAGATTTAACCAAGGGAAGAAAATCTTCATTGATAGCTAGGATTTATAATTCTATAATGTTGTAGGTCAGACCTAACTCCAGATCTTTTATGTTATAGATCTCATTAGTATTCTTCTCTATATTTACTGGTGAGGAATTGGGAAACTATAATTACCAAAAGCTCATAGGAGGTATCATGGACCTCATTTTCTGTGGTAATGAAAATATTAGTGATGGAGGCCTGCATCCTCACATCGTGCACTTCAAATACTGTATATGAGAAATCACTTCTCATATATTTGTGCACTTCCCAATGAGGAGAATTCCCCGCCCCTCCAAATCAGAAGATAAAAGAACAATAAATATAATAACCCTAACACTTTCCTTGTTGATGAAAAATCAATAGTATTTTCCCTACTTTTAGTTAGTTCCATTCATATAGAAATTGATAGGAGTTCCCTGTTTCCTCAGTTACTTGCTGCTTTACAATTTATTTTGGTTTATAATTTATTTTAACAGCCTATACCAGGTCTTTCCTGGTGTAGGCTATTAAATTTTTTTCATATGTAGTCTTTTATCTACATCAGTATTTCTTAAACTTGGCAGCTTGAAGATGGGTGGATGTCAACTCCCACAAATCTTCAAATTGCCAAGATTGAGAAACACTGATCTATATGGAATGCTTGTGCAGCAATCTTTCAAATTTACTATATGGAACTGGTTAAATCCTATGTGAAAGAACCACCCCATATGATGATGAACATCACTTTTATTATATTTGCGAAATACTCTACAAAATTCCTGTTTGATAGATTGCCTTAATGGTTGTACTTTTCTGCCTCCTAAGACTTTCTGTGCCTAGAAGCAGTATTTTATTATTTATAGGCTAAATGATTTCCTTTTATTATCTGTTACTCCTTTTTGGAGCCATTGTTACACCAACTTAATAAAAATCCTCTTGGAAAGGCTGTGCTACTTTTATGATTCTACAGCTAGGGAAGTTCTGAATGATAGCTCTTTGTTTCTCTAATGTAATCCCATTTAGGTAATATTGTGGATTAAGAAAATGTAGGAAACTATGCTTTTCTTCCTGAAGTCCCAGCAGAAGTATGGTGAGTGATGAGGGATATTGAAAGTCGCTAGTCAAGCCATACACTAGGCTCTTCATCCCTGAATTGGAACTGGGAAAAATGGCATTTGGATTTGATTTCCAAATCTTAATGTCATTTTTCTGACTTTTGCAATCAGAATCTAAAGAAGAGGTTCTCATTTCTTTGATAAAAAATACATGACACTTACAAACATTAAAAGTACCAACAGTTATTATAGCTAGCAACATTGAGGATGGACAAACTCAGGAGAATGTCTTCTTGACCTCATACTGTATTTCAGAAATTGCTTGTTTGTCCAAAACCTAAGAATTATTTTATTCTGCTCCATATTAAAGTCTTGGTGGCAGGTTACTGCAGCTTTAAAAGCCTGTAAACAAATCTGCAGCTTGAAATTCTCTTTTTGGAATGCCTATAAAATATGTCAGTCAATCTTATCTTTAATAAAATAACAAATAGAAATGGAGTTTGAATCTTTTTTTGTGACAAAACAAAAATGAGAGTCATTTCTGTTCTACACAGACATGTTAGAAATGTGAAATTTGTGTTTTTAACATGTAAATAAAAATGCTTCCTAGTAATATATTTTAATATCTTAAGGCAATGTGTAACTTTATAAAAAAAGGGAGAAAACAAAGGCTTACAGGTTAATGGGGCTGATAAAATAATATTCATAATTGATAATTTTCATGGTCCTTTATGGAACAAATTAATCTGAAAGTCCCAGTGATTCCATTGAATGCTTTAAAACAGATAATGTCAACACACGTTATAAAGTACCATAGTGTGTAACCAAACAATAATTTGATCAATTATTCTCCAATTTAGAACTTGTGTTATATAATTCCCAACCAACTTCAAGTTCTGGCTCTTTTGAAGTCCTGGATCCGGGATGGAGAATCTATGGCACGCATGCCACAGGTGGCAAGCTGAGCCATCTCTGAGGGCATGTGAGGCTTTGCCCTACGTCAGCTCCAATGCACATGGGTGCACTAGCCAGTTGATTTTTGGCTTTCTGGAGGGTGTGGGGAGTTTTTTTCCCCCATCAAGTTTTAGGAAAGCCTACGGAGCCTGTGGATGGCAAAAAACAGATCCAATGGCCTACTGGAAGTTTGGAAATGAACTTCCGGTAGGCCTGTTGTGCCATTTTTTTGCCCTTTTCGGGCTTCATGAAAGCCTCCTAAAGCCTGGGGAATGCATAAAATGGCCCTTAGGGCTTACCGGAAGACCGGAGCCTTCAGTGAAGCCTGTGTGCATGTGTGATGGGAGTACCATAGCGGGGGGGTTTGTGCATGCTTATGCAGGGGGAGGTATTGCATTAGGGCACCCGAGATCATGTAAGAACATAAGGTTGGAGAAAACTTTTTTATGTCTTAGTTTGCTCACATGGGAGTTTCCAAATGTGTGGTATTGGCGCAGAGGTGTTCAAATTATTCAAGCTAGTCCAAACATAATAAGACTTGCACCTGTGTGAAGGAGATCTTCACACTGTTTATATTCTGAGAGCAAATCTTAATAACTTTCTAACAAAGATAATAAAATGTGTTTACATGCCTTGGGTGTTCTGATGACATTTAGGAAAAGGATGTAAGACCTTAAAAGCCCTTCAACTTGCTGAGAAAATATCTATTATCCAACTCCAATTTAGAGCTGCTGGTAGTGGATGCTCTTTGAATGGACAATTACACTGGAATTATAAACGCATTTATAAATGCATTCAAAATGCAGGATTATGCTTCTACTCACCTACTTGAATATAGTGGAATTCAGAATAATAAACTTACATAGAAAGAAAATATGTTCCATGTATAACTTTTATTATTATTTAATTTTAATTTTATGTCATCTTTATTACTTTTCTAAATAACTCAAGGTAGCCAACCAATTACTCTTTCCTCTCCTATTTTCCCTTCCACAATGACCTGATAAAGTGAATTGGGCTGAGAGAGAGTGACTGACTCAATCAGCTTTCATATCTAAGGCAGGACTAGAACTCAGTTTCCTGGTTTCTAGCCAGATGGTTTAAACACTAGACCCAACTGGCTGTGTCAAATAAAAAGGTTGTATAAAACATGTTATTACTACAAGACAACTGAAATACGGTTTCCTAAGACGATTCCATGTATTTCTTGTTGGTGCATTAAAAGATTTATTGGCATGATTTAGGTTGCAGCTTGAAAAAAAAATCTATAAATAGCAAGTCATGCATTTTAAAGATATGTCTATAACAAAGTAGTTCATATATTATGTGGTTTTCTGAAGAGTAGTTTCTTGACTAAACTACAATTTTCTGGATATGCACGATATGCTGCTATCAAACAAACCATATTATAGAAGAGGAGTTTGATTTTATGCTAGTGATTTCTTAAGGTTCTGTAAGTATTGCACTGGCAGGCTTAAGTCTCAGTCTGTTTGTAGGTTGCATACACTAAAAATGTTGATACAGTCTTTAAAAGTGAGCAAAACCTCTAGAAATAATTTTCTTTTCCTATCTTATTAAAAATCATTAAGTAGATGGCTGATGACTAATGTTAATATTTAATTGTACACTGAGTGTAAATGTAACAAAAAATTTGTTTTTGTTCTATTACTTTTTTAGAGTACATTTATTAGTCTAGGACAGGGGTTGGCAAAGCACGGCTTGTGAGCCGCGTGCGGCTCTTTGGGCCCTCCGTTGTGGCTCCCTGTCCCATCACTGGTTAACCCCGCCCCTTACTGCTTCTAGTAATTTTTTGGATATTTTTGGAAATTTGGGCTGACCAATGTTTGCCAACCAAGGCAAACATTTCCCTTTGGGCGATCGTCCCCTCTCCTCCACTTGTGACCCCCTGCTTAACTGTGGCTGAGCCGTGAGCGTGCGCACGTGCAGGGAAACTCTCCTCTAGTGAGTGCCAAAGCATAGGAAAGGTGTGTGCAGTGCGGGTGTTCATTCGCTTAGGGAGGGTATCCCTGTATGTGCGCATGCTTACAACTCAGCTACAGCCAGCCAGGATGTAACAAGATAGAGGGGGAGGGGGAGGAGGAGGGTCACCGAAGGGTGTAGGAGCAAAGTACCGCTGTATCTACCTTCCCTGCATGTAAGGCAGCATTCACTTCCTGCCGCTTGATGCTGGAGTTTGCGCCCTCCATGCTCAAAGAGGTGCTGGGGTGGGGTGGGGGTTATAACAGGGCAAGGCAATGGCCGGAGCATTGGTGCAGAAGAGATCTTTTTCCTATTGAGCGTCTTTCCCTGCAAGGGAATATCCTCAGCCCTAGCTTAACAGACCTTGGGAGAGCAGGAAGAGGAGCGGGAGGCAAACTGGATTCCCAGTCCCTTTCTTGCCTCCTCCTTAGGTGCAAAAGCGTTTCCTGCCTCCTCCCTAGGTTGTAAGAGGAGAAGGGGAGGAGAATGGACGACTGAAGAGAAGCTGCTCCTCTGCCAGCCTGATCTCTCCTCTGATCGCTCCTCTGCCAGACTGGATTTGGTTGCAGAACCAAACCAGACAGTTATATTAATTCCATCTTAGGCCATATTTTTAAAGTTAGAATCGTCAGAGAAGAGAATTGGCCTGCAGTCCTCAATAAAAGGACCAGTCCTTGAATTTTTCCAGAGCATATTTAGGGTACACAAGCAATATAGAAAATCTGTATGAAGAAACATTGAGAAAGACATGGGTTCCATTCTAAAGATTATGTTATAACAGGCAGTATTCTATTCTATTCTATTCAGAATCAATCCTTCAGATGCGCACATGCGTGGATTCCTTGGGCACATGTTGCTCCTAGCAATTTTTTCTTTCTCATAGAATTTTAGATTGGTTTTTGCAACTGCATTTTATTTCAGGAGGGAGTTGTTGGGTCAGAGCATGCTATAGAATAGAATAGAATAGAATTTTTATTGGCCAAGTGTGATTGGACACACAAGGAATTTGTCTTGGTGCATATGCTCTCAGCATATATAAAATAAAATTTGTCAAAAATCATGTGGTACGACACTTAATGATTGTCATAGGGGTCAAATAAGCAATGAAGAAACAATATTAATAAAAATCTTAGGATATAAGCAACAAGTTACAGTCATACAGTCAACATGGGAGGAAATGGGTGATAGGAATGATGAGAAAAACTAGTAGAATAGAAGTGCAGATTTAGTAGAAAGTCTGACAGTGTTGAGGGAATTATTTGTTTAGTAGAGTGATGGCGTTCGGGGAAAAACTGTTCTTGTGTCTAGTTGTCTTGGTGTGCAGTGCTCTGTAGCGACGTTTTGAGGGTAGGAGTTGAAACAGTTTGTGTCCAGGATGTGAAGGGTCAGTAAATATTTTCCCCGTCCTGTAAAAGGCAGATTTGAAATAGTGCCATGTTAGTGAGAAACAATTAAAAATATAGTTCACTTCTCTTATAGCTCTCTCTATAAGAACTATTGCAAAGTAGTATTTGATATAAAATAATTGGAACAGTGATATACCTCGAATTGATAAGACATTTTGGGTTCTTTTTTTTT
This sequence comes from Erythrolamprus reginae, assembly GCF_031021105.1. NCBI lineage: Eukaryota > Metazoa > Chordata > Lepidosauria > Squamata > Dipsadidae > Erythrolamprus > Erythrolamprus reginae. The sequence continues at coordinate 61,139,425 of NC_091956.1, read as the reverse complement.
TTAACACAAAGTTTTTGTGCTGTTTTTGCAGTTTCAGTGTCTTTGCACCAACCACATAGTCATACATACATACTATATTTTCCCGAAAGTAAGATCTTGTCTTATATTTTTTGAACCATTAAATAAGCACTCGGCATGCACTCAAAAGTCCGATGGGGCTTATTATCAGGGGATGTCTTATTTTGGGGGAAACAGAGTACATACATACAATATTAAAGCTTATAACCTTAACATGACTATGTTACCTTCTGGTTTCAGGGTTTGCAACAAAGTTCTGGAGAAAATCTTTGTTCAAATTTAAAAATAATAGCTTTTTGAAGACTAGTGAGTAACTTCCAGAACTCTACTTGTGATTTTTACACAAGCCACTCATTTTAACTGGTTCAGAAAAACTACATTTTACACCAACTAGTTGAGAATTGCAACAAAATGCCTTACAGCAGCATGATTTAAGTTTCGATAATCGGCAGTTGTAATGTCATTCTAATATTATGGCACCATTGCAGTTTTGAATCAGTGTCAATGAAGACTTAATGCAGTCATATTCAAACTTTTGGGCACCAGGGACTGGTTCACTGGAGAGGTTTCTCTGCAGACTGGAGAGGGGCGTGGTTTCTTGTGCTGCCTGCATACTGCGAATGGGGCTTCTTCTGTTTGAGTAGCTGGTTTCTGGCATGCTGCAGACTGGTTTCAGTTCACGGACCAGTCTCAGTCCATGGACTGGGGTTGAGGAATCCTGCTTTTAAATGTGCTTGGGAGGATTTTGAATCCTTTGATTCTTAGTTTGCCCCTTTGCAAATCTTCACATCGCCAATGAAACATAAATTTAGTAGTCGTAATGAGCAGAAATCCAGCCAAAATTTCCTTTATTTTCTTGTCTTTTTATTTGCTTGCTTGCTTGCTTGCTTGCTTCTCTACAAATGTAACACAGGATAACTGTAAGTCGAACAGTATCAACAAAAAGTTACATCCAACTTCAGCTTCACATAATCATTGGCCAGTAAAGGAACAGCTGAAAACTTCTGGATTCTCTGTGTTGCTCTGGGACTGCCAAAGTGTGGGAAGACATTTTTTGAATTAACACTGAGTCATACAGATGTGGATTTCTGGGTTAAAAGGTCTCTTGAGTAATTGTAAGCAAAATGCTCCAAGCAAAAACCAGCTATTTGCTTTCCACAATATTTCATGTTTTGACATACTTGGATTGTCTTATTTTTGTTTTTAATTCTTTTTGTTTTTAATTTATGGAGGTACACTGGAAAATAAAATAGCAAATACATTCTCCCTCTGGCTGTTCCTTGGAGCTGGTTGAGGGAATGAAGAGGAGTAGAGAAACTTAGGTAAATTTATGTTCTCTGCATGTTATATAGTTATTTTATTTTCAGGATAATTCTAGATGTGGTAGCATATAATGCAGACACATTAAAGATGTCAGGGTGATTTAAGAGGTGATCGGCTGCTATGATGATATAATACTGGGAATGAGTCAGCAAGGTGTTTGGGCTGATATCACTTTAAAAGCCTGTAGTAAGTAGAGGCCCTGTTGGGGCCTATCTCTGTGTGTGTGTCTGCTGTAATTGCTGATTGCTGTTCGTTTGAGGTCCGACTAAAGTACGTGTATGTATACATTCTTTGTACAAAAAACCAATAGTTGAATACAAACCTCTGTTTACTGTATTTGGCACGAATCCCAGCGACCAGTTAGGTCCCACAGAGTTGACCTTCTCCGGGTCCCTTCGACTAAACAATGTCGTTTGGCAGGACCCAAAGGAAGAGCGTTCTCTGTGGTGGCCCCGACCCTTTTGAACCAACTCCCCCCAGAGATCATAATTGCCCCCACCCTCCTCGCCTTTTGTAAACTCCTTAAAATCCACCTTTGTCATCAGGCATGGGGGGAACTGAGATATTCCCTTCCCCCTAGGCCTATACAATTTATACATGGTATGCTTGTGTGTATGTTTGTTTTTTTAAATAAGGGTTTTTAAAATTATTTTAAATATTAGATTTGTTACATGTTGTTTCATTATTGTTGTTAGCCGCCCCGAGTCTACGGAGAGGGCCGGCATACAAATCTAATAAATAAATAAATAAATTTGATTATTTGCAGATTTCTTAAATTATTTATTAATAATTAAATTATCAGAGGAAGAGGGAATAACTAGTTTAGGGGCAAAAATGAAAAGATAAATCATGCCTGATTTAGTATGGAGCCAAGTCCCTTTTGATTAATGAGTAAGACATGGCTTCTTCCACAAATTTACTAAATGAGAACTTAGGCTGACCAAAATCTTTCCATCTAGTGTATTTTAGATTGAGTTGAAAGAGTAGAAATGATGCAATCCTAATGTTATCTGGGGTTGAGTTAGAGGTGGGAACACAGAAATTTTGTAATTACAAATATTTTACCCATGGAGAAATACAGTATTTTATAGTTTATGGTTGCTGCAAACTATAGTTTCTATTAAGTTTGTGTTTCAGGCTCTGATGCTTGTGAGAAATTTGAATTTATGGATTTCTCTGTTAGATCTCTCCTCCTGTTCTAGAGATGTATCTAATTGCCATACATGGTAGTGCTAAATACTGCTAGAGATATAAATCAAAATGGTATAGACAAAGAATTTGGCTTGCTTTAGCATACATTATGATACAGAGAAGTACTTTTGACTGGACGAGGTCAAATAAGAGATTTTGAATTGCATGTTACCATAAATGGAAAGATATTGTATGTTCTATAATGTTTCATTTTTAAAATATGTCATAATAAACTTATATTTCTTTATTGTTACTGACTGTTTTAATATAAATTATAGGACTTTGGATAACTTATGTTTAACATCTTAATGATTTGTAAAGGAATAAAACAGATGTATATTTAACATAACCTATGCTAAAGGAAATGTATATAAGGATAAATTGCTGCTAGACTAATATGGAATGCTGAATTTGAACAGAACAGAATAACAGAGTTGGAAGGGATGTGGGAGGTCTCCTAGTCTAACCCCCTGCCCAGGCCGGAAACCCTACATAATTTCAGACAAATGGTTATCCAATATCTTCTTTAAAACTTCCAGTGTTGGAGCAATCACAACTTCTGGAGGCAATTCTGATTAATTGTTCAAACGGTCAGGAAATTTCTCCTTAGTTCCAAGTTGCTTCTCTCCTTGATTAGTTATTACCCATTGCTTCTTATCCTACCATCAGGTGTTTTGGAGAATAGCCCAACTCCCTCTTCTTTGGAACACTGCTGTGATGTCTCCCTAGTCCTTCTTTTCCTTAGATTAGACATACCCAGGTCCAGCAACTGTTCTTCATGTGTTTTAGCTTTCAGTCCCCTAATCATCTTTGTTGCTCTTCTCTGCACTCTTTCTAGAATTTCAATATCTTTTTTACATCATGGCAACCAAAACTGGATGCACTATTTCAAGTGTGGCCTTACCAAGACATTATAAAGTAGTGTTAACATTTCACATCATCTTGATTCTGCCCCTCTGTTTATGCATCTAGAACTGTGTTGGCTTTGTTGGCAGCTACTGAACACTGCTGGCTCATATTTAAATGGTTGTCTGCTATGATTCCCAGGATCCCTCTCATAGTTACTACTATTGAGTGATGTACCACATATAATGTACTTGTGCATTTTGTTTTTCTTGCCTAAATGTAGAACCTTACTTTTTTCACCATTGAATTCCATTTTGTTACATAGCACCCAGTGTTCAAGTCTGTCAAGATCCTTCTGTATCTTAAGCTTAAATATTAAACATTTGTTAACAGCTGTTGCTATATTAGTTTCCAGAATGAATTATATGGTGACATAGTTTTACATGTGATCTTATTACCTTGATTATATTAGCTATGAGCATTCAGAAGAAAAACAAAACTCAATACTGATAAAAACACACTTGTTCAGTCTGTAAGTTATTCTAAGGGATTCCCAACCTTTTCTATTCCCCATATCCCTGAACGCTTCTGATATATTCTTGCATCCATTAGAAAAGTAAATAATTATATTCATATAATTATGCATATATGCTATCATTTTGAAACATCTAAACTCAAGATTTTGCACTCCTTGGAATATCGTCTTGAACCTGCAAAGGTTCTAAGCACCCCTGGTGGGAAACCCTGTTCTAAGAAATACCTCCTTTTCCTTCTAATCTCTGCAACCTCACTTCAACAAAGTAAATTACAGTGGTACCTCTACCTAAGAATGCCTCTACTTACAAACTTTTTTAGATGAGAACCGGGTGTTCAAGATTTTTTTGCCTCTTCTCAAGAACCATTTTCCACTTATAAACCCAAGCCTCCGAAACTGTAACCAGAAAAGGCAGGGAGAAGCTTCTGTGGGACCTCTCTAGGAATTTCCGGGGGGGGGGGGGACAGGGCTGGAAAAGGTGGGGAGAAGCCTCGGTGGGGCCTCTCTAGGAATCTCCTGGGAGGAAACAGGGCATCCACCCTCCCTGTGGTTTCCCCAATCGCACGCAACTTGCTTTTACATTGATTCCTATGGGAAAAATTGCTTCTCCTTACAAACTTTTCTACTTAAGAACCTGGTCACGGAACGAATTAAGTTTGTAAGTATAGGTACTATACTTTCTTTCAGAAGGACATTTGCTGTTGTCAGAATAGTTGTGCATAATTCTGTGGAATGTACTGTAGATAAAATTGTTTTTCCCGATTAAATTATATAAAAGAGGTCTCCATGATGAGTATTGCAAATCCAAAGCCGCTCTTGAAATATAGCCCTTAACTGAAGAGGAGGCCTGCATCATGAGTTTTTAGTTTTGGAAGTACAGTATCCTGCCATTTCATGTGAAACAGCTAGTTGCCTTTGCAGACCAAGTGAAGCTGCTGTCTTTGATGAACAAATATGTGTGCAGCTAACACACAAGCTATCAACAGAACAAAGTCTATCCCCCACTCTCTAGTCTTTAGCAAGTCACATTTTACTGTTGCCCTGTATAAAATCAATAATAAATTCTGCTCCTTTTTTATTCCCTACATTCTTTTGTGAATGGTTAGGAAAGTTTCGGGTATTTTCCTTTCTTTAGGAAGGTGCTTAAAGCAAATTTATTCATCTATTACATGTTTTCTTGAATGTAACTGTTTTATTTTGTTTCTAATTGTGGCACATTTATATATGACTTTTAAAAATTCTTTATTTGTAAAATTGGCACTGTTAAAGTAATGACATATATGAAGTAAGAGAGTAAGCTAATATACAGTATGCAGTATATATATTCTGCTCCCTGGGTAAATGGGCCTGGAGCAAATGAGTAAAAAATGTAGATCTCCTTTGAAGACGAAGAAAATTTGACCTATTGAAGAAATGTGTAGCCTTTCACAGAAATAGACACTGTATAATGTTGATATTGATCTGACCAGTTCCACCAGTATCCTTGCCCCAGATTATGGGGGTGGGGGTGGGTGAGAATATAATACAGTTTGGAAGCTAATGTTTATAGGTTTTCCTCATTTTGGCAGTTGAAAGAAAAGGAAAAGGAAATTTAAAATTAATTGGAAATAGAAAATGGGGTGGAAGTGGGAAAAGCTTAGTAATCCATCCCCTACTAATGAATACAGTGATCCCTCTATTATCGCGAAGGTTCTGTTCCAAGACCTCTCGCGATAATCGATTTTTCGCGATGTAGGGTTGCGGAAGTAAAAACACCATCTGCGCATATGCGCGCCCTTTTTTCTATGGCCGCGCATGCGTAGATGGTGGAGTTTGCGTTCCCCGCCGCCCACGCAAAGGGGAAACCCGATTCGGCTCCTCGCTGCTGCTGCGCTACCGAGCAGATCAGCTGCTGGGCGGCCGAAGGAACCTTCCCTGGGTCTTCCCCCTCTTGCTGGCGGGCGGGCGAGCGGCGGGCATCAGCGAGGAGCTGGGGTTTCCCCTTTGCGTGGGCGGCCGGGAAGACCCAGGGAAGGTTCCTTCGGCCGCCCAGCAGCTGATCTGCTCGGTAGCGCAGCAGCAGCGAGGAGCCGAATCAGGGTTTCCCCTTTGCGTGCGGGGAAACCCCGATTCGGCTCCTCGCTGCTTCTGCGCTACCGAGCAGATCAGCTGCTGGGCGGCCGAAGGAACCTTCCCTGGGTCTTCCTGGCCGCCCACGCAAAGGGGAAACCCCGGCTCCTCGCTGATGCCCCCGCTCGCCCGCCCGCCAGCAAGAGGGGGAGAGATAGAGAAAGAGAGAGAAGGAAAGAAAGAGATGAGAGAGGGAGGAAGAGAGTGTGAGAGAGGAAGAAGCAAGATAGAGAAAGAGAGAGAGAAAGAAAGATGAGAAAGGAAGGAAGAGAGTGACGTCATCGGGTGGAAAAATCGCGATATAGCGTTTCGCGGAGATCGAGATCGCGAAACTCGAGGGATCACTGTAATGCAACTCTTACCCTTTGCAATCTCTTCCTCCCAAATGTTCATATTGTTTTCCAACAGTTAAGGGAATGTGAAGTTGCAACAATAACAGCAAAAAACTTTCTAATCATGTTCAGCATTTTTAAAAAATGCCTCTTACAAGTTTAAGTCACAGATGGAATATAGAAAACTAAAAAAAGCAGTTTGCAACTATAACATTTTTTTAAAAAAATTAAAATGTAATTTTTTAATTTTTTTTTTAAAGTATTTTTTAAAAGTACAATAGATTAAGCCAGTGATGGTTACGAAGCATTGGAGGAAAGAGGAAAGGAAGGACAGTTTCCAGGGCTTTGTCTAATGCTATTATTTCACAGCCATGCTGTAATGCAATTATTTTATTTGTACTGTTCAATGTTACATATTGCACATAACATTTTGCATCTGTCTTGAAAGTCAAAATCAGAAACTGGTGGCATTAGTTTTGGATGAAAGCTGGTTTTTGGGACACAAACCACATCTTCTCCAATAAGTATTACATCATTACATGGTTTATTCCTGGGAGAAAAAAATATTTGAGGATTAAAAACCTGTAGTAAAAGCATTAAGGGATTTTTTCCTCCCTTTTCTATACACTTTTATTCTGTTTTATGTGTATGTTTCATTGTATTTTATAAGCCTCATAATTCAGACAAATAGTTAAAACCAAAAAAGTATCTTATGATATACAGTAAGTGATGCTTGTGGGTAAAGGACTTATCTATAGAAATAGCAACTACTGTACTGGAACAATGTGCCTTGGAAAGGATTGCTTGGATTCTTAGGCATCCATGACAGGCACACTAAAATTTATCACATATCATTTTTTTCTAATCTCAGAATGTTTTAAAAGATCAGTTATTGGTGAATATAATACTCAGCTAACTTGAAAAAAATGGTGTAAAAAGTACGGATAATTCTTGACTTAAAATAGGTCATTTAGTGACTGTTCAGAGTTACAACAGTATTGACGTGACCATTTTTTACAGTTGCAACCTTCATAGCTGTTGTGATTCCGTCTGAGGCTCCTCAGGGAACGGCTGAACCTCTGCCGGTTCCCTGCTCAGAGGGGGAGGATGAGGAACAGGAGGAGGAGGAGGAGGCCCAGGCAGAAGGGGAGGAGGAATATCAGGCCGAGGGAGAGGGAGAACAGCCAGAGTCCCCCGGGGTGGAGCTCTCCCCAGCAAGCAGCCTGGAGTACTTAGATGAAAATGCTCAAGCCATCATCGATTACAGGCAGAGAAGAGCAGCACAACGAAGGGGACAATTAGCCAGGTACTTCCAGTCCTAAATAGGTAACAGCTGGGTTTGGGTGTGGTTCTCCCCAGAAAGGCTGAAAAGGCAGACCCACCCTTCCTGTATTGTGGAGTATTATCTTTGGGAGTCCTGGGACCTGGCTGTGATCTTTGGCGTCTCTGATTCTGGCTTGTGGCCTTGAAGGCTGAAACCTTGGGGGGAAAAGGTGTGGGTCTTATTCTCTACAGTGGTGGGTGTGCCAGCAAGAAGTCTGCTGTATTGTCTGGCCGTCAGGACTTTGCTGTGAAGCCTCATAGCCTGCCTGTTGGGAAGAACAGGTTTTTCTCTGTGTTTATTTTTCAAACTATAAAAAGCTTTTGCTTTTACCAGCGTGTCTGGCTGCTTTTTCCAGTCGGTGTTGAAGTCTGGGGGCACCCAGACAGAATAATAGCAGAACGTCCACATCCTGTCCCTTCATGTCACCCAGTGGTATTCTCATAACGTCTATAATCAAGTTTCTCTTCCTTGTTGCCTATTTTTCCCTTTCCTTTCCTTTTCTTTTTCTTTCTATTATTCTTAAGGAAACCATGGCATAATGTGTTCAAAACATGTTAATTTCTGTTATGATTAATGTATTTGTTCACCTCTCCATCCATACTATTCTCAAGAATTTTCAGCACCATAAAAATTTACAAACATCAATACTTTTTCTATCATGCATAAAATATATGCTGTTTTTTTAATCACTTAAGCAAAAATAGAAAATTATTTCTGTGTGAAACTATGGGGAGAGAGGCCAAACTTTTCAGTATTTCCAGTCAGATCTAATGTTGATTAATATTTAAAACATCTAAATTAGTTAATTATATGTAACAATGTGCTATTAAAAGAGCTAGTTACAAAGGCTGGTCATCTTTTGAGTTGATAAGTTGCAGAAACAAAATGGTGATGCCAGTGTTGATATTTGAGCAAAATTATCCTGAACTCCACAGCAATGGAACCTCTTAGCTTTGTCCAGTCAATTATTCAACTATAGTTGAGTATAGTTTCTTTGCTAAAGGTGGTAATTTCCTAATCAATTTTTCATTAGAGAGGCTTGAAACAGCTTGCCTTCTGGTTTATTACATTCAATTGATTTTCTCTTGGCTCTTTGCTAAGACTGGCAAATTTAGCTAATTTCACTTAAAAGAATCTGTAGACTACAGTGTACTTCCAGTCCCGATTCCTTTCTATGTTTAAAAATTGAGATTAGACAGTATGATACAATAATGCTATTTCAAATAATGGTCATAAAGGTACAGCAGGCAATTCTACTTAAATAGAACAATCCAGTGTCTGAAAGCAGTTCAGGAATCAGATAATATAGAATACAGCGAACATTGGTATTAATCAGATATTGACATATAGTCATAAAAGAACATTCATTGTCTTTTTAGGGTGAAGGATATTGAATAAAGCATTTAAATATTGTTTGGAAAGTTGTTTGAATGGTATGTTTTTCTTCTCTAATCTGCCATTCTGGCCTGTGATCCAGTAATTTCTTCAGAGCCTGTTTGGGGCAATGGTTAAGGCATCAAACCAGAAGCCAGCTAGTGTTATGTCTGGGTTCCCCCAGACGCCAACACCAACTAAAAAGAGTAGGCAGACACTCTGGTAAAAAGCAAAGTCATTTTATATCTTTGAAAACAAACACAGATAACAAAAATTGTTCTTACAAACTGTAATGCTATGAAGCTTCACAGAAGAGTCACGACGGCCAGACAATACAACAGGCTTCTTGCTGGCACACACACCACTGTAGATAATGAAACCCACGCCTCCCCCAAGTTTTCAGCCTTCTAGGCCACAAGCCAGAATCAGAGACGCCAAGGATCGAAGCAAGGTCACAGGACTCCCAAGAGATAACTCTCCACAATACAGGAAGGGCGGGCCTGCCTTTTCAACCTTGCTGAGGAGAACTACACCCAAACCCAGCTGTTGCTTATTAGGGATGGAAATACCTGGCTAATTGTCCCCTTCTTTTTGCTGCCCTTCTCTGCCTCATATCTATGATGGCTTGTGCGTTCTCATCTAATGACTCCAGGCTACTCGCTGGGGAGAGCTCCCCCCTGGGGGTCTTAGGCTGTTCTCCCTCCTCCTCGTCCTGACATTCCTCTTCCCCGTCTGCCTGGTCCTCCTCCTCCTCCTGTTCCTCGTCCTCCCCCTCTGAGCATGGAGCCGGCAGAGTTCCAGCCGTTCCCTGAGGAGCCTCAGACTGAATCACAACAGCTAGTGAGTTCTAGTCACACCTTGCACACAAAGGTTATCTTGGGCCAGTTGCACACTCGCAGCCCTAGGAAGAAGGCAGTGACAAACCCCTTCTGAAAAACCTTTGCAAGAAAACTGTAGGAACTGGTTCAGGCAAATGCCAGGAGTTAAAAACTGATTCAAAGGCACATATAAACACATGATTTTTTCTCATGTTTCCAATAATGTGAAGCAGAAAATAGCTTTTTAGTGGTCCTGACATGGTGTTACATTATTTTGAGGGCAGTCCCTTCACCTGGTTAACTTTTGTAGTCTTCAGAATTTTTTAGCTTCATTTTTTCCCTTTTAGCCTGTACATTTTAACTTCATTCTGAATCCTATTTTTAACTGGGATTCTAGTCATGAGATCATATTACCCAGATTTTGATTTAAGATGGGTGGCAATATAAAGAGAAACATCTTTCAACTATGGCGAGGGGGGCGTTCGCCTGGTGCACCAGTTGCGACCCTATTTGGACCGGGAGTCACTGCTCACAGTCACTCCTGCCCTCATCACCTCGAGGCTCAGCTACTGTAACACTCTCTACATGGGGCTACCTTTGAAAAGTGTTCGGAAACTTCAGATCGTGCAGAATGCAGCTGCGAGAGCAATCATGGGCTTTCCCAAATATGCCCATGTTACACCAACACTCCGCAGTCTGCATTGGTTGCCGATCAGTTTCCGGTCACAATTCAAAGTGTTGGTTATGACCTATAAAGCCCTTCATGGCACCGGACCAGATTATCTCAGGGACCACCTTCGGCTGCATAAATCCCAGCGACCAGTTAGGTCCCACAGAGTGGGTCTTCTCCGGGTCCCGGCAACTAAACAATGCCGCTTGGCGGGACCCAGGGGAAGAGCCTTCTCTGTGGCGGCCCCGGCCCTCTGGAACCAACTCCCCCCAGAGATTAGAATTGCCCCCACCTCCTTGCCTTACGTAAGCTACTTAAAACCCACCTCTGCCGTCAGGCATGGGGGAACTGAGATATTCTTTCTCCCTAGGCATTTACAATTTATGCATGGTATGTCAGTATGTATGTTTGGTTTTTTGGTTTTTTTATGTTAATGGATTTTTAATCGTTTTTAGTATTGGATTATTTTGTATATTGTTTTATTATTGTTGTTAGCTGCCCCGAGTCTCTGGAGAGGGACGGCATACAAATCCAATAAATCAAATCAAATCAAATGTTTTAAATAAATAAATATCGTGAAAAGGTGTAATATCCGTATTACTGAAATTTGACAGTTTATCATGTTTTGATATGGCTTATGGCTTTTAATATCTTCATTTCCCCCTTGAATGAAGGTATTGTCAGCACATACAGTTCTTTTACAATAGGTATTATTAACTCTTCATAGTAATGACAGCTATGCATTTGCCACATTGTGCTCTGATTGCATTTTCTGTACTGACCTTGAGGACAATCTAATGTAGATAATTACTAGAAGCCAATTAATTATTCCTGCCTAGGACTGGTCATAGTTCATATGGCAGGAAAGTTGAAGCTGGCCAAAATCAATCTAGGTCACTTGCTGTTATTATTATGTCATGTTAGAAAGGAAGCTGGGACTTTTATTTTTTGAAAGACTAATTCGGTTCTTATAATTGGAAGTTATTATGCACAAGCAAACTTTGCTTTTAATTATCTTCAAGATTTCAGTGTCTAATTTGTTTGTCTTAATCTGCTGGTCTCTGGCTATAATAGAAGTACAGTTCCTAGAAGTCTGAATTAATGTGGCTAAATATCTACTTTCAAGTTATGAAGAATTCTAGTGCCAACCTTATCATACTTGCATAATAAACAAATTGTAAAAGATTAAGAGTCTCAACAATATTAAGAAACTATTTTAATGGGTATAACAGGGATATTTTTTGTCTATGTATATTCAAGTTCCACTGTCACAATTTCTAATAATGTATTTATTGGATTAATTCCAAAGACGTTCTTTGTGTGCTATGTGTGCATATTGAACTCCTTTCAAAGTTTAAAACAGGTTTCTTTTTCCAGTTTGTTTCATTGCTTTAGAAACTCTTTTGAAGTGTCTCTGAATACCTTATATTGAAGGAGAGAAGGTGTAGAATTACAGACATTGCTGGTAAAGGACAGCTTCTGAAGCAGCTATAAAAGCCTGGAAAAACTGCAGATGCTTTCATTCTTTGAAAATAGACGGTTTCCACATATTTATGCATGTTCTTTTTAAGCCATTGCTTATCCCTCATATTATGAGTGCGGACATGATTTTTATATTTCTTCCTTTTTTGTTTCAGGTGCATTTTGCTTCCACTTCTGGGAGCTAAGAGCCCACAGCAAAGTTATTTTCTCTTGGTGGATTCCGTAGATGAGGGGTGCAATATTGCTGAAGGTGACCAGACATCTACAGGCTTATCTGGAACTATAGCTGAGCTTCTAGCTACTCATTATGAATTTTTCCCCCCATGGTTACTGCTTCTCTGTTCTGCTAGAAAGCAGAATAAAACTGTCACAAAATTGTTTACAGGTAAGTACATAACATAACTGTTATTTCTTATTCGTACAGTATTTTAAGAGATTTATATAAGAAGCAATAAAATATGAAGTACAGTGTTCCCTCGATTTTCGCGGGGGATGCGTTCCGAGACCGCCCGCGAAAGTCGAATTTCCGCGAAGTAGAGATGCGGAAGTAAATACACTATTTTTGGCTATGAACAGTATCACAAGCCTTCCCTTAACAGTTTAAACCCCTAAATTGCAATTTCCCATTCCCTTAGCAACCATTTAGATTATTACTCACCAGGGTTATTTATTAAAGTTTATTAAAAAAATATTTATTAAAGGCGGACAAAAGTTTGGCAATGACATATATGACGTCATCGGGTGGGAAAAACCATGGTATAGGGGAAAAAACACAAAGTATTTTTTAATTAATATTTTTGAAAAACCGTGGTATAGACTTTTCGCGAAGTTTGAACCCGCGAAAATCGAGGGAACACTGTATATATTTAAAATTGATAACTATGCCATTAACTTATATGAACAATCTATATTCTTGGAATAGGTACATGTTGTTTCAGTTTTATATACTCCAGATATTACAATAGGTAGCATACCTGACTGACCTTATTGTTCGTTGACAAAAATAACTTAAATGGGATCGGACTTGGTTACAAAACTGCATTGCTCAGTAACCAAAATTATGGTCCTTACTATGACCATAATTTACAAGTCATTAGTGAAGGACAAAGTTTAATAATGGTGTTGCATACATTTGTGTCCCTTTCTTTCCCCCCCATAAAATTCTAAATTTACTACTTTACATTTTAAGAATGAAAATTGTATTTTTCAAGTTTATTGAATGGGTGCAGCTGCATTTGATTATGGGAGCGCTGTTGGCAAAAGCTATTGGGAGTCTTCTACACGTTGTTGTTCCAGTCCTGGCTGACTTGTAAACTTATTTTGTCACTACTGCTATTGTTCCTGAGATTTTTCTTAAGTGCAAAAAAGAGTAATTCTAGTTTGGATTTCTTGCAGTGTATTTCAAGCTTAGTTACACAGCTGCTTTTTAAAGAAAAAGACCTTAGAAAAATCTATGTTTATTTCCCTATATTAGTAACACATCTAATGCCTAATTGGCACCAATATTAGCTTCTGTTTAAAAAAAGGGTGTGGGTAGGGGGAATCTAAGTCCACCGGGAAATAAAAGATTGAAATAACTTCCTGTGACAGACATAATAATTAACATTTGGAAAATAGACACAGGAATTTATTTTGTTTTGTGTTGCATTTGTTTCTTTGTTGAATTTTTACGGAATTATTTTTTTATCCTTAGAGCAAACATTCACAAATTGAAATGAGTGAATCATAATTAAATTTCTAAAACAATAAAATGTATGGGTCCAGGTACCAGATAGGTTGATTTAATTTATAAAAAAGAGAGGGAGGGACCATCTGGTTGTCTAACATTACTTGAACTGCTTTATAATCACGTAGTAAAAATCATGGAATCTAACCAAACAGTTTGCATAATAAGATCTTGGTGTGTGTGTGTGTGTGTGTGTGTGTGTGGTGTGTATGTATGATTAAACAAATTTTCCTTAAAATTATCTGCAGCTATTTTAGCTTTTACTCGATGAATGAAGTTAAGAGTGAACATACAAAGCTATGCAACATGCTCATTCATGCTCCCTGTTGCTTTTTGTTTTACCTTTGTTATTTGTCTCTATTGCATAACTTTCTTACTTATCCTAATTCATTATTACACAGAAAAATGCTTATACACATGATACAAAATATGATACAAAATCCTCAATTTTCTAGAAATCTAGAATAAGTAAATTACAAGAAAGGTAGTCCAGTGATTAATGATTTTACCTGCCACCTGAATCTTTTCTGTTGTAGAAATGTACAATCAAATCTTTCAAGAACATCTCCCAACATTATGTCTGTATGCAAATATTAACATGTGTGATCTATGTCAACCAAGGTGTTGGGATAAACCATGAAATATCAAAAGATCTGTGATTATCTGTTGAACTATCTATTGGAGACCAAAGGAGGATCCTGAAGTTGTATGTTTAATAGAACAATCTTTTTCTAGAGACCATAGGAGGCTCCTGAATATCATTTATATGTTTAATAGAACACTTTTGTGGCGAGGAAGAAGTAGGACAATGTTTAAATAAATAAATAGATGATAGATAGATAGATAGATAGATAGATAGATAGATAGATAGATAATCAAATATTGCTGAAAATATTGGGATAATCAAATGGAAAATCAAATACAGTAGTACCTAATTTTCTGAACTTAATTTGTTCCGTGACGAGGTTCATAAGAAAAAAAGTTTGTAAGATGAAACAATGTTTTCCATAGGAATCAATGTAAAAGCGATCAATGCATGCAAACCCATCCGAAAATTCACCCCTTTTGCCTTATTACTGCCGGCATTCTGATCCTTGTTTGGGGTAGGGGAAGGAGGCAGGGGGAAGACAGCGGAGGCTGCCCAGAGGTAGCCTCAGGGGTGGATTGACACAGGCGGGAAGCTGGGGCTTCCACCCTCCTTGAAAGTTTTTGGGGGCTGCGGCAGGCAAAGGGGAATCCGGGGGGAGTTTCTTCAAGGCGCCCAAAGCAGCAGGCTTTAATTCCTCCTATCTTCCATGCCCCTGGACCCTTCCCTATGCCTGCCTGCCAACCACTGAGGAGGGGGGGTGTTTCCTTCGGCTCCCAGTCCCCACCCGCGGAGCTGACCCTGGTGTCAACGCCCTCTGGGTGGGTTGCACGGGACCGTTGGAAAACACTGGAGGATGGGCGGGGGGGGCTCCCTTCCTTGTTGGCCTATCGCTTTAGTCTGCCTTGCCTTTCAGCCTTGCTGAGTGTTGCCTTGCTTGGGGAGACTGAGGGGGGTCTCGTACGGGGTTCTTTGAGTTCATCAAGACGCTCTTCAGCATCCACTCTCGGAGCTGGAGGAGAACGCATGGGAGGCCCCGATCCTCTCTCGAAAGCATTGTGTCCCGCAAGCCATCTGCTCGGCCGATGAAGGGCGCGGGACCTGCCAATGTAAAGTCCGGGATACCTTCGCTTTAAGTTAGGTTTGCCTGGCGAAGAGCTAGCAGGTGCCGTCCGCTAAGTTGCTTTTTTTAAAAATAATATAAATAGTAATCTTTATTGAATATTTACATTAAAAGGGAAAAAACCAAATTCTAAAAGCATATTTACAGACATTCCTAAAGAAAACATGATAAAAGCTTTTAATAGATAACTGTAGATAACTGTAAAGTACATGTTATAATTAGTCCCAGTTTTAATATAGCGTAGTGATGAAGTGGCATAAAACTTAAGTCCTGATCTGTCCAGCCAGCGATGATCTTGGGCCAAACATAGATACTCAGTCCTAAGAAGGAGGCAACAGTAAATCATTTCTGAAATCCTGACAAAAAAAAATCGCAGGCAGTAGTTTGGGTGATCACCAGAAGTCAACCACATACACATAGAGAGATAAGTAGGTCACACAGATAAACTGAGAAACAACACAAAAAATAATAATAAAGAAATTGACTCAAGATATAATAGAAAAGGAAGAATAAAAATTGGCAGCTTATTGTTATGATAAAGGAGCAAGAAAAAGCAAACCTAAGAATGAGATGACATTAATAAACACTCTAAAGTACTGAAATAACAAAGATCACCAAACAGATTGAATGCAAAAACATTTAGCTGATTTTGAGAGAATTGGAACAAGCTGTGAAATAGTGTTATGTGGAACAGATGTGGACTTGCTCTTCCTGGAAGATTAATGATAATACACTTTATTAAAGAACCAAACTTTAGGAACAGATTCCCACTTTTGAAATCCAACTTTAAAAAAACAGCAGAAAATAATTCCTTTCGCTATATTAATAATTCATTTTCTCTTCTTAATTGGACCCTGTAGGCTCTCATGGTTTCAATGACACAGCTAATTGGCCTTGGTCTATCCGACTTGAGAAGGAAATACCAACAATGGCCCCTTTTTCGGTGGGTGGGCAAGTAGCGCCCGCCATTTTGGATTTTGCCAATAGCTGGGTTGTAAAAGTAACAACATTTAGGAGAATTCCCTTTGCCTTCTGAGTTGAGTTCGTGGTGGAGACATAATCAACACAGTTGAAATGGCAGCAATCCAATAGTTTAAATAATTTTTTTAAAAAAGACTACTGCAACTTCCTTCCCCGTCCACCCACCCACCTCTTCAATCACAAGGCCCAGGCGACCATTTTTTTCTGTAGTTGGAGCCTACATCAGAAAGATTGCGATCCTAAGGGGCAGCAATTCGTAATTAACGGACGGAGGGGCTAGATTGTACTTCCAACGAATTTCACCAGACCAGAGGGCAATACTCCAGAAAGGACAGAGATTATATTGGGCTCATTTCTGCTGCCAGCCATCCCAGTGGAATTTCGTGCTCCCAGCTCAACAGTGTGCCGTGCCCCTGGCGCACGACACCAATGAATAGCAAGGCCACATGAGCATGGCACATAAGACAACCTATCAACAAAATAAGGCTGCAATTTGCCAAGCCACCAGGGCACGGCAAGTAACACTTCTGTATAGCCATTCAGTTCTGAGTATTCCATTGCCGAGATAGCCATTATTACTAAATTTTACGATAATGGAGCCAACAAGCCTTACAGTTCCTGGTGGAGAAATGGAAAGTCCAAGGAGCTCACAACACATTATATTAAACTCAAAAGAACAGATTAAGGCTTGGAAAGATTAACCTGTATTGTTGTCAAAGTAGTTCTACACAGAACCTGGGCTTTGGGATATACAGTATATGTGGCACTATTCTATATTTTAGAATATGTATGTATAAGTAAAAGTTATACTTAAATGTTTATTTACGGAAATATATGCATGTGTTTACATCGACATACACATATTGATATAATTTTTTTTTCAGATTTTGAATGTTAATTATTAAAGTATGTGATTTTAAAACAATTGCAATATTTCAAGAGTTAGTAATATGCAACCTATGCATCAAGAGTACATGAGTAGCATTGTACAGTGATACCTTGTCTTACGAACCCCTCGTCATACGAACTTTTTGAGATACGAACCCGGGGTTTAAGATTTTTTTTGCCTCTTCTTCCAAACTATTTTCACCTTATGAATCCGCCGCTGCTGGGATACCCCGCCTCCGGACTTCCATTGCCAGGTGAAGGCCCCCCTTATTGGGAAACCCCACCTCCGGACCTTCCATTGCCAGTGAAGCGCCCGTTTTTGCGCTGCTGGGATTCCCCTGAGGCTCCCCTCCACCCCACCTCCGGACTTCCGCATTTTTGCGATGCTGCAGGGGAATCCCAGTAGCGCAAAAACGGGCGCTTCGCTGGCAACGGAAGTACAGAGGTGGGGTTTCCCATGGAGGGACCCTCAGGGGAATCCCAGCAGCGCAAAAACTGGCACGTTGGCTGGCAAAAGGGGTGAATTTTGGACTTATACACATTAATCGCTTTTCCATTGATTCCTATGGGAAACATTGTTTCGTAGTACAAACTTACGAACCTCGTCCTGGAACCAATTAAGTTCGTAAGACAAGGTATCACTGTGTTTAGTTTTGTTGAAAGGGCATTTATCTTAACATGAAATCAAATTAAGTGACAGGGAAATGAAAGAATTATTCAAAAGAATAATATTGAAACTTTGTTACCCAGAGCTCACAAAAGCCCACAACCAGTAAAATCTCAAAAATATTGTGCCTGACAAAATGAGACATCAACATATTTTTAAAACTGGAGATCAGAAAACGGTAATATCCTGTTTTACTTAATATTGTTACGTATAAAGGGTGATGGATGTAGTGCCTTATTGTGACCTTGTCAGAGTGTTTTGAGGAAAACCAATATATATTTCAACTTAAACAGCTTAAGGGAAAAGGATCTAAAGCTAGTCTTCAGTTATAATTGCTGAGGCAGATCTGTGAACCCAAAGGCCTCAAGAGTACAGACTTATTTTGCAAAGAAGATAGTTATGTACAGATTGACAAACATTCCTATGAAAATTCAAATTCCACCTACTGGTTTCTGCATACTCTCTTATCTTGAAGCAAAGACCAAAATCAATTAAGGTCCCTTGACTTTTTTTTTCTTGTTGATCTCTCCTTTGAACTTTTATTATTTCATGTTAGTGACTGCATACCAGGTTTAAATTAGACTGAATGAGATTAGAGTAGGTTATCAACAAATATGTTTGCCTGAAGAGCAAGGAATTCTGCTTAAAGACACTCATTCAAGTTATACAGAAGAAACTAATGGATTCCATGGCATCTTGCTTCACTTAATTACTATTTGGGGAAAGTTGTACTTATTACAAGATTAGAGCAAAACTATGGCACAGAGTTAATCTATACAAAAAGGAAGCAAATCCCCTGAGACCTTTTCAAAACTTATCTCGTATTGTTATGGACTTCAATATTCAGTATGCAGAGATTCTGTATCAGATATTTGCACTTGTCCCAAGGGCAAATGCAGGTTTTTAAGAACTGAATATTACTTTTTCTTTCTGTTTCCACTGGAAATACTACTTGACAATATCTGAATCAAGAGTTCTATTATTAGTATCAAGTTTTTAGAATCATGCTTTTATCATGTATTATTGCTATTTTTTAGAAAACAGGAATGTACAGTACATACAATATAGTAGTTTATCCTAACCCTTATTATATGGAGCTAGAACTCTGGCTAGCCATAAATTAACATGATAAATGTATGTCTAGCCGCCAAGAGCATAACAAGCTAAACTAAGTTCACTTCCTTTTCACTTATCAGCAAGTGTGAGTGTGTGTATGATTTCCTACATGTTCACGGGCATAGGTATGTAAGTTTTGGTGTGTTCGGATTTTTCCCATGTAAGATCAAGAGTCGCAAAGATACTCTCAATCTTACACGGAAAAAGCCCCAAACACACCAAAACGTGCACACACACACACTCATAAATGAAAAGGAAGGAAACCTAGTTGTTGTGATTCAGCCTGAGGCTCCTCAGGGACCGGCTGGATCTCTGCCGGATCCATGCCCAGAGGAGGAGGACAGTGAACAGGAGGGGGAGGACCAGGCAGACGGGGGAGAGGAACGTCAGGAAGAGGAGGAGGGAGAGCAGCCTCAGACCCCGGGGGGGGGGGGCTCTCCCCAGCTAGTAGCCTGGATTCATTGGATGAAGACGCACAGGCTATAATAGACATGAGGCAGCGACGAGCAGCTCAAAGACGAGGCCAATTAGAAAGGTATTTCCATCCCTGAATTGGCAACAGCTGGGTTTGGGTGTGGTTCTCCTCAGCAGGGTTGAAAAGGCAGGCCTGCCCTTACAGTCTTGTGGAGAGTTATCAATTGGGAGTCCTGTGACCTTGCTTCGATTCTCGGCGTCTCTGATCTTGGCTTGTGGCCTAAAAGTCTGGAAGACTTGGGGGAGGCGTGGGTTTTATTATTTCCAGCGTTGTTTTTGCCAGCAAGAATCCTGTTTTATTGCCTGGCCTTCGTGAAACCTCTGTGAAGCTGCATAGTACTGTATTCCTGTCTGTAAGAACAGTTTTTGTTACCTGTGTTTGCTTTGAATTATATAAACTGCCTTTGCTTTTTACCAGTGTGTCTGGATACTCTTTTTGGTTGGTGTTGGCGTCTGGGGGGACCCAGACAGAACACCTAGTATAGATATATTTTGAGCTTGTTATGCTCTCATCAGCTAGACATACCTTTATTGGGATTTGAACCTGTGGGCTTCTGCATGCAAAGCAGGATATTAACCTCTAAGCTACAGGCTCGCCTCCAAATCAGCTTTTACCAGGGAAGAGCTATATTTGTTTTCTTTCGAATCACCCTGGTATTCCCAAATATGGGAGGAAGCAACTTGCTTTCCTTTTGTCTCGGCCCCACGCAGGGACCATATACAAGGCAGGTAAAAAAAATGTATAGTCAACAAACTATAACATACATGGTTACATATTTTTGCTGATAAGCGAAAAGGAAGGGAGCCTAGTATAGATCTATTTTGAGCTAGTTAGGCTCTCGTCAGCTAGACGTACCCTTACTATGTATAATATAGTTTGTCAACTATAAAAAAAAAATACCTCCCTTGGAAATGGCCCCTGCGTGGGGCCAAGGGGCAAAAGGAAAACAAGTTTCTTCCTCCCATATTGGATCTGAGATTGAATCTTAGGGCTTTGTATGCAACTAAGATAAATGCAATACTCCTAATTGAATTTTAGCTCCATTCACCAACGTAATATAAATTCCACAAGAAATCTATGTCTTGTGTGTTCCCCTGTATCTGCTTATTTATCTTAACTTTTCTTGGAGCGTACGCCATTAGCAAATTCATCCTTAAGTTACAATGAATATTTATGTAATAAGAAAAAAATACCACATATTAGGGTGTAATTGTACAATAATACATAGTGTGCCATAAGACTTTTATATGTGAGCTAGGAGCTGTGATACACACACTGACAGAAAAATACTTTAAAGCAGATACAGTGGAACCCCGACATAAGAGCTGCTCTACTTAAGATCAACTCGAGATAAGAGCTGGGAGGGGAGAGATATTTTTGTTCTACTTACAAGCCCAAATTCGAGATACAAGCGCCAAGGAGCTGTCTCCTGAAGCCAAACGCTAACTTCCGCGTTCGGCTTCAGGAGACAGCTGCGAAGCGGCGCGCGTGTTTTAAAAGGTTGCAGCCGGCCTGGGGGGCTCGGGGGGGTGCTTGCAGCTTTCTTTCTTGCTCTTTTTCTTTCTCTCTTTTACCTTCCCTTCCTCTATTTCTTCTTTTCTTTCTCCTTCCCACCTTCTTCCCTCCCTCCCTCCCTTCACTCATTCCTCTCTTACTCTCCCCTTTCATAAGTTTCCTTGCTTCCTTCCTCTGTTCCTGTCCCTTCCCCCTTTCTTTCTTTCTTTCTTTCTTTCTTTCTTTCTTTCTTTCTTTCTTGCTCTTTTTCTTTCTCTCTTTTACCTTCCCTTCCTCTATTTCTTCTTTTCTTTCTCCTTCCCACCTTCTTCCCTCCCTCCCTCCCTTCACTCATTCCTCTCTTACTCTCCCCTTTCATAAGTTTCCTTGCTTCCTTCCTCTGTTCCTGTCCCTTCCCTCTTTCCTTCCTTCCTTCCCACCCTCCGTCCATTCATTCACCCATTCCTCTCTTGATCGCTTAAAGCCGGTCCCTGGTGCAAAAAGGGTTGGGGACCTCTGTCCTACAGGATTGGGTGGCAGAGAAGTTGAACATATGTAAATTTAAAAGTTTAAGAAAGTTTACAAGTTAAGTGAAAGAAACTTCATTATTCATTTATATGTACATGTACATTTCTTCATTAAAAACATGTCTTTCTGCATAATTTAGACTAACTTTGTGAGTTTTTTGAGGGCTGGAACCAATTAAAATTATTTACATTAATTCCTATGGGGAAAAGTCGTTCGAGATAAGAGCTGCTCGACTTAAGAGCCCAGGTCCGGAACGAATTAAACTCGTATCTCGAGGTACCACTGTATATTAAGCGTTCTGGATAATGGTTTAGCACAACAATTCCCAACCATTTATGCCTTGATGGTCAGAGAGAGCAGGGGAACCAGCCCACACAAGCAAGAGGGCATGTGCATTCGCTTGCGTGGCCTAATTCCAAACAGGCCATGAAACAGTAGTGGGAACCTTGCTTTAGCAAGTGTTTCATTCAAGCCAAAATATTTTGTGAAACACTTCACACAAATTTATTTAAAATTCTTAATTAAATTGAATATCAATCTGTACAAATTCAATGTCCAGGTCTCATGGAAATTTTAGCAGTGGTCTTTAACTTCTTCTTGTTTAAGTATTGAAAATTACATGTAGCATTTTAAAAGAGGCTAAATGCAAAAGTAATAAATTCCTTGATTTAGTGTATTCAGATACTCTTATGTTTGATTAGATTAGTACTGCAGAAAAAAAATCTATAATCAAGTCTCTTCCATATACTTACATGCAAGTTTGTGCATGTGTATATGAGGACTTAAATATATACACAGGACTTAAATATATACACAGACTTGAAATGGACAATTAAACCAGTTTTAACAAATACAAGATTTATTACTTATAGGCACTTGCACAACTGCAAGATGTCTGGTTTGACTTTTGTTAAAATGATACTGTTAAAAGGATTTGGTCTGTCTACTTAATTAATTAGTAATTTTTAATTTATTTTGAAAGATATACACAAAATGCTAAAATATCTAATATATAACTTTGTATATTTCTTTTTTTAAAAAATTAGATTTCTTCACATATATTGTTTGTATTTACAATGTTGTATGCTGCCCTGAGTTGCTTCGAGAAGGGCAGCATAAAAGTATAATTAATAAATAATAAATACATACCTAATACTATTAAAATAAACTTAACATAGTGATGCAAATTTATTTACAACACTGAAATATCATTAATCATTTAGATTACAAATTTAAAAGATGTACTGAGTGAAGGACAAATATGAAATATGTTAATGATGGAAAAGGCAAACACATTGAAGATAATAAAATGCACTGTTATAGCATAGCCTTGCTAATTTAATAGGAACAGCTGTGTTTGTGTGTGCGTGTATGTGTTTGGCATCTTTAAAATATCAGATCTGTTATATCTCTAAAAGCTTTATGCCACAGTGAATTGTTAACCTCCAAGGTAGCAATATTTAGTATTAACATTTCTATCACATTGAAGACCAAAATATCAAAGGCCAAATGTTACTTTCAATATTCACAAGACACCAGAATCTACATTTGGCATGGATTTGTTGATATAATCAACAAATATATAATGAGCCTAGGTAGCGCAGTGATTAAAGTACAGTATTGCAGGCAAATTCGGCACACAGCCTGAATTTCGATCGTGATGGGGCTCAAGGTTGACTCAGCCTTCCAAAGTTTGTAAAGTGACCTAGATTTTTTTTTTGGGGGGGGGGGAGATATGCAAATAATGCTTCTACATTTAAAATTGTCCATATAGTGCTATAAAGTGCTATCGGGCAGTGTATAATAGAATAGAATAGAATTTTTATTGGCCAAGTGTGATTGGACACACAAGGAATTTGTCTTGGTGCATATGCTCTCAACGTACATAAAATAAAATATACATTTGTCAAGAATCATGTGATACAACACTTAATGATTGTCATAGGGGTCAAATAAGCAATGAAGAAGCAATATTAATAAAAAACTTAGGATATACGCAACAAGTTACAGTCATACAGTCAACATGGGAGGAAATGGGTGATAGGAATGATGAGAAAAACTAGTACTACTGCTATTGTTATAATGGAATTAATATTTAATAAATCAAAGAAATTAGTTTGGAGTTTCTATTTGGAAGAAGTTGATATAGTCGTAAGAAAAATCTGAACAATCCATAATTTTATTTAGATCAAGCAGTAATGAGCTGAATCTTGAATAGAATGATTTTTTTCATGTTGTTTTGATAACTATTGTTAAAAAGATAATATTATTTATCTGTTGTATCTGAATGTAGTTAATAAGGATATATATTCAATATAAATTGCCAGAAAATTGTAATACAGTGATACCTTGTCTTAATTAGTTCCAGGACGAAACAATGTTTCCCATAGGAATCAATGGAAAAGCAATTAATGCATGCAAAGCCAAAATTCACCCCCTTTGCCAGCCGAACTGCCCGTTTTTGTGCTGCTGGGATTCCTCTGAGGCTCCCTTCCATGGGAAACCACACCTCCAGACTTCTGTGTTTTTGCAATGCTGCAGGGGAATCCCAGCATTGCAAAAACGAGCGCTTCACTGGCAACGGAAATCCGGAAGTGGGGTTTCCCAGTGAAGGGAGCATCAGTGAAATCGCAGCATCGCAAAAACACTGAAGTCCTCAAAACCCCACCTCCGTACCTCAGTGTTTTTGCAATAATGCGCTGTCACTGAGGCTCCCCTCGCTGGGAAACCCCACCTCCGGACTTCCATTGCCAGAGAAGTGCCTGTTTTTGCGCTGCTGGGACTCCCCTGCTGGGATTACCCTGCATCATCACAAAAACACGGAAGTCCGGAGGTGGGGTTTTCCATGGAGGGGAGCCTCAGGGGAATCCCAGCAGCACAAAAATGGGTGCTTCACTGGTAATGAAAGTCCGGAGGCGAGGCATCCCAGCGGCGGTGGTGGGTTTGTAAGGTGAAAATAGTTTGTAAGAAGAGGCAAAAACATCTTAAACCCTGGGTTTGTATCTCGAAAAGTTTGTATGATGAGGCGTTTGTAAGACGAGGTATCACTGTACTCCTAAAAGTAATGCCAAATTCAAAGCTATCATTTGAATGACACACACAAAAAAGGTATGTATCCTGTATGAGATTGAGCGGATAAAACAATTTTCTAGTACCTGTAATACAAGGAAACTTTGTTTTAAGGAAGTTTTCAGACTGATATCTTTACATGGTAATATGTGCTGAATTAGAATTTTTACATTGTACCAGTTTTTGAAACTTATTAAGCAGTGTCAAATGCAAAATCAAAAGTATTCAAAAAAGGAATAATTTATAGTAAATAGACTGGGCAATTTACAAAAATAAAATAAAAACAGAACTACAAATCAACAAAAAAATTAAAAACACTAGTTTTTAAAATATTTCTCCGTTAATAGTGCTACTTGGAACCGAAATCTTCATCACTAAATAATCAAGCACAACGTCCTGTGGCCCTGCCACTGTGTGGTTTTCAGTTGCTGTTGTTAACTGAATTCCACAACATCATTACGTGTATCATCACATGGTAACATTCACAATCTCTTGCCAGCTACTCTATTGAATTTACTAGTAGAAAGCCAGCAGTGAAGGTCACCAATGGAAATCATTTGATTGCAAGATGCTGCAGTGTCGTAATTGTGAAGACCATTTGTTCCACCCAGTCAGTGCTATTGCTAATTTTAAAAGTAACTGAATAAATGACCATTAAGTGAAGACTATCCACATTATAATTGGGCACATTTAGAAACCATCTCAGACAATGCATCAGAGTGATCTAAAAGCCTTATAAAGAACTCTGACCTCCGCAAAGTGAAGCTAATTGCTCAAACCCAAGGCTGTTAATGCAATATACTGGAGAGTATTAAAATTGAGAACATTCTTGTAGCCATAAAGTCATATTGATGGCATCACAATCAAGCCTGCATTAAAGATTACAAAAGCTGGATTTATACAGAGCAAAAAAGTACTCGAGTCTACTCAAGTTATAATAGCAATAAGCCATTTGTTTATTGTTTGATTTTCAGGGAGATATCTAAGGCATATTCTCTTTTAATTTTCCACACAATGACTGTCCTGTAAAGAAAGTTGAATGGAAAGGTAGTTACTGATCCAAAGTTCTAAAGTGAGCTTTTACCATGAAGGTAATTATCCTGAATATTAACCTGTAAACTAGAACTGATTTGCAGCCAAAGTGAACCTGCAAGCAGCACAGGTAGCCTGGAATATCTAGCACTATGATGGTGAACCTATGGTGCGTGTGCCACAGAGGGCACACGAGGTGTTCCTGAAGCATGGGGAGGGTGAAAAGCAGCCCAACAGGCCTACTGGGTGTTCATTTCTGAATTTCCAGTAGGTCCATCCACAGGCTCCAGAGACTTTCCTGAAGCCTGAGGAGGGCGAAAAATGGCCCAATGGTCCTACCAGAAGTCCAGAGGCTTCAGTGATGCCTGCATGTATGTGTGTGGAGGGCAGTACAGGGGAGTTGTGCAATCATATGTGGGAGGGAGGGCATTGCATTATGAGAGTGGGCACACATGCGTCCTTTTGGCGCCCATTCAAAAAAAGGTTCACCATCACTGATCTAGCATGTTGCTTACTAATCAACTAGAAGCCATCTACATCAATAAAACTTGTAAAAGTAGATGCAAAAACAGTTCCCTGTTGGGCATGTTACAGTAATTTCGATACAAATTTATTAAATGAGAAATGATTCCATCCCAGTGTAATGTTCACTAACTTGTATTATTTTTAGATTCTACTTTTAGCTATATCCGACTACCTATTGGCAGGTTTAAATTAAACGTATGATTATACTGTGGCGTTGCAAAGCATTTCCTGAATACAGTACAGGCTGGTCAGGGCTTAGCGAAAGAGAAAACGATAGTGCTAGGTTGAACAAATCTTACTATTTCATAAATATAATGTATATTTGGAGGATGGAGTTTAGGAACATTTTATGGACTGAAAAAAAAGTGCATACCTATTCTCTTTTGATGTGAGTTTTATGTGGCAGTCACTCTGATCTGGTCTTAAATCTGATTTAGATTTTGTTCATACATTCTTAAGAATTTTTCAGTGATCACAAACCAAAGCAATTTTAACAAATGAGAATGCAGATAGATGATCCATGGATTATCATTCCATTTACTAGTTTCTTCTTTGGCATTACAGAAATGCTGTTGCTTTTGTAAAATAATAAATCACCAGACAGCTGTTTCATCAGCACCTGCTCTTAATTATTCTAGCATCATTATGTTATACTAAAGGGCTATTGCTTTTGCATATAGATATGTAATTATGATTTTAATTACTCCCCACATCTATAACTTCTAATGAATGATCAGGAGGAATAAGAATAAAATGCTACAAGCATTGTGTAGATGCAAAAGAATTTAAAGTACAATATGCTCATATGAATTTTATAATACAAAATAAACTAGAGATATTATCCTGATTAGAAGAAAAAATATACAGATGGTAAAGATTAAACAAAGCATCATCAAAGTTAGGAATAATTTAAATCCAACTTTCATTTACAGGCTTTATAGCACTCACAAGTTGTTCATTTCTTTAAAAAACAGTGTCCTAACTATTGCATTGATACTGTCATATCTTCGTAGTTGCATGGCAATTAGGTGGTCATATTAGCAGTTCTGTGTCAGCAGCTTTCTTTAGTTGATTAATTGAAATGTGTGTGTGTGTGTGTGTGTGTGTATATATATATATATTATTTTTTTTCAATTTAATAAATAAAGAAGATTGAGTTCTCTTGATCAGGACAGAATAAAATAATATGGTCCTTGTAGTTCTTAAAAGTAGGTAAATAGAACCTCAAATGAACTGCAACACATATCATATTACACTGTCATAATTTATTTTACAAAAAAAGCCAAGATGGAGAAGCCATGTGTTTAAGAAAAGTAAGAGAATTTAAATTACATTTTCTGACTTGAAAAAAGTCATAACTTTATAGATATGGACAAATGGCAAATAATCTTGAAAATGGAATAATCTACAGTGTTTGTGATACAGCGAACTCCAAAACTCAGTTTGTGAATTAATTATCGTATAGCAAGTTTAGACATTGTGAGTATATAATATTGCTTTATAAAATATTAAAAATTGGAGGTTTAAACAAGAAACATGTCTTGTGTTCAAGAAAAACCTTCATTTGCAGTTAAGTAGTTCATGAAATATTAGATATATCTGATGTGTTGCATCTAAGTAAATTGAACATCTCTAACAGAATAAGTAAAATTAGTTGGAAATTAAACTTATGAAATGCTTATCTTTCTCTCTTTTTTTTCCCCGTAGGCTTTCGAAAAATAAGTCTTGATGACCTCAGGAAAGCCTATATTGTGAAAGATGTCCAACAGTATATTCTTCATCGCTTGGATCAAGAAGAAGCCCTGAGACAACATCTCACAAAAGAAACTGCAGAAATGTTGAATCAGCTTCACATTAAAAGCAGTGGTTGCTTTTTGTACCTTGAGCGTGTCCTAGATGGAGTAGTAGAAAATTTCATTATGCTAAGAGAAATTCGTGATATCCCTGGAACATTAAATGGACTCTATCTTTGGCTTTGTCAGAGACTTTTTGTGAGAAAACAGTTTGCAAAAGTCCAACCTATTTTAAATGTAATCCTTGCTGCTTGCAGACCACTCACAACAACTGAATTGTTCCATGCAGTGTGGACCAAAAATATGACATTGTCTACGGAAGATTTCCAGCGCAAACTAGATGTTCTATCAAAAGTTCTCGTTGATGGTCTGGGAAACACAAAGATCCTTTTTCACTACAGTTTTGCAGAATGGTTGTTGGATGTAAAACATTGTACACAGAAATATTTATGCAATGCAGCAGAGGGACACCGGATGCTAGCAATGAGTTATACGTGTCGAGCCAAGGATTTAACACCATTGGAAGCACAAGAATTTGCTTTGCATTTAATAGATTCAAATTTACAACTGGAAACTTCTGAGTTGGCTTTATGGATGATTTGGAATGGTACTCCTGTTAAAGATTCTTTGTTGACGTTGATCCCCAAAGAGCAGGAAGTTTTACAATTGCTAGTAAAAGCTGGTGCTCATATTAATAGTGAAGATGATCGAACATCCTGCATTGTGCGACAAGCATTAGAAAGGGAAGATTCTATTAGAACTTTATTGGATAATGGTGCTTCAATAAATCAATGTGATTCAAATGGAAGAACATTGCTGGCCAATGCTGCCTACAGTGGCAATCTTGATGTAGTGAATTTGTTAGTTTCTAGAGGAGCAGATTTCGAAATTGAAGATACACTTGGGCAGACAGCACTTACTTTAGCTGCTCGGCAAGGGCACACCAAAGTTGTAAATTGTTTGATTGGATGTGGTGCTAACATAAATCATACTGACCATGATGGATGGACAGCATTGCGATCTGCAGCTTGGGGTGGACATACTGAAGTTGTTTCTGCACTTCTGTATGCTGGTGTAAAAGTAGACTGTGCAGATGCTGATAGTCGAACCGCTTTGAGAGCAGCAGCCTGGGGAGGACATGAAGATATTGTGCTGAATCTGTTGCAGCATGGAGCGGAGGTGAACAAAGCAGATAATGAAGGGAGAACTGCTTTAATTGCTGCAGCATACATGGGGCATAAAGAAATTGTAGAGCATCTTCTAGACCATGGTGCAGAGGTAAATCATGAGGATGTGGATGGAAGGACTGCTCTCTCCGTTGCAGCTCTTTGTGTTCCTGCTAGCAAGGGACATGCTTCCGTTGTGAGCCTTTTAATAGATAGGGGAGCTGAGGTGGATCATTGTGACAAAGACGGAATGACTCCACTGCTAGTAGCAGCCTATGAAGGGCATGTGGATGTGGTTGATTTGCTTCTGGAAGGCGGAGCAGATGTAGATCATACTGACAACAATGGCCGCACCCCTCTTCTTGCTGCAGCGTCAATGGGACATGCTTCAGTTGTAAATACTTTATTATTTTGGGGAGCAGCTGTGGATAGCATTGATAGTGAAGGACGGACAGTTCTTAGCATAGCATCTGCTCAAGGTAATGTTGAAGTAGTACGGACTCTGCTGGATAGAGGATTAGATGAAAACCATAGAGATGATGCAGGATGGACACCTTTGCATATGGCTGCTTTTGAAGGTCATAGGTTAATATGTGAAGCACTTATAGAACAAGGTGCTCGGACTAATGAAATTGATAATGATGGACGTATACCGTTCATATTGGCAGCCCAAGAGGGCCACTATGACTGTGTGCAGACTTTACTGGAAAATAAATCTAATATTGATCATAGAGGCTATGATGGGAGAAATGCACTCCGCGTTGCTGCTTTAGAAGGGCACAGAGATATAGTTGAACTACTTTTCAGCCATGGAGCTGATGTGAACTATAAAGATGCTGATGGCAGGCCAACACTTTACATCCTGGCCTTGGAAAACCAGATATCAATGGCTGAGTATTTCTTAGAGAATGGTGCAAATGTAGAAGCAAGTGATGCTGAAGGAAGGACGGCACTCCATGTTTCCTGCTGGCAGGGTCACGTGGAGATGGTACAGATGCTGATAACATACCATGCTGACGTAAATGCATCAGACAATGAAAAACGGTCAGCTTTACAGTCAGCTGCATGGCAGGGACACGTCAAAGTAGTTCAGCTTTTGATTGAGCTTGGATCCTTAGTTGATCATACATGTAATCAAGGTGCTACTGCACTCTGCATTGCAGCCCAAGAAGGACATATTGATGTGGTGCAGATATTACTGGAAAATAATGCTGATCCAAATCACGCAGATCAGTTTGGGCGCACAGCAATGCGCGTTGCTGCAAAGAATGGGCATACACCAATAATTAAACTACTGGAAAAATATGGTGCTTCTAGTTTAAATGGATGCACTCCTTCCCCAATCCATACAATGGAACAAAAACCTCTGCAATCAGTACCTTCAAAGATGCAATCCTTAACTATAAAATCAAACAGTTCAGGGAGCATCGGTGGGGGTGATGTACAAGCTGCTTTGCGAGGTTTGTCAAATGGTCCCTCTCACGCTTTTAGTTCTCCCTCTGAATCTCCTGATTCAACAGTTGACCGACAGAAGTCCTCTTTATCTAATAATTCATTGAAAAGTTCAAAAAACTCTTCTCTTCGTACAACGTCTTCTACAGCAACTGCCCAAACAGTACCTATTGATAGTTTCCACAATATGTCTTTCACAGAGCAAATACAGCAGCATTCACTGCCCCGCAGTAGAAGTAGACAGTCCATTGTTTCACCTTCTTCCACCACTCATTCTTTAAGCCAGAATCATAGTTCGCCAAATAGTGAATTTGAATGGAGCCAGGTGAAACCCAGCCTAAAATCAACAAAACAAAACAAAACAGGGAAATCTGAAAGCTCCAACAAACCCGGGTCTGCTGGGAAAAAAGTAAAACAAACCACTTCCTCACAACCAAAAGTTTTAGAATATGAAATGACTCAGTTTGATAAACAGATACCTGTTTCAAAATGTGGCACTACCGTGCCTCTTAAAAATATGCCTGCTGATACACAATGCAAAATTTTAGTCCCTTCAGCCCAACAAGAAGTTTGCCGGTCCCAACAGCAGTTCCTGATCCATCAACAAAGTGGAGAGCAAAAAAAGAGAAATGGAATCATGACAAATCCAAACTACCATCTTCAGAGCAATCAGGTTTTTCTTGGTAGAGTATCTGTTCCACGAACAGTCCAGGATCGAGGGCATCAGGAGGTTTTGGAAGGCTATCCATCTGCAGAAACAGAATTTAGCCTTAAACAAGCCTTAAAACTTCAAATTGAGGGAAATGACCCAAGCTTCAGTTACAAGAAAGAAACACCATTGTAAAAGGTGAGCAACTGTCCTGTTCAAAGAGTTCTTGGTTAGGCATTGTTGCTGACTGGCAATCAAAAGTGAGAGCTGATTATTTTCCTCTGAACAATACCTTATAGAGATATAACTGTTAAATGACCAGAGACATTTTATGTAGGTTGCATTAAACTACATCCATGTGGACATTAATAAAGTCACAAACCTGACCTTATAAAAATAGTTTTAATGATTTGCCAAAAATTAAAATCAAAACTTTAAATTAGATTATTAATATTGTTGCTTCTTTAGATTGTGACCTAAGCTGTCAGGTGCTTTATTTATTTATTTATTTATTTATTCATTCATTCATTCATTCATTCATTCATTCATTCATTTATTAGATTTGTATGCCGCCCCTCTCCGTAGACATTGCTTTGATTAATTTCCTTCTAATCATTTAGAAAGAAGCTTCATGATTATGTTGAAATGAAATACTCAATTTTCTTTTGATTTAAATGTAACTGAATTATGCTTCAGATTTCCCCCAAAAAATAAATTATGAAATAATTAGTTGAAACCATGAAAAAGCAGTACAAAGTAATATTGATTTGTTACAACATTTGTTGGGACATTTCAGAGTCTGTTTCAGAGTGAGCGGCATATAAATGCAACAAATAAATAAACGAATATTCTTATTTTGAAGTAGCTATTAATCCAGAGTTTAATGACATGCTATGAACTTTGATATCAGTGTAATATTTATCATGGTCTCCCATTGTTTGGTTAGGAAATTATTTAAAAGAAGAGTAAAGCATATATTTGGGTAAATCCCAGGTAATTGAAAGGATTGGTTACAGCTATGGAATGGCAATGCATTTTTCTTTAACAAGAATTTCAAATAAGATAGCCTTAGTGCTTTTTGATAATGATTTATTGAAGAGATAGGTGGGGAAACTGCAAACACTGCAGTAGTTCTTCAATACAGTTTTATGGCCACAGTATTGTTTGTCTAAGATATGAAGTTGGATAGAATCACAGAAACAGGGTAGACATTGAAGGTTGCATAGATGTTTTATACAAAATTTGTGTTCCTGCTTGATGCCTCTGATTCTACATTTCATCATACATTTGAGAAGATACCAGTGTTGATCGTTAGGCAAAACCAATCATCTAAATGTAATCATATAAAATGAAGCCTATGGAAAAGATCATTTTATCTACATAATTTGCTAACATGAGAGTTTAATAACCATTATTATTATTATTATTATTATTATTATTATTATTATTATTATTTATTAGATTTGTATGCCGCCCTTCTCCAAGGACCCGGGGCGGCTAATATGTCCTTACCACATGAAAGGAATTAAAATCTAGGTAATATATTGAAACTTCCAAGAGTCATAAGATAGCATATTCAAACTTATACCTTGCTAGGAGGGAAAATAAGGATCAATTAGAATTAAATCCCTAATGTGAATCAATAAATGTTATTTTAATTTGATGATTTTGCACTTGTGACCACAATATGATAACTTGGATCTATCGATTTACAATATATTTTTATTTCATTCAATATGGATACCACCTAACTTCAGTCAACGACTAAAATATATTTTTTTAAAATAAACTATCTGTAATAGTTCTATTTTCATAGTTGTATATGTTAGATTCCTTATGACTTATTACACCTTTTTCAAGGGCAAGCTCTTCTTTAATCAATATTTTTCTATACATATTGTGTTTTTAAAATTTTGTAAATTGGCCTTGTGTGTCAGCCCATGCGATTTTGTCTCATACCTAAAATATTACAAACCATAAGAATTTAGTGACCTAATGAAATTCAAGGATGAGTAGAAAAAATGCCATTTCAAGTTATAAAAGCTTTCAATTTTGTTAAAAATAATTGCAAGTCACAAGTTACATGTTAAACATTGATATGATCTTGTCAAAATAGAATTGCCACATTGTGATCTTATCCCCAGTACCATAATATCTGTATCATATTCCTGTATCACCATATTCTGTTTCTTAGTTCCTATGAGTAGCACTCAGTAGGGGGGAATAGGGTGGGGGAGACAGGGGAAATTTAAAACCGGATTCACTGAGATAGGGTAAAGATGATCCTTAATGCTAAGAGCAAATTTGGCATGACAATGTTACTTAGAGACAGTAGACCTCACTGTAATTTATTGATTAAAATATGGATTTGATTTCAGACAATCCATTTTAAATATCCTCAAAAATCAATGATATATTGTTAAGATTTTTGGTCATTGCTATTTGAATATCATTGAAGACATTATAAATAGGTTAGTTATTGATAGAGTTGGAGATTTTTGAAGCAGAATGTACATGTTCATTTTATTTTGTTGTTTTTTTAGGCAGTTTTCATAACACCAGGAACAAAAAGAAGTTGCCAAGAATGGTTTGTCAGCCAGACTGGGATAAAAGCATTTCTTACTCATTAAACTACATTGAAAATTCTGAATGTGATCACTGCAGCACAGTTACCTTGATTACTGCAATGTGCCTAAAAGTTAAGGCTGCCTTCTTAATGTAACCTTCTGTGCTTCAGAAATTGTATTTTGTGTACTTTATACTTAATACATTGAATAAGCACTTTCTTCCTTAAAAGCAGAACAAGATAATGCCATATATGCCATACAAACTGGGAAGTTTTAAGAATTAGAAATGTAAGCTCCTTTTCAAGAAGGCATAATCAGGGTAAAGATCTCCATGGTGGCTTGTGCTGAAAGGCATTGCCTTATGTATTTATTTTATTTTAATATGACAAAAAAAATCTTGTCCAAAAGATAATCGGTATCTTTGGTTATCTAAAAAAATGAAACAACCTCACTTCACAAATATATACATGCATCTGGTCATTTCTTTTTAAAAGCCTTTTAAGCACCAGTTGAATATCATTTTCTTCTTATTTTATGCTTGCACCAGCAGCTTTACAGCATGTGACTCCTAGTTAGACTTTAAGATGTCTTAAGACTTCTTACATTTTTTACCGCAGGTTCACATATACTCATACAAAAGACTGCAGCTATCTCAAAGGGTGCAATTTGCATGAGGAGAAAATTATGCGTACAACCAAATTGCTAATTACCTTTGAGGGTTCTTTGCTTTCCAGGACTGGGCACATCACATCACATCACAGCATAGTAAATGTTTTATTAATGCGACCACTTTCTCCAACAACAGTCTATTGCTGTGGGTCAATTCCACCCCTCTCAGATTTGAAAATTGCTCTTGTCATGTAAATACATCTTTAATGTTCAATATTTTGTTCTCAAAATCTTTTAACACTCAGTTCAGATAAAGTCTCCAAATCTTTAAAGTGGCAGTCAGTATTAGCCTTCTTCCAAAAGTTTTTACATTGATTGGGATGAAATACTGTCTCGATGCAGTTGCTCCTTTTCTGATTGCTACCATGCTTCCAGCAAAGCTTCAGGCTGGATTCCCATCAGCACAACGCTGCTTGCTGTAGCCTGGCAGCTGAACGGTAGTCCTCTTGCCTTCTTATAATAGCTGCCAATCTCCAGATATCAGCGCCCCCCCCCTCCCAATTTTTAAAATCTTTATATCGCCTTTCTTCCTAAACACACCTCCTCATTCTGTCTTCGCATTTGTTTTTGTAACCTAAGATTCTGAGTGGTGTGAAGTTGCCTGTGGACATTGGCATATCCATGAAAATGCCTGGGTGTGGCTCTATTAACCAGGAAGTCGAAACAGTGGTGTGGAGGCTTGTGAGCAAATTTGTGAATGACTGAATATATGTTCTCAGATTTCTGGGTCGGTAAACTTTTACAACCCTCTGAGAAAAAAACATGAGCTTGTGTTGAGCCTCAAGGAAATGGGGTGAGAAGCATTTCTGCCTAACTGCAGCTGCTTTTCTCAAGCACAAATACCAGCTTCACTTCCTCACAATGTTGCAACCATAGTAATAATTTAGAACATTTATGACTCCCCCCCCCCCAAAAAAAAAAACCCACTGCAATTTCAAATGTTAGTGTTTGGTCATATGGCTGTATCTGGGTATGGTTTGTTCACATTTTATGTTCTCAAAATGTGTACATACATAGTAAAGGTCATCTCAAACATAAGATACCAAAACCAATATGTGGTACTTTTCTGTTCATTTTAAATTGTATTTCCATGGATATATTTCGCTTCTCACCAGGAATGTCAGTTTTTAACAATGGTAGCAAAATGATCGTACTAGGTACAAACGTTAAACTTGTTCTTGTCACTCATTTTGAACAGCATTGGTGAAGGAATGTGTTTGAAACCACGTTGCCTTTTTCCTCTTTGAAAGACCAACTGAGGCCCATCATTCTATCTCACTGCTTCAGATTTTTCTATGGAAGAGACACAGCCTAGTGGTTGTACAGCTGTTATAATATATGAAGGCTCTTGTTCAATCATTCAATCCTCAGTTAAATGATGTGAAATAAACAAGATATCTCTAGTGCACTGAACTATATTGCATTGATATTTCATTGACCTCCATTTGTCTCCCTGTTTGAAACTAATGAATAACATGTTCCAAAACAAATTGAACATATCTGGTGCCTATTTTGGTGTTAAATAGACATAAAATGTTATCCCACATAAAGCAATTTAATATATTGAAAAATGAAATAATTAGAAGAGTTGATAAGCCTAATCCCAGATAACCTGTCTGCATATATTTAAAGCAGTAAAAATGGCTTATTTGTTTTGCTTCTTTTTGTTTTGTGTGTTGGCCCAGCATAAATTTCTCTTTTCAGATTTTATTTTTGGCACCTATTAATATTATTGGATTAGAAATAAACTTCAACATTTTTCCAGCTAAAAATAATAAATAATTGGTTTGCACCACAATATATCTTTCAGATATATTTTAAAACCTCTATGGCTCTAAATAGCAAATAAATGTTTTTTTAAGTTGCCTTCTAGCAGTCCTTATCTATTCATATAAAACCCTATCCCTGCTACTTTGTACATCTCTTTTGTGACCAAAAACCAACAACTCAGGATAGGCGAAACAAGCTTCATTCTTCCTGGTAACTTAAAGCAGGAAATTCATGTTTTTGCCATTACTGGGATGTAACCAAGTGTCACTGCTTTATTTTTCCCAACCTGGCTGCTTATGGAATAAATTATAGGTCAGCTATGGAGATCTCTGTCATAAGGTTAAAATTTGTAGCACAGGCTTGTCAGTAAGCTGTCCCCTGGCTAATGAAAATATTGCAATGAAAAAGATACAGGATTGTATGCATTGAGAGCATTAAAGATACATGGGAAGTTAAACAGTATTTCATACTCACGAAAATCTCCTTTTCTAAGTATTGCTAGTACTGGGTATTTGCAAAACAGTTCAAAACGTCAGCCCTTATTTCTTATTATTGTTTTATTCTAAAAAATATCCCTAAAGATCATTGTCTTTCCTATCTCAGCTATTGTTGAAATTGTATTTACTGGACTTGTTTTATCCTAGTATGTATTTGTGACTTGATAATTACATTTATGGCCATACTCCCAACAAGGCTACATGTTGCAGAATAATTTTATCATTTGAAGGAGCTGGGATAATACAAAGAATATCTCCTAAGTAGAATAATCAATCAAAAAGGGTCAGAAAGAAAATGCTTTCTGATAATATATTGGTATAAAGTTCCTGCATATTTTCAGAATCTGCCTGCCCTTATTATAAATCTACCCATTTGACAAGAGTGTGAGACTTTCACATTGCTTAAGCTGTGATTTTAATATATTGACTTTTGTGGCCTCTCTTCAAGAAGGGTAAGCATTGATCATCTGAAAGTGACAATTCTATGTTTTATTACCATTCTATGTTTTATTACCATTATTACGTTCTTGGGTGTGTTCAGTTCTGTAAAGCAATGATTGGATAGCGCTGATCAGTTATAATATAATTCAAGATCCATGGGTTTCTATTTTGCATCAACAAAACTCTGCCTCACTTTATTTTTTTCCCCCTTAAATTCACTGGCTAAAGTCATTCCCCCATGAACTAAACCTTTGAGGTTTTATAAAGCGAATTTTAATATCTGTAGTGCAAGTGAGCCCAGTAAGTATTCTTAAGAGGAAGCAGATAGTTAATTTATCTTTCAAAATGTTGAAATGTTAAGGTATAGCAGTGCCATATAGGTCTTGTTATAATCAGTATTGGAAATGGCTTTGCTTTCACTTAAAGCATCCTTTCCTGTCACCTGTGCTGCTATGCAAATGTCTATTAATGCTTGATATCCTCCATTGGAACTGTTCAAATAACATGGTGCACAGTTGAAAACTTATTTCCTGGATTGTTTGTAAATAGCCTAAAATGTACATTGAATTTCACATTGTAAAATTTTTATTTTATTTCTTGTATTATATTAAATGAAAGTCCTTATGTATATGAAAGTGCATAATAAATATATTTGCTTTTCAGCAGATATTTGTTTTATATTTGTTTGCTATTGTCCCTTCTCTGAAAAACCAAGGCCTAGCTATATTAATGGAATGTTTGGTGTAAGTTATCAGCTGTTTAATTTCTTCTTGTTGTTTTTATCCTAATTGTGTAATCCAGTATTAAGCCTGATTCACTTTAGGCATGGTGGCTTGGAATGCAATATGATAAAAGGCAAAGCATTAGGATGGGAGGTTTCCAAATGTTGGGAAATAGCTAAAAGTGGCTAAATGTATGTTTCCACTAGTAACTGTATAGGAAAAAGAAATAATTATGGTACTATAGTGGGAACATTTGTAACACTACTTTAAAAAAGAAAAATACTGGTAATCGGAGCTAATTTCAAACAGTGATCCTTACTAGAGGAATGACAGGGTGGAGGAATGTCCAAACATCAGCCATCTTCCAGCTTTAAGTTAGAATTTAGAATCCATTTGGTTGGACTCAAACTAGCTTATCCTTGGAATGGACCCATCAAAATCAGAAAAGTTTTTGAAGTCATTTCACACAAATCATATCTCTGTAGTAGTATATCTAATGCTTTGAATGACCTGTCATTATTGATATAAAAACCAGAAAATGGTATAATATGGGAAGTTGATAGGCGATTGAACTAGAATTCTTTTTCTTTCTGATAATTCAACTTGTGGACTGCACTACAACTAGTTGGCATAATAAATGATGGGAAATTTCATAATTCCTTTAGAAATGTCAGTAAATACTTGGTGTGCATATGTGTTGTAACCCTTCAATGTTGGAAAGCATATGCAGGAATAAAATACATTCTAGAAAATTTTGTTCCTGTACACATATTTTTGTTTTCTAATGTGATTTGTGAATGCAAGTATATCTCGATATATGAGGCTCGCCCAGAAAATAATGCACCACATTTTTTTCCAACAATTATTTATTGAACACAATGAAACTTACATACAAGAAAGGATGAAGTTTCTTCTACACTCCTTATTTTGTAATCCCATTTTATGGTCTTCCTCCAGCGAGACACAAGGGAGTGTGTGCCCTGCTGGTACCACTTCTTGTTCTTGTAACAAAGTCATTTCCGTACTGTGAGAATCACCTCTTCACCCTCACCCTCAGTGCCCACCCACTAATCATACT
Organism: Erythrolamprus reginae; assembly: GCF_031021105.1. Lineage (NCBI taxonomy): Eukaryota > Metazoa > Chordata > Lepidosauria > Squamata > Dipsadidae > Erythrolamprus > Erythrolamprus reginae. The sequence goes on along the minus strand of NC_091956.1, from coordinate 61,100,389 downwards.
TCTGTCGACTGCAGATTCTTCATAAACTGTACACAAACATTTGTGAATGTTCCCAACAGTTTGTTTCTCTGCAGCGAGAAATTCAATGACGACACCCTGCTTGTAACGTACATCACTTACAGACGCCATTTCGAAACACTGCTGCAGCTATGCTATTTGTCTGAAGAAAGGCAAAATTTACACACCCACTCCTGACAATTCAAATAATGTATATCTAAAGTTTCACATTCATACCATTACTGTAGGCTGAGGGAAAAAATGTGGTGCATTACTTTCTGGGCAACCCTCGTATTAGTGAAAAAAATGGGACTAGTTTTGTCAAATCTGTTGGTCATTATTTGTATGTCTGCAGTTATAAGAAATATTTTACATACCTTTAGTCTAACTGTATGCTTCAAATCAATTCCTAAAGGAACAGTTTTAAAAAATTCTACATTGTACAAAGTTAAACATATATTATTTAGAATCCATGTGTAATATGTAGGGACGATTGTTTACAGATTCAAAATAATAAACTATTAGATATGGCAGATCGAGAAGCTAAGATCAATACCTCCAGGCAGTACATTGTAACATCACTAGCAAAACTGACAGCTTAAAGTTTTCTGTGACCAACTAAATAGCCAACCTCTTTTATTCACTTGAAAACTCAGGAAATGTGTTCGAATGCCTTAAATCTATTTACATGTGCAAAACTGAACTCATTGATTACCTGCTGAAAAGTTTGGCTGACACTGAAGTGGTTTGCAGACTACAGTACAAAGCTGCTTGTGCCCAGCACAGAAAAAGGGAAGAAAAAACCATTTTCATGCTCTCATCCACCTCCTCCATCAAAGAAACTTGATAAGTCCGAAACATTTGAGAACAAAACAAAGTACTTTAGACTAATGAAACAAAATGCAACTATTTAGCAACAATCACATTACAATTATAGGGGGGGGGGAGAGAGAGATAAAAGTATAGAAAAAATGACAACCATTAAACACAACAGTGGGCTAATCAGGATTTGGACTGAGCAAATAGCCAGTAGCAGAGAAAATGTGTCGATCTAAAGCAGTGATTTTCAACCTTTTTTGAGCCGCGGCACATTTTTTACATTTACAAAATCCTGGGGCACACCACCAACCAAAATGACACCCTAAGACACTCTCCTCTCTTTTTCCATCCCTGTCTCCTTCCCCCCCTTGTGTGTGTGTGTGTATATATACACACTCTTGAACCATTTCCCAAAACAGGTGAGGGCTGGGGTTTTTCTCTCTCTTATTCTTTGGGTGCTTTTTATCATATGCTTTAAATCAAGAGTCACTTCTCTCTCTCTTTTGTTTCTCTCTCTTTCCTCTCATTCTCTGTCTCAATCATTTTCTCATTTCTCTTTTTTCCTCCCCTTTTTGCTCATTTCTCTCTCTCCATTCCTCTCCTTCTGTCTCTCTCTCTCTCTCTTGCTTTCTTTCTCTCTCTCTCTCTTTCTCTCACTCTCTGTTTCTCTCTCAGCAAAAAGTTGCGAGACTGGAACCTGAGCTTCCTTCTTCGCGGCACACCTGACCATGTCTCGCGGCACACTAGTGTGCCACGGCACACTGGTTGAAAAACACTGATCTAAAGAATAATAGATTCAAATATTAACTTTAGAAGTTAATGTCCTATTGCAGTTAAGAAACTGAAGCTGACAAAAGATTGGGATTTCAGCAAGATGACAATCTGAAACATACATCCCAATGAACTATAAAATACTTAATAGAAAAGAAATATTCCTCAAACTTGAATTAAATTGAAAACCTGAAAGAAATTTAAAATATGCAATGTAAACAAAGTACCTAAGAATAGTTCTGAATTTTTAGAACGAGAGAGAGGGCTAAGATCTGAAAGTTAGAATAGAAAGACACTAGGGAAAAATTTCCAATACTAAAAATCTACAAGAAATTTGGAAAACTCCATTTCTGCCAAAGGGTGTATCCCAAGTGGGTGTGTTTCATTTTACTGGAAGTGTCCAAACTTTGACATATTTCATGTTCACTGTTTTTTATTATCGTTCTTAAAATATTTGAACAACTTTAATATGTTAGCATTCAAATTTGCAGGGAAATGTCATTTATCTTATACAGTTAGGAATCCATTGAAACGTACAATTTGATGATAGGTGACTAAACTTTTTCCATATAATTATGTTATAGTTTATTCATATATTTAATTAAAGTATGAATGGGAGGGAGTTCATGCTGAACTCAGAGACAGAGAGATAAAATGTGATAACTACTGTATTTCCTTCTTTCCATCTATCAGTTTATTAACAGAATAAGCAGCTGCCAAATGCTATTCTGTTGGATTTTGGGGGAGTGGAATTTGCAACTATTATTACAAAAAAAATAACAACCTCAAAACCTTTTTACAAATATAAGAATAGAATTTTGGCCTTAATCTTGGGTTTGGTCACTCTAATAGTTTTGAGTGTTAAAATTCTGAACAGCTTTTAAAACACTTGTTGCTATAGAACCAGCAATATGTATTCTAAATATATTAATCAATAAATAAATCCTGTTACTTGTCACAGAACTTCTAAAATGCTATCTATGTTGCCTGACATGTTATCCCTTTTTTCTATAAAACCTATATCCAGATTTTTTAAATTATGACTAGTGAAATACATAGGAGTCAATATATGAAAATAATAATATGAAAATCAGATTTCATGAAACATGTTTTTATATTACACAAATGAAAGAAGTGGAAGCTGAAATATAGAATGATAACCCACTTTGAACAAACTTTATCTTCTGGGACATCTATTAAGTTTCTCCACTGATGGCAGCCTGGTAGTGCATGCCTATTGCTTTTAATACTAAAAGACAATGCAAATTGTGTACATGAATTATGGTACATACAGTATATCAAAAAATTAGGAAAGATCCCCAAGTTACATGTTTAATTTCAGGTTTAGGTTTGTGATAGTCAAAAATATTGGCAGTTGGTGATTCAAACTCTAGCAGGTATATTGCCACCTTTGGTATTTTAGTTGTAAAGTTTGTTAAAAATCTAGACTAAATGTGATATTACTTATTTAGAAAAGAAATGAAATTGAAGTCATTAACTTTATGATTTCTACTTTGAATCTTGGGTTGTATCCGAAGTTCTTTTATTAGATTATTTTCTATTCTATCCTGAATTAGTCAACTATTCGACTTTTATCTTAGGTGCATGATTTCTGCTTCATGAAATCCTATAGAAAGAAATGTAGGATCAATGTCACTCAAAAAGAGTTTAACATACGGTACTTATATGCAAATACAGAATAGATATAGGCAGTGATGGGCTAAAATTTTGTACTGTGGGCGTGGCTTATGCATTTTGTTTCAACATCTTTCAGTGCAAATTGGGTGCTCTGGGGTGGAGCTCCAAATTTTGCTACTGGAACTGTGTTCCTGACCTTTCCCATAGGAGCCCATCATTGGATATAGGCATATCAAATCAGAACTGTACATATTAGAATTATTGGCTGTTCAGTAAACTCTTAACTGTGGGAACAAGTATATGTTCCCACACCCCATGATTACAGATTATTTGAAAGGCAATCTGGGATCACTTGAAGAATTGGATTAGGTAAGTGCAATAAGAATTATATTAATATAATTTAGCAAAGAAAACTTAGTTTATTGCTAATAATCCCATCAAACAACATCAAACTAAATACTTTATGCTTGGATTACATTGAATGAACAATCTTGTATTCCAATTGGCTACATAATAGGAAAAAATATGAAGTCATGGAATTTCCTAATGCAGATTCTGAAACAAACCATAAATAATTGCAATAAAACCTAGGGATTTAAGAATTGAACTCTTTAAAATAGCCGTGTTGCTTACTTCATGGGCACTGGGAAGTTTTAGAAAAAGACTTTAACGAATAAAGGAGGTGCTGCAAAAGTTCTGAAATACATATTTCAACTTATTTCTGAAGAATGTTGTCCCTAATTTATATATTCATATATTGATGGGAGGTTTAAGTAAGTGTCAAAACTAATAAAAGGTTGAAGCAAGATTAAATTGCAATATAGAGACTTCAAAGTATTCAGAAAGCATTTCTGTGGCTTTGTTAGCACAGAAATAAGGAAAAGGGTGATTACACATCACTCGAGAAAAATTTCTCCTGTTCACTAATAAAAGATCAGTATTCTTTATTGCTCCAGTCATAGATTATTTTCATGTTTAAGACAACACAGATGTGATCTTAGATTCCAGACATCAACTCTGACTTGATGAACAAATATCTGATATGTAATCATAGATAGAAGACTTTATATTACACTCTCATTGCAACTAATCGAATAGGGAACCATGAAAGAATAGAAAAATGGTATTACTTTCTGGTTCCTCTAAAGTTTGTTCTAATATATATGTGTATGTTTCTTCAGACTTTGGAAAAATGATTGGTAAAATGTCTCGGGGAAAGATCTTAGATTTTAGGAAGTAAAATAATTATTACAATAGAATAATGCCAATATCCTTCAATGTAAAAAACCAAACATTAATAAGGAGTGTACGTGTATGAATGTGAGAAGCTGGAGGCTTCACACATCTACTTCCTAATGTTATAGCTCATGACTCATTACTACCTGGAATTATTTAAGAAATTCCAGATAGTAATGAGTCATGAGCTATAATTATTGAATTGCAATTGTATATATTGTAAATTGTAAATATAAATATATTTGTATTATAATTCAGATTTTAATTGTCCAAATATAGTCATTAATACATTATTACTTACTATACAAAATTATTTAGTAGCAACCCCAAAATCAATCAATCTATCTATCTATCTATCTATCTATCTATCTATCTATCTATCTATCTATCTATCTATCTATCTATCTATCTATCTAAAAGGTTGCATGTATATATGTTTCGGCCTAACTCTGGAAGGTTTTGAGCAATTTCAAGCAAACTTGGTACAGATATGACTTTCTCTCTGGTGACAAATACTGTGGGGGTAAAATACCCCTAGACCAATAGGGATGGCCTTTCGGAATAACAGTTGTGTTCTGTACACTGAGCCTTGCTCAGCATTTTGTATGCTCCAGCATAACTCTGGAACGCTTTGAGCAAACTTGGTTCATTTATGACTTATTATCTGGCAACAAATACTGTGGGGTAAAATACCCCTAGCACCCCTAGGGATGACCTTTCAGAACAACAGTCATGTTCTGCATACTAAGCCTAGTTCAACATTTTTCTGAACAAGCCAAGTCCTCTATCACACAGTAGACCTATGAAGGGACCCTGATTAAACCAGTACAAAGGGCTTTGATTGAGTGTACCATGGCCTAAGCGAATCGCCCCAGCTAATTGCATGAAGGATGGGACCACCCTGTTGTACATACTCTTGATCAGTTGGAGGATGATGAAGATATTGAGGACTCAGATTCAGATAGTGTTTATGACGTAGTGGAGCCCCCGGGGTTACAGATAGTAGAACAGGTGGGAGGCCAGCCACAGCATGGGGCTATGAGTTCAGAATCTAGTGAGGGAGAATTAGAGGCACGCTGGGTTAATCCTAAATTCAGAAGAATTCAGAAACGTAGAGAGCAAAGGTTTGGAAAAAGATACTAAGGAGATGAATAGGTTAAATAATTGAGTGAGGTAATTGGTGCGTTGTGGGACTAGTGAAGAAGAAGGGTGGAGTTTCAACAAAAAGATGTTGATTTTTATGCCGCTCTCCAAGTAAGCCAAGTATTCTGTGTGATTAACTGTCCGTCTGCTGTTTTTTTAGTGAGCATGTATTTACGAAATAAATCTTGTCTAGTAGAGCAGGAGAAGGAATGTAAGGAATGCAATTAAGAAAGATAACGGAGCCAGGAGAGATACGCCAGTATGAAATGTGTGTATATCCGGAAGAGAAGAGAATAAAATGGAGTTTCTTTGTTTATGAAATAATGTGTTTGATAAAAGTTATTTGTGCTTGCTGAATTTCTACCAGAAACCAGAACACACCCCAACTAGGGTGAAACAGGTATGGGGCTAAAGAGGAGACCCAGCCTATTTCAGCAGGGGTATAGGAGATGCAGCAAGGGCCAGCACAGGGATTTATGTTTGAGTTCCAGGCCCAGTTTGAAGAAATGGTAAAATGGGTGGTGGCAGAAGCAGGGGGTGGCACTTCTAAATCCCCCAGCTGTCCACGGTTCCATAACTGGGATTTGAACAAGGTCCTTATACTTTTAAAACCTTTTAAATAAAATTTAAAGCAGGGGGTAGCACAGGAGGTAGAGTGCTGTACTGCAGGCCACTGAAGCAGACCTGCAGATCTGCAGGTCAGCGGTTCAAATCACATCACCGGCTCAAGGTTGACTCAGCCTTCCATCCTTCTGAGGTGGGTAAAATGAGGACCGGGATTGTGGGGGCAATATGCTGGCTCTGTTAAAAAGTGCTATTGCTAACATGTTGTAAGCCGCTCTGAGTCTAAGGAGAAGGGCAGCATAAAAATCAAATAAATAAATAAAATTGCTTTGATTTCACACTATAGATATAATTCATTCCTTTTCCTAATACAAAATTGGGATAAATAAATACCCGGACCATGCCGGATCATCAGCTAATCATCTATAAAATCCTTTTGAATTGCTTCTCTTATCTGTAAGAAATTCAAGTTTATAATATGTCTTAATAACATTGGGAAAGGTCATATGCTGATTGAACTTCACTTTGTTGATGTATGATTGCATCTCACATTATTGGCAGATCATAATAATTTCCTCTTGTGGGCATGTATTTTTAGAACAAAAATATAACAGAGCAAACAATCATCGCAACAGAAGAGGTTTACCCAGTCCCAGGTCAAATGTTCTTTGTTACAGCAAAGCTAAAACAACTACTTTTTATAGTATTTTTATTAAAGACAACAATTGCAACAATAAAATGCAATCTAAAAGATTTTAAAAGTGCAGAAAAGAAAAAAGGATAATAAAGAAAAAGAATATACAGAGGAATGATTGCCCTTCCTCACAAGCATAAATGATTTTAATAATCTAGCAGTCAGGGGTAGGGAACGTTGGCTCTTCTATGACTTGTGGACTTCAACTCCCAGAATTCTCTGAACTAGAATGATTGGCTCAGGAATCCTGGGAGTTGAAGTCCACAATTCTCTGAACTAGAATGATTGGCTCAACTCCCAGAATTCTCTGAACTAGAATGATTGGCTCAGGAATCCTGGGAGTTGAAGTCCACAATTCTCTGAACTAGAATGATTGGCTCAGGAATCCTGGGAGTTGAAGTCCACAAGTCATAGAAGAGCCAACGTTCCCTACCCCTGACTAGCTCTTCTTAAAATACAACAAATGATGTCTTCTTTCCCTTTCCCTTCTCTGATCTATAAACAAATCCATAAAAAGAGCTAATGTCCTGTTTTAGGATTGAGAGGCTCTCTGCTCAGAGTGACTCATGTCTTAGTAACCTTCAAAATGGACTACTGCAGCAATTTAAGACTTCCATCTGGTCTGTTAATGGCACAGGTGGTCCATCAGGCATCCTGATCTTAAATTCTTTAGTGCTTTATACTTCATAGGCAAAACCTTTAGTGTAGGTCTATTGCTAACCAAAAGCCCGTGCAGCTGCTTCTATAGAGCAACAACATTCCACTAAGCAACCTGAGTGTTATAGACTGTAGCAACTGGCAGCTGCCAAATCAAATATAAGGATAGACCCGAATTCATTAGATTAAAGTATGCATCATTACATAGACAAATGTAATATTTTTATTTTATTTAAAACTTTTATATAGCCAGTTAACAAACAAAACACCTGTATGTATGGCCACTATATATTAATTTACGTAGCCCTGACCAGGATAGCATATAGATTTTATATATATTGATTAATGCTGGTAATAGATATTCTTAGCCACAAGACCCTTCAAAGATGTGATGACTGTACCAATCTTCTTAAATAATATGCCTGTTTCTCTCCTCTCCCCTCCCCTTCCCTTCCTTCCTTCCTTCCTCTCTTTCTTTCTTTTTTCTTTCTTTCTTTCTTTCCTTCCTTTCTTTTTTCTTTCTCTTTTCTTTCTTTGCAATATGATATAGGCAGTATTTATAATTTCCGTACCAACAATCCAGGAGAGATAAGTTGGTGAAAAAAGACAAAAAATTGAAAAATGATTAAGCAAGAGCAATAGAATTTTACTCCTACTTAAATGAAATTAATATATCCTTGAAGTTAATTGTGATTCTGTCCTTAATCAAGGCTAGAATCCAGACTGAAAAGAGATAAAATCTATTTCGTCCAACAATTTCTACAGTTCTACAGTACCACCCAATTAACACATAGTGTATTGGGTTCCTATGTTTTTCAAAGAATGCCTTCCAGATGTGTAGAAACTCCCAGAAAACTCAGCAGGGGTCCTGTCCTGCACAAGAAGGAATTTGCTTTTCTCATTTTTATGGGAGAAGGTTCATGCATCAGGAATTTGGCCAGATTGCAAAATACTGCTGTAAACTATTTAAGCATAGTCATATTTTAATAGAGACAAAAATAAATTGGAAGAGTATTTGTGATTGTTTACAATGTAAAATCTTACATTGTAAACATTGAATGTTTTGCAATTCATATAAATCTTACTAACCAGCTGCTGAACACTGTCAAACCTTTTACTAAGTCTGCACTTCTATTTCTACTAGTTTTTTCTCATCATTCCTATCATCCTTTTCCTCCCATTTAGGACTGTATGACTGTGACTTGTTGCTTGTGTCCTAAGAATTTTATTAATATTGATTGTTTCTTCATTGCTTATTTGACCCCTATGACAATCATTAAGTGTTGTACCACATGATTCTTGACAAATGTATCTTTTTATTTTATGTACACTGAAAGCATATGCACCAAGACAAATTCCTTGTGTGTCCAATCACACTTGGCCAATAAAGAATTCTATTCTATTATATTCTATATAGTGATTTAATTTGATAGTTAAAATATGTTGTCTGAAACCAAATTCATATGTAGATATTTAAAAGAGCCTTCATAAAATAAAGGACCCCTCTGAGGAATATTCTCAGCATTTGCATATAAAGTGGCTTCACTTGGAATCACACTCTGGCTGGGCAGATCCTTTAGAGGTAACCGAAACGTGTCTGAGTCCTGTTATCTGGCAGGAGTTAGAGTGAATTTATCTATTTATCTTGAGAAGGTGGACTGGCCCAGGAATGATTAATTGTTTGTTTGATTGATTGATTGTTTGATTGATTGATTGATTGATTGATTGATTGATTGATTGATTGTTTGATTGATTGATTGTTTGATTGTTTGATTGTTTGATTGATTGATTGATTTTAAGCCACCCTCCTTAGACTCTGGGCGGCTTACAACATCTTTGCAATAGCACTTTTTAACAGAGCCAGCATATTGACCCCACAATCCGGGTCCTTATTTTAGCCACCTCGGAAGGATGGAAGGCCGGTGATGAGATTTGAACCGCTGACCTACAGATCTAGCAGTCAGCTTTAGTGGCCTGCAGTGGATAGCACTCTACCAACTCTTTACCACCTCGACTCATAAGGATAATGTAATAGTCCTGGTTGTCCTAGATCTATCTATAACTTTCAATACCATTGACAATGATATCCTTCTGGATCAGTTCCAGTGGTTGGAACCTATTTATTTGTGGGAGTGCTTCTCCCTAAAAATATTTGTCTTCCACAAGATACAATAAGGTGCGCATTCCAAGGCCGTTCTGAAATCTTACCATTTGGTGGAATGTCAGAAGTGTGCTTTTCCTGTGACTGCTCACTGCCTTGAGGAACATTGTTCCTTTGACAATTCAGCAGACTCTTTTCTAACCTGTCAGCTGTTAAAACTGCTTTTTAATTGATAGCATTCTATAGCTAGATATTATGGAAGGATGACAGCTAAGTTTGCTGTGGGGCATCTCAAGATTAAGTAGCAGGATTTTTTTTATTGTGTACTACACAATATTTATTGTGTTTCTGTTTTGTGATTTGTTTTTGTTTTGCAATTACTTTATTCTTGTGAGTCAGTGAGGGCTTCTTATGATGAGCCGCTATATAAATCTTTTAAATAAATAAAGAGGATCGATATGACATCCAATTAGTCATTGGGTGTTCAACTGTTATATACAGTGTTCCCTCGATTTTCACGGGTTCGAACTTCGCGAAGAGCCTATACCACGGTTTTTCAAAAAATATTTAATTAAAAAATACTTCGCGGTTTTTTTCCTATACCACGGTTTTTCCTGCCCGATGATGTCATACGTCATCGCCAAACTAATAATTTTTGCAAATAAATAACAAAAAATAATAATTATTGTTAATAAATAATTATGTTTATAAATATCAGGAGCACTAAGTGTCTTATTCAATGGTGAATACCAGTAATAATGGTAAGTAAATGGTTGTTAAGGGAATGGGAAATGGTAATTTAGGGGTTTAAAGTGTTAAGGGATGGCTTGTGATACTGTCCATAGCCAAAAATGGTGTATTTACTTCCGTATCTCTACTTCGCGGAAATTCGACTTTCGCGGGCGGTCTCGGAACGCATCCCCCATGGAAATCGAGGGAACACTGTAATCCATATTTTACTGTGGTTGAAGATGAATCATAATAGAAAATGTTCAAAAGTGTTTACTAAAAGCTGACATAATCACTGCTATTCAGTATCACAGTAGAAAGGAAACATTGTAAGTTTTAGCTCCTACATATTTTTTTCTTATTTACAATGTACTCCTTTATGTGCTATTCCTCATTAAAATGCATTTTGTTCCCTATTAATTATATTGCATTGTTGAACACCTTTGATGATAAAGAAACTGTTGTCCTATTTTTATAGCTGAATAATTACAGCAATTTGTTTTATTATTCTGGCCCACAAAATTGCTGTCCAAATACTGGATTGCATAAGAAGAATGATATTTTTCTACCTATTCAAAATGAATAATCACCAAATTAAAATCCATTCACAAGAATATGTTAGCATTGTGACAGGTTATTTTCCTAATTAATAAATCATTCCCTTAGGAAATTTAAAACACTGGCAATAGCTTTCCTCCTGTTATTTCGCCAAAATTAAAATTCCAAATGGGTATGTGTAGCCTGATTTGAGGGTATATAATTTCATTCCAGTTTGTGTTCATCATAATGGTTTTAATTTGAGAAAACCAGTTTGCCAAAATTAAATGCCAGTTTAATTTTCACTATTTCTTTAAGTCCTATTTCAAATATGTATTGGGATACTGTACAAGTGACCTCTCTATGTACAATTTGAGTGGATCATGTTCAATATATCACTTGCCCCTACAGAAAATGACTGCTACAGCAAAGCATGATAAATATTAGAAACTTCATATTAGGAACATTGAGTTATATATTGGTCCTATACATTTATCTTGATTTATTGTGCAAATACTAATAGTCTTCACCTTGGTAGCTTGGTAGAAATAAGTAAGCACAATGTAAACATCATCCATGAACTGGTAGTTCTCAGTGGTAGTTGGGATAAGTAGCTCTGTTGCTAAGTAACGAGGTTGTATCTGTTCTGGTCTGGATGGCTACTCCAAGAATACCCTCTTTATAGGCTTGTAGTTTTCAGAATAACACTTCTTTATTTACTTTCTTACACATTGGAATTTATCAGTATACATCTCCGGCATGCAAAATGCATTCCAAATTCACAGGTGAAACTACAGAGTCATAAATTCTTTCTAAATGAGCAGGCTGTCGACTTCAAACATCTTCTTATCTTTGGATCAGGTTCACGCTACTTTAAAACAGTTTTATCATGCAATATAAAAACTTACTTCTCCGGAGAAACATCCATCTTGTCTATTTCACTTTGCAGAAAAGCATCCATCTTTTCCGGTCAATTGTGGATGTGAAATAATTAATTAATTTACACACTCGGAATAGCATATTCAAAACCTCTTTCCCCCAAGTTCATCTCTTCTCTTCTCTGACCTCCTAAATTTGGCACTTAACACAGGACTATTTTCTACACCCCCATTATCTGAAGAGTTATTGCTATCTATACCAACATCCAATGGATTTTCAATTAAGTTCTCATCACCACTATCCTCCCCCACACCTCTTAAATCAGGGTAATTGACAGCTTCTACGTCTTCTTCCTCTTCTGAATATGACATTTCCAAAGGCTGACAGAGAACACTAACAATAGTATATATGTCACCTGATTTGATTTAGCATTAGCATTAGCTTTTAAACCCATATATCACTTCATAGTGCTTTTACAACCCTCTCTAAGTGGTTTACAGAATCTGCATATTGCCCCCAACAATCTCGGTCCTCATTTAACCACCTCAGAAGGATGGAAGACATGTGCCCAACAATGGAAAATAGATAAAGCACCAGAAGAAAATATAGTAATTAAAAAAATATTGGACTGTGCGGAAATGGACAGATTATCCAAAAAATTAGAGGGAAAGGAAGATTCAGGTTATTATAAAATATGGGCAAAATTTTACGACTGGTTAAAGGAAAGAACAGCGAAGAATTAAATAAAAATTCAAGCAAAGCAACATGACAAAAGAATTAAAGAACTAATATTATGTGAAAGAAGCAAAATTCTCTGATTGAATTCTCAAAAAAAAAAGTAGGGAATATTTTGTTTCCCAAATGTTGTATGTATATGTTTTGTGTATGTCTTTTTTTTCCCCTTTCTGTTATATTTGGAAAAAAAATAAATTAAAAAAAGTTAGGAAGGCTATCAACCAATGTTTTTGTTTTTTTTAAAGAAGGATGGAAGACTAAATCAACCTTGAACCAGTGGTGAGATTTGAACTATTGAACTACAGCTAGCAGTTAGCTGAAGTAGCCTGCCACTGTGCCACCCTGGCTCATTTATTCCTTACTGGAGTTGCAACAGTCTGGGTTTCTGTCATTAAGCAAAGCCCGTGGTCAGATGATTGCCATTTGTGACTTCCTGGCAGCTTCCACATTGTGACTTTGCTTATCAGAAGATGGCAATGATGATTGTAAATGGTGATTACATGACCAGAGGACACTACAGTGTGGTACATTATGAGCCATTTGTCAGACCCCTCCAAATCATGACTATCTTATTGTGTGGATGTTGTGAAGATGGTAACTACAAGGATCCACTATAAGTTCTGGTTATTGGGCATTATTTCAACTCCGAACAATTGCTAAATCAGTGGGTTTTTCAATGCAGACTACCTGTGCATACATGCCGCAGTTTAGATTGAATCCATTATGTATTAATATTATTTCACAGCCTAGGCTATAAAATTAAGGTCAATTTCCCATTTTGACATTCCTCAAATGACTAGAGATATTCTTCTGATATTATTATTGTATTATATTGTACCTCATGATTCTTGACAAATGTATCTTTACTTTTATGTACACTGAGAGCATATACACCAAAGACTAATTCCTTGTGTGTCCAATCACACTTGGCCAATAAAGAATTCTATTCTGTTCTGTTCTGTTCTATTCTATTCTATTCTTATGCTTAAAATTCACAAAATTGAGTATTGTCTGATCGTCAACACTTTAAAAATTTAATAGCACATTAAGCAAACTTTATTCTAGGCATGAACTATTTCTATTTCTAGAAGTGACAATGCTGCAGGTATTTTGCAGTTTATTGGCACCATTTAGTAGTTGCCCATTTAGCATCCCTGCTGGGATTACAGAGGTAGCTAAGAGCCATTAATGCAGAGGAGAGCTATATGAGAGCCTTTAAAACTCTCTCAAGTAATCTGCTTGTGTAACTGGAAACCATCAGGTCTAATCAAAACTGATCAGAGAGAATCTTAATTTAATTTTCACTATTTCTTTCACTCCTTTTTTGCAAAATGATAATACTATAGAGGCATATTGATTGCAAAGACAAATTAGAATGGAATGGAATAGAATAGAATAGAACCAACTCCCCCCAAAGATTAGAATTGCCCCACTCTCTTTGCTTTTCGTAAGCTGCTTAAAACCCGCCTTTGCCATCAGGCATGGGGGAATTGAGGCCCTCTTCCCCCTAGGCCTTTACAATTCTATGCATGGTAGGTAGGTATGTATGTTTGGTTTTTTATATTAATGGGTTTTTAATTGTTTCTAACATCAGACTACTATTGTACACTGCTTTATTGTTGCTGTCTCCGGAGAGGGGCGGCATACAAATCCAATAAATAAATAAATAAATAAATAAATAAATTTATCCGGGTGCATATGCTCTCAGTGTACATAAAAGAAATGATACATTCATCAATCCTACGATACAACACTTAATGATAGTCCCAGTACAAATAAGCAGTAAAATATATTGGGAATCAGTCAATATAAATCATAAGGATTTATAACAAGCAACAAAGTTACAGTCGTACAGTCATTAATGGAAGGAGATGGGTGATGGGAACAATAAGTTTAATAGTAGTGCAGAGTTAGTAAATAGTTTGGCAATGTTGAGGGAATTACAATGATACCTTGTCTTATGAACTTAATTGGTTCCGGGACGAGGTTCGTAAGGGGAAAAGTTCGTAAGATGAAACAATGTTTCCCATAGGAATCAATGGAAAACCGATTAATGTGTGCAAGCCAAAAATTCACCCCTTTTGCCAGCCAAAGCACCCGTTTTTGCACTGCTGTGATTCCCCTGAGGCTCCCCTCCATGGGAAATCCCACCTCCGGACTTCCGGGTTTTTTGCAATGCTGCAGGGGAATCCCAGCAGGGGAATCCCAGCATCATAAAAACAGGCACTTCGATGGCAACGGAAGTCCGGAGGTGACCCAGCGAGGGGAGCGAAATCAGTGAAATCACATTATCGCAAAAACACTGAAGTCCTCAAAACCCCACCTCTGGACTTCGGTGAGCTAAAGTCTACAAAGAGGACCCTTGCATAGGTGTTTGGAGATTCAAGGTGTTGTAGTATGTAGTGCAGAGCATTGTTAAGTGAGTTCATCACATTTTACAAGTTGGCCATGCCCACCTGGTGACCTGACTACCAAACCACATCCACTGAGGGGGTAGAGGTGGGGCCATGAGGATGAGTTGGTAGCACCAAGAGGGCGGTGGCCTGAAAAACTTTGGGAACCACTGAGTTAACTTGCCTGGGCTTACAAAAGCTTTTCCTGACTTTTTGTATGTGAAATAAGTCTTGCGCTTCCTTTTCTGTGCTCACTAGGGGCTGTGAACCCGATGGTATGGGGGTCAGTTGTAGGAGACTTGGCTGTTGTTGGTGTGCCTGAGATGGGGGTTGTGGAGATAGGTGGCTGTAGTTTCCTTTCAAACCAGCAGTAAAACATGTTCAGGTGACTTGTGGAATCAAAATAAGCTGTAGAAACAGTGAAAGGAAGGGAAGAATTCAACTGTCAGCGGTAAAGTGATTGCTGGTGGTGGTGGTGGTAGTTGGTGGAGTCTGAAATTGAGGTAAGAGGCTAAAGAGAAAAGTTCACATTAAAAGCCAGGAGAAATGGTCAGAATAATTAAGCAGACAAGCCTCCAGTGAAACTCCATCTTCTAAAGCAGAGGTCCTGAAACTTGGCAACTTTAAGACTTGTGGACTTCAACTCCCAGAATTCTCCAACCAGCTATACTGGCTGGACAATTCTGGGAGTTGAAGTCCACAAATCTTAAAGTTGCCAAGTTTGAAGACCCCTGTTCTAAAGGATATAAACAGGGGTCTGCAATGGAAAGGGAACTACCTGTGGGTTTATCAGTCTTGCTACAGAATGGTACCCTATACAGAGCCAAGACTCATTTTTCAATGAATGCAATACAACTATTAATCTTCCCAATTGTAAGAGGGGAAATAACAACCATCTCATAATTCTATTAGCCCCTTTCTCTATAATCTATGCATTTTTAATGGAACTCATTTGACCATGCATCAAGTCAGTTGTATTTTCAACATTTGGATTCCATGTGGCCAAACAGTTCAGACCATTGAAATGCATGCCAGACAAGTTCAGTTCCCTTCCCATTTATGTCTTTAATAACCACATAATACAATGCTATCTTTGAATATCGTTGGAGCAAAAATAGGGAGATTGTGATCCCCTTATATAGAGCGCTGGCGAGACCACATTTGGAGTACTGTGTTCAGTTCTGGAGACCTCACCTACAAAAAGATATTGACAAAATTGAACGGGTCCAAAGACGGGCTACAAGAATGGTGGAAGGTCTTAAGTATAAAACGTATCAGGAAAGACTTAATGAACTCAATCTGTATAGTCTGGAAGGCAGAAGGAAAAGGGGAGACATGATCGAAACATTTAAATATGTTAAAGGGTTAAATAGGGTTCAGGAGGGAAGTGTTTTTATAGGAAAGTGAACACAAGAACAAGGGGACACAATCTGAAGTTAGTTGGGGGAAAGATCAAAGGCAACATGAGAAAATATTATTTTACTGAAAGAGTAGTAGATCCTTGGAACAAACTTCCAGCAGACGTGGTTGATAAATCCACAGTAACTGAATTTAAACATGCCTGGGATAAACATATATCCATCCTAAGATAAAATACAGAAAATAGTATAAGGGCAGACTAGATGGACCATGATGTCTTTTTCTGCTGTCAGTCTTCTATGTTTCTATGTTTCTATGTTTCTATGTTGACACACAGTAATAAAGTGTTAACTTCTAATTTTATATTAAGAATAAATGAAGATAAAACTAGTAAAAGAAAAGATTTTTCTAGGTAGAATAAAAGCACAAACCTCAATCTGCTATTTATTAATGGACTTGAGAGGACTATATACTGATTTCATTGGGTTAAGCCAGGGATCTAAAGACTTGGCAAAGCTGGCTGGGGAATTCTGGGAGTTGAAGTCCACAAGTCTTAAAGTGACCAAGTTTGGAGACCCCTAGGTTAAACTATGCAAGACGAGGGGGAAAATGTTAATATAACTGCCAAAAAATAAAGGTAGATAACATTATGTATTTCTATTTTAGATAAGGTTAGTTTAATCATTAATATATCATGAATTTTATAGAATCAGCAAAGATTCATAGTTAAGAGATTAATTCACAACAGCATTTATATTGGCTTTGTGACTGGATTCTTGCCATGAACCCATGTCTGACCTTATTGGAAATGGAACCAAAAGATTCCTTCCCATATGATTGTTTTTCCTGGATGTACATCGTTGCATTAAAAATACAGACATTTTATAGTATTAGTTCACTGTCATAACTCAAGAGATAAAATGAAAATAATTTCTTCCTTGGAAGAAAAATTCTTGCAAATGAAACTGAACTGCCAAGAAAAAGCACTTTAAAAAGAAGAAACAATTCACATGACCATTATATGAATCAATCAATTTTATGAAATGTATTTATGATTTATAATGTACTAACCGTCTGGAGTTTCATAAGTGGAATCCACTCTTCTACATTTTGGAAGTAAATTTTCATAATTCTCAACCAAATATGGTCTAAAGCCACGTGGAAATAGAATTATGCCAATATGATTCAATATGACTGAAATTCAAATGTACAGTGTTCCCTCGATTTTCGCGGGTTCGAACTTCACGGAAAGTCTATACCACGGTTTTTCAAAAATATTAATTAAAAAATACTTTGCGGGTTTTTTCCCTATACCACGGTTTTTCCCACCCGATGACATCATATGTCATCGCCAAACTTTCGTCTGCCTTTAATAAATATTTTTTTTAATAAACTTTAATAAATAAACATGGTAATAATCTGAATGGTTGCTAAGGGAATGGAAAATTGCAATTTAGGGGTTTAATGTGTTAAGGGAAGGCTTGTGATACTGTTCATAGCCAAAAATAGTGTATTTACTTCCGCATCTCTACTTCGCGGAAATTCAACTTTCGCGGGCTGTCTCGGAACGCATCCCCCGCGAAAAGCAAGGGAACACTGTATTGTTAAACATCCTTGTATTACAAATGCCATCACATTAGCTATTGTCTATGCACTGCAGGATGAAGGCCTCTTCCATATGTTCCTTTTGGCAATTGGGACCACAATACTTACTGATGTCATTGATCTATCTTATTTCAGGTTTTTTTCATGGATTACAAATATATAGCTGTCAAAACTAATATGTATGTATTTATATTTTTCTTTTATTATTTATATAAATAACTGAAGTTGGCAAACATACTTAACACTCATTCCTGACAGAGAAAGACAGAAAGTCACCTAGATGATTTTCTTGAATAAGACGGAACTTGAACTTTCAATCTACTATTTCTAGCCTGGTGTCTCAATCACAAGACCAATGTACCCTGTTTTCCCGAAAATAAGACCTACCCCGAAAGTAAGGCATGTCAGAGGTTTTGCAGAATTTGCTAATATAAGGCACCCCCAAAAAATAAGGCATAGTCAAGTTTACATATGGTACGGTGGAAAAACATACGGTACCATTCAAAGCTGTTCATAGCGGTACCATAATAATGTGGCATCCCCTGCTGGCCCCTTCCATCGCTTTGTACCATCCAGTACAGCAGACACAGTCTGCTACTGTCTCACTGCCATTACAGTCTCCACTACAGTGCGTAGACTGTAGTTCCTCTGGTGGCCGGAAGCTGCAATAGCGGGAGTATACTGTTGTACCATATAAGTGCCGTCGTTTGTGTGTGTGGGTGCCATACTGAAAGGTACCATACCATAATCAGTGTACCGTATGGTACACTTTCTTTGAAGGTGTCAGCTTTTCTGCCTGTTAATTTGCCTTTTTTGAGAAATATAAGGCACCTCCTGAAAATAAGACGTAGCACAACTTTTGGAGCAAAAATTAATATAAGACGGTGTCTTATTTTTGGGGAAACACGGTATTTATCAATTTTATCAAAATAATTATAGTTCTAGTTCTTTTGGAGCTATGTGGAAAACTATTTTGAAACAAGTGACGACTTAAGAAGAATCAGAATCATAAATTAGGTTATGCATATTGGGGCAAAGAACCCCAATTATACCTACGAACTGCTGGGGGCAAAGCTTTCTGAGACAACCCAAGAAAGGGATCTTGGGATTTTGGTGGACAGCTCAATGAAGATGTCAACCCAGTGCGCAGCAGCAGTAAAAAAAGCAAATTCCAGGCATAATTAGGAAGGGAGTCAAAAATAAGTCAATAAGTGTTGTATTGCCTCTGTACAAATCGATGGCGAGACCACACTTGGAGCACTGTGTACAGTTCTGGTCACCGCACCTCAAGGATATAATGGAACTGGAAAAGGTGCAAAGAAGGGCAACAAATATGATCAAGGAAATGGAGCACCTCCCTTATGAAACCAGGTTGCAACGCCTTGGTCTCTTCAACCTTGAAAGACGGCATTTAAGGGGTGACTTGATCGAAGTGTATAAAATCATGCATGGGATAGAAAAGGTGGATAGAGAAAAATTCTTTTCTCTATCCACCTTTTCTATCCCTTGCATGATTCTTTTCTCTATCACACAACACTAGGACAAGGGGGCACTCCCTAAAGCTCATAGGCAAGAAAGTGAGGACAAATAAAGGGAAATATTTCTTCACCCAGAGGGTCGTTGGTTTATGGAATTCACTTCCAGAAGAGGTCATGACAGCTGTCAGCCTTGATAGCTTCAAGGCAGGATTAGACAGATTCATGGATGCCAAATGTATCGGTGGTTATTGAAACGGATGTCCATATGCCGCCTCTATATTGGTTGAGGCAGGCAGGATTCCCTTGAGTACCATTTGTTGGGGGCAAGGGAAAGGGAGAGTTTTGTCTTCTCTTTCTGCTCAAGATCCCCATGTATAATTGGTGGGCCACTGTGTGACACAGAATGCTGGACTCTATGGGCTCTGGCCTGATTCAGCGTGGCTCTTCTTATGTTCTTATTTTCTTAATCAGTGCTACAGTTCAAAAGTAAAAAAAATCAGTGCTAAGGTTATGATCTGCTAAAGAAAAGTTGCACTGAAAAAGAAAATAGTTCATTCTTCTTTCTCTTCATTGCAATGACATGTCTTCACAACTGAGCTGATATTTTTCAGTTATTTTTCAAAAGCATGCCCTGCCAACTCAAACCTTATCACATGTACCACTATATAGTTCTTTCCACTCCCAAATTCAAATCTAACTACTTTGATCCTACCTTCATCCTCTTAATATATTAGGTAGTTTCTATAAAGACAAGGGCAGGATGCATTTGGGCACCATGTTTGACCATTCCACAAATTCCTCCAGATTATAAGGATATATTTTCAGGATTTACTGCAGGAAGAAACAACAGCAGAAGTTTTGTATCAAATGAAATATATGTTCTTTCCAGGAAAGCAATATCGAAGTCTGAATAGTGTTTGCTTGTAAAACAATAAATTCAGTGGAAATGTCATCTGATCCAGAGTAGTTTTATATTTGAAACGGAACCTATGAGAAATGGCAGATCTTGAAAACAATCTTGAGATTGTAGAATAGAATAGAATTTAAAAATTGAATTCCTACATTTGTAGATATTATTTATTTATTTATTCATTCATTCATTTGTCCAATACACAAGTACATAGGAAGAAAATAGACATGTGATAATATAAAAAAGGGTGAAAGTGGGCTTAGAGGAGAGGATATATGAAAGGAAGAGAATATATAAGATAGGTGAAAGAAAGCAAAGTCAATTGGACAGGGGATGAAAGGCACACCAGTGCACTTATGTACGCCCCTTACTGGCCTCTTAGGAATCTGGAGAGGTCAATCGTGGAGAGTCTAAGGGAGAAGTGTTGGGGGTTAGGGGTTGACACAATTGAGTCCGGTAATGAGTTCCACGCTTCGATAACTCGATTGTTGAAATCGTATTTTTTACAGTCAAGTTTGGTGCGGTTCGTATTGAGTTTGAATTTGTTGCGTGCTCTTGTGTTGTTGCGGTTGAAACTGAAGTAGTCATTGACTGGTAGGACATTGCAGCATATGATCTTGTGGGCAAGACTCAAATCATGTTTTAGGCACCGTAGTTCTAGGCTTTCTAGGCCCAGGATTGTAAGTCTATTTTCGTAGGATATTTTGTTTCGAGTGGAGGAGTGAAGAGCTCTTCTGGTGAAATATCTTTGGACATTTTCAAGGGTGTTGATGTCTGAGATGTGGTATGGGTTCCAGACAGATGAGCAGTAGTCTAAGATGGGTCTGGCAAAAGTTTTGTAGGCTCTTGTGAGTAGAGTGAGATTGCCTGACCAGAAGCTGCGTAGGATCAGGTTAACAACTCTAGAGGCTTTTTTGGCGATATTGTTGCAGTGGGCTTTAGCACTTAGGTCATTCGATATTAGTATTCCAAGGTCTTTTACAGAATGTGGGTTAGCAGTGAGAGGTTGTTTATTCAGTTCGTATGTGTGGTCTTTTTGCCAGTGTGGAGGGTAGAGCATTTGTTGGTTGATATTTGAAGTTGCCAGGTGTTAGACCAGTCTGAGACAAAGTCCAGGTCTTTCTGGAGGGTGAGTGTGTTATCAGTTGTGTTGAAAAGTTTCACATCATCGGCAAAAAGAACACAGTTGCTTTCAATATGGTCACGGAGATCATTGATGTAGAGAATGAAGAGAGTAGGACCCAGTACGCTTCCCTGGGGAACGCCGCTTTGTGTAGAAACAAATCACACAAGGCTGTATCTTAACATCAAAAACTACTTCTTGATGCAAAAACCATCCAATCTCTTCTCTGACATTTGGATAAGTCAATGAAGTTCAAATATATTGGCAATAATTGATTCCCTTTCAAGTAGATGTATGACATGCAAATGGTGACAATTCAAGTAATATCCTGTTCCTCAAGTTTTAAATATAACTTGACTCTTCTTGATTCTGCAAACTGTAGAAGTTACCAGTAATTAGACTTGTATGAAAAATGATGCATACTGGAAGAATTGCTTGTACTTCTAGTGTCAAAATGTCAACGAGTGTCTTTCAGTGAAGCCTCTCAAGCCCTAAATAGGTCAACAAAGTGCACTTGAGAAGCAAAAAGGTCAGAACGATATAGAATCAATTTTAACCCCAGCTGAATGGTCAACTTGACCTAATCAATTAGATTTATGATTGGTGGAAAAATTACTAACTTCCAAGTATACAATACTTTCCTGAAGATACAAGTCACTTAATAATCTTGTAATAGTAATGCTACTATTTTGAACTCAAATGTAAAATATCTGATGCATTTAACTGGCATTTGATAAGCATGTGCAGTTTTAAAACAAAAGATAACATTAGTATTTTTCAATTTATTTATTCATGCTATAATTCATTGTGACTCTTTCTTTTAAAAGATAATGTTTAATACTTTATCTGAAAAGATAGCAGCTTCTATTATTAGTATGGATTGTGGTTGCACAGTCAGTCAGATGTTTAGACTGGATTTGGAAGTTTTGTCTATCTATTGAACCCTTCCTAACTAGGTAGATACTGTTGTTTAATAGTATTAAAAGTATTGTTATAAATTCTAAGCTGTTCCAAGTAAGCTGACTTTTGCAAACGACTAATGAATCATATCAACCTTTTGTATTGTCTCTATTGTCTGAACTACTCTATTGTCTGAACTACTGAGTCCCCTGGGATTGGATGGCATAGAAGTCAATTAAAAATCAAATTACTTGTAGCAAGCCTTAAATTTATTTGTGAGTGTAGATTTAGCAGCTCTTACAATTCTACTTCTGTGAATATTTTGTTTTGTTTTGTTTTGAACCCTACCAGTTCCTTTCAGGAAAATTGTATTTATTTATTTGTTTGTTTGTTTGTCTGTCCGTCCGTCCGTCCGTCCGTCCATCCATCCATCCATCCATCCATCCATCCATCCATCCATCCATCCATCCATCTATCTATCTATCTATCTATCTATCTATCTATCTATCTATCTATCTATCTATCTATTAGATTTGTATGCCGCCCCATTCTGTGCTCCTCGATGTATAGTTATTTCTTGCAGATATTCCAGTGAACCATTTTTGCTACTTTGTCATGCCTTTGATTGTATCAGTTGATCAATCTTCTTGCAGCAGTTAATCATGTAGGCCACTGTTTCTTCAGCTTTCTTACAAAGACAGCATTTGCTGTCTTTTGCTATCTTCTCAATTCTGGCTTTGTATTCATTTACATAGAAACATAGAAGACTGACGGCAGAAAAAGACCTCATGGTCCATCTAGTCTGCCCTTATACTATTTTCTGTGTTTTATCTTAGGATGGATCTATGTTTATCCCAGGCATGTTTAAATTCAGTTACTGTGGATTTACCAACCACGTCTGCTGGAAGTTTGTTCCAAGGATCTACTACTCTTTCAGTAAAATAATATTTTCTCATGTTGCTTTTGATCTTTCCCCCAACTAACTTCAGATTGTGTCCCCTTGTTCTTATGTTCACTTTCCTATTTGTTCTTAAGACTTAATCTTATGCAGCCAGAATTAGTCCCTATGTCTCTTTCTTCAATTATTGTGCTCTTAGCCATTGCCAAGTCTTGTTTTTAATCTGCTTTGTTTCCTTTAAAAAAAAAATGTATTAGCCATGATTGATGGCTCAGCAGTTAAAGATACTGGTCTTGGCAGCTGAAAACCACCCAGGTTTGAGACTCAAGTAACATGTGATGGGGTGAGCTCCTGTTATTTACCCCAGCTCCTACCCATCTAGCAGTTCAAAGCTTGCAGATGTGAGTAGATAAATTGGTATCACTTTAGTAGGAAAGTAACAATATTCTGTGCTCCTCGATGTATAGTTATGCTGGCTACATGACCATGGCAGTGTCTTTGGACAATGATCATTCCCTTGGCTAGGAAACAGAAATGAAAAACCCCTTAAGTAGCCAAGGAAAACCTTTATCTTTGTGTAATAAGTTGTCTTCCCATTCATTCCAAACACGTTCTTACGAGGAACCTAAGATAACATAATGTATCATCACAGTATATGTATGGATCCTAGTAGAATGGCTTGTTATTGTTAGAATTCTTTGGAGGTGTAAATAAACACATAGATAAAGGGGAACCAGTTGATATTGTATATCTTCACTTTCAAAAGGCTTTTGACAAAGTCCCTCCCCAAAGGCTCCTAAAAAAGTTCTTCAGCCATGGAATTAGAAGACAGGTCTTGTCCTGGAATGGTAACTGGGTAAATTGTAGAAAGCAAAGGGTGGCAATAAATAGACAATTCTCTGGATGGAAAGAAGTGAGGATTGGTGTACCCCAAGCTTCAGTTTTGGGACCTTTACTTTTTAATTTATTCATTAATGATCTGGATGTAGAAACAAATAGTGAGCTAGAGAAGTTTGCTGATGACAATAAATTGTTCTGGGTTGTGAAAAACGAAACTGATTGTCGAGACCTCCAGAAAGATCTCTTGAAATTGAGTGAGCGGTCAACAAAGTGGCAAATGCATTTTAACCTAAACAAGTGCAAAGTTATGCATATCGGGGCAAAGGAACCCAATTATACTTACCAACTGATGGGGACCAAGCTTTCTGAGACAACCCAAGAAAGGGATCTTGGGGTTTTGGTGGACAGCTCAATGAAGATGTCAACCCAGTGTGCAGCAGTAGTAAAAAACCAAAAAAGCAAATTCCAAGCTTGGCATGATTAGGAAGGGAATCGAAAATAGTGTTGTATTGCCTCTGTACTGGTCACCACACCTCAAGAAGGATATAATGTAACTGGAAAAGGTGCAAAAAAGGGCAAGAATGATCAAGGAAATGGAGCACCTCCCTTATAAAACCAGGTTACAATGCCTTGGTCTCTTCAGCTTTGAAAGATGGCGTTTAAGAGGTGACTTGATCAAAGTGTATAAAATCATGCCTGGGATAGAAAATGTAGATAGAGAAAAATTCTTTTTTTTTTCCTCACACAATACTAGGACGAGGGGGCACTCCCTAAAGCTTATAGGTAAGAAAGTGAGGACAAATAAAGGAAATATTTCTTCACCCAGAAGGTCATTGGTTTATGGAATTCACTTCCAGAAGAAGACATGACAGCTTCAAGGCAGGATTAGAAGATTCATGAATGCCAAGTGTATGTTAGTTGAGGCAGGCAGGATGCCCTTAGGTACCATTTATTGGGGGACAAGGGAAAGGTAGGGTTTTGCCTTCTTTTTCTGCTCAAGATCCCCATGGACAATTGGTGAGCCACTGTGTGACACAGAATGCTGGACTTGATTGGATTTGGCCTGATTCAACATGGCTCTTCTTATGTTCTTTGTTCTTATTACTATTACTATTAATATTATACCCTTATTTAAATTGATCCCAGTCCTAGTGTAGTGAAAATAGATATGCAAATATTCTATTTTAACCTCCTAAATTACAGTAATTAAATTACTCAGATAAACTTTGCATCACAGCTATTAGACAAGGAAGAGAAATTCTCACTTCCAAAATAGATAATCTGATTTAACACTTCAAAGCTCCTTTAACCTGAATAAAAATGGCAATTTTATTATATATCAAGTCAATTAAGATTCTTATTATAGTGATTAGTATTATATATGGTTATATTTTGTATTTTAATAGGCATTTTAAAGTGTTCGGTGAATGTTTGAAGTTTTGTTGTAAATAATTAGGAATCCCTGGCAGATTAGATAGTATCCAAATGTATTTATATATATAATAAATAAATGTGTGAGAATGCAGTGCTTAGGGAACATTGTTCACTTATATTGCTCTTTTATTTGGAACTGATGAAAAGCCAAGACCACAAGAATGGATTGCACATCCATCATCTTGCAGACTTTCAAATTATTCAAGGTGACTTTGTGTTCATTGCTGATTTGCAAGTAAATACATGCAACACCCTTTCAGGCTTGGAGATCTGCAATTCACTAGGCATGCCAGGCAAAAGACTTATCATATGACACAATCCAATGAAGTTGCCAAAAATTACAATTACCTGACTTGATATACACATATGCCATGCTTATAACACTTCCAGCCGTAGAAGATCTGTTTTGCACGTTATTTTAAAATAAAAATGTAATATTTTAAATTCAAAGCAAGAAATAATTTTAGAAAAGAATGACTGATAATACTGTACCTCCAACAGAACAATACATTTATCTTTAGGGCTGACAACAAGGCAGTCCTATGTTAATTAAAATGTGAAAATAGTGGGCAGAGATATGGCATGTGCCAAAGCAGTTGGGTGTGTGTGTGTGTATAAGGCATATTACAAACTTTTTTAAAAAGAAGTAAAAATAATGGAATATTTAGAATTTGACAAACACTAGAAAGAGTATGCATCCTATAACAAGATCTAATTAAAAGGGCTACAAAATTTAGTAAAAGTAAACTATGTAATAGTCAGCAGGACAATATAATGTTTTCTGATCTGCATATAAAAGTCTAATTCAAGATTACTTGTTAACTTAATTTACCTTCTGATACTTGAGCTTGATTGTAGATATGAGCAATACCTGTCCCATACGGTGGCAGTAGTGGGTTTCAATGACGTTTGCTACTGGTTTGCAATTGATAGCATGTGTGCGCATGAGTGGAGTATTTCTCCACATGCACAGAAACATACAGGCAGATGAGCAGAGCCTCCCAACACCGCTGCCGATCGCTCGATCTGAGGTGAAATGCTAGCAACCTACCACTGCTGTGGCTGCTAAAATAGCTGATACAAGAAGATTAAGAACATAAGAAGAGCCATGCTGAATCAGGCGAAAGCCCATTGAGTCCAGCATTCTGTGTCACACAGTGGCCCACCAATTGTCCATGGGGATCTTGAGCAGAAAGAGAAGGCAAGACCCTCCCTTTCTCCTGACCCCCAACAAATGGTACCCAAGGGAATACTGCCTGCCTCAACCAACATTGAGGTGGCACTTGGACATCCATTTCAATAACCACCGATACACTTGGCATCCATGAATCTGTGAAGATTACCATCTATGTCTAGTTTTGTGATGCAAGTTAATTTATAATGACATTAGAAATAAATGGCAAATTACCCTTTGGATTTATTATATCTCATTGCGGCATTTAATGCTTAGTTTAGGTTAAAATTGAGATCAACAAACCATCTATCGAAGGCTGAATAGCCTGAAGTCACAAAGTTGCATGCAACCTCTGAGACTCTTTTCTTTTCCTCTTTGGTGCATAAGCTGTTCCAACCAAAATTTTCCAAAATTTAACAACATGACAAAAAACCCACCACCATCCCTAGTAATTGTACAAGGAGTTTTTATAATCTATAGACACAAAAATCAGAAGAATCTTACATAGCAACGTCTCCGGTAATATCACACTATTAACCATAGCATACAAAACATTTTCCAGACCAATCCTTGAATGCAGTTCATCTGTCTGGAACCCACACCGCAAAGTGTCCAGAGATACTTTACGAGAAAAGCCCTCCACTCCTCTACCCGTAACAATATAAAGTACCTTACTGCAACCAGACTTGAAATCCTTGGCTTAGAAAGCTTAGAACCATGTCACCTTCAGCAGGACCTAAGCATAGCTCATAAAATTATCTGCTGCAACATCCTTCCTGTCAACAACTTGTTCAGCTTCAACCACAACAATACACGAATACACAACAGATACTAACTCAAAGTGAACCGCTCCAAACTTGACTGTAAAAAATACAACTTTAGCAACAGAAAGGTTAATGCCTGGAACTTGCTATCTGACTCTCTGGTTTCGTCACCTAACCCTCAAAACTTTACCCATGGACTGTCTACTGTTGACTTCACCCAATTCCTAAGAGGTCAGGAAGGGGGTTGCGCAAGCGCACCAGTATGCCTACTGTCCCTGTCCTAATGTTCCCTCTTATCAGTACCCATCTTATGTATATAGTTACATTTATGTATATTACCAATACGTACTTGACAAATAAAAATAAATACATACATACAAATAAATAAATAAACAAATCTGGTAGTATCTATTTTCAACCAACAAATTTGATTTAAAGACAAAAGCTTTTGTGAATTGTAGCTCACATTGATAGATATATTTTGAAGGTGAAAGCTTTTGCCTTTTAATAAAAATTGTTAGTTGAAAGGTGTTACAAATGCCCCTTAATTTTCCATGTCTATAGTGTACTTTCTAAACAAAGTTTGAGCATCAACCCTGTTCAACTTTTTAGCACAGTGCAAAAAGCAGAGAGTGTATAAGACACACCTTTTTCCTCCCTAAAAGAGGCTGATAATTAGCGTGCATTTTATACTCTGAAGTAGCTTCCCCCCCCCAAGCCCTAAATAGCTGCTAACGATCTTCCCAGCTCTTACCTTGCAAACTCTTTCATTGTTTCTCTCTGTTAACAATGTTTTCCAAACCCCAAGTCTTTGCAGGGGTTTTTTTCATTGCTCTAACTTGCTCTGAGTAACTTTCTTTCCAGCCCTAACCAAGTGCTAACGATGTTCCCAGCTCTTACTGGCTTACAAGCTCTTTCATTGTTACTCTCTCAGAATAAAGAGGTTTTTAAGCCCTTAACCAGGAGATAAAATACTATGCTGAAGGTGACCAGACTAAGGATATTAGCCAGATGAATACCTGGTAAACAGATTATTTTCCCTATTTTCCTCCCCAAAAACTAAGGTGCGTCTTACAGTCCGAAAATATGGTGTGTATTCAGAAATACATGAAATCATAGAATAAATCGTCAGTTGCAATTGAATTTAAATTTAAATTTTCATGCAGTTTCTCCCTTCTAAAAAAAGTCATAGTTTTTTCCCTTGATAAATATAGTAAAAACAACCTATATTTGATGTATTATTATTATTATTATTATTATTATTATTATTATTATTATTATTATTATTATTATATTAACTGGAAAAATGCCACCTAAAATTGCACTTTACATCCAAAATCAGCATAGCTTTATTGGTTCATTTCATGCTGAGTTGTGATGTGACTATTCCAAATAATTCCCCATGTAGAAAAACAACCACCAACAAAAATGCCTTTGAAATAAAACAGTTACCCCAATGCCTGGTAAAATCTTAATTCTTTAACCTGTAAAATCTCTTACAGCTATCAACTCCTGGTCTGTTATCAAGCAGCTGCAGCCTGTCTTTTGCTGTTCTGTTCTTGAAAACATCTATCTTGATCTACTGCTATTTTCTTTTATCTTTGTGGTTTATCATTCAATGCTCAACTTTTCAGTTGGTGGGCAGAAATTGCACTTAATATTTTGTGGCAACAAGAGATGCTTTAAATATGTATATTGCAATTCTTTTGATGAGTTTAAAATTATAAATCAGTGAAGATAATTATGGCAGGCTCAGACATTGTTGGGTTACAGTGTCCATAATTCCTGATGACTGTGCATATACCTGAAGACTATTAATTCAAGCAGATATGAGACTTGAGAATCCCACCAATTTTGTACATAGAATAGTTATAAAACTAGAAAAACATTCATCTACACAGTACTTTCACATCAAGGAAAGATTGAATACTAATTCAGTTGTATTTTAGTTTTTATAATAACAGTTTTTCTCTTTGCAGATGTATATGTATGCATATAGCTATTTGTACAAAATCTGTTTTATATCTAGGTATTTATAACTCTATTAAGCTGCAATGAACATATCCCATAGGTCTGAAAATTCAGGTAATCCTCAATTTACGACCACAATTAAGCCCCAAATCTCTGTTCCTGTTCTGTCGAGCTCTCTCGTAGAATCCTCCCAAAAATGCACAGATACAATTTCAGACACACACACGTTTGAAAATTCAAAACAATGTTCTTTATAATGAAAATTCACTTAAACCAAGCCCTTTTTTGGGATAGCAAAGAGCACTTGTCTCCAAACAAACTGGTAATTTGTACAAGTCCCTTATCAGTCCTGTGATACTTAGCTTGCAGCTGTGAGGCAATTCACAGTCCTTCTTTTTTCACAAAGTGAAACACACTTTGCTCTGGTTTAGTTTCAAAGTGGGGAAAAATCAGCATACAAAAGGTCAAAGTCAGCAAAGTAGGCACAAAACACAATGATCAGATAATCCTCCACAATGGCCAAACCCATAGGCTGCTATTTATAGCAGCCTCACAAATTACCACAGCCCCACCCAACCACAGGTGGCCTCATTTTGTTTTATAATAATCTCTCAGTTGTTGTTGCCTATGCATCGCTCTCCGCATGTGTGGCTGTATCATTAACTCTTGTTCTGAATCCAAGGAGGAGCTAGATAATTGATCTCCTTCTGAGCTGTCTGCCACACTCTTCTCCTCCCTGTCACTCATGTCTTCTTGGTCAGAAGAGCCTTCATCATCAGATTGCACGGGGGGCAAAACAGGCCTGCAGCATGTGGATGTCTCCCCCACATCCACAGTCCTTGGGGCAGGAGCTGGGCCAGAGCTAACCACAACAGTTCCTAAGCAAGACATTTGTTAAGTGGATTTTGCCTCATTTTACGAGCTTTCTTGCCACAACTGATAAGTGAAACCCTGAAGCTGTTAAATTAGTAATATGATTGTTACAGTAAGTGAATCTGGCTTCCCCAATGACTTTACTCATCAGAAAGTCACAAAAGGTGGTCACATGATTCTGGGACACTGCAACTGTCAAAACTATGAATCAATTGCCAAGCGTCTGAATTTTGATCACGTAACTGTGCAGGTGTGAAAAATGGTCATGCCGTTTTTTTTCCAGTGATGTACCTTTAAAAAGTCACTAAATCAACTGTTGTAATTCGAGGACTACCTGTAAGGGAAATGTTTAGATCTTTTCCTTATGTCGGTTTCAGAGCAGCTGTATGAAAGACATGAAATGAATTATGTGAAAATGACATATTTGGGCTTAGAAATGACTTTTTATGGAATCATTTTCTTTTAATTTTTAATTTATCAGAATTGTCTGAATCTAGTCTGCCCTTATACTATTTCCCGTATTTTATCTTAGGATGGATATATGTTTATGCCAGGCATGTTTAAATTCCGTTACTGTGGATTTACCAACCACGTCTGCTGGAAGTTTGTTCCAAACATCTACTACTCTTTCAGTCAAATAATATTTTCTCAACTTTGCTTCTGATCTTTCCCGCAACTAACCTCAGATTATGTCCCCTTGTTCTTGTGATCACTTTCCTATTAAAAACACTTCCCTCCTGAACTTATTTAACCCTTAACACATTTAAATGTTTCAATCATGACCCCCTTTCCCTTCTGTCCTCCAGACTATACAGATTGAGTTCATTAAGTCTTTCCTGATAAGTTTTATGCTTAGAAGTTTAAGATCTTTCCCTAAGAGAGTACGTAAAGAGTTCAGGGTGAATTTAGAAAGGCTCCCTTTAAGAGAAAGTAAGTGAGAGTAGACTTCCAAATCCATGTTTACTTACTCAGCCTTGACTAAACATTCAGCCTTAACTAAGACATTTTAACAAAGTATTGTAATCAGTCTGCTGCTTGCATGTGCTAAGGATTTACATTTTGCACGAAATGTTGCATTTGTTGAATCTTGCCAAATACCATTTGATATCATTTATCAAGTTAAATATTCACATGTTGGATACTATTATATGTATTATATTAACAAAGTGTATTTGTTACTAGACTCCAATTGTATGTCTCGAAGGTGCTTTTTCAAGAAGCAACTGAACTTTCTGTTTTTTTCTTTGCAGATGTTTCTTTTCTCATCCATGAAGCTTCTTCAGCTCTTAGACCATAGACCCTCCAATTGTATTTGAATCCACAGTATTAATTGTTCTGTCGAGCTCTCTGGTAGAATCCTCCCAAAAATGCACAGATACAATTTCAGACACACACACACGTTTGAAAATTCAAAACAATGTTCTTTATACCGAAAATGCAAATAAACCAAGCCCTCTTTTTGTATAGCAAAGAGCACTTGTCTCCAAACAAATTAGTAATTTGTACAAGTCCCTTATCAGTTCTGTGATACTTAGCTTGCAGCTGTGAGGTAATTCACAGTCCTTTTTCTTTCACAAAGTGAAACACACTTTGCTCTGGTTTAGTTTCAAAGCGGGGGGAAATCAGCACACAAAGATCAAAGTCAGCAAAGCAGTCATGAAACACAAGGATCAGATAATCCTCCACAATGGCCAAACCCACAGGCTGCTATTTATAGCAGCCTCACTAATTACCACAGCCCCACCCAACCACAGGTGGCCTCATTTTCTTTGATAATAATCTCTCAGTTGTTGTTGCCTATGCATCGCTCTCCGCATGCGTGGCTGTATCATTAACTCTTGTTCTGAATCCAAGGAGGAGTTATATAATTGACCTCCTTCTGAGCTGTCTGCCACACTCTCCTCCTCCCTGTCACTCATGTCTTCTTGGTCAGAGGAGGCTTCATCAGCAGATTCCACCGGGGGCAAAACAGGCCTGCAGCATGTGGATGTCTCCCCCACATCCACAGTCCTTGGGGCAGGAGCAGGGCCAGAGCTAACCACAACAATTAATACTTTGGATAAATTCACTACTATTCAGGATGTCAGGGTTCCAACTAATACCCTAATTAAATCATGAGCCTCAAGCCAAACTTTAAAAGAAATTCAGTTATTTATTAGGAACACCATATGTGTACGAATCAAGTGAAGCCAACTCAGACTTAGTTGGTGCCTTGGCTCTGACCCTGTTTTTCCTCACCCCAAGGTGTGTCATCAATCACATTCCCCAATGAAGCAATTTCGCATATTGCAGAAGTCACTCTCTTCAGTCACTGTAGGTCTCCTTGGAGATGGCTTGACAATCGCTGGTTGGAATGTGTGCTTTGTTTTGACTAATGTACAAGTTCTTTGATGCAGCTACGAGGCTCAGTTCCCATCTCCCTAATATATCAGGAATGCTTCACGAGTTGACACAATACAATATATTTCATTTCATTTCATTTATTAGATTTGTATGCCGCCCCTCTCCGTAGACTCGGGGCAGCTCACAATCTCTCTCGATTTCAAAAAGATATACTTAAGAAAGTTTTAAATTTCTTTTTTAAAAAATCTATGTGTTTATCGGATTTACAATAGATACAAGATATACAGTCACTCAATATACAGAGAAAATTATGTATTTTCTAAAAATCAATTACATCTTATATTTGAACATCCTACCTTCTAGGGCAGCGGTGTCAGACTCATGACCCATGGGGCGGATGTGTCACACACTGGTCACACCTACCCCATTTTAGCAAGGGGGGGGAATAATATGTAACATTACAAAAACACCGTGAATTTGACACACCTGTTCTAGGGTAAGGTCTTCATCCACCCTCCTATTGTTCTTCAGTAGATGGAAGACCTGGTTCTGCCTATTGGCTTGGGGACCAAATAGAGAGTTTTTGAGAGCAGAAAGCAGAGGACTTTCTGCTTTCCACTTCTCCTTTTGTTACCATATTTATGTATTCTTGTTTTCTTTTTCTATTACTTTACTTCTGTTTTATTTACACTCTTTTCATTTCTTCCTCTTTATTCTGGTAAGCCACCTAGATAGGCAACAAATAAATTTAACAACTAAATAAATATGCAAATATATTATAGTACCTGGGTTTGACACATACTCCCTTGCTTATTTTGTAAATAGTTTATGGATATCTTAAAGCAAACTAAAAGAAAAAAACTTAATTAGTCTCTGCAAGAAATGTAGGTTAATGTCCATACCGTCAAATACAGTTAATGTCCTTACAAAACATCAGGAATAAAACTGGTGAAACTGGTAAAACTGATGCTAAGGAGGAAAATATGTTTTATAAAATTTTACTTGGGAGTTGAAAGTATTTTGAATTTCTTTTCAGGTATTTGAACATTGTTCTTTCCTATGTTTACTACAGGCACAACTGAAAACATTGCTAATTTTATGGTTTCCAGCCATTTGTTCTTGATTCTTTCTAAATAAGGAAGCCATATTATAAATATAGTTTACATGGAATAGTGTTGCTTTTGCCTTCTGCTTTTACAGTAAAAAGAACCAGTCTGTGAAATAATCCTGTCTTTTTCCATATAGCTCTAAAATGTGACCATAGATATTAGTAATTATCCTCCTGCTTCAATATAGATTAGAGATGAGTGCGGAAATGTGATAAATAAATAAGACAATTGTCCAGCAGCCTGGAGATAAATCTAAAGCAAGTGAATTGACTCATAGTAGCTAGGGATATAGCTGAAGCTGATAAATTGCAGAGTCTAAATGCAAACTCAGATAGCTGAAATTGCTCATCTTTTTATAGAGACTATCTCTCTCTCTCTCTCTCTCTCTCTCTCTCTCTCCCTCTCTCTCTCTATCTATTTTTTTTATTTTTTTATTTTTATTTATTTTTATTTTTTTAATTATTTTTTTTAATTATTATTTTTATTTTTTTATTTTTTTTATTATTATTTTTTTATTATTTTTATTTTTATTTTTAGATTTGTATGCCGCCAGTCTCCGGAGACTTGGAGCGGTTCATAACAATAAAACAATACAAATCCAATGGTTAAAACAATTAAAAACCCTTAATATTAAAAACTATCTATCTATCATCTATCTATCTATCTATCTATCTATCTATCTATCTATCTATCTATCTATCTATCTATCTATCTATCTATCTATCTGATTAATAGGCCGCCTTCTCCTTGCAGGCTCGGTACGACAACATATTTTAATCTGAGGTAAATCTCTTTTGTATGTTTAAGTGTTACAAACAGTGACCTATCAGAAGCAATGCGCACGCACACACACACACACACACACAGACACAAAGTTTCTCTTACAGAAGGGCAAAATAGAAATGGAATTGATTTATAGTAATTTCAGAGTACAAGACAATCCAAACAAAATGCTGCTGACTATGACCATTGCATACCACTTGAAGAAACTGCATTTGTTCCATTATGGCCTCCATCAGCTATGCAAACTTGAT
Organism: Erythrolamprus reginae; assembly: GCF_031021105.1. NCBI lineage: Eukaryota > Metazoa > Chordata > Lepidosauria > Squamata > Dipsadidae > Erythrolamprus > Erythrolamprus reginae. Next base: position 61,065,681 of record NC_091956.1, on the reverse strand, counting down.
GCCAGAATTTTATATCAAGAAAGAAATGGCAAGCTAATCAACTATGAAATTGGAATTATTTTTTAAATGATGATGGTTTAATTTAGCTAGCTCTAACAAAAGCAGAAAATATGTGAATAAGTTCTTTATCTTTTTCTGAATGTTTTTTTTTTAAAAAAATTCTTTCCCCAGAGCATATTGTACTGAACAATATAGGATTAGAAAGAAGACTGCTTTCTTCTACTGTGTGTCAGATAAATGGACACACACTATCATTCCTAATGGACTATTTTTGAGCATTTGCATTAATTTATATTCCTTCTTGTTACTTAAGAAAGTCCCACATTTGCCTAAGAGCAGGAATACATGGTTTCACTGTTAAAATGAAGCTCCTTTTCCATTTCAAATGATTGAATCATTACTAGTGTATTGGGTTTTCCCTTATGTATTCCCTTATTTTTCATTCACATGTTATTCACATGCCCACGTTATTCACAGGAATCTCACCTCTGGATTTCCCATGTTTAACAAGATTTTCTAGTTTAACAAGACTGTTAAGACTGAGATCTTAAGCCATCTACTCTCAAGGCATCTTTCTACAAGAATCAATTCAAGGAAGGTCTGTTTTATCTCTGTTAACTCGTTAGAAATTTCTGTATCAATCTCTCTTTAAAAGTCATCATTTTTCCTTGTACAATCTAAACCAGACATGCACAGCTTATAGAGGGGAAATGACCATGTTGATACATTAAAAATAACTATGGGTTGCAAAGGAATATCAGTACACATTGATGAGATTTTTAGTGACTAGATGAGTGATAAAGCATTTTGCCATACTCACAGTTCAACATTCTCTTCTGTTATTGGCTCCCTCCATCTCCTGTCCTAATGTTTATCTTTTACTAGTATCATTTATATAAATATTGTTATATCTGACGGTCTTGGTATATTCGGGTTTCTTCCCGTGTAGGATTTGGAAATTTCTGGTGACGTTTCGATGAGGTCCCACTCATCATCTTCAGGCTGGTGTTTCTGTCCTTGTTCTAAGGCGAACACTGCGAGACCTAAGCTGCCTTCCTTCTATAAATACTGGTGGCTGGGTGTGGTTTGATGGCTCAGCAATTGCCTGCTGTGTGGAAACTTCCTGGTGAGTCAGTGGGGAAACATCTGAGGTCGTTGATGTAGCTGAAGTATGCTGATTAGTTAATGGTTGTTGATTAGGCGTGATATCCTGAGTAGTTGGAACGTCGCCAGAAATTTCCAAATCCTACACGGGAAGAAACCCGAATATACAAAGACCGTCATACCTGTACCCGTGAAAATCTACGAAAACATTGTTATATCTTTGTATACCACCATTATATACTTGACAAAACAAATAAAACAAACAAACAAACAAACAAATAAATAAATAAATAAATAACACTCAGTATTATTTGTTTGATATTGACTTAGCATGCTGTGGGAACTCATGCATTTTGCACTGTAGACTATGTTTTATGGCATAGGATTGATGTTTTAAGAAAGATACTACAATTAAACCATGGCTTAGCCATATGAAAATCACTAGATACAATCTCCTTTCCTGTGTTCATTCACTGAATGGACATAGAAACAATGAAAAGGAATGGAAAACTTTTTTTTTAACCTAATAGCTGAACTTCCTCATAGAAAGCCTTTTAAAGGAACTACATTCCAGTGATGGGTGGAACCATTGTCTTAATACTTATCTTGACTCTGCCAGTCAAGGCCTTACTTTCCCTTCCAATTATTCCTATTTTCCTGTCAGACTCTGTTTTGTAGTGTAACAACTGACCATTAGTCCCTTTTAGTATGTCTTGTATTTTCTTACGGCAATAAAACTAATGCTTTTACTTACAACTGATTTTCTATTATCTGTTAATATAGAACAAAAATAATTCTTTGATAGAAGAATCACTGCATGTCTTCTCAGGACTAAAAGCTCTTCAGTAAGATATAACAAAGAGCCTGTAGAATTTAAGAACAGTAAGACTGTTGTAGTTAGTTTTGAGTTCACTAACTGCTTTGCATTTCTATGATTTATTAAATTTATTTATTTTCAAATGAATAATAGGAATATATATATATTTATATACTGTATACATATGTTTTTTCATTGAATTTTTATAATTTTATATTATAATTATAAAATTATAAAGATTTAAATTTACAATTTAGCAAAAATATGTTACATGTGTGTTTGTGTGTGTTTGTGCGTATCTGTAACATATTTTTGCTGAATTGAAAATTTATATACAGTGATCCCTCGATTTTCGCGATCTCAATCTTCGCGAAACCCTATATCGCGATTTTTCCACCCGATGACGTCACTCCTTTCCTTTCTCATCTTTCTTTCTCTCTCTCTTTCTCTATCTTGCTTCTTCCTCTCTCACACTCTCTTCCTCCCTCTCTCATCTCTTTCTTTCCTTCTCTCTCTTTCTCTATCTCTCCCCCTCTTGCTCTCGAGCGGCAAACGAGCAGCCGGGCGGGCGGGTGAATGGGCAAGCGGCAAGCGAGCGGCTGGATGGGCGGGTGATGGGCAAGCGGCAAGTGAGCAGCCGGGCGGCGGGTGAACGGGCAAGCGACAAGCGAGCAGCTGGGTGGGCGGGTGACGGGCAAGCGGCAAGCGAGCAGCCGGCCGGGCGGGCGGGTGAACGGGCAAGCGGCAAGCGAGCGGCTGGGTGGGCGGGTGACGGGCAAGCGGCAAGCGAGCAGCCGGCCGGGCGGGTGAACGGGCAAGCGGCAAGCGAGCAGCCGGGCAGGCGGGTGAATGGGTAAGCGGCAAGCGAGCAGCCGGGCGGGCGGGTGAACGGGCAAGCGGCAAGCGAGTGGCCAGGTGGGTGGGTGACGGGCAAGCGGCAAGCGATCTTGGGGTTTCCCCTTTGCCTGGGCGGCAGAAAGACCCAGGGAAGGTTCCTTCGGCCACCCAGCAGCTGATCTGCTCCGCAGCGCGGCAGCAGCGAGGAGCCGAAGATGGGGTTTCCCCTTTGCCTGGGCAACGGGGAAACCCAATCTTCGGCTCCTCGCTGCTGCCGCACTGCAGAGCAGATCAGCTGCTGGGCGGCCGAAGGAACCTTCCCTGGGTGCCGCCCGCCGCCCACGCAAACTCCACCATCTGCGCATGTGCAGCCATGAAAAAAAGGGTGCGCATGCGCAGATGGTGTTTTTACTTCCGCAACCCTACATCGCAAAAAATCGATTATCGCGAGGGGTCTTGGAACGGAACCCTCGCGATACTCGAGGGATCACTGTATATATATATATATATATATATATATATATATATATATATATATATATGTTAAATGTTTTTTTAGCTGAAATAAAGTCCGACATAAAAAAACATATATACATATTTCATATTTACAGCAACACGAAGCTTAAAACTTCAGCCTGATGATGGTGAATGTGATTTCACCGAAACGTCACATAGACACTCAAAATATTACACGGGGCAAAACCCGAACTCAGAACAAAATATATATATATATATTACATGTTTTTTGCTGAAATTTTAAAATTAAGGGAAACTAGGATGGCACTATTTCGGACTTGTTCTGTCCTCATCAGCTAGCCACACCCTTACTGGGATTTGATTTGGCAGCTTCTGCCTTGTAAGGCAGAGAATTAACAGCTGAGCCACCAGACCTGATCCCTTCAGCTCTGTATCAGGGAGGGTCTATATGTTTTTTTTATGTCATATCACCCTGGTATATTGAAGGAACGTCACAGCTCCTTTTTGCCTCTAGGCCAATATATATATATATATCCTGATATTTTTTTAAACATCCCACAAAAGAGATGGAAAGTAGAGCTTCAGCTGATTTATATCTTTTCATAAACTGACAATTGACTCATTCTTACTCTAAATGCCATTTCTAAAGGCACCTATATATCCAGCGGAGGGCTACGAGCCGGTACGCTAAATTTTGCTCGCCACAGCGGCTCATAAGTGCTTGCGGGGCCAGCACGATTTTGCGTCCACATCTGTGAAGGTAGCAAAATCATGCATGGAAGCAAAAAAATATCTCCAAAATACGCGCACACCTGCAACTCCGTACGTGATTTTTCTACCTCCATAGATGTGGAAACAAAATCGCGCTGGCTGCACAAGAACTTACGAGCAATGGCGGCAAGCGCAATTCAGCATTCCAGCTCATAGCCCACAGCTGTATATATCCCATATTATTCAATCTTAATAAAATAGATTGACTAAAGCAAATTGATGCTATAGCTACTGTAAAAGACAATAACTAAAGGTCTTGTCATGGATATAACATGGAATGAAGCAACAAATGGATAAAGAGGTTGCAGGACTACATCTTTACTTAAGCTAAAGTTGAATGATTTTTGTTTCCTGAAGCAATCAATTCAGAAAACAAATCCAAGAATATTTGGTTAAAAATCATTGAAATATGATAAAGGCAGCCATATGCTCTATTATTCTACTATGTAAACCATAATATATATATAGACTATGTTACATAATATATGACTGAAATGTGTTGCCGGCAGTCATTTAAGGTAGACCAGAACCAAAGTCATACATGCTAATTATGCTTTTATTATAAGGTTACTGTGATAGAATTGGGATGCCTTTCCTTCCAATTTCTGTCTTGGCTCCCATAATAATAATTTAATAATAATAATTTATTAGATTTGTATGCCGCCTCTCTCCGAAGACTCCGAGCGGCTCCCATCTTTATAAGGAAGAGGTCCTTGTCTGAGCCGCTTTCTTAGGTTATAATTCTGCCCCTTTCAAATGTTTAAATCTGACTCTTATCCTGATTGCGATTGTTATATAAATTATAGTGCTGACAAGGTAAATAAGGTATGTCCATCTGTTTTCCTCTTGCTCTCTTCCTCCCTCTCTCTAATCAGTTACAGTTTATGAAAGATATATTGATGCCTGCTGCTGCTATTTCTTTGTTTAATTCTGTTTATTATGATCCTTTGGGAAAATATGCTTCTCGGTTGCTTTTGATGTGATCACAGCAATAAATAATCAGCCTTATTGTGAACTGTTTTTCCACAGGAAAGAATCTTGATGTAATTTTATATTTGGCAATTGCTTCATAGTATTTTCAAATTATAGTGATAATTTTATCAAACGGCATGATTCAAATTGATTGACAATGCTGTCTGAATCATGTTTTCTTTCAAATCCCACTAAATTCTATAGTTCATATGTTTCTTCCTATAAGATGCTAAAACAAAAAACAAAACCCCAAAACCAAAGCAAAAGCATTAGTACAACACAAATCCTGAACACTAACTCTTGTTCAGGTCAATGCTACAGGTCAGGATAAATTGAAAATCTTAAAAAAAACCACCTTTGTGAGATGGAATAAACACCATATCCAGATTAGAAACACAGAAACATAGAAGACTGACGGCAGGAAAAGACCTCATGGTCCATCTAGTCTGCCCTTATACTATTATCTGTATTTTATCTTACAATGGATATATGTTTATCCCAGGCATGTTTAAATTCAGTTACTGTGGATTTACCAACCACGTCTGCTGGAAGTTTGTTCCAAGGATCTACTACTCTTTCAGTGAAATAATATTTTCTCACGTTGCTTTTGATCTTTCCCCCAACTAACTTCAGATTGTTTCCCCTTGTTATTGTGTTCACTTTCCTATTAAAAACACTTCCCTTCTGAACCTTATTTAACCCTTTAACATATTTAAATGTTTCAATCATGTCCCCCCTTTTCCTTCTGTCCTCCAGACTATACAGATTGAGTTCATTAAGTCTTTCCTGATACGTTTTATGCTTAAGACCTTCCACCATTCTTGTAGCCCGTCTTTGGACCCGTTCAATTTTGTCAATATCTTTTTGTAGGTGAGGTCTCCAGAACTGAACACAGTATTCCAAATGTGGTCTCACCAGCGCTCTATATAAGGGGATCACAATCTCCCTTTTCCTGCTTTTTATACTTCTAGCTATGCAGCCAAGCATCCTACTTGCTTTTCCTACTGCCCGACCACACTGCTCACCCATTTTGAGACTTCAGAAGAGAAATCCTTCTCTTCTGAAGTATTTGCTAACACAGAACTGCCAATGCAATACTCAGATTGAGGATTCCTTTTCCCCAAGTGCATTATTTTACATTTGGAAACATTAAACTGCAGTTTCCATTGCTTTGACCATTTATCTAGTAAAGCTAAATCATTTACCATATTACAGACCCCTCCAGGAATATCAACCCTATTGCACACTTTAGAGTCATTGGCAAATAGGCAAACCTTCCCTACCAAACCTTCCCCTATGTCACTCACAAACATATTAAAAAGAATAGGACCCAGAACAGACCCTTGTGGCACACAGATTAAAAGTGTAAGCTAGTTGTAGGGAACAGAATGAAAAACAATTTTTTCAGAATTGTTTGAATAAAGTTCTAATCATAAAAGTATACATTTGTTACATTTCAATTTTGAATGTGTGGCCACAGTGCTTAATCCTGCCTTTGCTTGGGGGAAAACACAAGAACATTAACCATAAACCTGTTCAGAGGTTGACACTTAGGACATTTGTTGGCGTCGCCTCTGCAATTCTAATAATCAATAACCCTCCATAATGAATTGTTTCGTTTCATCTTCATTTGAGGAAGGCAGCCAATTACATTTCTATGTGCTACAATCTATCTTTATTACTTAAATGCATGCAATCCCAGCAATATGGCCTCCTTCCACATAAGTCTCTTTCTTTCAGCAGTCAGTGAATAGTGCCATGCTTTGTCAATTACTGACTTGTTCCTTTCTCTGCAGCTTCCTACTGAATCATAGAAAAGAGTTTCTATAAAAACCATCAGCAGCAAATACTAAAATATGCCACACAAAATATATTCAGAGGCTGCGTTATTCCATTTCCAAATCACTGCCAAGGATCTCTAAAGCCAATCTGCATTTCTTAACGCTGTCCTTCCCAAGGCTAAAATCACTTGGGTATCTTGTAACATCTTTCTGTGGTTGCTTCTAGTTTTCTGAGTTGTGTTTCAAGTTTCACGTTTTATTGGATTTATATGCCGCCCCTCTCCGAAAACTCAGGGCGGCTAACAAAAATCTTGAACAATATACAATAAAATCCAATACTAAAAGCAAATTAAAACCGCTTAATATATAAAAACCAAACATACATACAAACATACCATGTATACAGTTGTAACGGCCTAGGGGGAGAATAACGGTCCCTTGTTCCGGCTCTGTGAGCCCAATCTTGGGTACTGGTGATGAGTGTAACTCTGGCCCTGGACTCAGGTTGCTGCTGCTCAATGCCAGGTCGGTGGTAAATAAAGCTCTCCTCATCCGGGATCTGATCCTGGATGAGGAGGCCGACCTGGCTTGTATTACTGAAACCTGGCTGGGCCCGGAGGGAGGTGTCCCTCTCTCTGAAATCTGCCCAGCCGGGTTTCAGATATGGCATCAACCTCGACCCCAGGGAAGGGGGGGAGGAGTGGCTATTATAGCCAGGGAGAGCCTTTGCCTGCGTAGACTCATTGCTCCGGAAATTGCAGGTTGTGAGTCTCTCTTGCTGAAGTTGGACTTAGGGGTTCAGGTGGGCTTATTTCTCACGTACCTGCCTCCCAGCTACGTGTCAAAAGCCCTGCCTGTGCTACTCGAGGAGGTAGCCGGGTTGGCGGTGGAGTTCCCCAGACTCATTGTCTTGGGGGACTTCAATCTGCCGTCACTCGGTGAAACCTCTGGGTTGGCACAGGAGTTCATGGCCACCATGACAGCCATGGACCTGACTCAAGTAATACAGGGTCCGACTCACGAGGGAGGGCACGCACCTGACATGGTATTCCTTTCCGAGCAATTGAGTAATGGTCCGAGATTAAGGGGCTTAGAAGTGTTGCCTTTGTCATGGTCTGACCATTTTCTGCTACGGCTTGACTTCCTGGCTCCAATCCTTCCCCGCAGGGAGGCGGAACCAATGAAGATGTTCCGCCCCAGACGCCTGATGGACCCAGAGGGCTTTCAGACGGCGCTTGGGGTTATTCCAGAGGCACTCGTCCACAGTTCGGTGGAGACCCTTGCTGAGGCCTGGAACAGGGCTGCGGCAGGGGCTCTCGACCGGATTGCGCCTTTGCGACCTCTCCGCGGCGCTAGACCCCGTAGAGCCCCATGGTTCAACGAGGAGCTCCGGGTGTTGAAACGCCAAAAGAGACGTCTAGAGAAGCGATGGAGGAAGAGTAAGTCAGAATCCGATCGAACACTTGTAAGAGCTTTTATTAAGACTTACAAAGTGGCGCTCAAGGCGGCAAGATGCGCGTACCATGCCGCCTTGATTGCATCAGCGGAATCCCGCCCGGCTGCTCTGTTTAGGGTGACCCGCTCCCTTCTTAATCAGGGGGGAGTTGGGGAGCCCTTGCAGAGTAGTGCCGAGGAGTTTAACACGTTTTTCGCTGATAAAGTCGCTCAGATCCGGGCCAACCTCGACTCCAATTGTAAAACAGAGTCGACTGACAACGAGTCAGTCGAGGTGACTGGGGCACGTACTTGTCCACCTGTCTGGGAAGAGTTTGATCTGGTGACACCTGATGAAGTGGACAAGGCCATCGGAGCTGTGAGTTCTGCCACCTGCTTACTGGATCCGTGTCCCTCCTGGTTGGTCTCGGCCAGCAGGGAGGTGACACGGAGCTGGGCCCAGGAGATTACCAATGCTTCCTTGGGGAGGGGAGTTTTTCCACCACTCTATAAAGAAGCGCTTGTGCGCCCCCTCCTCAAGAAGCCCTCCCTGGACCCAGCCGTACTTAACAACTATCGTCCAGTCTCCAACCTTCCCTTTATGGGGAAGGTTGTCGAGAAGGTGGTAGCGCTCCAGCTCCAACGGTCCTTGGAAGAAGCTGATTATCTAGGTCCCCGACAGTCAGGCTTCAGGCCCGGTTACAGCACGGAAACCGCTTTGGTCGCGTTGATGGATGATCTCTGGCGGGCCCGGGACAGGGGTTTATCCTCTGTCCTGGTGCTCCTCGATCTCTCAGCGGCTTTCGATACCATCGACCATGGTATCCTTCTGCGCCGGTTGGAGGGGTTGGGTGTGGGAGGCACTGTTCTTCAGTGGTTCTCCTCCTACCTCTCTGGCCGGTCGCAGTCGGTGTTAGTGGGGGGTCAGAGGTCGGCTCCGAGGTCTCTCCCTTGTGGAGTGCCTCAGGGGTCGGTCCTCTCCCCCTTGCTATTTAACATCTACATGAAACCGCTGGGAGAGATCATCCAAGGACATGGGGTGAGGTATCATCAATATGCCGATGATACCCAGCTTTACATCTCCACCCCATGCCCAGTCAACGAAGCGGTGGAAGTGATGTGCCGGTGCCTGGAGGCTGTCGGGGCCTGGATGGGTGTCAACAGACTCAAACTCAACCCGGATAAGACGGAGTGGCTGTGGGTGCTGCCTCCCAAGGACAATCCCATCTGTCCATCCATCACCCTGGGGGGGAATTATTGACCCCCTCAGAGAGGGTCCGCAACTTGGGCGTCCTCCTCGATCCACAGCTCACATTAGAAAACCATCTCTCAGCTGTGGCGAGGGGGGCGTTTGCCCAGGTTCGCCTGGTGCACCAGTTGCGGCCCTATCTGGACCGGGACTCATTGCTCACAGTCACTCATGCCCTCATCACCTCGAGGTTCGACTACTGTAATGCTCTCTACATGGGGCTACCTTTGAAAAGTGTTCGGAAACTTCAGATCGTGCAGAATGCAGCTGCGAGAGCAGTCATGGGCTTACCTAGGTACGCCCATGTTTCACCAACACTCCGCAGTCTGCATTGGCTGCCGATCAATTTCCGGTCACAATTCAAAGTGTTGGTTATGACCTTTAAAGCCCTTCATGGCATCGGACCAGAATATCTCCGAGACCGCCTCCTGCCGCACGAATCCCAGCGACCGATTAGGTCCCACAGAGTGGGCCTTCTCCGGGTCCCGTCAACCAAACAATGCCGGTTGGCGGGTCCCAGGGGAAGAGCCTTCTCTGTGGCGGCACCGGCTCTCTGGAACCAGCTCCCCCCAGAGATTAGAACTGCCCCTACTCTTCCTGCCTTCCGAAAACTCCTCAAAACCCACCTTTGTCGTCAGGCATGGGGAAACTAAACATCTCCCCTGGGCACGTCAATTTATGCATGGTATGCTTGTGTGTGTGTCTGTTATCATATGGGGTTTCTTTTCTTAAATCGTTAAATTTTAATTAATTGGATTGTTGTGACTGTTTTTTTACATGTTGTGAGCCGCCCCGAGTCTTCGGAGAGGGGCGGCATACAAGTCCAACAAATAAATAAATAAAATAAATCTTAATTCCCCCATGCCTGGCGGCAGAGGTGGGTTTTAAGTAGCTTACGAAAGGTAAGGAGGGTGGGGGCAATTCTAATCTCTGGGGGGAGTTGGTTCCAGAGGGCCAGAGCCGCCACAGAGAAGGCTCTTCCCCTGGGTCCCGCCAAGTGGCATTGTTTAGTTGATGAGACCCGGGGAAGACCCGCTCTGTGGGACCTAACTGGCCGCTGGGATTCGTGCGGCAGAAGGCGGTCCCTGAGTGTTGACTGTGTTCATGCTGTTCATTCTTTTGGTGCTAAGTTGAGCACATGAACTAGTAGACAGGAATCATGGCAATGTACCAGAACATGTGTTGCAGCTGTGCCTGAAGTGAAAGGAAAAGAAAAACCTGTTTCTCCAAGTGTGGGCAGAACTAGATTGTTAGCAAATTTGCAGAGAGTGATTTATATACCAAGCAAAGTAAGGGCAGACCATTTACTAAATAGCCATTTAATTATATATAATTTGAAAATTATGTTTATCAAAAGAAAGAGGAGATTTTTACCCAAATGGTTTACTGTTGAAGTAGAATTATGTTTTTATAAAACATAAAACAAAATTTATTTATAAAATATAATTGTTATTTTTATATATCTCATACCTTATTATTATAATTATAATAGTATTCATAAAGTACAGCAATAGGAGCAGGGCAAGTCTTTTTCTGTCTGCTCTCATAAGAGGCAGGGATTCTAAAACTGCATTTTATTTGTAAGTAAAATTTCCTTCTCTGTTTTCCCTAAATTTCTTAGTGTTTACAAGTAGCGTGTATTTCATTTTATTAGTTTTGAAAAAGAAAATAAAGAAAGCAGTTTAAAGTACAACAGTTTAAAGACAATCCATTTCAAACAAGCATGCTTATGTCATGAAACAAACCTGTTCATATTTCTAATGCTGTATGTATTTCTAATTACAGGTGATTATGTGTATTTTGGGAAGCCATATCAGAGTTTAAAATTAGGCTAAATGTCTAACTATGGGACTTTGGATCAGAATCTCAAAAGAGAAGGAAAATTGTTTGACAGGTTCCTATAAAATGTGCTTTTTTCCGCAGATTCCCCTTTTTCTATCCTTTACCTACCTACCTTTTTTTCTATTTACTCCCCCCTTCCTAATATTTCTCCTTCTATTTTTCAATCTTTTTTCCTTCACTTTCATTTGTACAACTTAATTTTAGTTACCTATCACCAGGCAGTATGTATATGTACCTTAACAAATTTGTTATGAAATGTAATCCTGACACAAGACACAACCTTCTGTACACTTTAAGACATACTGCATTATTATGTATTAACATGTAATAATATTTTTATCTTTCTATACCCTTTCAACTTTATGTATCTCCCTTTCCTCATTCCCTTTTTATCATTTGAAACTTAATGAACTATTTTTTTAAAGTGCTTTAGCTGCCAAAAAGTCAACATAGTTCTAGGCTGCATTAACAGAGGGATAGAATCAAGATCATGTGAAGTGTTATTACCACTTTATAATGCCTTGGTAAGGCCAAATTTTGGTCACCATAATGTAAAAAAAGATGTGGAGACTCTAGAAACAGTGCAGAGAAGAGCCACAAAGATGATTAGGGACTAGAGGCTACAACATATTAAGAACGGTTGCAGGGACTGGGTTTGTCTAGTTTAATAAAAAGAAGCACTTGGGGAGACATAATAGTAGCATTCCAATATATCAGGTGTTGCCACAAAGAACTGGGAGTCAAGCAATTCTTCAAAGCACATGAGGGCAGGACAAGAAACAATGGGTGGAAACTAATCAAAGAGAGAGGCAACCTAGAACTAAGGAGAAATTTCCTGACAGAACAATTAAGCAGTGGAACAATTTGCCTCCAAAGGTTTTGAATGCTCCAACACTGGAAGTTTTTAAGAAGATGTTGGATAACCATTTGTCTGAAATGATATAGGGTTTCCTGCCTGAGAAAGGGGTTGGACTTGAAGACCTCCAAGGTCCCTTCCAACTCTGTTATTCTGTTAAAATAACACTTTAATAATATTGGAGCTCACTAAACCTGGTACAGTATTAATATTGCACCTTGACTAAACTTAGTCTATATTTTCTTTATGAATATATTCTGCTTCTTTGCCATTTTTCTCATATTCCCCCTTGCTCTCATTCCACAGGTAGGTTCTTATAGACCTACTTTGCAGAGGTCTTTTTAAATTAAAAATTATGTGGTTTAGAATATGAATGACTTACCTGATCTATAGTTTTATACAGCTTTTATTTATTTTAATATTGTTAAAGCTGAAAATAAGAAACAGTTCTGGATGCAAAAAATGCTCTCATCTCACCTTTGGTAAGTTCAGATCGGAATCCAACATATATTATGCATACGTTTTCTAGAAACAAACATGGGTTTCTAGAAACAAACATAGTAACTGTATAGTTCTAGACATCAGGAGACATCAGGAATATTTTCCAAAGTCTGACAGATAATCAAATTAGCAACCTACCTGTCAAGTGTAAGAACATCGTGAAGTCCAGGCACTTCAAATAAGTATGAAGGTTTATTGCAAACATATGCTTTCTACAAGAATCTATACAGTAACTCTCAAAGCAAATAGGTAGTAGACAAGAGTCAATGGAATTCAATGGACTTAGATCTCTTGTGGATGCCAAGTGACTCGAGAATGATGATGGGCTTCATCCATCCAGGCTCAGTCTAGTGTTTGTTTGTTTGTTTGTTTATCTATCTATCTATCTATCTATCTATCTATCTATCTATCTATCTATCTATCATCTATCTATCTATCTATCCATCCATCCATCCATCCATCCATCCATCCATTCATTCATTCATTCAATTTTTATGCCGCCCTTCTCCTTAGACTCAGGGCGGCTTACAACATGTTAGCAATAGCACTTTTTAACAGAGCCAGCATATTGCCCCCACAATCCGGGTCCTCATTTTACCCACCTCGGAAGGATGGAAAGCTGAGTCAACCTTGAGCCGGTGATGAGATTTGAACCGCTGACCTTCAGATCTACAGTCAGCTTCAGTGGCCTGCAGTACAGCACTCTACCCGCTGCGCCACCCCGCAATATGCACATATGCAATATGCACTCCCCAGCAATAGGAGCCCAAAGAATGAGGATCTTTTCAGTAAGCATCTATGATCAAATCTGAGCATACTACTTACCAATAAAATCTACTAAAATCTACGTGTGATCTACTTTTTTTTAAAAAATATGGGTTTTTAGCTTTCTAATTATTGAATTTGTATTATACAGTGTTCCCTCAATTTTCGCGGGTTCGAACTTCGCGAATAGCCTATACCACGTTTTTTCAAAAAATATTAATTAAAAAATACTTCGCGGTTTTTTTCCTATACCATGGTCTTTCCCACCCAATGACGTCATGTGGCATCGCCAAACTAATAATTTTTGCAAATAAATAACAAAAAAAATTATTGTTAATAAATAATTATGTTTATAAATATCAGGATCACTAAATGTCTTATTCAATGGTGAATACCAGTAATAACAGTGAGTAAATGGTTGTTAAGGGAATGGGAAATGGTAATTTAGGGGTTTAAAGTGTTAAGGGAAGGCTTGTGATACTGTTCATAGCCAAAAATGGTGTATTTACTTCCGCATCTCTACTTCGCGGAAATTCGACTTTTGCGGGCGGTCTCGGAACGCATCCCCCGGGGAAATCGAGGGAACACTGTATATTGTTCTCTGTTGCTGTTGTGAGCCGCCCTGAGTCTGCGGAGAGAGGCGGCATACTAAATAAATAAATAAATAAATAAATAGATAGATAGACAGACAGACAGACAGACAGACAGACAAACAAACAAAATCTGTAGAATAACATGTGTTCATTTCTGCAGATTTAGTAAGCAAGCCACTTGTTCTATATTTATTAAGATATGAAGCCCTCTAGGATAAATAGGTATCTGTATCTAGATAGCTTCAGGTTCCTTTCCCTACTTATGATGAAAACCAGAGAACATGCTGAGTTTCCATCTGGCAGAGAATAAAATAGACAATTGCTCTCTCTCTAAGGAGAGCAAAGTTATCTGTTTAAGAATTAACTCTTCCCCATTCCTGCGCTCAAAATAGATTGCAAAAATGATGCATCCTCTGAGATTTTGCTCACCCTGGCATTTGCAGAGGATAAAACCATTTTGTTTTTTAAAAAGAGGAATTAAAAGACTATTGTCATCTCAACTTGAATGACTTTCAGGAATAATTCCTTGGCGCTGTGTGTTAAACTTTCCTTTGTAAAAATCTGACTTTCATTGTAGTTGTATTATGAGCTCTCTAATTAGACTTCTGTCACATGTGTCCTAAACTGTGTGTTAAATCCCCTTCTGGACATGCTCTATGGATTAGGATTTTTCCAAATAAGCAGATTTTAGAAACATTGTGTGCTGTGTGGGGATTTAATTGAAAGATCCAATCCTCTTTAAAACATGAAACCCTATAGTAGATGACACTAATTCCAATTTGTAACAAAATCAGGAGAAAAGAGGGAAACTCCAGTGGTTATGTATAAGTCCCAGTGAGAGCCAGACAACTTAATAACACCACTTATTAGAACGGTTTTAAAAGTAATCCCATTAAAGCTATCCAACAGAGTAAGGATATATTTCTGAAATCTGCTTTGAAAGCAGACAGGATTACTAAAATAGAACATGAGGTAGCTTCATAATAAACCTCATATCTGGATTTATGCCTAAAATTTGTTTCGAGTGAAAATGCTTGATGGATTAACAAAATTATCATTTGGGCTCAAAGTGGGCTCCAAGAATCATTAGAACTGTTTTCACATTGATTAAAGCCCGTTCATGTTGGCCCATGCTCCTTTTATAGCCCTATGAAACAACCATATGAAAAAGGTGGCTTTTCTAAAATATCTGATGAATTGGTGAAATTCCCTAAGCCAGTGTTTTTCAACCAGTGTGCCGTGGCACACTAGTGTGCCGCGAGACATGGTCAGGTGTGCCACGAAGCTCAGCAAGAGAGAGAAAAAAAGAGAGAGAAAGAAAGAAAGAGAGAAAGAGAAAGAAAGAAAGCAAGAGAGAAAGAGAGAGAAAGAAAGCAAGAGAGAAAGAGAAAGAGAGAGAAAGAAAGCAAGAGAGAAAGAGAAAGAGAGAGAAAGAAAGCAAGAGAGAAAGAGAAAGAGAGAGAAAGAAAGCAAGAGAGAAAGAGAGAGAGAGAAAGAAAGAAAGAGAGAAAGAGAAAGAAAGCAAGAGAGAGAGAGAAAGAGAGGTAGGGAAGGAGGGAGAGATAGAAAGAGAGCAAAAAAGAGAGGAAGGAAGGAAGAGAGAAAGAAAGAGGGATGGAGAGAGAGAGGAAGGAAGGAAGGAAGAGAAAGAGGGAGAGAAATAGGGTGAAAGGGAGGAAGGGAGGAAGAGAGAGAGAGAGAGAGAATTTTTTGTCCAAACTTTTTTTAGCCCCCCCACTCCCCTCCGCTCAATGTGCCCCATGATTTTGTATATGTAAAAAATGTGCCGCAGCTCAAAAAAGGTTGAAAATCACTGCCCTAAGCAATTAGTAAAAAGGCGTTAGTGCTTGATTATAACACTTCAGAACAATAAGAGGAAGTGTTGAAACTGGAATATTTTCAGCATGAGTTTTAGAAAGTACTCTATAAATTAGCACTTGGTTCTGCTCAAGTAGAGTTAACGTTAATTCTGCAGAGACACAGAATTTACTAAGAAAATAAAAACAAAACTTATGAAAGCGTTTTCTGTCTATCCACAGAACTAATCAAAAGCAACTGCTGAGTCAGGACCAAAACAATCAGTTAAAAGCAAAGAAAACAACCTCCGTCCCCTGTCCTATTGCTCTCCTATATCTCCTATACCTTTCTTCTATTCCTATATCTCTTCTTCTATTCTTTCATTGATATGTTCTATTCCTATATCTTCTTTTCTATTCTTTCTTAGATATATTTAACTATGAGTATCTCCTCTATAACCTTCATCATGTATTTTACTATGTATATATATGTATGAAGCACCCCTTCAGCATGAACAAACAGGATGACACGTCCCGCCTACCAGAGATTTGGAAACCAGCCTTAAACAAAAAAACATATCATAATCATCACCATGTCAATCCTTCAAGTAATTGTGATTCCACCAACCAATCAAATCACTAAAACATAGTCACCCAATCTATTTGCTACATTCAAACCAAATCTCCACCCCCAACACTATATATAAGGAACAAATGGCAGTTGCAAACATTCCATATTTACAGCAGCACGAAGCTTAAAACTTCAGCCTGATGATGGTGAATGTGATTCCACCGAAATGTCGCATAGACACTCAAAATATTACACGGGGCAAAACCCGAACTCAGAACAATCTACATATATATATATATATATAGACCCACTAAAACCCTCATTGTGTATTGGACAAAATAAATAAATAAAATAAAAATAAAATAAATAAAACCTAAATAGAATAGATTTCTTTATTTGCCAAATGTGATTGGACACACACGGAATTTGTCTTTGGTGCATAGGCTCTCAGTGTACATAAAAGAAAATATACATTTGTCACGAATCATGAGGTAGAACACAATGATTGTCACAGGGGTCAAATAAGCAATGAGGAAACAATCAATATTAATAAAAATCTTAAGGATACAAGCAACAAATTATAGTCATAAGTGGGACTATATATTAGAGCTGAAAGATATGAAAGTTACAGTATGTCATCTGCTGAGTTTTAGTTCCATCCCTTGTTTGGAATGGAATTTCTCAGTTTTTACACAATTTACATCCTATGAGATATTTTTCAGTTACAAATCTTGTGCTCAGGAGCACAACAGAATGCATGTCTACTTGGATATTCTCTTATGCCCAAGTTCTTCTTTGTCTTTTTAAATGGGCACATTTCCAAATAAATAACTGAAATGCTGATTCTTGTCATTCTTATTCCTTCCTTTTAAAATAATCAACTCTATATATTTGCCTGTCTCTTAGTAAGACAATGCTCCAAAAACAACACACATTTGATATGGCAGGAAAAGAGTTCAGAAATGGGTTAGATCCAGCTTGAGGCCATGAAGAAATATATTGCAATTCATCATTGTAGGAGAAGTAAATGAACAGTGATTCAAAATACAGTGATACCTCGTGATATGAACCCCTCGCCATACGAACAATCCAAGATACGAACCCGGGGTTCGGAATTTTTTTGCCTCTTCTTCCGAACTTTTTCCATCTTACGAACTCGCCGCCCGAACGCCGAACCCGGACGTTCAGCAAAAGTTCAGGGTCGGCGTTCGGGTTTGGGAGGACACTGAGAAGCCCCCTGGCTGTTTCAAAAGGCGACAGCCAGGCGGTGGGGCTTCTCGGTGGCCACCCGAACACGAACTTTTGCCGAACTTCTGGGTTCGACATTGGGAGAACACTGAGACGCGCCCGACTATTTCAAAAGGTGACAGCCGGGCGGCAGCATTTTTTTGCATTTTTTTTTCTTGCACGCATTAATTCATTTTACATTGTTTCCTATGGGAAACAATGTTTTGTCTTACAAACTTTTCACCTTACGAACCTTCTCGGGGAACAAATTAAGTTCGTAAGACGAGGTATTACTGTACTGTCAATTGCTCAGCTCTTAGTCTTTCCATCAGTATGTAATGCATAATGGAACATATGTAGCTGAGTCTAATGTTACATGCACACATACATAGATGCTGTTCTGCTGGCATTCTGCACAAGCCTCTAATTAAATGCAAAGGTAGCACATGTGAAAAGTCAAGAATACTTTCTTTATCTACAGAAAAAACAGAAGCAAACCCCCCTTTTTGTAGTCAAAGGGCTCACCTTCAAAGCAAACAGACTTGAATACAGTGGGGGGGAAAAAACAACCTCAAAGCAATTAACAAGTAGCTGTGAAGTTGTCACAGCTACTCTCCTTCATTCGCTGGCTGAGGAATTCTGGGAGTTGAAGTCCAAATATCTTCAAGGTGCCACGGTTGGGAAACACTGCTCTATACATATTACCTGTATAGAGGTTTTAGAATAGAATTTAGAATACAGACAGTCCTTGACTAACGACCACAACTGAGCCCAAAATTTATGTTACTGAGTGAGACATTTGTTCAACAAGTTTTGCTCCATTTGGCAACCTTTCTTACCAGTTGTTAAAGTGAATTGTTGCAGTTGATAAATTAGTAACAGTTGTTAAGTGAATCTGGCTTCCCCATTGACTTTGCTTGTCGGAAGGTCTCCAAAGGTGATCACGTGATTCTGAAACACAGCGGGGGTCATAAACCTAAACCAGTTGCCAAGCATTCTGAAATTTCATCACATGATCATGGGGATGCTGCAAATGTTGTAGCTGTGAAAAATGGTCATAAGTCACATTTTTCAGTGCCATTGTAACTTTGAACAGTCACTAAATGAACTGTAGTAAGTTGAGAACTACTATAAGCAGTAAATAAGACAAATAATATTTATCTATCTATCTATCTTTCTATCTATCTACCTACCTACCTACCTACCTACCTACCTACCTATATATTTATTTATTTATTTAGTCAAACAATTATAGGGTGGTAATTTGTACAAATAAAACATTAGATAAGTAATGATAAAAAATAACAAAAGAAGACAATAGGACAGGGACGGTAGGCACACTGGTGCGCTTATGCACGTCCCTTACAGACCTCTTAGAAAGGGGGAGAGGTCAATTGTAGATAATCTAAGGTTAAAGGTTTTGAGATTAGGAGTAGAAACCACAGAATCAGGTAGTGCATTCCAGGCGTTGATTACTCTGTTGCTGAAGTCATATTTTTTTTGCAGTCAAGTTTGGAGCGGTTGACATTTAGTTTAAATCGATTTCATGCTCATGTGTT
Organism: Erythrolamprus reginae; assembly: GCF_031021105.1. NCBI lineage: Eukaryota > Metazoa > Chordata > Lepidosauria > Squamata > Dipsadidae > Erythrolamprus > Erythrolamprus reginae. The sequence goes on along the minus strand of NC_091956.1, from coordinate 61,046,529 downwards.
GTTGCGGTTGAAGTTGAAGTAGTCGTTAACAGGTAGGACATTTTGATATATGATTGTATGAACTATAAATAACTATAATAAATAACTATAAATTTAGGAGACAATAACATGACAGTTATTGTCCGCTAAACATATGGAAAAATAGCTTTAATTTAGTATTAAATAGTATTAATTTAATCCTATAAACTGTTATTCAGTAACTCCAGGTTAAACCAGATTATATTTTATAAACTAATTAAAGATCTTAATTAATGTGGTGATTAAAGTAGTTATATTATAAAGTATATCATCACAAAATCAACTAGAGGTTTATACTGAATTTGGCATTTTTGTCTACCTATCATGTTCTTCCAAAGGACCTGAAATAAGTAGATGTTTAATAATATTAAAGGTATCACTGCATGATGTAAACTGTTCCAAATAAAGCTACCTTTTACAATTGACGGATGGTGATTTTGCCAATGCTGATGGTATTCAAGTGGTTCTCCAAATCTTTTGCAATTTTACCCATTACTCTTATTACTACTGGTATTATCTTTACATTTTCGTTACATCCATTCTACTTATATTTGCAGATTTTAACATTTTATGGTTTTCTCATCTCTTGCCTCCAGATATTGCAATGCTCATTATCCACACTTTTATGTTTTTTCATCAACTATTATCTGGGATGTTGTGTGGCAGATAATTGTCTGTTTAAATTCCAAAGTCTCAAAGCACTTTAGTTTCTTTATTTTCTGTTCCTGTTTTGTGATTGTTATGGTTAATCATACAGTCAGCCAAAGGTTTAAAGTAGAACTGGCATTTTTATCCACTTATCAAGTCCTTTCCAAGCACCTGGAAAAGACAGATGTTCCTCTCTGATGGTGTAGGAGGTTTTGTTGCAGGATATAAGCTTTCGCAAAGCTGGAAAAAATATATTATCATCATTATGAAGGGAAAATACACAAGGGTGAAGAAAGACAAAGAATATTTTTTTTAAAGTATATATACAGAAATTTAATTCACTGTGTAAACAGGGCAGACTATATATCTAATTGACTATTATGAAAACAGAATATTGAGCTGGATAAGCTTTTTCCAAAGCTTTTCAGCTTGGTCCTTATGTTGTTATCATTATTTTTTTTCAGTCGGAATATTTTTCAATTTATGGATAGATTCAACACAAAATTATGTCCCTTTTATGTATATGGCATGTGAGTGCACATATAGAGATATAAATATTATGGCTATGGCTATTTATGAGAGTGTCACAAAAAATGCAGAAACAAGAACCAATATACAGTGGTACCTCTACTTAAGAACTGAATTCGTTCCACAACCAGGTTCTTAAGTAGAAACGTTCTTAAGTAGAAACATTTTTTCCCATAGGAATCAATGTAAAAGCAAATAGTGCATGCAAACCCATTAGGGGGAAAAAATAAAAACACGGAATTTGGGTGGGAGAAAGAGGAGGAAGAAGAGGAGGAGGACAGTCGCTACCGAATGAAGAAGGTGAGGTGAGGTAAGGCTTAAAAGAAAAGAGGGACTCTGAGACAGCGAGGAGGAGCACACACCTCCCATACACCCAGCGCGAGGCTGCCTCCCATACACTACTGCTACCTGCTGCCTCTTCCTTCCCATGCTGAAGGGCTACCCTCTCTTCTTGCTCACTCGATTTGTAGCCAGAGCCTTTCCTTTGCCGTGGTGACTCCTCGGCTGCCCAGAGCGAAGGGAGCATTTCTTTTCTCTGGGCGCGGGCAGAGGTTTATTCCCTGTCCAAGCACCCATAGAAAGGAAAATGCTCCGTTCGCTCTGGACTGCCAAAGCCTCCTTAAGTGCCACCGAAAGGGTCCTCTGGCAGCCCAAGATGGCCGGGATTAAAGGGGGAATGGCAGGAAACTGGCCGGGCCTTAATGCCGCTCTCAAATTTCCTAGGAAATTATTCCGGGCTCGGGTTCTTAAGTAGAAAATGGTTCTTAAGTAGAAGCAAAAAAAAAATCTTGAACCCACGGTTCTTATCTAAAAAAGTTCTTAAGTAGAGGCGTTCTTAAGTAGAGGTACCACTGTAGTAGGTACAATCTAAGTAGAAACAACAATAGCAAAGTGCTCATGAGATAGATGTGTTTCTTTGGCATCTTAGTAAAATTAGTCTGAATATTGATCTCAATACACAGACAAATGTTTAGGGTAAGAGACTGAAAATCATAGTTATTTAAATGAAAATCTCTGATTGGTTCAATGTCAAATTACTTTTACAAATTGTCTCTACAAGACAAAAGTGATTTGTGAAACAATTTGAGCTTTAGACTTGTAACTTTCACCCCTTTTGAGGAAACAGATGCGGTAACAACTAGAAATGTCAAATTCTTGGCAACGTGGAAAGAATCCAGTCTGAAAAACTCTTTTCTAACATTTACACATACGGGAAACAGAATCTTGACACAAATTCACACTTCATTAAATCCATTTCAAGCAGCACTATAAACTTTTGCTGCATATTTTTAAATAAAAATTCTATATTAGTCATTCTGAATTTACAACACTTATTAACACTGCAATAGGAATAGCTACAGTATTTGAAATGATGCCAATTTTTCTACTGGCTTCTTAATATATAAACTGTCTTGAGAGGACTGTGTGTTCAAAGGTAACTAAAAATACTTTAAAGTGTTAATGTGAATTAACCACATTTGGCCTAGAATCTGGAAGTGCAATTATGACCCAAATGCACAAAAGAAGAAATTGGAAAACTTGCAGAGAAATACATACCTCTCTTTCCTAACATTAAATATTTATCTTTTAGAAGATGAGTTTAGCTTGGGGGACTCCTTACCTTTTACAGTAAAGATAATTGCCTGAAACTATTCTTAGGTAATGTGTACAGCTAAACTCATTTGGGGGATAAGACAGCAATTCTTTCCCTGAAGAATTCCACAGGAGAAACTGTCAGTTTCTCAATCCCAGTCTTATTGTGTCTTTTCTAACAAGGACTGTAATATGACCTGGCAAATATTTTCCTTTGATTGATTCCTTTGATTCCGATATTCAGTAAAGGGATTACAGTGATACCTTGTCTTACAAACTTAATTGGTTCCGGGACTAGATTCTTAAGGTGAAAAGTTTGTAAGATGAAACAATGTTTCCCATAGGAATCAATGGAAAAGCGATTAATGCGTGCAAGCCCAAAATTCACCCCTTTTGCCAGCCGATGCGCCCATTTTTGCACTGCTGGGATTCCCCTGAGGCTCCCCTCCATGGGAAACCCCACCTCCTGACTTCCATGTTTGTGTGATGCTTCAGGGGAATCCCAGCATTGCAAAAACGAGCTGGCAAAGGAGGTGGGGTTTCCCAGTGAAAGAAGCATCAGTGAAATCGCAGCATTGCAAAAACACCGAAGTCCTCGAAACCCCACCTCCAGACCTCTGTATTTTTGCGATGCTGCGATTTCACTGAGACTTCCCTCGTTGGGAAACCTCATCTCCGGACTTCCATTGCCAGCGAAGCACCCAGTTTTGCGCTGCTGGGATTCCCCTGCAGTATCACAAAAACACGGAAGTCAGGAGGTGGGGTTTCTCATGGAGGGGAGCCTCAGGGGAATCCCAGCAGCGCAAAAACGGGTGCTACGCTGGCAACGGAAGTCCGGAGGTGGGGCATCCCAGCGGCAGCGGTGGGTTTGTAAGGTGAAAATAGTTTGTAAGAAGAGGCAAAAAAATCTTAAACCCCGGGTTTGTATCTCAAAAAGTTTGTATGACAAGGCGTTTGTAAGATGAGGTATCACTGTATTTCATAAAGTGGATATGGTAATCAGGGTCGCCAATAGGCCGGTACTACTGGTACTGGCGTCAGGGCCCTGGCCAAATTGAGAAATGGGGGGGTTGGCCCGCCACCATGTGCCGGGCCCCTGGCACCCACAGCAGTCATTGTGCCCAGCACTGTTCCATGTAGGCTGCACACACCTGCGCCAGCGCCCCCCAAAACGCCCCCTGTGCACCCTTTTCCAAGGGTGCACACAAAGCCGCGGCCGCCCCTGTCCCCCCCCCATGCCTCTAGCCCCCTTGCGCCCATGGCTACTGGCCGCTGCCCCCCGCCTGCCCAATCTGCCTCTCTTTCTCCTCTGCTGCAAGAGAGGCAGGGCAGGCGTTCTCACAGCGGGAGCCGGCAAAGGCGATTTTCAATGTCGGGCGCGTGGACATGCGCGTGGTCTCCCCATCTCCCTGCCAGCCCGCCCGGTAATTACCAGAGGTGGGCTGCTAAGGCGGAACATTGATGTGTGCTTGCCCCCGTGGCTCTGAGTGCTAGTGGAGTCCAGCGCAATTATGCTACTGCCCCTGTGCAGCTAACAAAATTGCACACGGAGACACAGGTGCGCCCATATTTCGGTGCATTTTTTTTCTTCTGTGCATACGTGGAAGCAAAAACCATGCCAAAACACAGGCACACCTGTGTCTCCGTGTGAGAGTTTGCTACCTGCACAGGTGCAGTAACATAATTGTGCTGGACTCCACTAGCACTCAAAGTCTCGGGGGGGGGGGAGCACACGTTACCGTTACACCTTAGCAGCCCACCTCTGGTATGGGGCGTATATAAGTGCACTGATGTGCCTATCGTCCCCTGTCCAATTGTCTTTCCTTATCGTATTTATCATATATATTCTCTCCTTATCTATATCTATATATATTATATATATATATATATATATATCATATATATTCTCTCCTGATCTCTTATATCATATATATTCTGTCCCTCCCATCTACTTCTCTTCTTTTTACTTTCTATCGTTATATATATTACTTAATGTCTATTCTCTTCCATATCTATTGTATAGTGGACAAAGAATAAATAAATAAAATAAATAAATAAATAAATAAAACCCTAGTTCAAATGCAAACATCATTCATAGTTATGAAAGCATGAGAATACAACTTGCTGTATTTTAGATATTGATAAACCACAAATCTCATCTTTCCAGAGAAGCATGATCTAAAATTCAATAACATTAGAGAACCCAGTGATTACCTATTACTGAAACAACTTTCTGTAGACTTCCATAAAGAATAAAATAAACTGTAGTCCAACATATATAGTCACCTCGAGGTTTGATTACTGCAACGCTCTCTACATGGGGCTACCTTTGAAAAGGGTTCGGAAACTTCAGATCATGCAGAATGCGGCCGCGAGAGCCATCTTGGGGCTTCCGAAATTCGCCCACGTTTCTGCAACACTCCGCGGCCTACACTGGCTGCTGATAGGTTTCCAGTCACAATTCAAAGTGTTGGTAATGACCTTTAAAGCCCTACATGGCACTGGGCCAGAATACATCCGTAACCGCCTTCTACCGCATGAATCCCAGCGGCCGATAAGGTCCCACAGAGTTGGCCTTCTCTGGGTCCCGTCGACCAAACAATGTTGTTTGGCGAGGCCCAGGGAAAAAGCCTTCTCTGTGGCAGCCCCGTCCCTCTGGAATCAATTCCCCCCAGAGATTAGAATGGCCCCCACCCTCCTTGTCTTTCGCAAACTACTCAAGACCCACCTTTGTCGCCAGGCATGGGGGAGTTAAGATATTCCTTCCCCTAGGCCATTACAAGTTATACATGGTATGTTTGTGTGTATGTCTGGTTTTTTATAATTAGGGCTTTTAGTTGTTTTATTAAATTGGATTGTTACATATTGTCTTTTACTATTGTTGTTAGCCGCCCCGAGTCTGCGGAGAGGAGCGGCATACAAATCCAATAAATAAATAAAATAAATAAATAAATATATAGAAAATAAATGTCTGGATTTATATTAGGCTACCATAAATTGGTTACAAAACATTGAATTATCATAAGATATTAGCAAAATTATACATAAAATTCTAAGTCATTGTTAGCATTTAGTGATTCTTTGGATTTGCACAGCAGATGGAGTTTTGCAGCCCAGCTGTGCTAGCACTACAACAAATAAACCATTGCAACAATATGTTTAAAAGGAGGAGACCCCTAGAGTATTCTAAAATTATAAACCTGGTGATTTGTTCTTTGTTTTAAGACACATGAACTAATGGGTGGAATTTTTCAAAGTTCTAGTATTTATTAATAAAACACAGTTCAAAGAATAACTAGGTTACTGATCATAGTTCCCTCTAAGCTGAGCAGTGAGCAATCGCTCACTTAAAAATCATCATCAACTCAGAGTTTTCCAAACCTGCCCAGAAGCTGAGAGGGAAAGAGTGAGAGGGAAGGAGAGAGAGAGGAAGAGAGGAAGAGAGAGAAACAGATAGAAAAAAGAGAGGAAGGAAAAGAGAAAGAAAAAGAATGGGAGTAAGGAAGAGAGAAAGAAAATCAAAATCTAGTTTGAAACTAGCTCAACTATTTAAGTGGCATTTTGATATTGATAGAGTTGCCCTATTCTGAGTTCACTGTTACAGACACACAGTACAGTATTTTATTTTGAAATTCTCTGAGGCAAAACAGGGTGGGTTTTTTGTTTGTTTGTTTGTTTGTTTGTTTGTTTCTTTCTTTCTTTCTTTCTTTCTTTCTTTCTTTCTTTCTTTCTTTCTTTCTTTCTTTCTTTCTTTCTTTCTTTCTTATTTCTGTGCCGCCCAGACACTATACTTTTCCGCCCACCCCCCAAAAAAATTAGAGAGAACACTGTTACTGATGGTCAATTTGGGCTTTCCAAAACGTCTAACCACAGATCTTGTTCTTGCTATAATACTTATGCAAGATTAATGGAAAATAGTCACCACCTCATTTGTTTGTAAGTGCATTTTAAAAGGATTCATCAAAGGATTTGGCACCCAGCTGCATACTACAAATAATCTATAGCAGCTGCACTTTTAGATAACTGATATCATGTGCTCCGTTATTGAGATTGTATCTATTTGTCTTCTCATTTTTGTGGTTTCTTTAGAACTCAAGAATCCTGAGAAATTCTTGCATATATACCATTTGGTTAATTCTTTTTTTTCCTGAACAACAGAGTTGTCTATATCCTTTAAATTCTTGATTTTTTTTTTATGACTATTAGCCACTTTTGATCCCATGCTGCACATTTCAAAATTATCTTTGGCTTAATATAATTATTACTTTCTAAATATGATAGTGTTTAAAAATGATTTAATTGTAATTGTAATCATTATTTTAGTGTAAAATATATGTGCCATTCCTTGTCGAGGCATGTCTTTAATATCTTTTCATCATAACCAAAAGTAAGGTAAACTCATCAGATTACACCTATTGTTTCATAACAATTTGATAAATTTGTCTTTATGCTGATATGTTAAAGAAATTTCAAAGTTGTATAGTTAGTTATGTATTGTGTATCTTTTTTGTGTTCAACATCAATAAAGTTGCCAAATAGAGTAGTCTATGATTAACAAAATTGCAAAATATACTGTACTTACTTGGGAAGATTTTGACTATCCTTAATTCATACAGTACAGAAATAGAATAAAATAGAATTATTTATTAGACAAGTATGATAAATACATGACTATATTTCATTGTGTTATTTCTGTGCTTTAAAACTGTTCTTCCAACATCTCTGAATATTCGGTATATACATATTTGATTGCTTAAATTCAGGGTAGACTGAGGTGGTTATTTAAAAAGTGAGGTGCTGGAAGGCAGCACAAGGGTTTTTTTTGGGGGGGTAGAAAATGTGACATTGTTATTTTTAATTACTTTAGTTTTGAAAGGTTTTTCTTGCAAGAATAATTTAATGAAAATGTCATGTCCTATTTAAAAGTAACAGTAATAAATCAATATTAATGTAAGCAACAATGCTGCATTTTATTTACAATATCTTAACTTTTAAAGATCTGAGGCACAATGCAAATTATTGAAGAGACTCGGGCATTTCTCTTGCTTTATTCATAATAAAATTGAAAAGCTTTTATCAGTGGTACGTATCCTATCTTGTCCTTTTTATTGTTGTGAAGTTTGTGATCCTGTACGAACGGTCAAACCCAACTGATACTAATATATATCTGACTCCAGGGATGGGCAGCAGGCAGGACAAGGTGGAATGCAGTTCCACCAGCGGAAATGAAGATGCGTGCACAGCTCCAGCTGATTGGCGGCTGTCACTTCCTGGATTACTGGTCTCTGTTGGGCTCTCCTTTTCCCCCCTGCTCTGGCTGCTGCGTCTGCGCTCCTTGCTTTTTTTCTCTTTCCTCCTTCCTGGCCTCGGACGAGGTTCCCTTTCTCCTGCCCAGCTCCCTTCCAGCCTCACGCAGCCATCTCCTGCCTGAGGTGCAAGCAGAAGGCGTGGGTGGAAGCAGCGCTGACAGCATTTTGCTTCTAGCATCACCCGTTCACCCAGCTGCCCAGCCTGAGGCGAGGGGGCGACCCAGGAAGGAGAATGTGGTAACATGAAGCAAATTGTCACCCCAGCGAGTGACACTGGTAAGGTTGTAAGTCGAGGACTTAACAGTTCACTTGAACGATGATGATCATTCAAGCCACTCCCACCTGGTCACATGGCCAACAAGCCACTCTCATCCAGACACATGACCATTAAGCCACACCCACAAAATAAGCCACACCCATTACTGTCTGACTCTATAAATCACTTAGAGAGGGCTGTTAAGCACTGTGAAGGGATATATATAAGTCTAAGTGTTATTGCTATAATATGAACCATGGACATGTACAGTTTTACCTCTACTTAAGAACTTTTCTAGATAAGAACCAGGTGTTCAAGATTTTTTTGCCTCTTCTTAAGAACCATTTTCTACTTAAGAACCCGAGCCCAGAAAAAATTCCCAGGAAATTTGAGAGCGGCACGAAGGCCCGGCCAGTTTCCTGCCATTCTCCATTGGTTTCTCTCTCTGGTGCAGTGTATGGGAGGCAGCCTTGCACCGGATTTATGGAAGGCACATGCTCCTCCTCGCCGCTTCAGAGTCCCTCTTTTTTAAAAAAAAGCCTTAAAGTTTTGGATTATTTTGATTCCCCTCCCCTCCCCTTCTTCCTTAGGCAGTGACTGTCTTCTTCCTCCTCCTCCTCCCACCCAAATTCTGAGCTTTTATTTCTTTCCTAATGGGTTTGCACGCATTATTTGCTTTTACATTGATTCCTATGGGAAAAAATGCTTCTACTTAAGAACATTTCTACTTAAGATACAGCATTGATATTAATTAATTAATTAATTAATTGATTGATTGATTGATTGATTGATTATATTGTAATTTCTCAAACAAAAAACAAAATATAAATATACAATGACAGGTACAATAGTCACATTAATTCTTATACACACACCCTCTACATACCTTTTAAGTATGAAGTGAGGTCCACGGAAGTCAATTTGTGACTAAAACTGAAATAGCTGAGACAACTGAATGAGCTCGAAAAAATATGTGTTCAAGAGCAAAAAGAATTCAGACAATTTGTTTGTGAGGCTTCTTGAATTAAATAATTAACACATTACGCTAATAGGAGGAACCTTCAGGAGATGGGGGGCATGCATACCTAACTGGTGGACAGGAGCACAAATGTTAGAGTGTGGGCCAATGTTCTTACATTCAATACGGTCAGCACAGTAGTCAACATATAACTCTGTTTCACCTTTGTCCAAACATTCTCGAAGCTCTGCACATAGCTCTCAAGTGCAGATATATTGTAGGATGGACAAATCAGGCCACAAACATAATTTCTTGTGGTTTAAGTTGCTTTTGGCGAATGAATTTATCATGAATATATACTCCCATTTACAGGCTTCACTCTTGCAAACTACTCTACTTATTCTTATACTCAGGGTCTTTGCAAAAAAATGTCTCAGGAAAGACTTAATGAACTCAATCTGTATACTCTGGAGGACAGAAGGAAAAAGGGGGACGTGATCGAAACATTTAAATATGTTAAAGGGTTAAATAAGGTTCAGGAGGGAAGTGTTTTTAATAGGAAAGTGAACTCAAGAACAAGAGGACACAATCTGAGGTTAGTTGGGGGAAAGATCAAAAGCAACGTGATAAAATATTATTTTACTGAAACAGTAGTAGATCCTTGGAGAAAACTTCCAGCAGACGTGGTTGGTAAATCCACAGTAACTGAATTTAAACATGCCTGGGATAAACATATATCCATTGTAAGATAAAATACTGTATAGGAAATAGTATAAGGGCAGACTAGATGGACCATGAGGTCTTTTTCTGCCGTCAGTCTTCTATGTTTCTATGTTTACAATTTCATCAGGTATAATGCTCAATGCCTGAGAATTGCTGATAATGCCATGCAATGAGTCTTCGTAGAGGGGTGGCATACAAATATTATTATTATTATTATTATTATTATTATTATTATTATTATTATTATTATTATTATTATTATTATTATGATAATGATGCCAAAAAAGCTACTACATTAGGTATTTTGTATGTTTTCATATTAATTTTAAAAATGTCTTCTTTGTTGTTTTAATATTTTATATTATCTTGATTATGGCTATATTTATTTATTTATTTATTTATTCAATTTTTATGCCGCCCTTCTCCTTAGACTCAGGGCGGCTTACAACATGTTAGCAATAGCACTTTTTTTAACAGAGCCAGCCTATTGCCCCCACAATCCGGGTCCTCATTTTACCCACCTCTGAAGGATGGAAGGCTGAGTCAACCTTGAGCCGGTGATGAGATTTGAACCGCTGACCTTCAGATCTACAAGTCAGCTTCAGTGGCAGTACAGCACTCTACCTGCTGTATATGGACCACCTAGAGTCAATATGTGAAATGTGTGACTATACAAATGTAATAATTAAATATTTCAAGTCTAATATAGTTAAAATTTATAATGGGTCATGTTGCCAATCACTGAACCTATTAAAATCCACTGATAACTGCTAGAGCAGCCTATACAGTTGCAAGACTTCTAACGAAATTATCTCATCTGGAAAGCGTATTGCTAAGCAATACACTTAGGTGATTATTTTTCTTTGTGTTGTTCCTAAACATCAGAATTTTCCAAACAATTTCAAGAAGGAACACTACCTAATTGACCAGTGTGACCATAATCTGTTCACCGGCATGCTTTGAAATTCACTTGAAAGATATCTGGTAATATTATACTATACTATACACCCCCCCCCCCAAAAAAAAGTCTGGAAAATGTCAAATTGAAGTTTCCCAGAAGAAACTTCAGACAACAGACCTGCAGCATGAATCCAAATAGCCAGAACAAATGAAGAACAGAGTAATTAACACACAATATTAGAGCAAGGGTACAGAACAGATATTACGTGCTGTTATCTGTTTGACTGAATTACCTCTGAGATTTTTAGTATGGAAGTAAAAGCCCGTGCTTGAACTATCTATTCTAATCCTATTTTTCAGGATTTTCACTGTGATGGTGGGCTTTTGGTATTTGGCTTTCAGAGCTAGCTGATGCATCACTTCAGTCTTGGTGATAAGGAGACCAAAGTTGTCACATGCTGCTGAAAAATTATCCACACTGGTTTGCATTTCCTGCTCTGATCCAGCATTCAGGCACAGTAGCCAGCAAAGAGGAGGTCACAGCTTTCTTTATCTTGGTGACAGCCTGGAGTCTTCGCAGGTTGTGCAGTTTCCCATTGGTCCTGTATCTCAGGTTTACTCCCTGTTCTGTCGGGCTCTCTGGTAGAATCCTCCCAAAAATTCACAGGTACAAATTTCAGACACACACACACGTTTGAAAATTCAAAACAATGTTCTTTATAATGAAAATTCACTTAAACCAAGCCCTCTTTTGGTATAGCAAAGAGCACTCATCTCCAAACAAACTGGTAATTGGTACAAGTCCCTTATCAGTTCTGTGATACTTAGCTTGCAGCTGTGAGGTAATTCACAGTCCTTCTTTTTTCACAAAGTGAAACACACTTTGCCCTGGTTTAGTTTCAAAGCGGGGAAAAATCAGCACACAAAAGGTCAAAGTCAGTAAAGCAGTCACGAAACACAAAGATCAGATAATCCTCCACAATGGCCAAACCTACAGGCTACTATTTATAGCAGCCTCACTAATTACCACAGCCCCACCCAACCACAGGTGACCTCATTTTCTTTGATAATAATCTCTCAGTTGTTGTTGCCTATGCATGGCTCTCCGCATGCGTGGCTGTATCATTAACTCTTGTTCTGAATCCAAGGAGGAGCTAGATAATTGATCTCCTTCTGAGCTGTCTGCCACACTCTCCTCCTCCCTGTCACTCATGTCTTCTTGGTCAGAGGAACCTTCATCATCAGATTCCACCGGGGGCAAAACAGGCCTACAGCATGTGGATGTCTCCCCCACGTCCACAGTCCTTGTGGCAGGAGCTGGGCCAGAGCTAACCACAACACTCCCAGGGAACTTCTTCTGGAAGGCATCTGACAGCATGGCTAAACAAGATCAGTGCCAAGATGCACTTTTTCTTGACACTGTTTGTGACGGAAAAGACTTCTGAAGCTTCTCCATTGTCCAACACACAAGCCATCATACCTTCATGAAAAGATGGATTTATCAGGCATCCAAATTTTGACAAGATGTGTCACAGGCCTTCACGACTGACAGTGTAAAATGCCTTAGTAAGATCCAGGAAGGTGGTGTAGAATTCACAATCCTGCTCTTGACACTTTTCTTGGCGATGTCGGGCTGTGAAGATCATGTGATATATTATATCATCCATTTAATATAAATATTATAACATATACAATTATAATATTAAGTTATCATCAACTCAGGAATTAGTACCAATAATAAACAAAAATAATATAAGCATGCACCAAAAACCCAGGAAAATCTTCAGCTGATCAATAGGATGCTTTTATTCTTTTCCTGCATTAGAAACTATTGACTACCTCAATGGGCAGAGTTATCCCATTTTTCAAAGTAAGAAATCATCACGTGTAGGACAGTTGTTCAGAGTGTAAGAATAGCAGCAGATTTAATAACTGCTCAATCAATTCAGTATCTAGTTGTATGAGAATAATGCTATGTTAAAGGAACTTGCTTACCAAGTCCTTTGGAATTTAGCAATGGTACTAAGATCATTACTGAAATACTTTTGCGTAAAGAGGCTGCTAAATCTGTCTTGAGGTAGCATAGATAATGTGCTACATGATAGCTGGATTATATCCTAGATGGACAGCTGGATTATATCATATAGGTATTTCTTGTATGTATGTATGGAACATTAAAGATGTTAAAGGTTACCAAGATAGAACTTTGAAAAAGAAGAAACAGGAAAACCAATGACAATAATTTCATCAATCATAGCCTAATATTGTAGATTAAATAGAAATGGATCATAATATTTGTTTTTTCAATGCTTCTGATGTTCACTATTACTTAATTGTTTTTTTACCAATTCCTTTTCTCCCATGGAAGTTTTGTTTTCTTTCTTTGTTTCAGTTTTTAATTATTTTATTTCCATTTTTATTTAGAAAGTGTAAATATTTTTGGCAGAGTTGGTTTCTCTCTCTTTCTTTCTCAGGAAGTATTTGGCTTTTGCTAAGATTAGCTTGGTATGAGAACTCTCAACTAATCAAAGAATGAAACTATTCATGATTGTTAGACACTTACCAGCTCTTTGGTCCATTGCTGTTATCTGCAAACATGAGAAGATTTTAGCTGTCTGCTTGGTTGGCAACTGTTTTTCAGAGAACGAGGAGAAGATAAGAAGAAATAAGAGACAAAACAGGGCAATTAAAAGTTGTAGCTAGCAGAAATAAACACATTCAAGATAACTTTTGCAACCGAAAAACGTCATGCTGTATGAAATGGTTATATCACTGATCTGGGAAATTGAACAGTTTATTTGCTTACAAATACATGGATGTATTTAAGTCAAAATGTTAAAAAAAAAAATTACATGACTAACTTTACCCATACTCTCTACTTCTTCACCTCTCTAAATATCTTCATAACTTTCAATCTGATATGCAAACAATAAAGATTATTAGTTACAAAGATTAGAACCTTCATTTTAGTTCAATAATAGCAAATTAATAATAGCAAATTATATTAATATCAGTAAGAATGCAAATAGTTTTTACATTATAGTTAACATAAAATTAATATTTCACCACTTACTGGATCCCATTAATTTATATAGAAAAGAAATTACTATTTTTGGAAATATAGTGAGAATAATTTATTAAAATTTAATTTATAATATATAAACTGTGTTCACAGATTGTATATAATTACTTCATGCCAGAATATAATAGTCATTGACTTAGGTCCACAATTGAGCTTAGCAAATTTCTGTTGCGAAGCGCAACAGTTAAATGAGGTTTGCCTCACTTTATGACCTTCCTTTCAACAGTTATTAAGTAATTCACTGCAGTTGTTAAGTTCGAAACATGGTTATTAAGTGAATCCATCTTCCTTATTGTCTTCACATTTCAGAAAGTTGTATAGGGGCTCATTGACCCTGGGATACGGCAACCATCATAAACATGAGTCAATTGCCAATTTTGATCATGATTACAGGGATAGCTGTAAGTGTGAAGTCATAAATTCTTTTTTTCAGGGCTGTTGTAACTTTAAATGATCACTAAATGAATTGTTGTAAGTCAAGGACTACCCTGTATGTTAATTTAATTTATTTAATTTCACTGTCAAATAATTCTGAACAACATTGAGATGCTATTAATTTGGTGTCAAGTTAAAGTTAAATATTTTTGAACATCCAAAATTATTTTTAATTACTGCACGAGTCAAAAAAGAGAGTTGTTAAAATATTTACAGACACCTCTTCAAACTGCTTCAACTCCTACCCTTAAAACAACACTATAGAGCACTGCACACAAGAACAACTAGACACAATAACAGTTTTTTCACCAAACACCATCACTCTGCTAAAGAAATAATTCTCTCAATACTGTCAAACTATTCACTATGTCTGCACTATTAATCTTCTCATTGGTCCCATTACCCATCTCCTCCCACTAATAACTCGATAACTGTAATTTTGTTGCTTGTATCCTTATGATTTATATTGACTGGTTCCTAATATGATTTGATTGCTTATTTATACCTGGACTAATGTTGTATCTTATTATTCTTGATGAACGTATGTTTTCCTTTATGCACAGTGAGAGCATATACATCAAGACAAATTCCTTGTTTGTCCAATCACACTTGTCCAATAAAATTCTATTCTATTCTATGCCATGCCATGCCATGCCATCATCATGCTGCAATTAAATATTTATTTATGAGATTTATTTATTTATTAGATTTGTATACCATCCTTCTCCGAAGACTCGCATCAACTCACCGATATGGTTATTTGCACACCAACTTCATTGAGACTTTGTTCCACCTATTCTTTAAAATTTCCTTTGCTTTTCATTTTTCTACCAAACCAGTGACTCAAATTACCACAAGTACACCAAAGTCATAAAATCACAGGTAATTTGTTTTAAACAAGTAGACAAAATAATTAAATTTAGGAGCCAATGTTTTATTTGGTATTGTATTTTTGCCTTCTATTTATTTAGAATGGAAGTAGAGCATGCTGTTATTACCACACCAAACCTTCTGTAGTCAGTATCATAGTAGTTCAAATCATTAACCTTGATTTACACTTTAACTGGTAAAATTTAACCTTGTATTTAATTTTTAGAAAACTTGCCTTTTTTGTGCCATTTTCCTCCTGCATGCCACAATTATCTGGAACTAAGATTTTTTTTTTTACCCATACCCATACCCTTCACCCCTCCACTCGAAATAGAATAGCCTATGAGACTAGACTTTCAATCCTGGGCCTAGAATGTTTAGAACTAAGACGCCTTAAACAAGATCTAAGTATTGCCCACAAATCATATGCTGCAATGTCCTGCCTGTCGGCGACTACTTCAGCTTCAACCATAACAACACAAGAGCACACAACAGATTTAAACTTAATATTAACCGCTCCAAACTTGACTGTAAAAAATATGACTTCAGTAACCGAGTTGTCGAAGCGTGGAATTCATTAACGGACTCCATAGTGTCATCCCCAACCCCCCAACACTTTACCCTTAGATTATCTACAGTTGACCTATCCAGATTCCTAAGAGGTCAGTAAGGGGCGAGTACAAGTGCACTAAAGTGCCTTCCATCCCCTGTCCTATTGCTCTCCTATATCTCCTATACCTTTCTTCTATTCCTATATCTTCTTTTCTATTCTTTCATAGATATATTTTACTATGAGTATCTCTCTCTATAACCTTCATCATGTATTTTACTATGTGTATATAGATATATACCCACTAAAACCCTCATTGTGTATTGGACAAAATAAATAAATAAACAAACAAACAAACAAACAAACAAGATTAAGTCAATGATCAGGAAGTTCCTGATTCTTCCTCAATTCTTTGGAAAGCCTTTACTGATTGAAATGATTCTCCATTATATATAGCGGCAGACCACATATGGAATATGATGCAATGAGAAGAGGCTAGCATGTTCATCACCTCTTTTCAGAATATCGAAATTGTCATTGCTTTCAGAGATTACAAAGAAGTCTATTTTTCAAGAAAAATGAGAACATTTATTTCACTATTGTTTTGAAGCTCTTACATGGTGCTATTATAGCCAGATATTTTTCACACATAAGTCATTATTTTTTTAAAAAAATTAAAGTTCGCTTTTGAGGGTCTATTCATACAATAGTCTCTATTAATTATTATGCTAAGCCCTTAATTGTTAAATTCTTGGCACAGACTTCAAGTATAAAAATACAAGGGGCTGATTTTGTAAAAGGTTGAAGCAGAAATTAGAGAATATTTCTAATGCTTATAAGAGTAAGTGATAAGAATATACCGCTATATGAAAGTTCTGGAACAGGCTGGACAATTTGTGACAGAGAAGATGGTGTTTATTAGCTTTTGATAAATATCACTTACAGAAGATGGCACAGCTTGCTAATTTTGGCTGATTGAAAAAGTTAACATGATTATAGTTAATCTTGGGATGGGACACTACTTAAGAATTCCACAAGTGTGGACTAGACAGTTTATCTAGAAAAAAAAATCCCAGAGGAGGCAATTGCAAACCGTCACCATAGTATTGCCAGACAAATCCCTAGCTTATCACAAGGATCTGAATTTAACTTGAGAAAAAAATTTACTTGAAATATTAGAATAGAAAATAATGGAGAAACATTAGGAGCATATGAAGAAGACTTCCAATCTGATTCAAAAGTAAATGCAGACAAGAGAAAAGTGCTGATTTTGTTTAATTTTTCTCAAATTGTTTAGTTCCAACAGAGAATTAAAGATTCATATTTGCATTTGAACTTTTATCGCTAAAACATGGATAAGACTTTAGCACCATTCATAGCAGTAAAAGGTCACAGAGTCTATTAAATAAGCAAAATCACACACACACACACACACACATATTGAAGTTAATGATTTCACAATAACTTTTTGGGGCTTTTGAAAATGTCACAAAAGAGGCGCACGGTTTTTAACTTAACTTTCCTTTAGACTTGATATTATTTGAGAAGTTTATCAGTAAATCAGAAACCTCCTTTAATATTTTGGGTAGTTTGGTCACTCCTGATAAGCTATTGCCAAACTGGATTTTACATGTTAACTTGGCAGGCATACCATGATAATGTTTTATATTTTTTTATGTGAATAAATATGGAGCTTACGTTTTTTGTTTTTATAATGAGCTTTGCAGTTATACGGAGTCTACGGAGAGAAGCGGCATACAAACAATTAAATTAAATTAAATTAAATTAAATTAAATTAAATTAAATTAAATTAAATTAAATTAAATTAAATTAAATTAAATTAAATTAAATTAAATTAAATTAAATTAAATTAAATTAAATTAAATTAAATTAAATTAAATTAAATTAAATTAAATTAAATTAAATTAAATTAAATTAAATTAAATTAAATTAAATTAAATTAAATTAAATTAAATTAAATTAAATTAAATTAAATTAAATTAAATTAAATTAAATTAAATTAAATTAAATTAAATTAAATTAAATTAAATTAAATTAAATTAAATTAAATTAAATTAAATTAAATTAAATTAAATTAAATTAAATTAAATTAAATTAATTAAATTAAATTAAATTAAATTAAATTAAATTAAATTAAATTAAATTAAATTAAATTAAATTAAATTAAATTAAATTAAATTAAATTAAATTAAATTAAATTAAATTAAATTAAATTAAATTAAATTAAATTAAATTAAATTAAATTAAATTATTAAATGCCCAGTCAACGAAGCGGTGGAAGTGATGTGCCGGTGCCTGGAGGCTGTTGGGGCCTGGATGGGTGTCAACAGACTCAAACTCAACCCGGATAAGACGGAGTGGCTGTGGGTTTTGCCTCCCAAGGACAATTCCATCTGTCCGTCCATTACCCTGGGGGGGGGGGAATTATTGACCCCCTCAGAGAGGGTCCGCAACTTGGGCGTCCTCCTCGATCCACAGCTCACATTAGAAAACCATCTCTCAGCTATGGCGAGGGGGGCGTTTGCCCAGGTTCGCCTGGTGCACCAGTTGCGGCCCTATCTGGACCGGGACTCATTGCTCACAGTCACTCATGCCCTCATCACCTCGAGGTTCGACTACTGTAATGCTCTCTACATGGGGCTACCTTTGAAAAGTGTTCGGAAACTTCAGATCATGCAGAATGCAGCTGCGAGAGCAGTCATGGGCTTACCTAGGTATGCCCATGTTTCACCATCACTCCGCAGTCTGCATTGGCTGCCGATCAATTTCCGGTCACAATTCAAAGTGTTGGTTATGACCTTTAAAGCCCTTCATGGCATCGGACCAGAATATCTCCGAGACCGCCTCCTGCCGCACGAATCCCAGCGACCGATTAGGTCCCACAGAGTGGGCCTTCTCCGGGTCCCGTCAACTAAACAATGCCGGTTGGCGGGTCCCAGGGGAAGAGCCTTCTCTGTGGCGGTGCCGGCTCTCTGGAACCAACTCCCCCCGGAGATTAGAACTGCCCCTACTCTTCCTGCCTTCTGAAAACTCCTTAAGACTCACCTTTGCCGTCAGGCATGGGGAAACTAAACATCTCCCCTGGGCATGTTAATTTATACATGGTATGCTTGTGTGTGTGTTTGCTACTACATGGGGTTTTTCTTAAATCGTTAAATATTTTAATTAATTGGATTGTTGTGACTGTTTTTACTTGTTGTGAGCCAACCCGAGTCTTCGGAGAGGGGCGGCATACAAGTCCAACTAATAAATAAAATAAAATAAAATAAAATAAAATAAAATAAAATGAAATGAAATGAAATGAAATGAAATGAAATGAAATGAAATGAAATGAAATGAAATGAAATGAAATGAAATAAAATAAAATAAAATAAAATAAAATAAAATAATATAAAATAAAATAAAATAAAATAAAATAAAATATAAAATAAATAAAAAAATAAAATAAAATAAAATAAAATAAAATAAAATAAAATAAAATAAAATAAAATAAAATAAAATAAAATAAAATAAAATAAAATAAAATAAAATAAAATAAAATAAAATAAAATAAAATAAAATAAAATAAAATAAAATAAAATAAAATAAAATAAAATAAAATAAAATACAATAAAATACAATAAAATACAATAAAATACAATAAAATAAAATAAATAAAATAAAATAAAATAAAATAAAATAAAATAAAATAATAAATGAGCTTACCATAGGTAATGTACCTGTTTTGCAAAACATCAGCCAAAGAGAAGCACTCATTTGAGGTTTGGCACAATTCAACATCATGTCCGGATTTCCCCATCTCATGCATTGTTATTTATTTTCCTATCACCTGCCTTTGTTTTGTCATATGGAGAGTTTTAAAAATCATAAAACTTTCACAAGTCATTATATTGTCTTAGCATTGCATAGTATAGAATTAATAAAGTTTTTTAGGTTAGTTTTACACTAATATATAAACTGTTTTATGCTTGCATTTTATAGTCTGATGTTATCTATACAACACACAACTCATGCCTTCCAAAACCGAGTCCCATAATCTCTAGGGAACAGAACCCTTGACCTGCAATCCAATAAACTTTATTTATTTTATTTTAATTTATTTATTTATTTATTTTGTCCAATGCACAATAATACACAATGAAGGTTATAGAGGTTATACTTGAATACAATATATTAGAGAAAGAATAGAAGTGAAAATTTAGGAGTAGAATATATCAATAAGAGAATAGAAGGATATTATGCGAGTAGTATAAGAAGAATAGAATACAAGAATAGTAGATACGATATATGAGATATAGGAGAGACAATAGGACAGGGGACGGGAGGCACGCTAGTGCACTTATGCACGCCCCTTACTGACCTCTTAGGAATCTGGAGAGGTCGTCTGTGGATCGTCTAAGGGTAAAATGTTGGGGGTTAGGGGAAGATACAACGGAGTCCGGTAATGAGTTACATGCTTCGACAACTCAATTACTAAAGTTGTATTTTTTACAGTCCTATTTGGAGCGATTAATATTAAGCTTCTATATTTTGTGTACTCTTGTGTTGTTGTGGTTGAAGCTGAAGCAGTCATTGACAGGCAGTATGTTGCAGCATATGATCTTGTGGGCAATACTTAGATCATGTTTAAGGTGTCGTAGTTGTAAGTTTTATAAACCCAGGATAGTGAGTCTAGTTTCGTAGGGTATTCTGTTGCAGGTGAAGGAGTGAAGGGCTCTTCTGGTGAAGCATCTTTGGACACTTTTGAGGGTGTTAATGTCTGAGATGCGATATGGGTTCCAAACAGATGAGCTGTATTCTAGGATGAGTCTGGCAAAAGTTTTGAAAGCTCTAGTAAGTAGTGTGAGATTGCCAGAGCAGAAGCTACGTAGGATTAGATTAACAACTCTTGAAGCCTTTTTCAAGTATCTGAAACTATCTGAAGAAATGTTTTAATGAGATAGTGGTATGACATCACATTCTTCTTTTGGGTACAGAGATTCGTGCAATATCTTTCATTGAAGATGCCTCATAAAACATATCAATAAAAAAAGATGGGTATTTCTTGGTGGTTCTAAAAGTGTGGGGCCCTTTTCAATTTGTTCACAGGCTAAATGCCTGGATGAGAGGAATCATTGTTCAGCTGCAATTGACTCACATTCTTTCCTCCCACTCCTTGGAAGATTAGCGTGTGGGGAAGTTATAGCCCCCAATTAATCTACTGGCCTCTTTATCTTGGGCAGTTTTTTTCCTTTTCCTTTGAAGAGCACCCTATCTGCAATTTTGCAATTTCTGTTCTCTCCAACTTGCATCCTAAAGTAAGAGGGAGTAAGATATGGGAAAAGGAAATCCAACATGAACTTGTGGTTAAAAATACTGAATTATGTAGGGAAGTGGACAGTTCCTTTATAAAGAAAGAGAAAACATTTTTCCCTAAGATCTTAAGAGGACCAATGTCTCTGACTTATGAATTTAGTTTATTTTAGCCAATAATCGCCACTGGGCTTATGCAAAAAGGCTTGTTCAAAGAAAGCCTCCAAGGTATTTTCACCCCTTAATCTTCCTTTGCCACACGTTTGCAAACACTGCAGGATGCCATTGTCACACCAATTCAGGATTCCTTCTTGTATGCAAAATGTTAAATAGGTACGAAATTACCATTTTACTTTCTGCTTCCTGCATGTAGTACAAATTACGAGTTTTACAGCCCCTCAAAATACTTTTCAAGAAAGCAAGTTAAACCCTGTCAGCCCTTTTAGCCTGTATTAGAGACAGCTATATGAGTAATAAAAGATACTTCACCAGAAGAGCCCTTCACTCCTCCACTCAAAATAGAATACCCTACAAGACTAGACTTTCAATCCTGGGCCTAGAAAGTTTAGAACTAAGATGCCTTAAACAAGATCTAAGTATTGCCCACAAGATCATATGCTGCAACGTCCTGCCTGTCGGCGACTACATCACCTTCAACCACAACAACACAAGAGCACACAACAGATTTAAACTTAATATTAACCGTTCCAAAATTGACTGTAAAAAATATGACTTCAGTAACCGAGTTGTCGAAGCGTGGAACTCATTACCGGACTCCATAGTGTCACCCCCAAACCCCCAACATTTTACCCTTAGATTATCTATGGTTGATATATCCGGATTCCTAAGAAGTCAGTATGGGGCGAGTACAAGTGCACTAGAGTGCCTTCCGTCCCCTGCCCTTTTGCTCTCCTATATCTCCTATACCTTTCTTCTATTCCTATATCTCTTCTTCTATTCTTTCATTGATATGTTCTATTACTATATCTTCTTTTCTATTATTTCTTAGATGTATTTTACTATGAGTATCTCCTCTATAACCTTCATCATGTATTTTACTATGTGTATATAGATATATACCCACTAAAACCCTCATTGTGTATTGGACAAAATAAATAAATAAAATAAAAATAAATAAATAATATTCAGTTTAGTCCATTTGTTTGGTCGAGAAAATCTTTGTGAACTGATTTTTCTGTGTTTCCTTCAGTGTGACAAACTGAAGGAAAAGCTGATGATGATGAGAGATTGAAATGTAAGCAAATTTTCCTTCAGAAATATTTAGCCCTCAGAATGGTTTATCATGCGAACTTATTCCAAAAACTGAGAAATATGACATAGTACTTCATGCAATGCAAAAGAGCTATTTTCATTCAGTTTTTCAGAGAACTGACTTCTATTTTGTATAGCCAGCCAACTTTTTTCCACTGTCTTCTTAATTTAAAAATATTTCTATGTAATTCTCTCTAAAAATAATTATTTTTATATATCTTAAGTACCATGTGAAGAATATGATAAAATGCAATATAATGTGATATGTTACTTCAGAGGCATTCCAGGAAGAACGTCAAGTCAAAGCTGGGCAGAGATAATAATAATAATAATAATAATAATAATAATAATAATAATAATAATAATAATAATAATAATGTATTATAATTCTAATAATAATAATAATAATAATAATAATAATAATAATAATATTTATTAAATTTGTATGCCGCCTCTTTCCGAAGATTCGGAGCAGCTCACAACAATAATACACAATACAAATCCAATGATTAAAAACAGAACAGTTAAAACCCTTGATATAAAAGCAATCATACATCCCAAACAAACCATACATAAAATGGAACAGCCGAGGGAAATCAATTTCCCCATGCCTGGCGGCAGAGGTGGGTTTTTAGGAGTTTGCGAAAGGCAAAGAGGGTGAGGGCAGTCCTGATCTCTGGGGGGGAGTTGATTCCAGATGGCCAGGGCCGCCACAGAGAAGGCTCTTCCCCTGGGTCCCACCAGACAGTATTGTTTTGTCGATGGGACTTGGAGAAGGCCAATTCTGTGGGACCTAATAGGTCACTCGTATTCGAGCGGCAGAAGGCGGTCCCTAAGGTATTCTGGTCCAATGCCACGAGGGCTTTATAGATCATAACCAACACTTTGAATTGTGACCTAAAACTGATTGGCAACCAATGCAGACTGCAGAGTGTTGATGTGACATGGGCATATCTGGGAAAGCCCATGATTGCTCTTGCAGCTACATTCTGCATGATCTGAAGTTCCCAAACACTCTTCAAAGGTAGCCACATACATACATTATGACATCATCAAGCTACAGTTCATGCATTTGCATCAATGTCAGGATATAAATATATAATTGCTGCCTTTACATTATGTTAACCTCATGTAAGTTTTAGCATTTGTCATGATTGTGTTTTGCTTAAGATACCATTTATAAAAAAGTTACATGGGGATTTGGGGGGAGGGAATCCCATTGATATCAGAATATATAGAAACTGCTGTCAGAAATGGCTCTCATATTTTCAGTCACCAACTCTCATATTTTCAGTCACCAACTGCATTAGAAGAAACTTCTTCCAACTATAGAAGATAATTTTTCCTGGAAAAAAGGAATAGTAATTAAAGTTCCTGTGAGATAAATTATAATGGAAAAGGTTATATGACCTGATCATATGAAACAATTCTATCTGAATTATTATTATTACGAAATACTGATATTATCAGTATTTAATGACATTTCAGTTCAGGCTACCATAATAATCTAGTGCATAATGTGGGAAGTTAGCACACACACATCCTTAGAAAAAAAATGAAATATCCTAGGAAATATTTAAAAGGTAGAATATTATATAGAACAGTGATGGAGAACCTTTTTTTTCTCACGTACTGAAAAAGTTTGGGTGCACACTATCACATATGCACGAGTGCCCACACTCATAATTCAATGCCTGGGGAGGGCGAAAACAGCTTCCCCAATCCCCCTGGAAGCCCTCTGGAGACTGGAAACAGCCCGTTTCCCAACTTCTGTTAAGCCCAGTAGGCTCGTGTTTTGCCCTCCCCAGGCTCCAAAGCCTTCCCTGGGGGCAGGGGAGGGTTTAAAACATACTCCCTATTTCCCCAGAGGCTCTCTGAAAGCCAGAAATGCCATCCCAGAGCCTCTGTGCGAGCCAAAAATCATCTGGCCGGCACACACATGCACGTCGTAGCTGAGCTAGGGCAACAGTTAATGTGCCAGCAGATATCTACGATTGACCTATCCAGATAGAAACATAGAAACATAGAAGTCTGACGGCAGAAAAAGACCTCATGGTCCATCTAGTCTGCCCTTATACTATTTTCTGTATTTTATCTTAGGATGGATATATGTTAATCCCAGGCATGTTTAGATTCAGTTACTGTGGATTTATCTACCACGTCTGCTGGAAGTTTGTTCCAAGGATCTACTACTCTTTCAGTAAAATAATATTTTCTCATGTTGCTTTTCATCTTTCCCCCAACTAATTTCAGATTGTGTCCCCTTGTTCTTGTGTTCATTTTCCTATTAAAAACACTTCCCTCCTGGACCTTATTTAACCCTTTAATATATTTTAATGTTTCGATCATGTCCCCCCTTTTTCTTCTGTCCTCCAGACTATACAGATTGAGTTCATTAAGTCTTTCCTGATATGTTTTATGCTTAAGACCTTCCACCATTCTTGTAGATTCCTAAGAGGTCAGTAAGGGGCGAGTACAAGTACAGTAGAGTGCCTTCTGTCCCCTGTCCTATTGCTCTCCTATATCTCCTATACCTTTCTTCTATTCCTATATCTCTTCTTCTATTCTTTCATTGATATGTTCTATTACTATACCTTCTTTTCTATTATTTCTTAGATATATTTTACTAGGAGTATCTCCTCTATAACCTTCATCATGTATTTTACTATGTGTATATAGATATATACCCACTAAAACCTTCATTGTGTATTGGACAAAATAAATAAATATAAATAAATAAAATATGGCTCCACGTGCCACCTGTGGCACCCATGCCATAGGTTCACTCTCACTAATATAGAATATCCCCATAAGCATGTCTTTAGGCAGAAAAAACTCACTCTTAGTAGCCCCTACTTTGTAAATGTGCTATCAAGGAATGGCACAGCTCACTCATCCTCCCCCAGCTTTGTTAATAGCCTAGCCAGTCTATTCTACATAACAAAGATCTACCTTCTTCAGACAGCTATATTAGGAATTGCCCAAAGCACTTTCATTACACCATCACCCAGCAAGGTTCAGCCATGCTTGAACTCAAAAACACAGCCTACAAGTTGTTCCTGCATGGCTCCATTTATTTATTTATTTATTTATTAAATTTGTATGCCGCCCCTCTCCGCAGACTCGGGGCGGCTCACAGCAACAGAAAACAATATATAATACAAATCCAATAATTAAGAAGCTAAAAACCCATAATTTAAAAAACATGCACACAACATACCATACATAAACAGTATAGGCCTGGGGAAGTTATCTCAGTTCCCCCATGCCTGGCGACAGAGGTGGGTTTTAAGGAGTTTACGAAAGGCAAGGAGGGTGGGGGCAGTTCTAATCTCAGGGGGGAGCTGGTTCCAGAGGGTCGGGGCCACCACAGAGAAGGCTCTTCCCCTGGGACCCACCAAATGACACTGTTTAGTCAACAGGACCCAGAGAAGGCCAACTCTGTGGGACCTAATCGGCCGCTGGGATTCATGCAGCAGAAGGCGGTCCCGGAGATATTCTGGTCCAATGCCATGGTAGTCTGACAGCCAATCAGATTGCATTTTTTGCACAAGAGCAGGAGACGCCCAGGGCGGGGCTCGAGAGAGGGCATAAAACAAGGAACTCTCATCATCTCCTACCTTTTTTCTCTTCACCCAACATTTGGAAGCATGTGATCCACATTTTCAGTTCAGGAGCTATGCCATGTCCTCCTGCCCTCCATTAAACCTTCTTTCCAATAAATTTCCATGAATCCAGTATCTCTTCCCCACTTGACTGAATCCAGAAGAATATTCCTTACAACAATAAATGGCAAAACAGGTGGTAGCAATGAAAAAGGCACGTCATGTATAAAACTGAACAAAGCGAAAACTGTTCATGCTTAAATTCTAGTGGAAATTTATTGTTTTGGTAGATGTGGAAAATAAGCCTGTAACTTTGTAATCAGATATCTTCTGTGGCAGTTAGTTATGCTTTTGTAGAGTACAAAACATAAAATCCTGAATCCAACCCTCCAGAATTAAGCTATTGTGCATATAATGGGGATCCTGCTAAGTGGTTGTTATCACAGTAGTAACAACAACACAGACATCAAATATGACTTTTTTCATTCTAAGCAGATGAGAAAAACATCAAAAAAAGTAACAATCCTAAGAAATATGCAGCAAACGTTATCTTCATAGTTATGAATATATCGCAGCATTCTATTCACAAGTTCTTCCCTTGTGCAAAACAAGAGATATTAAGTGGCAGGGGAACACATCCATGCAATAAACCTTATCTTCAGCTTTCATGCATTCATCTTCTGCACCAAAGGTCAGATAAAATAGCTGATAAATGCAGGGCATTGCTCAATATCGTAACCCTGCTTCATAAAATAGTAATGACCAGCACTCTCTATTTATTTATTTACTTGATTAAACAATAGAAGCCTTGCTCATTATTTGCAACGTAAGAAATCTTTTGCATGCTTTGGGGCCGTGATGATTTTTTTTGAAGGTCAAGATTAACACTGGGCAAGAAAGTGATGCAAAATGAACAGGATTTTCTGCATTCATTCCCAGATTCATTTTGTTGATATTAGTTTGATTTATGTGTTAGTTTTGTTCATTTAGTAAAATATATCAAGTCTCTATTTTGTGCTTACTTAGATATTTAGATATGTTTAATGCATAAAAAGTGTATAATTGAAAAAAGGACATTTAATCCTCTGGGGAAGGCATACAAATTCTGCTGATTTAATTCCTAAAACAAAGCAAAGAAGTAGCCTACTTAATAGGATTAACAAAGGAGATACTAACCAAATTAAATATTGTACCATTAACTGTTGTGGTTAGCTCTGGCCCAGCTCCTGCCCCAAGGACTGTGGATGTGGGGGAGACATCCACATGCTGCAGGCCTGTTTTGCCCCCCCGGTGGAATCTGCTGATGAAGGCTCCTCTGACCAAGAAGACATGAGTGACAGGGAGGAGGATTGTGTGGCAGACAGCTCCGAAGGAGATCAATTATCTAGCTCCTCCTTGGATTCAGAACAACAGTTAATGATACAGCCACGCATGCGGAGAGCGATGCATAGGCAACAACAACTGAGAGATTATTATCAAAGAAAATGAGGTCACCTGTGGTTAGGTGGGGCTGTGGTCATTAGTGAGGCTGCTATAAATAGCAGCCTGTGGCCATTGTGGAGGATTATCTGATCATTGTGTTTTGTGACTGCTTTACTGACTTTGACCTTTTGTGTGCTGATTTTTCCCCGCTTTGAAACTAAACCAGAGTAAAGTGTGTTTCACTTTGTGAAAGAATAAGGACTGTGAATTGCCTCACAGCTGCAAGCTAAGTATCACAGAACTGATAAGGGACTTGTACAAATTACCAGTTTGTTTGGAGACCAGTGCTCTTTGCTATACCAAAAGAGGGCTTAGTTTAAGTGAATTTGCATGATAAAGAACATTGTTTTGAATTTTCAAACATGTGTCTGAAATTTGTACCTGTGAATTTTTGGAAGGAGTCTACCAGAGAGCCCAACAGAACATTAACCTTCTATGATTTTTATCTTTACAAAATTGCTCACTCTAAGCATTTATAGGATATACAGTATAAAATGTTATCCAGATTACTTGCTATGAATTGATTGTATTCCTTGTCCTTATAGGAAATCATACTGATGGAAAATACTTAAGATGGCTAGCCTTAGGTGCAAAGGAGGCATAATGCTCTATTGTTATTTGACTAACTTAAGTTGCTGTTGTCTTGTTGATTGCCTCCATACTATAGAAGTTCTCAGCTGTCTCTTTTATACATTGGGAAATTGTCACTGTCCTCACAATCCAGACAGCCCATGTCTATCCATTTCAGATGTGTAACTATTGATTTGTTTCCTTTATTGAATAGACTAGAATTACAGAATTGGAAGGGACTTTGAGGTCTTCTAGTCCAAACCCCTCCTTAGGCAGGAAACTCTACACTACTTCAGACAAATGGTTATACAACATCTTCTTTAAAACTTCCAGTGTTGGAGCTTTCACAACTTCTGGAAGCAAGTTGTTCCACTGATTAATTGTTCTGTCAGGAAATTTCTCCTTACTTCTAAGCTACTTCTCTTGTTGATTAGTTTCCACCCATTGCTTCTTGTCCTACCCTCAGGTGCTTTGGAGAATAGCTTGACTCCCTCTTCTTTGCGACAGGCCCCGAGATATTGGAACACTGCTATCATGTCACTCCTAGTCCTTCTTTTCATTAAACTAGACATACCCAGTTCCTGCAACAATTGTTCGTATGCTTTCGGTCCACTAATCATCATTGTTGCTCTTCTTTGCACTCTTTCTAGAGTCACTACATCTTTTTTACATCACAGCGACCCAAACAGAATGCAGTGTTCCTAGTGTGGCCTTCCCAAGGCATTATAAAATGGTATTAATACTTAAAGTGATCTTGATTCTATCCCTCTGTTTATGCAGCCTAGAACTGTGTTGGCCTTTTTTTTTTGGCAGCTTCTGCACACTGCTGGCTCATATTTAAATGGTTGTCCACTAGGACTCCAAGATCATTCTCACAGTTGCTACTATTACTTCTAAGCTACTTAGTATACCACATTTGGAATATTGTGTTCAGTTCTGGAGACCTCACCTACAAAAAGATATTGACAAAATTGAACGGGTCCAAAAACGGGCTACAAGAATGGTGGAAGGTCTTAAGCATAAAACATATCAGGAAAGACTTAATGAACTCAATCTGTATAGTCTGGAGGACAGAAGGAAAAGGGGGGACATGATCGAAACATTTAAATATGTCAAAGGGTTAAATAAGGTTCAGGAGGGAAGTGTTTTTAATAGGAAAGTGAACACAAGAACAAGGGGACACAATCTGAAGTTAGTTGGGGGAAAGATCAAAAGCAGCATGAGAAAATATTATTTTACTGAAAGAGTAGTAGATCCTTGGAACAAACTTCCAGTAGATGTGGTTGGTAAATCCACAGTAACTGAATTTAAACATGCCTGGGATAAACATAGATCCATCCTAAAATAAAATACAAAAAATAGTATAAGGGCAGACTAGATGGACCATGAGGTCTTTTTCTGCCGTCAGTTTTCTATGTTTCTATGTTTCTATTGAGCAAGGTACCACATATACTGTACTTGTGCATTTTGTTTTTCTTGCCTAAGTGTAGGTCCATGTACGAGTCAAACCACTTGGAATAAGGTATACATTTTGTTTTGGAAATCTATGGAAATCTAGAGTATAAAAACAGTTTACAAAGGAAAATAGTTTATAATAGTACTTAAGGAATTAGTTAAGCAATCAAATATGTAGCTTTCCTTCCAAGCACCAACTGATGCAGCTGTTGATGAAAACAAAGAGTGTGTGCTGCATAAAAACACATTAGATAGAACCCTGGATATTCAAGAAATGAGTCAAAATAAATCAGATATTATCAAATGGGGATGCAAATCAACTTCTTTGGTGTCAGTTGATTATCTAGATCAGTGTTTCCCAACCTTGGCAACTTGAAGATATTTGGACTTCAACTCCCAGAATTCCCCAGCCAGCAAATGCTGGCTGGGGAATTCTGGGAGTTGAAGTCCAGATATCTTCAAGTTGCCAAGGTTGGGAAACACTGATCTAGATGGCTAGATAATGGCCATTTCCAGTCTGGGAATTCATTATCTTATGCTCAATGTATGACAACAGGAAAACAAAAGAAACGGCATTTATCACAAGCAAGAAATTTGTCCAAGCAGTAGAAAGCTTCTTTGTGGTTAATGATTAAATTCTGACCATCCAAATCTGTGCCAAGTCACTCAAAATCACAGATGTTCAAGTCTATGCTTCAACAACTGATGCAGTGAAGGCTACTATGTCAGCATTAAAAAAATTGAAACAAGTCCTTACATTGCTTATATATTGGGTGATTTCAATGCAAATGTTGGCAGCCAAGCAGAAGCAAGACACAGTGGCAGCTTTGGACTTGGGGAGAAAAATAATGCAGGCGATTGTTTGGTTCAATTTTGCGATGAACAGCTAGTTTGAATCATGAAAATTGTTCAAACAGTGAAGCATTGCTTACACATTTGGTCCTCATCCCTAAACTGTACCATAATCGCATCAAATATCTTCTATGTAGCTATAGACGATCCAGCTCAGTCCTAGCTCTCAAAACATATACAGGTGCCAGTTGCTATTCAGGTCATGAACTTCTGGTGGCTAAGGTCATTGTCAAATTATGCAGCATCAAAAAGAGCTTATTTGACATTACCAAATTCCCTTCTTCATATACAGTTGAGATGAAAAATAAGTCTGAGTTATTAGACATTGGTGAGCAGAGACAAACTGACAAGACATTTGATCAATCATCGTTAAAATAACAATTGAACACATACCACAGAAAAGCCAGAGATTAAGTGCAAGTAGCACTCAGATGAAACCATCAGAGTAGCTGAGTAAACAGAAAGAAACAAGGAACCTGAATGCAGATTTTGAAAAAGCATCAAAGAAAGACTGGGACCAGCTTTGCAAACAACTAAGAAGATTTGTGCAAGCCAAAAGTATTTGAATCACCATTTACTGCTCATAAAAGCATCATCAAAAACAAGCAAGGAAAAAAACTGACTGAGCAACAAGATGTCAAGAACAGAAGGGGAGAATATCCATATGAGTTGTATGCAGCAATAAAGAGGCCTGCCCTTTTCAGTATAAGGAAATGGAAATAAAACCAGGCATCTTTTTCAGGAAGAAGCCATTGCCAAACAACAATTGCCAACAACCAGGTCCCAAGTGAACCCCACAGGATTACTAAGATCCATACCACTCATACCATCACAGACTTTATTTGTTTGTTTGTTTGCTTGCTTGCTTGTTTGTTTGTTTGCTTGCTTGCTTATTTATTTATTTATTTTGTCCAATACACAATGAGAGTTTTAGTATATATATATATATATATATATATATATATCTACACATAGTAAAATACATGATGAAAGTTATAGAGGAGATACTCATAGTAAAATATATCTATGAAAGAATAGAAAAGAAGATATAGTAATAGAACATATCAATGAAAGAATAGAAGAAGAGATATAGGAATAGAAGAAAGGTATAGGAGATATAGGAGAGCAATAGGACAGGGGACGGAAGGCACTCTAGTGCACTTGTACTCGCCCCTTACTGACCTCTTAGGAATCTGGATAGGTCAACAGTAGATAATCTAAGGGTAAAGTGTTGGGGGTTTGGGGATGACACTATGGAGTCCGGTAATGAGTTCCACGCTTCGACAACTCAGTTACTGAAGTCATATTTTTTACAGTCAAGTTTGGAGCGGTTAATATTAAGTTTAAATCTGTTGTGGGCTCTTGTGTTGTTGTGGTTGAAGCTGAAGTAGCCGCCGACAGGCAGGACGTTGCAGCATATGATCTTGTGGGCAATACTTAGATCTTGTTTAAGGTGTCTTAGTTCTAGGCTTTCTAGGCCCAGGATTGAAAGTCTAGTCTTGTAGGGTATTCTATTTTGAGTGGAGGAATGAAGGGCTCTACTGGTGAAGTATCTTTGGACATTTTCAAGACAGAAAATTTACAAAACAAACACATGGTCAAAATTTTTGAAAAGAATTAGTGTTCATTCCACTGCTAAGAAAAAGGTGACTCCAAGGATTATTTCAATTACTGCCTAAATTGTCCTCGTCCCTCACGCAAGCAAGATTTTCCATAGGATTATACAACAAAGTCTGGCGCTGACCATCAAAAGGGAATTACCAGATGCTCAAGATGGCTTCAGAAGGGGTTGTGACAGTTGTGACCATATTGCAAAATCTATGCTAGCTGATAGGAAAAATCTACATCTGCTTTAATGACTACAAGAAAGTCTTTGATTGTGTCAATCATGAAAAACTGTGGAGACCTCTAAAAGACCTGGGAGTGCCAACCCATGTGGTCAAGTTGATGCATTTGCTGTATATAAATCAAGAATTCACAACGCAAACACTTTATGGAAACATTGATTGGTTCAAGATAGAAGCATGGCAAGGAGTATGGCAAGGCTTCATTCCTCCACTTTTCTTTTTCAACCTGTGTGTCAAAGTCATTACGAAGAAACTGGAACTCATAGAATTGGAGTAAAGATTAGAAGAAGGAACATCAACAATTTTCTATATGGTGATGACACAACTATCCTCTGAGAAAAGAAAGGAGGCCTGGAATATCTGTGTGCTGTCCCCAGAGACAGAGATAGTTGGACTGTATTTAGGCATGTCTCTTTAAGATATTGCATTTGGTGGAATGTAGTGAAATTGCACTCCGGGAAATATAGTTTTACATATGACCACATTTGTGTATTCCTCTTGGCTCTGACTAGGGATGAGGTGTAATTGGAGACAACATTCCAGAGGGTCTTTGTTTTCACTCACTAACCCAGCCAGCTACACCTAGAGCCTGGGTCAATTCAACCTCTTTTTACCTGCACAATGGGAAAGATTATACTGCAGAAGAATCGCATCATAACTGTGAGTTATTGTGAGAATTCCTGTAATAAAATGATCTGTGGTACCTTATTGTGCTGAGTTATCTGACTGGGAAAAGTTTATTTGTACCAGAACAATCTGATTAAAAGATTAAACAAGAAAACAAGAAATTTGGCTTCTTCATAAACATCAAGTTTATGATTACTACGAGGAATAGGAAGGTCAAAGTAACAATCAACAGTAAACGGAATAAATCATGTAAAAATTGCTTTTCCTAGGATTGCAAATTCATCAAAGCAGAGAACGCAGACCAACCATAAAGCATAAAGTTTTCTAGGTCATACAACAATGATGAACATGAATCAAGAATGGAAAAGCAAGGACATCAACATGGCAACTAAATGAAGATTAATCCACACTATTGTATTCCCATACCTATCTAAAGTTGTGAAATTGAAATGAAAAAACTAAACACGAGGAAAATTGACTTGTTTCTGCTGTAGTGTTAGAGAAGGCTCCTGAACATCTCTTGGACAGCAAAAGTGACAAATAACAAGTGAGTGTATAAACCAAACATCACTGGAAAGAAAAATGACAAAACTCCATCTTACCTATTTTGGCCATGAGATCAAACTCACAGGAAAATACAGTTATGCTCAGAACGATTAGAAGTAAAAGGAAACAGGCCTACCAAATCTCAAACCATCAAAGCCTACAGCAGCCACAGCATAAAACAATGAAAGCCATACAAGATTCCAAATGTAGAGAGAGCTGGTCCATAGAATAGCTGAGAATCAGACTTCATTGATCAGATAGCATCATCATCCCCTCCATTTGTAAACAACTTTTAATATAGAAATGCTAGAGAAGCAATTGCAATATGAAAAACTACAGTTACTCCAGTTTGAAAATAGATGATATTCTATTTAAAATATATTTCTTTGTAGAATAAATGAGAATAAAGGAAGATTCAATACAACTGTGGAATCAATATAACTGTAGCTGCTACTCAATTTTTTCCTTAAACCAATGCTATGCTCATAAAACAGACTAGCATAATGATAACACTTTAATGATTCACAAGAAAGAAAAAGCACCTGTATCAACAAGTCATCACTAAGTAAGCATAAACTAGGATTGAATTTATTAGGAAGGAGACATTTATAGATCATTTATACATATGCGGGTAGAAAATTACTTGCCAACCATTCCTTATCCTGTATATAAATTTCAGTTCCAAGATGTTCTAACACGCTCTAAGTGCAGCATAAATTAGCTGCATATACTACATATGCCTTAGAAATGAAAAAGTTGAGTGGAAATAAAAGAAAAGCCAGACTAACACTCATGGACCCCAATTAAATTTTGAAGGTCACATTTAAATAGAAAAAAGCACGTGGAGGAATATAGCCCAAACCACATATTCACCCTTCTTTTGCAACTACAGTGATCCCCCGATTATCGCGAGGGTTCCGTTCCAAGACCCCTTGCGATAATCGTAAACTCGCGATGTAGCGGCACGGAAGTAAAAACACCATCTGCGCATGCGCGTCCTGTTTTCCATGGCCGCACATGCGCAGATGGTGGAGTTTGCGTGTGGGCGGCGGGGAAGACCCCTTCGGCCGCCCAACAGCTGATCTGCTCCGCAGCGCGGCAGCAGCGAGGAGCCGAAGATGGGGTTTCCCCGTTGCCCAGGCAACGGGGAAACCCCAAGATCGCTTGCCGCTTGCCCGTTCGCCCGCCCGGCTCCTCGCTGCTGCGGCGCTGCAAGCGAGCAGCCGGGCGGGCGAACGGGCAAGCGGCAAGCGATCTTGGGGTTTCCTCTTTGCCTGGGCAACGGGGAAACCCCAAGATCGCTTGCCGCTTGCCCGTTCGCCCACCCGCCTGGCTGCTCGCTTGCAGCAGCTGAGTCCTGAAGCCAGACGGCAAAGGCGAACTTCCGCGTTTGGCTTCGGGACTCAGCTGGGAAGCGGCGCCGGGGTTTCCCCACCGCCCACGCAAACTCCTTGCTGCCGCTCACCCGCCCTTCGCCCGCCCACGCCGTTCGCTCGCGCCACTTCCCAGCTGAGTCCTGAAGCCAGACGGCAAAGGCGAACTTCCGCGTTTGGCTTCGGGACTCAGCTGGGAAGCGGCGCTGGGGTCTTACTGGCCGCCCACACAAAGGGGAAACCCCGGCTCCTCGCTGATGCCCGCCGCTCGCCCTCCCGCCAGCAAGAGGGGGAAGACCCAGGGAAGCCGCCCAGCAGCTGATCTGCCCAGGGAACGCAAACTCCACCATCTACGCATGCGTGGCCATAGAAAAAAGGGGCGCGCATGCGCAGATGGTGTTTTTACTTCCGGGTGGAAAAATCGCGATATAGCGATTAGCAATGATCGAGAGCGCGAAACTCGGGGGATCACTGTACTCACTCAAAAGTTATAGATTGATTTGAAACCTTTCAATCCATACACATTTCAACACAATGGCACTTTCCACCAAATAAATATATAAATACATTAAAAAGAAAGGCAGTTATGGATGCATGTACGGGATAGGCCACAGGCGGTATTTAAAAATACAATTGAGACTTCATTGAGTGAATTACAAAGCCTGAGAGGAATATAGTCTTATAAACAATAAAAACTAAGCTCAGTCTTATCCACAGGGAATCTAGAATCAAAATAAAGACAATCTAAACATAAACATTGCTTTTTTAAACTTTATCTTAGTGGATTGTGTCCTTTATAACAGAAAGCTGGTTGTTGATTGACAGAACATAACTGCACAAAGTCTGCCTCGGGTCTACTGCCAATCGTTTCAAATGTCATACAGAAAATCTGTTAATTTATTTCATTTTGTTCTTGGTATACCTCTCCCGATTGCAGTCTAGCCATAACCAGAGATTATGCCATCATTTCTATACTTTACAACCAACCACACCCTTGTTGAACATCAATTTTATCCACAGCTGGTCTTAGGTGACAGATGTTTCAGTTTCTTCCTTCCAATATTGTCTTGCACATCCTGTTTCTAATCCCTGATTAGCTTCTAATTCTTCACTTCTCTGTCATTCCCAGGATTTTAGAAGTGAAAACATGTGGAGGAATTATTGCATACAATCCCCCAGGGAATAACTACTTTTTATCCTCAGACTGGGAAGATCCGACTAATCTCTTTGATTCAAGCTGTTGAGATTTTGTGTTATTTAGATGTAGTTTCTAAGGGACTACTATGTTTCCCTGAAAATAAGATCCTATCTCTTTTTTTCAAAAACCTGATTGAATTTATTATCAGGAGATGTCTTATTTGGGGGGGAAACAGGATACTACTAGCTCTCAAAGCATTTTCTGATAGTTTTAAAGACTGTTAACTAATAATAAAAGCAACTTTTTGGATATAAATTAATATCAGTATTTTACATACTCATGCACACAGGACGTGATTTATATCACAATAATTGTTGCAACAATTTTTAAAGTAAATACGGTATTTGTTCCCTGATCCAGAATTGGATACAGTAGTAATACATAATCTTATGTCATTATAAAATAATAATAATAATAATAATAATAATAATAATAATAATAATAATAATAATAATAATAATAATTATTATTATTATTATTATTATTATTATTATTATTATTATTATTATTATTATTATTATTATTATTATTATTATTATTATTATTATTATTAGATTTGTATGTTGCCCTTCTCCGAAGATTCGGGGCAGCTCACAAGATACAAAAACAATAAAACAACAAATCTAATTAATTAAAAATTACTACTAAAATCCCATATATATTCAAATCAGTCAGCCAATTCATTCACAACCACACATCATATTTTATAAACCAGGGGGAGGGAGCTTGATCTAATTGCCCCATGCCTGGTGACAAAAATGAGTCTTAAGACTCTTGCGAAAGGCTAGGGGCAGTGCAAATTTCTGGAGGGAGCTGGTGCCAGAGGGCCAGGGCCATCACAGAGAAGTCTCTTCCCCTAGGCCCTGCCAGACAACATTGTCTGGCCGACGGGACCTGGAGAAGGCTGACTCTGTGGGACAGTCACTGGGATTCATGCGGCAGAAGGCCATCCTGTAAGTAATCTGGTCCTATGCCATGTAGGTTATCACCAACACTTTGAATTGTGTCCTGAAACCAAATGGCAACCAGTACAGTCCACAGAGTGTTGGAGAAACATGGGTGTATCTGGACCCATGACCGCTCGCGTGGCTGCATTCTGTACAATTTGAAGTTTCCGAACAGTCTTCAGAGGTAGCCCCATGTAGAGAACAGTGCAGTAGTCAAAATGGTTGCTTAATAACTTCTGATTGCTTCAGAATAATCTATTGAATCTGACTTTGTGATTATCATATATCAGATAAATTTGAATTAATGATTTTGATCAAGTCAATTGGAATCAGATTCAATTTGATTACTTACTTACTTACTTACTTACTTACTTACTTACTTACTTACTTACTTACTTACTTACTTACTTGATTTTTATGCCGCCCTTCTCCTTAGACTCAGGGCAGCTTACAACATGTTAGCAATAGCACTTTTTAACAGAGCCAGCCTATTGCCCCCACAATCCGGGTCCCCATTTTACCCACCTTGTAAGGATGGAAGGCTGAGTCAACCTTGAGCCGGTGATGAGATTTGAACCGCTGACCTCCAGATCTACAGTCAGCTTCAGTGGCCTGCAGTACAGCACTCAACCTGCTGTGCCACCCTGGCTCATAAATTAGCAAAAGGACCACTTTCACCTTCAAATGTCATTAAAATTGTCAAATTGTTTCAAAAGCATTCAACCAAAGTTGATTTCTGAAATACAATTTGATGTGGATTTTCCATTCAGAAGGAGACTCAGTTGACCTGAAGCTTTGAATATGTCTAACAATTTAAATGTAAAAGACTGCAGAATTGAAGAGGAAATAGAATGATAGATTCCATCCAGTTACATATGAGTGCAGGACTTAAAGATGATGAATTGCCTTAATAAAAGTCTTGTTATCCCCTTGCTGCTTGGAAATTTATGCATCAGCTTCTCAATGATGACTTGTCATATGGCAGCTTTTGTGATCATGAAAGATAGTTAACATGAACACCATTTAAAGGGCATCAGTCAGGCACAGGTGGGAAAAATCAAGTTAGCTACAGATTGCAAGGATATAAGGCATAAAAAACAGGTGGAACTAAAAAGAAGAGTTGATAATAGTAAATAGCTCAGCTTGCATCATTTATCATTTCAATCTATTTGGAAGCATAAGCAATCAATAATTAATTCAATCATGCAAACCTGGACAGTGATATAGTAAAAACATCTTTTTCGTTTGAACAAGGTAGGTGAATACTGGTTTGGATAAAATTGTTCCAAATAAAAGAACTATGTCACCTGGGAAACAGATACGTTTGGCGGTCCCCAGGGGAAGAGCCTTCTTTGTGGCGGCCCCAGCCCTCTGGAATCAACTCCCCCCAGAGATTAGAACAGCCCCCACCCTCCTGGTCTTTCGCAAATTACTTAAGACCCACCTATATCGCCAGGCATGGGGGAACTAAGACATCCTCCCCTAGGCTTTTATATTTTATGTTTGGTATGTATGTGCTGTATGGTTTTAATTGCTGGGGTTTTATATATGTTTTTTAATATTGGATTTGTTTTACTGCTATATTGTTTTATTATTGTTGTGAGCCGCCCCGAGTCTTCGGAGAGGGGCGGCATACAAGTCCAATAAATTATTATTATTAATTATTATTATTATTATACTGAATGCAAAAATGAGATTTGTAGATTGCATCAGAACACACACAAAACAACAATGTGAGATAAAGGTTTTAATATACTGTAGAAATAAATCTGAGTTTAGACTGTGAAGCCTTTATCCATTGCAGAATTCTTGTGTTTTACTTTGAGTCCCATTTCAAAGGCATATCAAGTCCCAATTCTCCCACAAGCCTGATGACCGTAACAAATGTTTCCTTTATACTACTAATGAAACCATTTTCCTTGGCCCCTCAACTGCAGACCATTTTGCACAACAAAAAGCCAAAAGTTTATGTGGGTTTGTAACTTTACAAGTATTAGGTTACATTGATCTAGAATTACTGCTGCAGCTTACAGAGAAATGTGCAATCAGTAGTTTCAAGTGCAAGATTCCTTTTCACTTTCAGCTGTGAAATTGATTCAGTTCTTAAGGCTCTTAAACTGTCAGGTTTCTGCTGAGATATTCAATAAACAGTCCTTGGCTGTTGTTCTTCCCATCCACCCCCACAATCAAGTTCTTTGGGAAATACTCTGCTTAACACAGGAAGTAACATTTGTAGAAAAAATGGATAGCATTCCAGAAAGCCTTATTCATTGTATCTAAAAGGAAATGGGTAAAACTCCAAAAAGTCATCTCTGTACAAGGTGCTTTTTTTTTTAATGTGAAAAAGAGCATAGGGAAACTCAGTTCTTTAAATAAGAGTGTTTAGGTTTCAGAAAATATAAATGTTAACTTTTTGCTTTTTAAATTAATCTTAGTGTACTAATTTCAACTATTTCAACTATTTTGTGCACACTCTTCAATTTGTGAGCAAGGCTAGGTAATGAGTAGTGATGGGTGAACCCAACGGTGTTCGGGTTCCGCAAGTTCGGACGAACTTTACGCAAAATTCATCCGAACCCAAACTGGACCCAAACCCGAACCCTAACAGGGAATCCCAACAAGAGATTCTGGGGGCGGAGCTTTGACGTCACGTATATCAGCAGGTTGCTAAGGATGCCAAGGTGATCACTTCCTGGATTCCATGGAATCCAGGAAGTGATCACCTTGGCGTCCTTAGCAACCTGCCAGTGACGTCAAAGCTCCGAACGCTGAACACAACCCTGAACTTTGCCCGAAGTTTCAAAAAATTTCAGGTTTGTGTTCAGCATACCGAACACCGCAAAATTTGGTACGGACCCGAATTGTGCGGGTTTGGTTCGCCCATCACTAATAATGAGGTCTAATTTATTATTTAATTTTTTTAAATTACCAAGACAAAATTGTTAAATAATTGTGCACAAAATAGTTTTAGCCCAATACATTTTAGTGTATATAATATAAAGATTGCCAATGTTTAATTACAATTACCAGAATTCCCACCTAACATACTGCATTTGTAATCTAAATACAGAGCAAGGCTAGGCTGGCATATTTTTACAGATTATTGTCTTGAATTACAAGGCCTATATGTACATATTCATGCCAAACCTGCATAAATACACAGCTGATATTCAAACAACATGTATAGGGTCTGGATAATGACAACATAACATAATATCCTAAAAAAAATAATTTCCTATGAAAAGTTGACTAGATATTTCACAATTAACATTGACATGTCAATAAACAAACACCTCTAACAAACATAGATATCTATGTGCCATGCTGGGATATGAGACCAAGGTATTTCAGGTTAAGATAATGTTCATGCTACATCAGCATAAACAGCCACACCATTCAACTAGAACTTAGTTTTTTAAGAGTAGCTGCTGGGATTAATTAGTTATTATTTTACTGGGATTACATTAATTAATTGGGATTAATTAATTATTATTTTACTGGGATCATAGGTACTGTGATTAATTAATTATTATTTTACTGGGATTAATTAATTATTATTTACTGGGATTAATTAATTATTATTTTACTGGGATCATGAATGACTGAGGAACTTTTTTTGTTAGTTTAGGAACTGAGAGAAGTCCATTGCATGCAGATATTTGTTGCTTCATTTTATAGGTAAAAAATTAAAGCTAAATCATTTCTTCTGACCCCTGATCCATTTTTGTAAATGTATTGTGAAATGAGTACAGTGTGGAAAAGTATTTCTCAATCTTGGCAACTTTAAAATATTTGGGCCTTGACTCCCGGAATATCCCAATGATGCTGGTTGGGGAATTTTTGGCATTAAAATCCACACATAGTAGAATTGCCAAGATTGAGTTGTCTGAGGAATACTGGGAGTTGAAATCAATACATCTTAAAATTGTTGAGAAAGATGAAGAAACATTGGTATGGATATACAGTGTGTCACAGTGATTTGGGTATCTGATTTAAATTAAATTAACCTAAATAAAAACCCAAACTAACTATAAAATAGGCACATATTTACTGTGGTTCATTCAGTTATTATAAATTGCTTATAGAGTGTCCTTATTCTGATTTACTGCTTAGCAAAAACAAAAGGCAGGTACATACTAACTCCGAGACCGCCTTCTGCTGCACGAATCCCAGTGACCGATTAGGTCCCACAGAGTGGGCCTTCTCCGGGTCCCGTCAACTAAACAATGTCGATTGGCGGGCCCCAGGGGAAGAGCCTTCTCTGTGGCGGCCCCGACTCTCTGGACCCAGCTCCCCCCTACCCTCCTTGCCTTTCGTAAACTTCTCAAAACCCACCTTTGTCATCAGGCATGGGGGAACTGAGATATTTCCCCTGGGCCTATATAATTTATGTATGGTATGTTTGTATGTATATCTTTTTAATAATGGTTTTTTTAAAAATATTTTAAATTGTAAATTATTAGATTTGTCATGAACTGTTCTATTGTGTTGTGAGCCGCCCCGAGTCTATGGAGAGGGGTGGCATACAAATCTAATAAATAAATAAATAAATAGATAGATAGATAGATAGATAGATGGATAGATAGATAGATAGATAGATAGATAGATAGATAAATAAATAAATAAATAAATAAACAAAAAAATAAATAAACAAAAAAAATAAAAAATAAAAAATAAAAAATAAAAAATAAAAAATAAAAAATAAAAAACAAAAAACAAAAAACAAAAAACAAAAAACAAAAAACAAAAAACAAAAAACAAAAAACAAAAAACAAAAAACAAAAAACAAAAAACAAAAAACAAAAAACAAAAAACAAAAAATAAATAAAGATTTAATAAAGATTTGACATATCTGGGGGGGTTTTTGGTTCAGAAAACCAAACTAGCATAGGGATTCTTACTATTCAGTAGTACTTCCTGTCTATTTGGGTAGCAATTTATTTATTTTTCAAGGAGTCTAAAAGCATGACATGTCATTTGAGAGGAGGGGGAGAGACGGAAAAGGAAAGAAAGTGGATAGAGAGTTTAGGCCTCCTGAGAAAAGAGTTCTATTTTAGATGAGTCAAGAAATCTCTGCTAAGAAGGAATGTTATGGAAAACATAAACATTCCTTGTTTTCCTTTCTCTATTCACTAAGATTTCCTGGAAGCTGCAATTTCCTTTCTTTAATCAGACAAACAATAAAAGCATGTGGCTCTCAGAGCTGAAATAGGTTGAATGTAAATATTGTGCCATGAATACAGTAGCTATACACAGACCAGTAACAAAAGAAGGTGAATGTTACAATAGACAAAGAAATAGAAGAACTTGACAAGCCTTGTAAAAAAAACAGCAAGCATGTGGATAAGCTTGTTTGCCTGGAGACAGCAGAACAAAGCAGATTGAGAATGCTACATTTTCAATTATTGACCTACTGTTATTTTCTGAGGACATCAGCAAGTCTTTAACATTTATGATGCTTTCCAAAACCCCTTTCACGTCTGCTTAGCAGGTTGTGGATGTATGCCTTTGCCACCAAATCACCCTTGTCTGTGTTGGCTGCTTGTTTTCAACAGGGCAAAAAACTTTAGCTCACAGGAAGAAATATGACCAAATGCATCCTTATCATTATCATTATCAAGACCACACTGAAGCTTCTTCTGTAAATCACTTTTATATTTCCACACACAGGGAACTGCAATCAACCTCGTGAAAAAGGTCTTTAGGTTATTTTTGCAAGCTCAGATGAACTCATCTCATAAAACGATGTATTTCAAGAGTCTGACCTTGGGCTTCAAAGTAATGCAGATTGGAGAGCTGGTGGCAGGTAATTTCCTTCCAGTGCAAAGGCAAAGAAGGGCTGCAGAACTTTAGTATCAAAAGCATTAGCATTGTGAAACCTGCACAGTATTATTTTGATTTTGATCCTCAAATTTTTTTTTTTACTGAAAATATTATAGAAACAGAAAGAGAAGTTGGAAATGTGTATATGATCAATCAAGGAGACTGTCGGGTCCTCACAAGGTTTCAAGGGTAAGAATAGAATAGAATAGAATAGAATAGTTTAATTCTAGTCAGAAAACATTAAAATGAAATTTTATTGCATTCATCTTTCAAAAGATGAATTCATCTTTCATGGCACCGGACCAGATTATCTCAGGGACCGCCTTCTGCTGCACGAATCCCAGCGACCAGTTAGGTCCCACAGAGTGGATCTTCTCCGGGTCCCGTCAACTAAAGAATGTCGCTTGGCGGGACCCAGGGGAAGAGCCTTCTCTGTGGCGGCCCCGGCCCTCTGGAACCAACTCCCCCCAGAGATTAGAATTGCCCCCACCCTCCTTGCCTTTCGTAAGCTGCTTAAAACCCACCTCTGCCGTCAGGCATGGGGGAATTGAGACCCTCTTCCCCCTAGGCCTTTACAATTCTATGCATGGTATGTATGCATGTATGTTTGGGGTTTTTTTTATATTAATGGGC
This sequence comes from Erythrolamprus reginae, assembly GCF_031021105.1. Classification (NCBI taxonomy): domain Eukaryota; kingdom Metazoa; phylum Chordata; class Lepidosauria; order Squamata; family Dipsadidae; genus Erythrolamprus; species Erythrolamprus reginae. The sequence goes on along the minus strand of NC_091956.1, from coordinate 61,003,116 downwards.
TTTTAATTATTTCTAACATCAGACTACTATTGTACACTGCTTTATTGTTGCTGTTAGCCGCCCCGAGTCTCCGGAGAGGGGCGGCATACAAATCCAATAAATAGATAGATAGATAGATAGATAGATAGATAGATAGATAGATAGATAGATAGATAGATAGATAGATAGATAGATAGATAAATAAATAAAATGTGGCTCCTGAACCTTCTGCACATCACATTTTTGCCCTTCGTGGCTCCCAGAAGCACTCTGCAGAGGTCCGCGTAACCTGTTTTTCCCCAAAAATTTACACCTTTTTGGACTAACAAGCCTTCTGCACACACATTTTCAGCCTCGTTAGCCCCTAGTTGCTCCCTGGCTCTACAGACCAAAAATGGCTTCAATTTTGGCAAAAAAACAGAATACGCAATTTGCTGGCCTGTTTTTGGCCAGCAGATTGCTTCTGGGGACTTGGTAGGGCAAAAATGTGACATACAGAAGCCAAAAAGTATTTTTCCTTGTTTTCTTCTTTCAAATCCAGAAGTACTCTGCAGGCCAAAAATGGGCATGTTTTGAGAAAAAATGTGATGCGCAGAGGACTCGGGAGGCCAAAAACATGTTTTTCTTGTTTTCTTCTTCTAAATCTATGTGCATCTTGTAGTCTGGTATGTCTTATAGTCCAAAAAAATATGATAAATTAGAAGGCAGGCTCTTGGTTTCTTTCTAGAGAAAGCAAAAAGCAATGAAACAATCAGAAGACCACCCTAAACAAGAATGCTTAATAAAATAAATATTCATTTATTTCAGTTCAACAGTAAAACCAGCTCAGGACCAAACTGTTAATATATTGGATTATTGAACTGTTAATAAATTGGATTATTGAACAAACAACATTATTAAAACAATTGTGGTTCACCTTGCAAGAAGGGTAATACAATGCACTTCATCTAAGATGCTTAAATATAAATCACCAACAATCTTTCTTAGTTAGAACATAATAAAGAACTAAGAATTCAAAGGAACATTACTCCTTTTTGCAGTAGTATAAAATTAGCATTTATTCCTATGAAGTGGATGGGAAAATTATTTTGGTTCACTTTAATCAAGGCACAAGGATTGCAATCATTTGTTATTGCTTGTAATCAGAAGTCAGAATCAAAACATAATTGATTACAAGGAATAAAATATAAGGAATAAAATAATCAAAGGAAAACTGTTCAGTTTTATACTGCTCAGGAAAAAAAATCAAATAATTTAAATGTTAAAGAAGTCACTTTATGGTTCATTAAGTCAGGAACATCAAAGGTAGGAATACAATATATAGATCTGCCTCCTACTTCTTCATTTTCCTATGAGGAAACATTTTTAAAAATAATATACTATATAGGCAATACATGGGTTATCATATATTTTCTAATACTGTATCATTATATATAAGCATCATTCCTGGATAATAAGGAACTGATCTTTTTTTTTAAAATAGTAATCATGACAACTTGATAACAGATTAGAGAAAAATACACAATCCTTGGATATATCTTATTTTATAGACTTCTACAAAATCTTGTGATTTTATAATTGTGAAATGCTAAGCTGAGAAAAAACTATCAGGAGCAAACCTGTTATCAGCCACTACCTACAACAAGGTCGAGCTGGCACATAAATAGAAAACAATATAGCAGATGTTTTGGGAGCTCCAAACATGAAAACAGAAGTATGCTGGCAAGCAACTTCTGTGTCAGAATTAGAAAATCAGATATACTAATCAGGAACTGTAAGCAATAAAACCGAACGAACAGCTGGTGGTTGTTTTTGACACCCCCTTAGGTAAAATACTCCTATACTCCATCTTACTCCAAAATAATATTGTTGATGCAGATAACTGAGTGATGAAGAAATCTGGCATCAATTCAGAGATGCATAGTTTTCTTGGTTTGTGATTGTATTTATGGTGCTGTCATGTCTTGTCAAAAAAACAGAAAAAAATAAATGAAAATGTATACAGCATTCTGCTTCAAATAGCAGGCAGACACAAAATTCGAGGAAAACATTGTCACCACCTCCCTTTAAATCTTAATTTTCATCCAGCTATTATAGCAATAGCATTTAGACTTATATACCTCTTCTTAGTGCTTTACAGCCTTCTCTAAGCCTTCTCTAAGCGGTTTACAGAATCAGCACATTGCCCCCATTTTACTCACCTGGGAAGGCTGGGTCAACCTTGAGACAATGGTGAGATCTGAACTGTTGAACTACAACTAGCAGTTAGCTGAAGTAGCCTGCAGTGCTTCGCTCTAACCGTAGTGCCAGCCCTGGCCCTTATGATTATGAATATAATTATGATTAATGCTGCTTGATAAATCTGTCCTCTATATACTATCTAATTTCATTTTAAATTATTAAACGTTATAGCATCATTCACATATTGTGTAATATCCTATATGACTAATATTTTTGATGAGTGATTCTAATAAAATGTAAGGAAGCACTGAAGGTCATAACTGTTTGTGTGTCATGCAGTTTGCCTTACAACAGCCTTAAAATAGCTGCTATCCTCAATGAAATAGAAAATGCTGTCCTGTCACTAGTGCTGAAGCAGTATACAACTTCTAATCTTGTGAGTTTCCACACATTATTTTATTTTATTTTATTTATTCATTTGTCCAATACACAATACATATGGAAGAGAATAGACATGAAGTAATATATAAAAAGATAATATGTAAAAATAGAGGAGAAGATATATGAAAGGAAGAAAATATATATGATATATGAGATAAAGGAAAGACAATTGGACAGGGGACGAAAGGCACACTAGTGCACTTATGTACGCCCCTTACTGACCTCTTAGGAACCTGGAAAGGTCAATCGTGGAGAGTCTAAGGGAGAAATGTTGGGGGTTAGGGGTTGACACTATTGAGTCCGGTAATGAGTTCCACGCTTCGACAACTCGATTGTTAAAGTCATATTTTTTACAGTCAAGTTTGGAACGGTTAATATTAAGTTTGAATCTGTTGCGTGCTCTTGTGTTGTGTTAACCTGGAAGAAGTTTTGTTCAGTGCTGCAACTATCAAGATATCATAAGTTAGCTTTGTATTAGCATACAATCCTGTATTTTATTCATTTAATTATCAGAACTATCCCTTTTAATATTCTTGGTAATTGATTGAAATCTACAAAAGAGTCTGAGTGGTCCCAGCAGTGGTTTACAGCAGAAGTGAGGACTTAGCCTTAATCCCTAACAAATGCCCAGGTATGATGAAGTTGAATAATTGAATCAGAGCCGGGGTGGCGCAGCAGGTAGAGTGCTGTACTGCAGGCCACTGAAGCTGACTGTAGATCTGAAGGTCAGCGGTTCAAATCTCATCACCATCTCAAGGTTGACTCAGCCTTCCATCCTTCTGAGGTGGGTAAAATGAGGACCCGGATTGAGGGGGCAATAGGCTGGCTCTGTTAAAAAGTGCTATTGCTAACATGTTGTAAGCTGCCCTGAGTCTAAGGAGAAGGGCGGCATAAAAATTGAATAAATAAATAAAATAAATAAATAAATTACCTTGAGAAATACCGTATATGTTTCCCACTTCTATCTAGAACACAGGTGTCAAACTCAATTGTGTCATGTGACATATCATGATGTATCATGATGATTTTTTGCCTTTATGGAGCTTGGATGGGTGGGGCCTGTGCATGATCTAGTAGATCTTTTCTACTAGATACTGTATGTAGATAATCTATTATTGAACCATCTATCAAACTATCTACCTCCAATGAGGTTGTTTCTTAATTCATAATTAATAACAATTAGAATCCTATTTCCACATTAAGCTATTCTGAATTTTACCATGTTGAATCAGGAGATTCTAGCCCCTTCCCAACAGCCACAATTCATTTTTTTGACTGCTAGACATTTGATATAATTGTTCCACACATGAAACCAATATCATGAAAGCCGCTACGAGTCTACGGAGAGGGGCGGCATACAAATCTAATATATTATTTGTTGTGGTTATCTCTGGCCCTGCTCCTGCCCCAAGGACTGTGGATGTGGGGGAGACATCCACATGCTGCAGGCCTGTTTTGCCCCCAGTGGAATCTGCTGATGAAGGCTCCTCTGACCAAGAAGACATGAGTGACAGGGAGGAGGGGAATGGGGCAGACAGCTCAGAAGGAGATCAATTATATAGCTCCTCCTTGGATTCAGAACAAGAGCTAATGATACAGCCACGCATGCAGAGAGCGATGCATAGGCAAAAACAACTGAGAGATTATTATCAAAGAAAATGAGGCCACCTGTGATTGGGTGGGGCTGTGGTAATTAGTGAGACTGCTATAAATAGCAGCCTGTGGGTTTGGCCATTGTGGAGGATTATCTGATTGTTGTGTTTCGTGCCTGCTTTGCTGACTTTGACATTTGTGTGCTGATTTTTCCGGGCTTTGAAACTAAACCAGGGCAAAGTGTGTTTCACTTTGTGAAAGAATAAGGACTGTGAATTGCCTCACAGCTGCAAGCTAAGTATCACAGAACTGATAAGGGACTTGTACAAATTACCAGTTTGTTTGGAGACAAGTGCTCTTTGCTATACAAAAAGAGTGCTCTGTTTATTTGCATTTTTCGGTATAAAGAACATTGTTTTGAATTTTCAAACGTGTGTGTGTCTGAAATTGTATCTGTGCATTTTTGGGAGGATTCTACCAGAGAGCTCGACAGAACAATTATTATTATTATTATTATTATTATTATTATTATTATTATTATTATCATCATCATCATCATCATCATCATCGTCAGATTCATGTAACAATGATTTGCCTGATTAAGAAAGTTTCTTTATCTTTATTTCCATGTACCATCTACCAAGATCAAATCTGAAAATATAACAGTGTAAAATATTCTACATATGGAAAACCCAACAGAAGGTACGCTACATTTGAAAACCCTGTAAGTAAATAAATTATTGTATATGAAATCCTATTGGGCTCATACTAGTAGAGAGAATCTGAGTAATCAGTAATGATTTTGTTTGTCACAAACTCTATGATTTTCCTTCCATTAATGTTCCACATGTACCTCTCTACACAATTCATTTTTCATACCAAAGCGTGGTTCCATCTTCAGAGATACAGTATTTATAAGCATTTTAAGATTAAACTGGTCCCTTGAGAAGAAGACACAAAATACATATGGCTCTTCGAAAATTTTGCAAAGCATTGCAATAGTATGTGGTAGACTTTAAGAGAAACCCTTCCACCCTTCCACCTCTCACAATACTAGACAACACAGTATTAACAGTAGAGACCTTCAAATTTCTAGGTTCTATCATATCTCAAGACCTAAAATGGTCACCTAACATCAAAAACATCATCAAAAAAGCACAACAAAGAATGTTCTTTCTGCGCCAGCTCAGGAAGCTCAAACTGCCCAAGGAGCTGCTGATACATCATTGAGTCTGTCATCTGCACCTCTATAACTATCTGGTTTGGTGCTGCAACCCAACAGGACTGACACAGACTTCAGAGGATAATCAGAACTGCAGAAAAAAACAATTGCTGCCAACCTGCCTTCCATTGAGGACCTGTATACTGCACGAGTCAAAAAGAGGGCGGGGAAAATATTTACTGACCCCTCACATCCTGGACACAAATTGTTTCAACTCCTACCCTCAAAACATCGCTACAGAGCACTGCACACCAAGACAACTAGGCACAAGAACAGTTTTTTTTCCGAACACCATCACTCTACTAAACAAATAATTCCCTCAACACTGTCAGACTTTCTACTAAATCTGCACTTCTACTAATTTTTCTCATCATTCCTATCACCCATTTCCTCCCATGTTGACTGTATGACTGTAACTTGTTGCTTATATCCTAAGATTTTTATTAATATTGCTTCTTCATTGCTTATTTGACCCCATGACAATCATTAAGTGTTGTACCACATGATTCTTGACAAATGTATATTTTATTTTATGTACGCTGAGAGCATATGTACCAAGACAAATTCCTTGTGTGTCCAATCATACTTGGCCAGAGATACCTCTCAAATAACAGCAGAGGTACTGGTAGACATTTGGGGCGACCCATGAGAGACCGGGGGTGTCGTGGAGGTGAGAAAGCTGATAACAACGACAGTGGCAAAGAGAAAACCTGGGACGACAGAGGACAGAGTTTATACTCAGGACTGTTTGTCCTACTAATAACATCATACATCCCTCAGACTCACCTTTTTAGACTGGATGATATCTATATGAACTTGGCTTAATTGATTAATTAACTGACCAGTTGAAATATCTTCTACCTATATATTTATTTTTATTACTTATATTTATCTATATTTTTAATAATTAATATTTTAATAATATGAACTATTAGTTTTATATTAACTCTTTTTAATTAAATTATTGTGGGGATTTTTAAGTGGATGGGAGGATGGTAGTGATGGCATGAATGAATGGGACTATTTTAGTAATTATTGGAATGAATGGAATACTGTGAATGAAAATGAATGGGAGGGGAGTGATAGATGGAATGGAGTGGGTGGGAGGGATTATAATATGTATGGAATGAATGAATATGACATGAATGGAATTTTTGGCACACCTGACGCTGGAGGGGCAGGAGGGGAGGGGACACTTATCTCTGGGGTGGCAGAGGGTCAAAATATCCCAGTCTTGCTGGGGAGAGGCAGGTATGGCGGAAGCCATGGAGCTAGCCGTTCCAGGGGAAGGAGGAATCGCTGCTTAGTAGCGATCCCTTCTTCAGGCTCCATGAGCTTAACTCAAAGCACTGGTGATGAGTGTAATTCTGGCCCTGGGCTCAAGTTGTTGCTACTCAATGCCAGGTCGGTGGTAAATAAAGCTCTCCTCATCCGGGATCTGATCCTGGATGAGGAGGCCGACCTGGCTTGTGTGACCGAAACCTGGCTGGGCCCGGAGGGAGGAGTTCCTCTCTCTGAAATTTGCCCAGCTGGGTTTCGGGTATGGCACCAACCTCGACCCCAGGGAAGGGGGGGAGGAGTGGCTATTATAGCCAGGGAGAGTCTTGGCCTGCGTAGGCTCATTGCTCCAGAGGTTGCGGGTTGCGAGTCCCTCCTGGTGAAGTTGGACTTAGGGGTTCAGGTGGGCTTGTTACTCACGTACCTGCCTCCCAGCTGCGTGTCAACAGCCCTGCCTGTGCTGCTCGAGGAGGTGGCCGGGCTGGCGGTGGAGTTCCCCGGACTTATCGTCCTGGGGGACTTCAATCTGCCGTCGCTCGGCGGTTCCTCTGGACTGGCACAGGAGTTCATGGCCACCATGACAGCCATGGACCTGACTCAAGTAGTTCAGGGTCCGACTCACGAGGGTGGGCACGCACCCGATATGATATTCCTCTCTGAGCAACTGAGTAATGATCTGAGATTAAGGGGCTTAGAAGTGCTGCCTTTGTCGTGGTCAGATCATTTCCTACTGCGGCTTAACTTCCTGGCTCCAATCCTTCCCCGCAGGGAGGCGGAACCAATTAGGAGGTTCCGCCCCAGACGCCTGATGGATCCAGAAGGCTTCCAGATGGCGCTTGGGGTTATTCCAGATACACTTGTCCACAGTTCGGCAGAGTCTCTTGCTGAGGCCTGGAACAAGGCTGCAGGGGAGGCTCTTGACCGGATTGCGCCGTTGCGACCTCTCCGCGGCACTAGACCCCGTAGAGCTCCATGGTTCAACGAGGAGCTCCGGGTGTTGAAGCGCCAGAAGAGACGTCTGGAGAAGCGATGGAGGAAGAGTAAGTCCGAATCCGATCGAACACTTGTAAGAGCTCATATTAAGACTTACAAAGTGGCGCTCAAGGCGGCAAGATGCGCGTATCATGCCGCCTTGATTGCATCAGCGGAATCCCGCCCGGCCGCTCTGTTTAGGGTAACCCGCTCCCTTCTTAATCAGAGGGGAGTTGGGGAGCCCTTGCAGAGTAGTGCCGAGGATTTTAACACGTTTTTTGCTGATAAAATCGCCCGGATCCGAGCAGACCTCGACTCCAATTGTGAAACAGAGTCGACTGACAATGAGTCAGTCGAGGTGACTGGGGCTAAACGTCTTTGTCCATCTGTCTGGGGGGAGTTTGACTTGGTGACACCTGATGAAGTGGACAAGGCCATTGGAGCTGTGAGTTCCGCCACCTGTTTACTGGATCCGTGTCCCTCTTGGCTGGTTTCGGCCAGTCGAGGGGTGACACGGAGCTGGGTCCAGGAGATTGTCAACGCCTCCTTGGGGAGGGGGTCCTTTCCGCCACTTTATAAGGAGGCGGTTGTGCGCCCCCTCCTCAAGAAGCCTTCCCTGGACCCAGCCGTGCTTAATAACTACCGTCCAGTCTCCAACCTTCCCTTCATGGGGAAGGTTGTCGAGAAGGTGGTGGCACTTCAACTCCAGCGGTCCTTGGATGAAGCCGATTATCTAGGTCCTCAGCAGTCTGGATTCAGGCCCGGCTACAGCACGGAAACTGCTTTGGTCGCGTTGATGGATGATCTCTGGCGGGCCCGGGACAGGGGCTTGTCCTCTGTCCTGGTGCTCCTTGACCTCTCAGCGGCTTTCGATACCATCGACCATGGTATCCTTCTGCGCCGGCTGGAGGGGTTGGGAGTGGGAGGCACTGTTCTTCAGTGGTTCTCCTCCTACCTCTCCGGTCGGTCGCAGTCGGTGTTAGTGGGGGGTCAGAGGTCGACCCCGAGGTTTCTCCCTTGTGGGGTGCCTCAGGGGTCGGTCCTCTCCCCCCTGCTATTTAATATCTACATGAAACCGTTGGGTGAGATCATCCAAGGGCATGGGGTGAGGTATCATCAATATGCCGATGATACCCAGTTGTACATCTCCACCCCATGTCCAGTCAACGAAGCAGTAGAAGTGATGTGCCGGTGCCTGGAGGCTGTTGGGGCCTGGATGGGTGTCAACAAACTCAAACTCAACCCAGACAAGACGGAGTGGCTGTGGGTCTTGCCTCCCAAGGACAATTCTATCTGTCCGTCCATTACCCTGGGGGGGGAATTATTGACCCCCTCAGAGAGGGTCCGCAACTTGGGCGTCCTCCTCGATCCACAGCTCACATTAGAAAAACACCTTTCAGCTGTGGCGAGGGGGGCGTTTGCCCAGGTTCGCCTGGTGCGCCAGTTGCGGCCCTATTTGGACCGGGAGTCATTGCTCACAGTCACTCATGCCCTCATCACCTCGAGGCTCGACTACTGTAACGCTCTCTACATGGGGCTACCTTTGAAAAGTGTTCGGAAACTTCAGATCGTGCAGAATGCAGCTGCGAGAGCAATTATGGGCTTCTCCAAGTATGCCCATATCACTCCAACACTCCGCAGTCTGCATTGGCTGCCGATCAGTTTCCGGTCACAATTCAAAGTGTTGGTTATGACCTATAAAGCCCTTCATGGCACCGGACCAGAATATCTTCGGGACCGCCTCCTGCCGCACGAATCCCAGCGACCGGTTAGGTCCCACAGAGTTGGCCTTCTCCGGGTCCCGTCGACTAAACAATGTCGTCTGGCGGGACCCAGGGGAAGAGCCTTCTCTGTGGGGGCCCCGACCCTCTGGAACCAGCTCCCCCCTGAGATTAGGATTGCCCCCACCCTCCCTGCCTTTCGTAAACTCCTTAAGACCCACCTTTGCCGTCAGGCATGGGGGAACTAAAACACCTCCCCCTTGCCCATGTTGTTTTGTTGATTGACTGACTGTGTGCCTGTTTTTTATATATACTGTTTTTTTATGAGATTATTAATTTCAATTGGAATCTGGATGGGTGGGCATTGGATTTGGTATTGTGTACTGTACTGTTTTTTATTATTGTTGTGAGCCGCCCCGAGTTTGCGGAGAGGGGCGGCATATAAATCCAATAAACCTAAACCATAAACCTAAACCAATAAAATTCTATTCTTTTCTATTCTGGAAACTAGACCACTTCTTTCCATGGAAAATTCTATTGTACAATTAAAATCCTCGATATTAATAAAGCTTATGCACATTCAGTCTTTTGATTCTTCTGAAAGTGAGAGTTCATCTTTTTTAGAGATAAGGAGTTTTGACTTCTTCCCCCTTCTTCTGTGGGAAAATGATCCGCTCATAATATCACATGTAAAGCTTTAAATTAGTAAAATAAATATAGCAGTGACTCTTGATGCAGTTTACTCACAGCTGTCTCTTAATTCCCATGAGGCTTTCATGAGAACATAGCATAGGCCCCCATGTGAAAAAATGCAAGTTGCCAAAAAAACAGCTTGGTGGGCAAAATTCGTTTATAATTGAACATAAAAACATAGTATAAAGCAGCCTTTCTTTACTGTTTCTTTTTACAAGATTTTTCAAAGGTTACTGCTGCTCCATTGTCAGTGATAATTTACATGCCAATTTTAATGTTCAGTGTGCTAAATGCTGTTGTTTGTTTTCAGCTAAGCTTGTTAGGAGGTTTAACCAAATGATTTCTGTTTTTCCTCTGATTTTCTTCAAGCTTTAATAAATCAGAACCTTAGAATGTTTCTATGTGAAGGTGAAATAATGAGACTTGTGGGGTTTTTTAAAAAAACACACACACTTGTTTAAATTAATTTCTGATTCATTGATATGCAACATTTAGCTCGTATTTAAAATCAAACCTATAAAGTCACTTTACAAATACACAATGGTTTTGAAGAATTATATCTCACTAAAATGTTCTGCAATTAATAATAAGCTCTATATTTTTATGAGTGATTTTTTAAAATATTTTTTCAAGCACTATATTATGTATGAATGATTTACTATATTTTAATAAATGGCCTCTTGTTTTGCTAAAGTTTAATGATGTATTACAAACACTTATGTTAAGATTCTCTTGAGTTAGATTATTTGATCATCATGAATATTCTCACATATATACATATACATATACATATACATACACATACACATACATATACACATATACATGTTTTCGTAGATTTTCCCTGACATGGGAAAAGACCCAAATACATGAAGACCTACAACATAAACATAAACATAAACATAAACATAAACATAAACATAAACATAAACATAAACATAAACATAAACATAAACATAAACATAAACATAAACATAAACATAAACATAAACATAAACATAAACATAAACATAAACATAAACATAAACATAAACATAAACATAAACATAAACATAAACATAAACATAAACATAAACATAAACATAAACATAAACATAAACATAAACATAAACATAAACATAAACATAAACATAAACATAAACATAAACATAAACATAAACATAAACATAAACATAAACATAAACATAAACATAAACATAAACATAAACATAAACATAAACATAAACATAAACATAAACATAAACATAAACATAAACATAAACATAAACATAAACAAACACAAACACAAACACAAACACAAACACAGGATTAGAGATATAGATATAGATATAGATATAGATATAGATATAGATATAGATATAGATATAGATATAGATATAGATATAGATATAGATACCCCAGTATAATGTTGCAGAATTCAATCTGGGTTGATCGTTGTAACCAGGTTTTTTTCTCCTTCTTCTGAGCTTTTGGACTCATGCTGGAACCTATCTTCAGGAAATATTGTTAGAGAGAAGCTCCCTGAAGATGGGCTCCAGCAAGAGGTCTGAAAGTTTGGAAGGCAAAATCTCTGGTTCCAGTGACCCAGATTGCATCATGAATATTATTGAATTTGGATAGCACTTGAGCAAAGAAGGTGCTGTCATCATCATTATCAATCATCATAATTGATAATTGCCTATGTACATGTCTGGTCATACTTTAGGTTACGTTGGATTTATTAAATGGATTTATTCATTGAATTGTTATTTGATCCTGTTAATAAATTTGAAAAAAAAATCACTATAAATACTAGAGCAATTCTTTTCTACCTTTGAATAAACATGGACATTACTGTTATTTAAGGATTATATATGTTTGAGAAACAACCAAGGACATAACTTTTTAAAATGCATTCAATGAATAGAAACTCTTGATAAATGAGCACTTCCACCCCATTCATCTCTGAAATACTGAATTGCATGCAATGAATAACATACTTGTAGTAAAATATCTGACCTTTACTAATCTCATAAAGTTAAACAAGGGCAGACCTGGGTAATATCAGTATGGTATGTCACCTGGAACTATACGGATTCTGTAGATTCAAGTGGAAAATGGAACAGAAAGCCACAGATTAAGATAATATGGGGGGGAACGCTATGGGGTAGCTAAAATGTAGCTCCACCCCAGAGCACCCAATTTGCACTGAAAAATATTGAAAGAAAATGCAGGGCATCCTGCATAAGCCACGCTCATGGTTTGGTAGTAAAAATTTTGGTAGCCCTTCACTGGATAATAGCAACTGTTCTCATATCATTCCCCTGGTGGAATCTGCTGATGAAGGCTCCTCTGACCAAGAAGACATGAGTGACAGGGAGGAGGAGAATGGGGTAGACAGCTCAGAAGGAGATCAATTATCTAGCTCCTCCTTGGATTCAGAACAAGAGTTAATGATACAGCCACGCATGCGGAGAGCGATGCATAGGTAACAACAACTGAGAGATTATTATCAAATAAAATGAGGCCACCTGTGGTTGGGTGGGGCTGTGGTAATTAGTGAGGCTGCTATAAATAGCAGCCTGTGGGTTTGGCCATTGTGGATGATTATCTGATCTTTGTGTTTCGTGACTGCTTTACTGACTTTGACTTTTTGTGCGCTGATTTTTCCCTGCTTTGAAACTAAAGCAGAGCAAAGTGTGTTTCACTGTGTGAAAGAAGGACTGTGAATTACCTCACAGCTGCAAGCTAAGTATCTCAGAACTGATAAGGGGCTTGTACAAATTACCAGTTTGTTTGGAGACCAGTGCTCTTTGCTATATCAAAAGAGGGCTTAGTTTAAGTGAATTTTCATTATAAAGAACATTGTGTTGAATTTTCAAACGTGTGTGTGTCTGAAATTTGTACCTGTGAATTTTTGGGAGGAGTCTACCAGAGAGCCCGACAGAACAATTGGTGAGGAAAAAAATGGATAAAATCAGCAGGATTTATCTTCAAAATGAACTTTTGTTTCCTAAAAGAGACAATGCATTGACAGGTCTTGCAGATTTTCATTCTCAATGAATGAAATTCATTGCACCAAATTCTTATGTTTATTGGCCTTTTCTGAAACCAAGCAGCATCTTAGAACCACAACCCTCTCTAGATTTCAGGAAGGAATCATTAAACCCACAGAAGTAGATCTATAATTACAACAACTTCGTCTTGTTTAATATGTACCTAAAGTCAATTATCATTTGTTGTCTTTATTTTAATGGGCTTGGAGAGTTAAAGTTTAATAACATTTATTAGCCCTAGACATTTGTAAGAGTGCCATTTGTTCATTAGTGTATTTGTAAGACATGAACACAGACTATAAACTTCAGTATTATTCAGGAGTTGTGCAGCTTCTTGTTTACAGAAGGAAATATTGAGCTTCTGAAATGGTATACTGTGCCAACAAAGAATGAAATTAAACCTGCCATTTTGTTCATTTAATGAATGTGTTTTGGCAGCCAAAGGATTTCTGCTTTGCTGTGTGTCTATGGCTGTTTAACAGTTCACAGGATACTGAATTATTATAACATTCTTGGGCATATGCTTGCTTGCAGGAAGAAACAAAAAATGTGAAGAATACAATTTGCCTTTTGTAGTTCTGCTGCCATTTTGCAGAAGAGACGGAGTAACGACACGGACACAAGAGCTGGATTTAAAACTGGGTCATTTTTATTAGAATAAATTTGCGTAATTTATTTAAATAAATTAGCATAATAAACATAACTAACTATGGCCCTAACAATGGACCTGCAGGGTCAAACAAATGCTTCCGGGGCGGAAAATGACGTAGCATAAACTTCCTGGGCAACATATGGGCATAGCTCCATGCTAGTCCAGGTGAGGGACCCCTCCCTCACCTGAGACCCTGCCATGCACTTGCATGTGGGAGGTCCCGCCGGCTAACTCCTAACAGGGGAATTAAATGTGCGGGACCCAAAGACAGGTTCCCCCCAAACTGCTCAGGTTGTCAACACCACAAGCTTGGATAGAACCTGTCAATCATCCCCAAGGATGCCCAACGGAGAACACGCAGTTGCTAAACCACCCCCCAGTTTTCCGCCCCTAACCTGCCTACCCAAATGACCAAAGGTAAGCCAATTAGCCTAACAGGTGCAAGCACCCCCTAACCGCTTATCCTTCTCCACAGTGTGGAATAGGCGAAAAAACGGTCCGTCTAAACAGCCAGACCGCCAAAAATTCCCATTCGGCCCCCTAGGGCGACCCATAATAGCACACTGCAAAATAGGGAGGGCGGGTGGGTGTCTGCTCGAATGAAGCGTCCGGGCGAAAAGGCTGAGCACGGGCCTGCACGCCCTTATATAGGGCTGGCAGGCCCCGCCCGGACACGTCACTGATCAGGCCACTGTGGCCTGATCATCGGCCGAAGTCTCGCGATCTCGCGAGACTTCGGCCAAAAACAACATGGCGGTCTCCCCGAGCCCTTGCAGCAAGGTCTCCCCGAGCCCTTGCTGCAAAAGGCGCCGGCGGGTATGTCCGCCGGCGCTATTTTAAAAAATTAACCAGATAAAACTATAACTAACAGCAAGATGAAATCTGTACTTAAAAGCCCCAAGTAGAGTTGTTTTTTATTCCCAGGAAAAAAAAATTAGGTTACAACAGAAGTTAATTCTGATGAATTACGCATAGGGTTAGGCTGAGAAATCCACTCCATGCATTCATTTTGTGGCATTAAAAGTACACAGTGGTACCTCTACTTACGAACGTAATTTGTTATGTGACCAGGTTCTTCTTAAGTAGAAAAGTTTGTAAGAAGAAGCATTTTTTCCCATAGGAATCAGTGTAAAAGCAAATAATGTGTGTGATTGGGGAGGGTTGAGGCCCTGTTTCCTCCCAGGAGGCTCCTTAGAGGCTTTTCCCTGCCTTTTCCGGCCCTGTTTCATCCCAGGAGATTCCTAGAGAGGCCCCACGGAGGCTTCTCCCTGCCTTTTCCAGTTACAGTTTCGGAGGCTTGGGTTTGTAAGTAGAAAATGGTTCTTGAGAAGAGGCAAAAAAATCTTGAACACCTGGTTCTTATCTAGAAAAGGTCTTAAGTAGAGGAGTTCTTAGGTAGAGGGACCTCTGTACTTAAAAGCCGCAAGTATGTAGAGTTGTTCTTTATTCCCAGGAAAAAAATTAGGTTAACTCTGATGAAATACGCATAGGGTTACACTGAGAAATCCATTCCATGCATGTTGTGGCATTAAAAGCATACTTTGATCATTGCTAATATGAAACAAAAGGTCTATTTTAAGATTTTAAAAAGAAGTTGCCTTTTGGTCACACAGGATAATTTCACTTATTTATTTAACTGACTCACTGACTGACTTGTTTGGTCTCTCCTTGGTTCTGTAGCTTTTCTGCTGACTTTTTCTGATCTGAAAGAAACCCACAGGAGATGGACCCTCCATGGACCTTCCCTGGGGATGTAATTTAAGTGTGGGAAATGAGAGAGAGGACACAGTACTGAGAAATTGTGGTCTAATGAAAAAATGGATGCTCTCACATCTCTCACCCACTCGTAAGTACGTTTAGTACAAGAATTCCCAACTTTACCCCACCCTACACCATCCAAATCAATTTCTCTTTGTTAGATTGAATAAGAACAGTTGAAAAAAAATGCAAAATAACATTTTGGGAGAGTGCTAGGTGTTGCCGAGTGGGAGAAATGATATACAATATGTCTGGGGGAAAAAGCTAGCAAAGGACAGACTAAAGATATGACGCTCATCTATACAAATTCTGACTTAGGGGTTATTTCCTCGGCTATCCCTACTTTGTCCTTCCTAAGTTTTGCTGTTGTGACTTCGTTGTTGTTGTTATAAAACTCATTTATGTGAAGGGTAAACATTTTAAAGAAAATCAAAGGTCACATGAAGGAATCTAGCTAAATCTTAAGCAACTGCTTCAGGGAACATATTTTTAAAAAGAATAAATGATTGGAAAAGACACTTCTGGAATCCTGCCAGTCTCTAAAATATCCAGATGATTGGTTGCCTGCCAAAAGACTGCTTCACATGAAATGCCTGGTGTGTGCAAGATTGCAGAGTTAATATTCATGTTAACAAACGACAATGAAGACCTTTAAATGAAATTGGAAAAGAAAGTTCTGTGGGTTTTTTAATTGTACAAAAATAAGTCAAATTGTTCATTTGTGAGGCTGCCTGTTTTCTGTTATTTATAATGCACATATCTCCTACATAAACATGTAGATTAAAAAACAAGTGTCCTCATATACTGACTACCAGCTATGGTTGTCAATTGCAGCCATGAAGATAGACAACATAATCTATTTTTCAACCATGTATTTCATATTCTATTCAGGCAATGCTCGATTGATATACCGCATGCCCAAGGAGATAAGGATCATCAAGCATTTGAAACATTGTAGCAGTCTTTGATATTTCTAATAGCCTTGTTCCTGAAAATGTGGCAATTTTGCACATAAGTAGCAAAACATGTACTCTTCCTCATCTAATTTTGTATGCATAATGAAAATCCTGGTTGGTCAGCAAGCCCAACTGGCAAGGTCAGTTGCCAAAAGCTGAACAGAGACTTATCAAGGTTTGAAGTTTTGCAGATTCAATCTGCCCTCTGGTGGCAAAAATATTTCCTATGCCGTTGCCAGTTGCCAGACAGCCTTAAATTTGCAGTGTAGTGACTCTATGAAATGGTCAAATGAACTCTTCTATGTGACTAAAGTTATGGAAACATAGAAACATAGAAGACTGGTGGCAGAAAAAGACCTCATGATCTATCTAGTCTGCCCTTATACTATTTTCTGTATTTTATCTTAGGATGGATCTATGTTTATCCCAGGCATGTTTAAATTCAGTTACTGTGGATTTATCAACCACGTCTGCTGGAAGTTTGTTCCAAGGATCTACTACTCTTTCAGTAAAATAATATTTTCTCATGTTGCTTTTGATCTTTCTTCCGACTAACTTCAGATTGTGTTCCCTTGTTCTTGTGTTCACTTTCCTATTAAAAACACTTCCCTCCTGGACCTTATTTAACCCTTTAACATACTTAAATGTTTCGATCATGTCTCCCCTTTTCCTTCTGTCCTCCAGACTAAACAGATTGAGTTCATTAAGTCTTTCCTGATACGTTTTATGCTTAAGACCTTCCACCATTCTTGTAGCCCGTCTTTGGACCCGTTCAATTTTGTCAATATCTTTTTGTAGGTGAGGTCTCCAGAACTGAACACAGTATTCCAAATGTGGTCTCGCCAGCACTCTATATAGCGGGATCACAATCTCCCTCTTCCTGCTTGTTATACCTCTAGCTATGCAGCCAAGCATCCCACTTGCTTTCCCTATCGCCTGACTGCATTGTTCACCCATTTTGAGACTGTCAGAAATCACTACCCCTAAATCCTTTTCTTCTGAAGTTTTTGCTAACACAGAACTGCCAATACAATTATGATTTCTTTGGGATAATGTTAACAAGAAACAAATTCATCACTTTCAATAATTGTTGATAGGGGACAAATCATTGCATTAAACTTCTAAGTGAGATCATCTGTTAGTTCAGGATCACCTGTTAGTTCACGGTTAGTTCCATGATTATTTTATTTTATATGTAGATCTAAGCCTAATTATTGAAAGTGATGAATTTGTTTCTTGTTAACATTATCCCAAAGAAATCATAATTGTATTGGCAGTTCTGTGTTATATACAGTGCTTCCCCTTCTTTCTTCATGGTTGTTTCCAGTCTTTGTTGATAGGGGACAAATCATTGCATTAAACTTCATTATTGCATTATTTTATTATTCATTATTTTATTATTCATTATTGCATTATTCATTATTGCATTATTTTATTACTATTCATTATTTTATTATTCATTATTGCATTATTCATTATTGCATTATTGCATTATTTTATATGTAGATCTAAGCCTAATTATTGAAAGTGATGAATTTGTTTCTTGTTAACATTATCCCAAAGAAATCATAATTGTATTGGCAGTTCTGTGTTATATACAGTGCTTCCCCTTCTTTCTTCATGGTTGTTTCCAGTCTTTGTTGATAGGGGACAAATCATTGCATTAAACTTCAATGTGAGATCATCTGTTAGTTCACGGTTAGTTCCATGATTATTTTATTTTATATGTAGATCTAAGCCTAAAGACTGGAAACAACCATGAAGAAAGAAGGGGAAGCGCTGCAATAATTACATTTAATCAGTGCACTTAGATTATTTGCATTGCAAATAATGCTTTGCATTATTATTTTGCCTGATTCATTTAACTTCAATCATATGAAAAATGATAATTTGGGATCATGATATTCTGGGAATGTATATGTTTCATTTAAGCATGCTATTTTCCTGTCCATATTTTAGTTAAAATTATAGCATAAGTGCATTCAAACTTTATATATAGGAACTCTATTATTTACAATAATATTTGTGCATAGCTTGAAAGAAAATCAGATGTGTGATTTTTTTTTGTTTGTGTAATAAAATGCAAAAGGATAAAATGATATTGTTTCACTAAATATACAGCACTTATGTTTTCAAAAGCACCTTTTTTCAGTTCAAAGGAAAATCAGCCTTATTCTACGTTGCGTTTGCAAAAGTATCTATTTACAGATGTTGAGGAACTAGAACGCTTTTAAATCTGTGGATTCTAATTATTTTGTCTGTGAAAATGTACAGTCACTGCATGAAATACAGTGGTACCTCGAGATACGAGTTTAATTCGTTCCGGACCTGGGCTCTTAAGTCGAGCAGCTCTTATCTCGAACGACTTTTCCCCATAGGAATTAATGTAAATAATTTTAATTGGTTCCAGCCCTCAAAAAACTCACAAAGTTAGTCTAAATTATGCAGAAAGACATGTTTTTAATGAATAAATGTACATGTACATATAAATGAATAATGAAGTTTCTTTCACTTAACTTGTAAACTTTCTTAAACTTTTAAATTTACATATGTTCAACTTCTCTGCCACCCAATCCTGTAGGACAGAGGTCCCCAACCCTTTTTGCACCAGGGACCGGCTTTAAGCGATCAAGAGAGGAATGGGTGAATGAATGGACGGAGGGTGGGAAGGAAGGAAGGAAAGAGGGAAGGGACAGGAACAGAGGAAGGAAGCAAGGAAACTTATGAAAGGGGAGAGTAAGAGAGGAATGAGTGAAGGGAGGGAGGGAGGGAAGAAGGTGGGAAGGAGAAAGAAAAGAAGAAATAGAGGAAGGGAAGGTAAAAGAGAGAAAGAAAAAGAGCAAGAAAGAAAGAAAGAAAGAAAGAAAGAAAGAAAGAAAGAAAGAAAGAAAGAAAGAAAGGGGGAAGGGACAGGAACAGAGGAAGGAAGCAAGGAAACTTATGAAAGGGGAGAGTAAGAGAGGAATGAGTGAAAGGAGGGAGGGAGGGAGGGAAGAAGGTGGGAAGGAGAAAGAAAAGAAGAAATAGAGGAAGGGAAGGTAAAAGAGAGAAAGAAAAAGAGCAAGAAAGAAAGCTGCAAGCACCCCCCCCGAGCCCCCCAGGCCGGCTGCAACCTTTTAAAACACGCGCGCCGCTTCGCAGCTGTCTCCTGAAGCCGAACACGGAAGTTAGCGTTTGGCTTCAGGAGACAGCTCCTTGGCGCTTGTATCTCGAATTTGGGCTTGTAAGTAGAACAAAAATATCTTTCCCCTCCCAGCTCTTATCTCGAGTTGCTCTTAAGTAGAGCAGCTCTTATGTCGGGGTTCCACTGTATCTCAAAGCCCGAGAGTTGGCCCAAGTTCCAACACATGCTAAGGGGAGAGCCAAATTTTAATTGCAAGCCAAATTGATTACTAACAGTGACTATCTAGCAGTTCAAACATACTATGAAAATAGTGAGTTTAATTTTGTACTGTTATTATATGTAACCATGAAAATTGCCCTATAAATAGCTAATGGATATATTTAGAATTTTAAATAAATTATCCTGTTATGTTGAGTGAGAAAAAAATGATGAATTCTTTTGCTGCATAGGGTTCTCAAATTCTCTTTTCATATCTGGTTTAGATTAGCCTGACTGCGCATAAAGTTAATGAATGAACCAAACTCACTCGCATTGCTCTTAAGATTAAATGGAGGGTCTGAACCAGTGGTGTGATTCATTTCTTTTTTACTACTGGTTCTGTAGGTATGGCTTGGTGGGCGTGGCTTGATGGGGAAAGTAGGGGAAGGGTACTGTAAAATCTCCATTGTCACCCACTCCATGGGAATGTTACTGCAAAATCCCCATTTCCTCCTGATCAGCTGGAATTCGGGAGGCAGAGAATAGATAGGGTTGGGGGCCAGTCAGAGATGGTATTTACCAGTTCTCCAAAATACTCAAAATGTCTGCTACCGGCTCGCCAGAACTAGTCAGAACCTGCTGAAACCCACTTCTGGTCTGAATCTACCTGTTGCTAGCCAAATTAAATCCTACATAATCCTTTCCCAACATACCATTGTCACTGTTAGTTGATAATTTATTTATTTAATTTATTTATTAAATTTGTATGCCGCCCCTCTCCGTAGACTCGGGGTGGCTCACAGCAGTATTATTATTATTATTATTATTATTATTATTATTATTATTATTATTAATTGGATTTGTATGCCACCCCTCTCCACAGACTCGGGGTGGCTAACAACAGCAGTAAAACAGTACAACAAAATCCAATACTAAAAAAACAGTTAAAAACCCATTATATAAAAACCAATCATACATACAAACATACCATACATAAAATTGTGAAGGCCTAGGGGGAAAGTGTATCTTAGTTCCCCCAGTAATAGAAAAACAATGTACAATACAAATCTAATAATTAAAACTAAAAACCCATAATTTTAAAAAACATGCATACAACATATCATACATAAACAATATAGGCCTGGGGAAGTTATCTCAGTGCCCCCATGCCTGACGGCAGAGGTTGATTTTTAAGGAGTTTACAAAAAGCAAGGAGGGTGGGAGCTGTTCTAATCTCAGGGGGGAGCCGGTTCCAGAGGGTCGGGGCCGCCACAGAGAAGGCTCTTCCCCTGGGACCCGCCAAACGACATTGTTTAGTCGACGGGACCTGGAGAAGGCCAACTCTGTGGGACCTAACTGGTCACTGGGATTCATGCGGCAGAAGGCGGTCCCAGAGATATTCTGGTCCGATGCCATGAAGGGCTTTATGGGTCATAACCAACACTTTGAATTGTGACCGGAATTTGATCGGCAACCAATGCAGACTGCGGAGTGTTGGTGTAACATGGGCATACCTTGGGAAGCCCATGATTGCTCTCGCAGCTGCATTCTGCACGATCTGAAGTTTCCGAACACTTTTCAAAGGTATAATGTTGTATTTCATATTATAAATTAATGTTATTTGAAAACCCTTCTTCAATTCCACCCACGTTTTTTTCTCCCCAATGAAAATAGCTTAATTACATCTACTATATTTTCAGGGTGTCTTAGATAATCTTTAAAATTTGAGGGGTGGGGAGGAAGGTAGTGTTTTGGACTGATATAGCTTTGGATTATTTCCTGTGTACAATTTTATTTGACTTTGAAACCTCTTGGCTGTTCATGCTTTTTGAACTGAATAAAACCACAAATAGGGAAATGCAGAGTTACTTCATTCCACCTCAGTGGTTCCCATCAGTTACTGATCTTCACAGAATCTGTTTTAGTTATCTGTGTGAAACAGCCCAGCTGCTCTGTTCCACTGTTAGATGTTTGAGAGGCAGTTTATTTTTTGATTTGGGGATGCTTTACTTAAAGCTACATCAAACAGATGTGTCCTTTGATGTCCTGCATACCTTGTAGTTTTTCAACAATACATTCCCTTTGAATTTAAGTCAAGTGTGGGAATCCAAGGAGTTTACAAACATTTAATACTGCAGCATAAAGATAATTGCATCATAAATAACAGTGCACTTGATACTATATAATTAAGAGGACACAACAATCTCCAATCCCAACCGTTAGAATTTTTCTGTATTTTTCTCTTCTTTAGAGGAAAAAAAAAAGAAAATATTTGGAAAGAATAAACAAATCATAGCAGAGGAACCAGCCATGTCTCGGTAATGCATGCCAGGTCCAGCCTCTCGTTAACAATTTATTTATTTATTTATTTATTTGTTTGTTTGTTTGTTTGTTTGTCTGTCTGTCTGTCCATCTATCTATCTATTCATTCATTCATTCATTCATTCATTCATTCATTCATTTATTTATTAGATTTGTATGCCGTCCCTCTCCGTAGACTCGGGGCAGCTCACAGCAATAATAAACAATATATAACAAATCTAATAATTTAAAAGAAACACTAAAAACCCCATTATTAAAAACGAACATACATACAAGCATACCATACATAACTGTATAGGCCCGGGGGAGATGTTTCAATTCCCCCATGCCTGACGGCAAAGGTGGGTTTTAAGGAGTTTACGAAAGGCGAGGAGGGTGGGGGCAGTTCTAATCTCTGGGGGGAGCTGGTTCCAGAGGGTCGGGGCCGCCACAGAGAAGGCTCTTCCCCTGAGTCCCACCAAATGGAATTGTTTAGTTGACAGGACCCGGAGAAGGCCAACTCTGTGGGACCTAATTGGTCGCTGGGATTCATGCGGCAGAAGGCGGTCTCGTAGATATTCTGGTCCGATGCCATGAAGGGCTTTATAGGTCATAACCAACACTTTGAATTGTGACTGGAAACTGATCGGCAACCAATGCAGACTGCGGAGTGTTGGTGTAACATGGGCATACCTAGGAAAGCCCATGATTGCTCTCGCAGCTGCATTCTGCACGATCTGAAGTTTCCGAACACTTTTCAAAAGTAGCCCCATGTAGAGAGCGTTACAGTAGTCAAACCTCGAGGTGATGAGGGCATGAGTGACTGTGAGCAGTGAGTCCCGGTCCAGATAGGGCCGCAACTGGTGCACCAGGCGAACCTGGGCAAACAATGAGATTGAATATGGAGAATGGTTTATTATGAACCAACCTGGAATTCAAAAGTGACATGTCATGATTCCAAACAACACCCCCAGCAAAAGAAAACTCCAAGGCATAGATTTAGAAACATAGAAACATAGAAGATTGATGGCTGGAAAAAACCTTATGGTCCATCTAGTCTGCCCTTATAATGTTTCCTGTGTTTTATCTTAGGATACATATATGTTTATCCCAGGCATGTTTAAATCTAGTTACTGTGGATTTACCAACCACGTCTGCTAGAAGTTTGTTCCAAGCATCTACTACTCCTTCAGTAACATAATATTTTCTCACGTTGCTTCTGATCTTTCTCCCAACTAACCTCAGATTGTGCCCCCTATTTCTTGTGTTCACTTTCCTATTGAAAACACTTCCCTCCAGATTTCCTCAAAGTTCCATTTTATTAGAGATGTCATATTCACACATCTGTAAAAACCCGAATCTGAAAGCTTCTGGTTTTCAACACCCAAAAGAAAATTCAAGCCCCTGGCCAGAACCCACATGTCCTTCACATTGTCCAATCAATGTGCCGTCCAAATCAGAGATGCCTCCCAGGCGCACCCTCCAGAGTATCATGGACTCTTTCACTTTTCTCTTTCATAAATCATCTTTATTTATCTTTTATATACATACATACATACATACATACATACATACATACATACATATGTATATAAGTATTAGATATTGGAATTTAATTGGAAATTAAATGTAAGATTTACAAATATAATATACGTTATAAATGGTAACAATAAGGATACTTTTTATTTACATAGTTTGAGAATTACAACATTGATACAAAGAACTTTATGTATTACTATGTAATACCACTTTCCCAAACTCCTTGATTTTGTATCCTTTCCCCTTACCCTTTTTTCTTTCTGTTTATACTTCCCTTCCCTTTTTGTATTAATAAATAAACTATTTAAAAAAAACTAAAGAAAAAAGGAATATTATTTTCACTATATCTTTCCACTCACACTATCCCTCCCAGTTTTCCACAATACTAAAAGTGGCAGGTATGAAGAGGCCCAGGATGGTTTCCAGGCCTGACACAATAGCTGATATCTAGGGTCCCTAAAGTTCTGCTGACTGAACACGGGAGCTGGAGTATGAAACTAGTATAAGATAATGGCCCCATATTCCGAAACAGGGTTCTGTCCTTGTCTCCCACAATATCTCCCAGTGCCAATGACCATAAATATTTTGGCATGGCCCCCACAAAAGTCAACACTATCACCTATGTCCCCATTTCCATTCATCTAAGAGAAATAAAGCCAGATACTCTGAAGCACTTCAGTGATCCTACGCAGCTTCTGCTCAGGCAGTCTCACACTACTCACAAGAGCTTACAAAACTTTTGCCAGACCCATCCTAGACTATTGCTCATCTGTCTGGAACCCATACCACATCTCAGACATCAACACCCTTGAAAATGTCCAAAGATATTTCACCAGAAGAGCCCTCCACTCCTCCACTCGAAACAGAATATCCTACGAAAATAGACTAACAATCTTGGGTCTAGAAAGCCTAGAACTACGGCGCCTAAAACACGATTTGAGTATTGCCCACAAGATCATATGCTGCAACGTCCTACCCGTCAATGACTACTTCAGCTTCAACCGCAACAACACAATAGCACGCAACAGATTAAAACTTAATACGAACCGCTCCAAACTTGACTGTAAAAAATATGATTTCAACAATCGAGTTATCGAAGCATGGAACTCATTACTGGACTCAGTATTGTCAACCCCTAGCCCCCAACATTTCTCCCTTAGACTCTCCACGATTGACCTCTCCAGGTTCCTAAGAGGCCAGTAAGGAGCATACATAAGTGCACTGGTGTGCCTTTCGTCCCCTGTCCAATTGTCTTTCCTTTCTCTCACTTATCATATAGATTTTCTTTCTTTCATATATCCTCTCCTCTAAGTTCACATTTACCCTTATATATATTACTACATGTCTATTTTTCTTCCTATGCATTTGTGTATTGGACAAATGAATAAATAAAATAAATAAAAATAAAGTTTCACTATATCTTAGTGCTGTCCAGATACCTAATAACCACCTTCCAACTTCACCCACAAATATATTCACAACATTCCCAATACTCATTGGAATACTTCCCTGCTGCTGTTACCACCCCCAGCCCTACCAATGCTCTTCTCTTCTCCAGACTACAGTGGGGGAATCCTCAATGCACAAATAGATAAAATTCATTCCCTCCATCAAAAACCTGCAAGGGAAAAGATTTACAGCAACAAAAGAGATGGCTAAAGTAAAAAGGCTGCAGACAGGAGAGGGGATAGTGATGTCTCCAGCAGGGGGGGGAAACTGCAGAGCACAAAACGTTGTTAAATCTGTGAGTCTACATGTATGGTTGCAAAATTTGCAACAAGAAGCCAACATAGGGCAATTTGTCTTCCAACACACTTTCTAGCCACAGATTTGGAACCACAAATCTGTAAACATGACAACAAAACAAGTAGCAAATAGCAAACCCAGTAGGAAACACAAGAAACAGGCAAATGGCAACAGGCAGAGAGGCAGCAACAGGGCAGTTTCTCAAGATGCAACAGACAGCAGGTGTGGCCAATGCAACCAGTGTGCTCAAGTTTCCCAAAACCAGGTTCAGGTTTAATGCTGAACCTGATTGGTGCTGTTCTGACGGCGTGTCTCAACCGCCCGTAATTACAGGGTAATTAGTCCAGGAAGACACACACCACATGATAAAAGGAAAACCCAAAAGTTTTTATAAACAGAAAAACAGAAACAGCTCCCTTTTTAAATGTCAAAGGGATTGTCTGGTACGCACAAGGCACAGGTTAAATGCAGTCCAATTGCTCACCCAATAACTGGGAAATTGAGTCCAATTCTAAAGTCCAGAGAGTCCACACACACAATCCTGAACAGCAAAAACCACGATCTTGACGAAACAATGAATCAGATAAACTACCATGAGGTTAAAACACCAGGCTGCACTTTTATCTGTAGCACTAATTACAGCAGCCCCACCCAACCACAGGTGGCCTTATTTTCTCTTGTAATAATCCTTCAGTTGTTGTCTCCTATGCATCACTCTACACATGCGGGGATGTGTCATTAATTCTTGTTCAGAATCCAGGGGTGATACAGATGCCTGATCTCCTCCTGGGCTGTCTGCCAAACTCCCCTCTTCCCTGTCACTCACACTTCCTTGGTCAGAGGAGACTTCGTCGTCAAATTCTACTGGGAGCAAAACAGGCCTGCGGCATGTGGATGTCTCCCCCACCTCCACCTCCACATTCCTTGGGGCAGGAGCTGGGGCAGAGCTCACCACAACAGGTGTCAGTCCAAGGATACTTATAACCAGTAGTGGGCTACGAGCCATAACGCTAAATTGCACTCGCCGCTGCGGCTCATACCTTCTTGCGGGGTCAGCGCAATTTTGTTCCTGCACCTGTAGAGGTAGCAAAATTGGGCACAGAGCTGCAAGTGGGCTCGTGTTTTGGCATGCATGGAAGCAAAAAACCTTCACCAAAACATGGGCGACCTGCGGCTCCGTGCGCGATTTTGCTACCTCCACAAGTGCAGCAGCAAAATCGCACTGGCTTCACAAGAAGGTATAAGCCGCGGGGGCGAGCACAATTTAGAGTTATGGCTTGTAGCCCACTGCTGGTTATAAGTATCCTTGGACTGACACCTGTTGTGGTTAGCTCTGGCCTAGCTCCTGACCCAAGGAATGTGGAGGTGGATGTGGGGGAGACATCCACATGCCGCAGGCCTGTTTTGCTCCCAGTAGAATCTGCCGACGAAGTCTCCACTTACGAGCCGCGGCGGCAAGTGTAATTTAGGGTTCTGGCTCGTAGCCCACCGCTGCTTATAACATTTGTTCCATACACCCACACCAATACTCTGAATGAGGACAGTTCATCACAATTCCTACCTTCTTCATCTTCTTACTGGAAATCATATAAATCTTTCTAAACCTAAATTATTAAAAATGTACACAAATTGAATCATATAAATCTTTCTGAATTATATATTTTCTTTATTTTAAAATAGCAAATAAAAATGAAGCTCGTTAAACAGAAACCCACCATCTCAAATAAATAAAAGATTATAATACCATTTTACCTCCATTACATGCAACATAAATTTTCAACATTTCAGGAGAATCTTCCATCTGCAGAGGTATTTTCCGGTTGATATCAATATTCTGTGCAAAGTTTAATTATATAAATTCCTAAAAAGGATTTGTTTTCTTAAATTATCCTAACCTATAAGTTGTTGTTGGGATAAAAAGAATGAATATTGTTTTAGAATAGAATACTTGGAATACTTAAAGTTGGTTTGCAAATGCACTAATACTTAGATTTGGTAATAACATATTTTTTTCAGTTGAGGAAGTCTGTTTTAACTAATAACACATTTTTAATATGCCAAGGAATACTAATATTTAAAACAGTGCAAACCCTATGTGTATTTCATGGTTTCAGTGAAGAACATTCCAAGACAAACATTATTTCCTATGTTTTTAGTGGGATTTTCTAACATCTTGTAAGTTTGGAAACACAAAGGATGAAGGAATTCCTCTTATACAAATATAAAATGCTAGAAGCAGTAGGTCTTATATTTTGGTACATCAGTAGTCTGGTTGTGCTACATTCCTGACTTCTAAATAAACCACAGGTTCAACATACAGACAAGCCTGTACAACAAACTTACCTTTTTATTATCTATTTACTCCACACACCCAGCTGTGCAATGTTAGACATAAAGATACCCATCTGAAATCTCAATGTATATACATTGAAAAAACCCTTGAATTTTAATATAATTAAAATAATTTCAATTAGAGTATGCAACAATTATGCTACCTAAATCTCAAAAAAAAAATTCCTAAGAATTTGTTTCACTGTCTGACAGTGAGCCAATGTGAGAGACAATAAATTAGAACAGAAAGTGATCCGTTTTTTTCTTAATGAAAAGCAACTGGAATTATCTTGATTATTCAGCAGATCCCCAAGTAATTTCTTTTTTAAAAAAATTCTTTTTTATTAATTTTTTAAAATGTAGGATAAGACAAGACATACAACATTTAACACAAAAAGGAGCTACAATTGCTCCGCTAAGTATAGAAGTCTTCTTAATACAGAAAAAAAACTAATTCTAGTTTAGATGAATACAGAAAGGTAAACTTATCAATGAAATATCTCTATATAATCTATAGTAACATAAAAATCTTAACTTTTCAATACTTTCCAACAATTATATAATTGTAATTAAAATAATTAGTCAATTTGAAGAAATAAACTTATCTATCGAGTAACGCTATATAATATATTCAATCTAGTGAATTTTAACTATTCAATACTTTATTTTAATATCTTTAAGAATCTTTTTTGTGTTCCACTAATTATAAACTTTCTGCCAAGTTTTATAAAATTCTGTTTCAGCTTGATTATTTAGCCGTCTCGTCATCATATCTAATTTTGCACATTCCATAATCTTCCTAAAAACCTCTTTTAGTAATTTCAATATAATAGGAATAATTTCAAATTTCTGGTTCTTGATGTTTAACTTTCAAAGCAATAAAATAATTTTCTTCCTATAAATACTGATATTCCAAATTATTATTCCAAATAAGAATAAGGATTATGTTCAATTAGTACTGAATTATAATTGAATTATTGAAGAACTATTCATTTCTGATATTCAGAGCAAAAATCTGATTGCTGAATTGTATGCTGTTTGCATATGGTTTAGTTGGAAAATATTGGAATTACAAGAAGACCAAAACCAAACTAGATGTCATAAACCAAAAATAGGTTTAGCTTGCTCTTAAGGAATATGATTGCTAACACCTACTGTTACTGAAAGCCTAAACTAGGTAGCTGCTGCAAAATAGCTCATCCTTGGGATTTCATTCACACCACAAAAATATTTTCATGTGTTTTAATTATTATTCAATCTTAATTATTCAAAGCAAATTCCATTATCATTAAAAAAAAAATCTAAATTCTCCCTTGTATCTTGTTGCTCTACTTTACCAGTATAAACTGATTCAGGTTTATACTGATTGATTCAACAGAATGAGAACATATTTCTGGAATATCTTCTAGAATATCTTGAAAGGGGGCAAAATGAAAAAAGAACCTTGTATATCTTCAATCTACAGATATGATTTTCTTATATGAATGTAGTTGAGATTCAAAATAAAACAGCAATGGGATGGAGGGAAAATTACAATCCCAGATGCCATCATTTTAAAATTGATTAAGTCCATGGTAATCTCACACTTTCCATTGAACTATGTGTTCTAAATTCATCTATTCTTTTAAATAGAACAAATAGCCATTTAAAGATAAGCCATCTACTTTACAATTGCAATTTAGGCACATTCACATGCATTATTTTATTCCAACAGAAATTGAATTTTTTGTTCTAATATTTGTTTTCCTCTTCTTTGCAGAAGCACATTCAGGAAGGATCAAGATGAATGAACGATAAAAGAAGTGTTGCATCAGCATAACACATGCTATTTGTTTTTCTTTTCTTTTTCATATGTTTGCACTGTGACTTTATACACAGGTACAAAATGAATGACACTTGTACCGTGACTGTGTGATGATGCTTTCAATAACTTGACGAAAGCATCAGATCATGGATATCTGAATCTAAGAAACAGAGTATGTTATCACCAAGGAGATATACCAGTAAATAGATTTTATTTGCAGGAAAAAGTAATTGGAAAAGCTGGAGCACGGAAGAGGTTGCAAACAAGTTAAAGATAAAATAGAGCTTCTTTGCTATTTCAGTAGCAAAACAAGGAGAAGATAGTAGAATAGTAACATGTAATACAAAATCTGGCATTTTCAGCTTTTACTTAATCTTTTTTTCAGTAGGAAACTGTTCCAATGGACTTGAGAAAACAAAAGTTGACAAAAGAGATAGTAGCAAATACATAGTGTTCTGGTTGGATCGTATCTGGCTCCTTTGATCATGAACTTTGAGCACAATGAACTGGGTTGGTCTAGGTACCATAGGCCAGGGTGCTTATCAGAGGAATCAAAAAGTGAGAGTGAGGGAGAGTTAGTGCCTGGGGACCTTCCAGAGGCTGCAGACCCCACAGCTGTGATAATGTTGGAGCAAATGTCGCAGCAGCAGCGTCGGGAATGTCGCGCGGTTCAGTTGGTTACCTCCAGGCAGTTGCACCAACTTTTTCTTTCCCCGTGGCGGCTCCGGCGGCTTCCCTTCACGTGATGTTCCTGACGCTGCTGTTGCTCCTCGAAGGGAAGCCGACGGAGCCGCCACCGCCGGGGGAAAAAAAATTGGTGCAGCTGCTTGTAGGTAACCGACTGAACGCTGAGGAAAGTAGCTCCCACGAAGCTGCCGGTATTGTAGCCAGCCCTACCCTTCCTGCTGCGTAGAGAAGTTACAAGGTAGAGACTGGAAGGCTATTAAGAGGGCGGCCAGGAGGGGCGTTCCGACTCCCATTCCCTCTCACCTCGTCCCTCAGATCTTACATTTCGGATAGAAAACAAAATTTTCTGTTCAGTATACAAATTTTTGTTCGGATACTGAAGCAAATTTTTGCAGAAAATTTTGTTCGGTATCCGAAATGTACGAGAAAGGAAGCGTTCGAAAACCGAGGTACCACTGTATATAATTACAGTGTTCCCTCAATTTTCGCGGGGCATGCGTTCCGAGACCGCCCGCGAAAGTCAAATTTCTGCGAAGTAGAGATGCGGAAGTAAATACAATATTTTTGGCTATGAACAAGCCTTCCCTGAACACTTTAAACCCCTAAATTACAATTTCCCATTCCCTTAGCAACCTTTTAGATTATTACTCACCATGTTTATTTATTAAAGTTTATTAAAAAAAATATTTATTAAAGGCGGACGAAAGTTTGGCGATAATATATGACGTCATCGGGTGGGAAAAACCGTGGTATAGGGAAAAAACCCGCAAAGTATTTTTTAATTGATATTTTTGAAAAACCGTGGTAAAGACTTTTCGCAAAGTTTGAACCCGTGAAAATCGAGGGAACACTGTATATGATTATAATTATATATTATACATTTCCTTCAGAATACTAACAATCATAAAAGTAGTATAAAAATCATAAATAAATACATCTTATAAAAACAGATTATTCCTTTCCAGGAACAAGACCTTTAACAATCTTCCCTAACATAATGCTCTCCAAATATGTTGCACAGTGCCTTCTACAATTCTCAAACTGCAACAGCTTGTCTGTTTTGAATTCAAAGAGTTGTAATTCAATATGCCTGAAATAATTTCACTTTAGGAAAGATGGCCTTTTAGTTAGCACTTATCAACTCTTTTATGACTTTTTTCTTTTTTTCTGCTTTACAACAAATTTTAAACTATGGAATAATAGTATGTCAGGAGAAATTCACTGCAGCTGTTACCATTTTGAGTATGAATAGTTTCCAAGACCTCACTGTTACTTATGAAATACAAACTATACTCTAGTCATTCATTTGCAATGATTTATATGTAAAGGAACAGTTTCAGATCTGCTAAACTCTTTGTGAGCATCTGCTTGATTTGCATGTTATTTTTTCCCTTGAAATGCGATGTTGTGTTGCTTCCAATGTTCCCTATTCACTTAAAAGAAATATTATTCAGTATAGAGAGAGAGTGTGCAGAAATGTCCATGTCAATCTGTGGTAACAAAATAGATATATAATAAAGTCATGTACAGTCTCAATAGCTCCCACTTTTCTTGTAGGAATAAAAAAGAAGGCAAGGATATTGAAAAATTCAAGGATGAATAAACCCTCTTTTTAAAGTGTCATTCAGATGTTATTTCAGGATGGCCAACTATTATATAGGTTAATTTATCTTAACCAGAATCTGGGCCCCTGATTTCAAATGACAGGACAACCAGACCCATGGTGGAAAGGCAAATGCAACCACTCAGTTTTCAAGACATTATATTCTTGCAAAGAAGCAATGGCATGGCGTGGTAAAAAAATTGTGCAGTTTTGTAGTGTTAGCTGCAAAGGGCTAATCTACTGATGTAGAACTCATAGACACAGAGACATGATTTCTTGAGCAAAGCTTGTCCAAGTTCGGAAGAAACTTGACAACTCCCAGACTTGTGTTTATATTTTTAAAAGATTAACTTTACTAATTTAGTTACAATGAATAAATGGTTAATACATAACATGTAGTATACAGAGAGATCATCTCAAGGTGTGATTGCTAACTAAACAGAAGAATATCTAATTAACTTTTTACTTTAGACAAACAGAACAGTTTTAATTAACTTAGATAAACAAAAGTTGAGTAAATAATCATTTCCTTAAATTGATTAAATAAGTAGGTTTGCTTAGTCATATCAACCAGACAGGCATTCCACTTTCTTGGCAGATATTGATAATCAACCTACATACTGAAACACTGGATCTTCTCATAGCATCTCTACCGTCACTAAACATCAGATGCTTTTGAGCATATGAGCCAGTAAACATTTCCATTGTATCAATAAAATTAGCAGTCATCCCTAAACCTACAAAGAGACTCGAGTCTTCTGGCCTGAATCTTAACAAAAAGAGGCCTGCCTGCTTGCCTGCCTGCCTGTCATCATCTGTCTGTCTGTCTGCCTGCCAGCCTGTCTATCTATTTATATTTTTATTCAATTTATATGGTCACCTACCTCAACAAGTAATTCTTGGCAGAAAACAGAATTAAAATAAAAACAATTTAATGCATTGCAAAAAAAAAATACAAAGAAACAATAAAAGTAACCATAAAATCATTAACCAAGTACTGGGCCCCTGCATTTACTCAGGCCCCAAGTCCAGGCATAGAATCAAGTCCGTATGGCCTTAATAAAGGCCATCAGGATAGAATTGCAGTTGTTTGTTTTCAGCTGAGTTCTCCTAAATTGTCTTAAGGTCTCACTTTGGAGCTCTTGTGAGAAGGGCCCGCAAAATTTCCTGGCATTTGAAGTCCTAAAAGTTCTGTTCTTGCTATCTGGCCTGTGATCCTCAGGTGTGGAATTTCATAGCTCAGTCATAGGTTTGAAGTTTTAGTGCAGCATCTGGTTATATGCTGTCCACTAACAGAATAAATCTAAATCTCTCCTTTTTCTATTTCTTGCCAGGTGACAGATCTCTTGACTGCGCCAATTAGCATCTGTTGTCCATCACTGGATTCCAAGGAGACTATAAGGAAAAAATGCTGTAAAACCTCTTTCTCTTGCATTTTATTCCATACTTCAACTCTTTAAGTTGGCCATCTATTACCACAAAAATTTAGAATATTCCTTACATATTTCCTGAGGTGCTTTCTGTCCCCAATTCATTTCTTTGTTCCTCAGCAACGCGTTGTCCAAAGTGGTTAGTCAGAGCCACATAATTCCATCCCACATCTTTAGCAAATCATTTAAAATATAATGTTTTTATGCATTCTACAATGACTTTGCCTAAATTTCATAGATTGTAAGGAGCCTTGTAGATTAATTAAAGGAACTTCTGTTTGCATGGAGTTTTAATAGTTGTCAGAAAAAAAAATCATTCAATGTTATGTAACTCCTTCTTTTGGTAAACTTATAACTAAGTTTAGTTTGGGGCAATACATGGGAAACTCTACTGATCAACTTGCCTTAAACCAGGGGTCTCCGACCTTGGTAACTTTAAGACTTGTGGTCTTCAACTCCCAGAGTTCCTCAGCCAGCATAGGTGAGGCAGATCTGCAATGGGAATTAAGCACAGCAAAGAGCAGAGGTCTTAAAACTTGGCAACTTTAAGATTTAAGGTTGGAGATGCCTGCCTTAAACCGTTCATTCCGTAGGTCACAAATTGGTCTTGAGCAGGGTTGGCAAAGTTGGCTCTTCTATGACATGTGGACTTCAACTCCCAGAATTCCTGAGCTAGCATGATTGGCTCAGGAATTCTAGGAGTTGAAGTCTACAAATCATAGAAGAGCTAACTTTGCCTACCCCTGGTCTTGAGCTTTTCCAAATTACCTCTGGCAAACTCCCATGAGAATGCAAAAATATTGATGTGGTGCAGGCTGTTGTATTGTTGCTGGCTGAAATAAATGTTATGTTATATTGCATTATGGCATTTTGCAAATTAATAATAAATTCACTTTCTGGTATTGTAATAAAATTGCAGCAGGGTGCTCATAGACAGTAAAGAGCCTGAAGATTGGAAACCATATCTACTGACAAAGATTAAACAATCAGTTTCTCATGAAAAAGAATAAGGCTTTTACAAGATACAAGATTTACAAGATTCATATCAATCTCACTAGACCAAGAAATCAACTCCACTGAAAGGCTAAAGCTACTTTTAATAAGATTGGCCATTTTTGACCATTTTGAAAATCTGACTGTGTTGTACCTTTCCCAGTTATAATACTCCAGGGAGTCAAAAAGTATTTGCAGGAGCTGCTGCCAAATGTTATCTTATTGTTTTGAATATTTATAAAACAGTTTTGTATAGATCTTGCATATTTCTGTCAAGATCTTCTATAATATGCATGTCCTGTTACATTAGGGAGAAGACATAGCCAAATTCTGATTTTATTTTAGGCATTTTTTGTCAGTAAGCACTAAATTTATCAACGCTCAACAATAGACAATATTAAGGACACAATAGTCTATTCTTCCTTGTACAGCCTTTTATTAAGACTGTGGTGGCAATTTGCATTTTAAGTCTTGTGCTGATCAGGGCTTGGAATTTATTATCTCTACTGCCTTTGTATGTTGTCAGCAGATTCAATATTAATTACTAATACTGTACTGAATCTAAGTGCTGCAACTACATATGGCAGTGAGTAACTAACTATGCAGCATTTTTTTTTTAAAAAAATGACATTTATATCACTCTAGATTTATTTCATCCCAATTAGTGTTAAATATACTCCCTTGGCTCCAATTTAAATCTCATTTTATCAAATTGGCTCATTTCCAAGCAATTGACAGAGAAAGCTATAATAAAGATTGTGCTGATTGGACTTAAATGGAAAAGAGTGTATACTATTTAAAATATTATGTAGAATATGATGTTGCTAGAAGATGCATTTGCCCAAATCAATAGTAACCTAGCTGTATCTTCAAAATTAAGTAATTCTGAAGAGATCTTATCTTCTAGAAGATTCAATATTAAAATATTCATTATTTTGAAAATAATGAATAAATAATAAGAATAAACCACTTTGAAAAAGTCTTAAAAACAAAAAGCAGAATTAAAGGAAAAGTTATAGGAGAAAGGAAATGCTAAAACAATACAACTAAGTGTTCGTGGTTTTCTAACACCTGATAATAATGGGAAGATGCTCTGATCAATGTTTTATAAGACTCCATGGAAATGAAGTTTCTGCAGAGCTTTTTCTCCAACACACCTACAGGATTGATTATGGCATTAAAGAGATGAAATATAGTAGACTTGGGATTTTCTGGGGTTAGATTCTGCTACATTAGATGTCCCATAACTAACCATTCCAAGAATAATTAAAGCAAAACCAAACCATGTAAGAACCGGGATAAAAGCAAACTTTTTTCTTTAAATAAGCAAGTAAGCAAATAAACAAACAAGCAAAAACCAGTTGTTTGATTAAATCCAAACTGGAATACAGGGGTATCCCTGCGAATAAGATATTTATTTATTTTTTATTTATTAATCAGATTTATATGCCACCCTTCTCCGAGGACTATTCCAGAGGACAAGGGCTATCCCAGAAAAAGTGTTTTCTCTCTTCCATAAAATGACAAAGTATAATTGAGAAGACCTGGATCACACCCATTCTGTATATATGGGATGGGCAGAAACTATGGGAGCTAGGTGGATCTGCAGCTAAATTGACTCTTGTTTTTTAGACTTTTTAAATGTATTATTGTTATTTTAGATTCTAACTATTACATTTGTCATTATATATTGTTTTTATCATTGCTGTAAGCCGCCCCGAGTCTACGGAGAGGGGCAGCATACAAATCTAATAAATAATAATAATAATAATAATAATAATAATAATAATAATAATCATAATAATAATCAGATCCTATGCTAGGAATGGCTTTATAGGTGATCAACAGTATTTCCAATTTCTGCACTGGTCCAAAAGGATGGTTGACAATATAAAGAATCCACCAAGAGATACAAGACATAAGGAACACTTCATCCTACATCCACCAAATATCATAAGTACAGTACAACCAAAATTGACTCTGTACTATACTGGTCTGAACCCCAACTGAAATGTTTCACTTGTTTCCTCTAAGAGCGTCTAGAAATGTTTCTCTTTGAAAAACGTTTTTAAATTTCTTTATCATTTCCAAAGTTTGTGATACTTTTTATCTAGTGACTCAAAATATTATGAATATGGAGCACCTGAAATGTACCCTGACGTTTCAAAGAAAAATAAATAGGATTCTTCTAGATCTGTCATGCCACCTGACCTTCTTAGTACCATTGCTCTTAGTGTCATTGCCTTCCTTGGTGTGTTTTCTGTGGCCATTCCAAGAATTTCTTATCTTTTCTACTATAGGAGGGAAGGGAAATAGTTTGACTTTTAGCTGTTCACGTTCTCTTCTAAGATGATGACCAGCCTATATTTGAGGTGGTTATTGTTCTTGCAATTTTCAGGAAGGAAAACAAATATAGTTCACAAGTCACAAGAGCCACTGGCACCATTTTAAAAAGCAACAAAATGCCTCTCTTTGACTTCTTTTGCCAAATTTCTCTGTTTGCTCATTCAAACCACACTCATCTGGAGGTTATCAATTTGGGACAAACATGTCAAAGAAAGGGAGTGTTTATATAGCAGCTGTGACCAGTCAGAGTTGTGGCTGTACATGCAGCTTTGTAAACATAAAGTACCATGTATTTGTATATTTAGCAATTGAATGTCATATTCTGTTGCAATGAATAAGTAGCGTGAATCAATATCACTGTGCTGCTTGAACAATTTCAATTGAACATTTTGATTTGAATCAATGCAATTGCTTCAAATATTAGTTTTGGCTTCATAGCAGTTAAAGCCTATTCAAACGTCTTCACTTCTGTTTGAAATGTGGCTTAGATCCCAGGAAAATGAGTTGATGCTAACTTTCAAGAAAAAATTAATTAGCAGTTCATAACCTCCTGCATGTTCAATAAATAAACATAAAAAATCTGCAGCTGTTCCAGATTTTGGGCTATACTCTGTTGAAGACATAATCTTAGAGCATTACATAATTATTGGCAAGGATTAAAACTGCTTTTAAGTGCACTTAAACAAAATACTTGTTATGTCTTGAGAAGCTGGAAAGTTTTCAATCCAGTCTGACCAGGAACTCAAGCAGGTAAAATCTGATTGACTCCTGAGTTAAAGAGTTCCTTGTTTAAACCACTGCCTATAGTAGGACCTTGCTGATGTTTGCTCGCTATGATCAATAAAGAGCTCAAGTCACTAAACTGTCTCCTGCCTTTCCAGTAGAGGAACTTAACAATAATATTTTTACAAAGTTGCACAGCAACAATGAACTTTATTGCATCAAGTATTTATATTATAATTGGAACTTTTTGAAGCCAGATGGATATTTGGATATTTTATTTACTACCAAATTCAAATGGGGTTGTAAATTAGATTTATTTTATTTTATTTATTTATTTATTTTGTCCAATACACAATGAGGGTTTTAGTGGGTATATATCTATATACATATAGTAAAATACATGATGAAGGTTATAGAGGAGGTACTCATAGTAAAATATATCTAATAAATAATAGAAAAGAAGATATAGTAATAGAACATATCAATGAAAGAACAGAAGAAGAGATGTAGGAATAGAAGAAAGGAATAGGAGATATAGGAGAGCAATAGGACAGGGGACGGAAGGCACTCTAGTGCACTTGTACTTGCCCCTTACTGACCTCTTAGGAATCTGGATAGGTCAACCGTAGATAATCTAAGGGTAAAGTGTTGGGGGTTTGGGGATGACACTGTGGAGTTCGGTAATGAGTTCCACGCTTCGACAACTCGGTTACTGAAGTCATATTTTTTACAGTCAAGTTTGGAGCGGTTAATATTAAGTTTAAATCTGTTGTGTGCTCTTTCAATGGACCTGAGTCAAGTCATAACTTTGAGATAAATCCAACTGAAACTTTATTCTTCTTCTTCAACCTTGATCAAAAGGGAGTAGAATAGTACTTACTACATTTTCCATTATGACTGATTTAGAACTTAGTCCTGGAATCACAATGATAGGACTATCCATTGATGGTATGGCCATATTGAGATAATTCCTTAGAAATATGCCCTTTAGACCAGGGTACATTATCTCTTTGCTACCACATGACAAGAAATAAAAAAATGAAATAAAGGTGTTTCTTCTTTTTCTGAGTGCATTTCATGCATGAATTCATGGATCTTTCTCTTTGTAGCTTTCAGTATCCCTTTCACTGGAGATAAGTAGCAGCTGAAATTATTACAGAAACTTAATCCCCCTTTCCCCCATGATAAAATGTTAGTAGTGTGAATTTTCAACCTTCTCGAAATGAACTTTGCTGGCTTCAGTCCATAGCACTTTTGCAGTTGACAAAAATATTTTATATTAAATTCTAACAAGCGAATAAGATTTTTTTCTTGTCAACTGCAAAGACTTTTTTGAGAAACTCTGGCTAAAAATCTGCATCTACAGGTTGAGCACATGAATAGAATGAGCTTCCTCAAGAATGAAAGTGAGAGAAATAATATGTCTTTTGCATTGTGATGACCAAATCTGGATGCAATATTCCAATTGCGGTCTTACCAAAGTTGCTAACACTTTATGTGACCTTGATACTATCGCTCTGTTAATGCAATCTAGGATCACATTGGCTTTTCTGGGAACTGTAGCATACTGCTAGTTCATATTTAAGTAGTTGTCTGAAAACATAATGAATTTCCCTTCTATCCCTTGTAACCTTTATTCCAAAAAATCATTTATAATAATGTTGAAGAGTATTGGGATTAAGATAACCTTACAGTATTTACTGCATACTTCCCTCCATTAGTTCTATTGAGGTTTATATATTCAATGACTTGGTCAGCCATTTATGGATCCATCTGGTGGTAATTCTGTTTGTTCTATATTCTTCTATCTTACCAAGAAGTAGACTGTGACCTACTTTGTCAAATGCCTTACTGAAGTCCAATGTCCACAACATTTTGCTGGTATACTAATTCAGTCACTTTGTCAAAGAATTTAATAATTCTTATTTGGCAAGATCTGTTTTTGACATACCTATGCTGGCTTTTAGTAACTGCTTTGATAGTCTCTAAGTGTTTTCAGATCTATTGCTTATTATCTTTCCTTAAAAAAAGGAAGGATCTTGTCAGGTATCAATGACAGGGTGATTGGTCAATAGCATGCACTCATGCGTGATAGCATGAGTGCATGCTATCACGCATGCACGTGTGCCCACACTCATAATTCAATGCCTGAGGAGGGTGAAAAAAGCTTCCCCTGCACCTTGGAGGCTTTCTGGAGGCCAGAAACGGCCTGTTTCCCAACTTCTGGTGGGTCCAGTAGGCTCAAATTTCACACTCCCCAGGCTCCAAAGGCTTCCCTGGAGCTGGGGGAGGGTAAAAACATTCTCCCCTGCCCCCCGGAGGCTCTCTGAAAGCCAAAAATGCCCTCCGGAACA
Source organism: Erythrolamprus reginae (assembly GCF_031021105.1). Classification (NCBI taxonomy): domain Eukaryota; kingdom Metazoa; phylum Chordata; class Lepidosauria; order Squamata; family Dipsadidae; genus Erythrolamprus; species Erythrolamprus reginae. The sequence continues at coordinate 60,963,456 of NC_091956.1, read as the reverse complement.
TCTGTGCCAGCCAAAAATCAGCTGGCCGGTACACACTTGCACGTTGGAGCTGAGCTAGGGCAATGGCTCAAGTGCCACCAGAGATGGCTCTGCATGCCACCTGTGGCACCCATGCCATAGGTTTGCCATCACTGGCTCTATAGTTTCCTGGATTCATTTTTTTTTAAGCAAAAGAGTATGGACGGGAGGAGGAAATCAGAAATAAAAACAGAAAGGACAACAGTAAACAACCGTAAGTTTTGTGGCCAGGCACCACACCTAATATTGTGATGTAAAATAAGCATGGTTGGGCACTGTTATAAATTAAGCATGGTTTATTCATAATCTTGAATCAGACTGAAATTGCATTTTTTCTTATTTTAGTAGTGATTGGAATTGGAAATCTTCATTCTTTTTAAAAATTCTGTAAAATATATCTTTTATTATTGTTTTTTCCTGCTTGTATTTCAATTTTTTTTAGCAATTCCAATACTCAATTTTAGAAACTTTTTTTTAAAAAAAATAACTTTCATAGATTAATTGTAACTTTTGGGTGTTCAGCTGCTAACCCCATTCTAGCATCACTGCTCCAGTCTGTGCAGGAAAAAAACTTATTCCAAAACATTACTGTCTATTTGCAAACTGTATATTGGAGGACTAGCTATGTTTACACAAATCTCCTTGGCTGTATGAGATTCCTTCCTGACTATGCCGGAAGGGATTATTGAAACATTCTGTGCAGAAGAGGGACCAAAAGTATCCTCACACTCTGAATGTTCATCAATTTAACAGATGAAAGGTGGTTTCTCTGGTTCCAGTTGTGCACAAAGATAATACAGTAAAATACCCACAGATGGAACTAGGGCCAAACCTATTAACCCAATCCAACACACAAACACACACACATCCTTTCTATATGTATGCATTATCATATATATTTCTATTGACCATAGTAATCATATGATCAAAGGTAACCAAATAAGTGGCCAATTCAGTGTTATATGTGAACAACTGTTGAACACTACGGGCAGCTGCTAGGACCAGATGACACCATGCACATATGGTATAAAATATGTATGGTTATCAACACCCACATTTTGGAACAGCTTTAATGGGATCCTTCATGCCAACTGAGCATCAGCTGTGCACCTATTTCGTGAAACATAAACTGTACTGTAGGAAAGAATGTTACAAGGGCTACATTTACTCGTGTTATATCATCAGAATAGAAGAGCAAAATATTTAGTGACAAGCTGATCACAGGATATTCTTGCATTACAGGCCCGCTCGCTACCCATCTCTACTATGGTTCATGTTATAATCTTTATAACAATTAGATAGGGAAATTAAATAATTGTTAAAAACCCAAAAGTAAAATCAAAAGCTTAGCTAAGCATAAAAGGCAAACAAGAGAGTCATCTAGTGATAGCTAAATCCATTCTAACAAAAGCGAAACTGTTGAAGACAATAGAAAATTATTAAAGACAAAAAAAGCAAAACAATATTTTGAACATTCTAATTAATAGCTATTCAATAGCCCTGTTTTTCATTTTGATTTTCATAGGTTTAAGATTTATGCCTCAAGTAATCTGCATGTAGGATATGTGGAACTTCTCAGGCAATAGAAACTGAATTCTGCAGTAAATTGCAATTAAATCAAATAAAACATTTTTTTTCTCCCTCATTTTTTTGAAATATTTATTACTTGAAATATTGAAACATTCAAATTCGACAACAGCATTAACTTTTGCTTGCAAATTAAGCATTTACTGTTATAAACTATAATAAAGAAAGTATATCGACCATGCACAAAAACAATAAATGAAAATGATTTTTTTCCTAACATTATGCCATTATGATAAAGCAGGCAAAATATAATGTCCTACATAATATATACAGAATGTATTGCCTTGGGATTATGAGGACATCATCAGGCAGGTGCCATGTTTGAGTATTTTGAGGAAATTAGAAATCGGACAACTGGCCTTTAGTTGCAAACATGAGATAGGATTTAGTGATGGGCGAACCGAACCCGCACAATTTGGGTCTGTACCGAATTTTGTATGCCGAACATGAACCCGAAATTTTTTAAAACTTCGGGCAAAGTTCGGGGTCGCGTTCAGCGTTCGGAGCTTTGACGTCACTGGCAGGTTGCTAAGGATGCCAAAGTGATCACTTCCTGGATTCTATGGAATCCAGGAAGTGATCACATTGGCGTCCTTAGCAACCCACCGGTGACGTCAAAGCTCCGCCCCCGGAATGTCTTCGTGGGAGGGATTCCCCAGATCCTTCAAAGGGAGGTCTTCACGTAAAAATAAAAATAAAGATGTTTATTTTTACATGAAAGGACCGCCCTTTGCTTGCAGTGCTGCTGCGGCATTCTTTTTCGTAAAAATAACAATGTTTATTTTTACGTGAAGACCTCCCTTTGAAGGAGCTGGGGAATCTCTCCCACGTAGAGATTCTGGGGGCGGAGACTTGACATCACTGGCAGGTTACTAAGGACGCCAAGGTGATCACTTCCTGGATTCCATTGAATCCAGGAAGTGATCACCTTGGCGTCCCTAGCAACCTGCCGGTATACGTGACATCAAAGCTCCTCCCCCAGAATCTCTTGGTGGGATACCCTGTTCTGGTCCGGGTTTGGGTTCGGTTCGGGTTCGGCTGAATTTTGCGTAAAGTTCGTCTGAACTTGCCGAACCAGAACACCGTTGGGTTCGCCCATCACTAATAGGATTCCATATGGGGGTTCAAATCATGGTAGGGATACAAAAGAATGCTTTTTATTTTGTTCTTTCTATAAAAATCCCAAGTAGTCCCAGTCATTCACAGATATAATCTGCTTCCTCCAAAGGGCAGAATGTTTTAGGGAACTATGATTTTTTTTCATATCATTTTTTTCTCTTAGAATATGCAAATGTTTCTGGCCTGGTGGATTTCATTTTAGTATGGCATCTTTTAAGGGATTATCCCTGGCTGAAAAGTCAGAAAAGACACACACATGCACTCACAGATACATAACATTAAAGAATGTGCATTTACCTGTGATGAAGAAAGACTGGGAAAGAAATCTCACTTCTGAAAATTGTTGAGCAACAAGAGCATTTGAATATTTCTATTGATTTATAGTATTTATTTAGTAGACTGTGATATGCAATCAGCAGAAGGATGTTAAGCTGTACATTTTCTTTCTGTAATAGGGGATAGACAGTACAGAAATTGTTTGTTGCACTTATCTGCTGCAACTCAGAATACAAAAACTTTATAAATGTTCTGTCAAAGGCAAGGCAAAAATGCTTCAAGTAAAATAAGCAGATCCATGCCTCTTTGTTCTGCCGGTGTGTTTCAACCACCCATAATTACAGGGTAATTAGTCCAGGAAGACACACACCACACGATAAAAGGAAAACGCAAAAGTTTTTATAAACAGAAAATAGAAACAGCTCCCGTTTTCAATGTCAAAGGGATTTTCTGGTACACACAAGGCACAGGTTACTTTTATCTGTAGCACTAATTACAGCAGCCCCACGCAACCCCAGGTGGCCTCATTTTCTCTTGTAATAATCCTTCAGTTGTTGTCTCCTATGCATCACTCTACGCATGCGTGGATGTCATTAATTCTTGTTCAGAATCCAGGGATGATACAGATGATTGATTTCCTCCTGGGCTGTCTGCCAAACTCCCCTCTTCCCTGTCACTCACGCTTCCTTGGTCAGAGGAGGCTTCGTTGGCAGATTCCATCGGGAGCAAAACAGGCCTGCGGCATGTGGATGTTTCCTCCACATCCACCTGCACATTCCTTGGGGCAGGAGCTGGGCCAGAGCTAACCACAACATCTCAGGTTCAAAATATTCTATGAAATTGAACAGGCAATAAAATATTTAAGAGGTTGTCCTCTGGAATACTTGAAAACAAAACATGTTTTTCTATCCCTAAGTGACAAGAAACCATTCTGTGATCAAGGAAATCTGAATATGATTGTTCTGTCTGGGTCCCTCCAGAGGCAAACACCAACCCAAAAAGAGAATCCAGACACACTGGTAAAAATCAAAGGCAGTTTATAGAATTCAAAGCAAACACAGGTAACAGAAAATGTCCTTACAAACAGGAACACGCTGAAACTTCAAAGATGTTTCACGAAGGCCATGAAGTAAAACAGGACTCTTGCTGTCAAAAACGACGCTGGAGATAACAAACATACGCCTCCCCCAAGTCTTCCAGTCTTCTAGGCCACAAGCCAAGATCAGAGACGCTGAGAAGCAAAGCAGGGTCACAGAACTTCCAGTTGATAACGCTCCACATGGCTGAAAAGGCTTGCCTGCCTTTTAAACCCTGCTGAGGAGAACCACACCCAAACCCAGCTGTTGCCAATTCAGTGATGCCAATACCTTTCTAATTGGTCCCGTCTCTGAGCTGCACGTCGCTGTCTCATGTCAATTATAGCCTGTGCTTCCTCATCCAATGAGGCCAGGCTACTGGCTGGGGAGAGCCCCCCCCCCCGGGGCTCTCAGGCTGCTCCCCCTCATCCTCTTCCTGACTTTCCTCTCCCCCGTCTGCCTGGTCCTCCCCCTCCTGTTCACTGTCCTCCTCCCGGCCTCGATCCAGCAGAGACGCAGCCGGTCCCTGAGCAGCCTCAGGCTGAATCACAACAATGATAAGGATGACTTTCTCAAAGACAGTGTGTCATATGCCTGCACTGTACTGACAGCAGGCTGCATGACAAAAGATCCACTGTGGTATACTTGTCAAGGTAATAAACTAGGACTGGGGAGACACAGATTCTTCCTTCAACTGTTGAAACTTACTGGTGACTGAGTTTACTATTTCAGCCCAATCTACTGTTTTCTAAGGAATATAATGAAGGGAGGACCTTCACATAAACTGACTGGAAAAAAGAGTGATCTAAATTAAGAAATAATACAGATTATATTTTATAATATTAAGAAGAAATCATCAGTCCTGCCCAGACTATTAAACTCTGACTATTGGAGCTCAAAATTAAAACTCACTTAGATAATCGTATTGTTTGCTGTGGCTGCTATTTGTGTAAAATATTTGAAAAATAAAACAAATTGAAACAAAGAGATCCTGCCTTACTGCAATTTAAACAGTGTTCATTTTCAGATCTTATTAAAGAATACTTTTTATATTTTTTAAAAAACCATCTTTTTTAAATGAAAATTTGCAGAAATTTACTGAATTTTTCATCTAAAGTTGCAATTCTAGTACCCTAAAGATAATTTTCTTATTTGTTTATGTTATGGTATCTCTTTCTAATTTAGATTTTGCTTTACTGAATTAAAAGAAATGATTAAAACAAAGAAATTAATCAATATAAATTAACAATAGCAGACAAAAACGTTTCATAGATACTCAAAACCTAAATTCCACTAGATGGCAATAATGTACTGTCTTTAGTTTTCTGCTACATTTAGCAACAAAACGGAGAAAAAAAGAGTACCTTAAATAAAAATAGCAATAACTTGATAGCTTAATTGCTGTTTACAGCAACATTCACCAATTTTGAACCTTCAGTTAGGGAACCTCTAATTCTCATCCAGAATGAACATTGTGGGAACTAAAGAATAACATGTTTTGTGAGCCACTTCAGCAAGACAGGCAGCATTGGTAATTAAAATAAATTAAATTAATATCTGAATGTTGTCCTAATTGATAATGCTGTTGTGCATCAAAAGCCATCCAATCTATACTTAGTTTAAAAATAAAGAACAATAATGCTGACCAATGTATTTCTTGAAAATGTGTAGCAACAATTAATAAATGGATCAGTGACTGAGTTCATATATGACAGTTGTTAACTAATCTAATTATGAACGATTGTACTGAATTTCTATTTATATCATGACAGTGATTTTTACATTTATGCACATGTATATAAAAAAGCGTATGCAAGTACCGTATTTTCCGGCGTATAAGACGACTGGGCGTATAAGACGACCCCCTAACTTTTCCAGTTAAAATATAGAATTTGAGATATACTCGCCGTATAAGACTACCCCTCTGCTGTACATCATAGACCTGACTGAGTCTAGGTCTATGATGTACTTGCATTGAGAAAAAAATCATTTCTGAACATGATAACACAATATTTTAATTACTAATGATGAAGATCTTATTGTTAAAATTATGAATGAATTATTTAGAGAGAGAGAGCCAAGTGGGAGCACTCTTCTGTCTATCTCTCCATATGTCTCTGTCTATCTGTCTTGTCTGCCTCTCATATTTCTCCTCACCACAATTAAGTTTATTATTATAACTCATCATAATTTGTCAACACAAAAAGGTGAACCTGGCTATTTTTCTTTCTCCTACCATCTATTCTGCAGGTATCTTTCAGTCTAACATGAAGCATGCTGACACCTATGTGAGAATCTATTATGGAATGAGAATCTGTATGTGATATCATGATATGGCAATCCAAACAGCCCATCCATTTTTTCCTCTTTCTGCACTTTCTGTCTTTATCCTCTTGCAATGTCACTTAAACAGATTTTAACTTGTCGGGTTTAATTAGTGACCCTGCCAATTTTCAGTACTGTGCAGTGTGCTATGATACAGAGCAGGGTGAATAATATGACCTCAGCTTTTAAAGTTATTTTAAAATGTTGCCTAAGAAATATGGAAAGATGATTCTTTTTGGAGGAAAAGTACATTTTCAATGGTTAAACATAAGAACAAATACAAACAGGCAGAAATAAATGCATCCAGTTTAACATTCAATTTTGCAACCACTAATAATGTTGGTCAAGTAGGTACAAAAATACCTGGGGAAATTATGAAAGTCTGGGAAATGGGTCCCTTGTCAGTTAAAAGGAGTGCTGATTTACCACCTGCTAGAGCAGTGATTTTCAACCTTTTTTGAGCCGCGGCACATTTTTTACATTTACAAAATCCTGGGGCACACCACCAACCAAAATTACACAAATCTAATAAATAAATAAATACATACATACATACATACATACATACATACATACATACATACACACACACACACACACACACACACACACACACACAAATAACCCCCTCATATATACAATCCCATGTAACATCCCCTTATAAATACAGTCAATCATCAATCATCCCTCCTCAAATTTATACCACTGTCTCATTTCTGGGTTCTTCTCCTGTCTTTCCCCCTTTTCTCTCTCATGTTTCTCATTTCTCTCTCTTCCTCCCTTTTTCCCTCATTCCTTCTCCCTCTCACTTCTCCTCTTTTTCCATCCCTGTCTCTCTCCCCCCCTTACGTGTGTGTGTGTGTGTGTGTGTATATATATATACACACTCGAACCATTTCCAAAACCAGTTGAGGGCTGGGGTTTTTTTCTCTTTTATTCTTTTCAAACACAGGTGTGGGCTGGGGGGGGTTTCTTATTATTTGGGTGCTTTTTACCATATGCTTCAAGAATCACCTCTCTCCCTCTCTCTTGTTCTCTCTTATTTTCTTTCTGAGGCTCCTCCGACAACGGTGGCTACAGCGGCGCTGGCGATCCGGCCGCTAGCCGTTCCGAGCGCTGTGGGAACGCCCACCCCTCTCACAGTCCGGTCCCGGGCTGACAGTAAAGGGGCTGCTTCCCATCCTCCTTCTCAGAAGGTTTCCTTCTGAGCAAGCTGGCAGGAGGATGGGAAGCAGCCCCTTTACTGTCAGCCCGGGACCGGACTGTGAGAGGGGTGGGCGTTCCCACACCGCTCGGAGCGGCTAGCGGCCGCATCGCCAGTGCCGTTGCAGCCACCGCTAATGTAAAGGGGCTGCTTCCCAGCGGCAGGAACTGCGGGGGGTAGCTGGCGTACGCTCCGGCTAACGAGCCCTTCCGCAGCTATCCGCCGCTTCTTTCTTCTCCGCCTCGCCTCCGCTACTCCTGCCACCGCCTTTGCTCTCCCAGCCGGGCAAGAGGCAAAGGCGGCGGCGGGAGTAGCGGAGGCGAGGCGGAGAAGAAGCGGCGGATAGCTGCGGCAAGGGCTCGTTACGCCGGCTACCCCCCGCAGTTCCTGCCGCCGGGAGTGGCGTTCCACCCCGCAGTTCCTCCCGGCGGGAGCGGCGGCGTCCAGCCCTCTAGCCGGCGCCTCGCCAGCTATCCGCCAGATTCGAGTGCCGCCGCCTCAGGCGGCAGCGACAGCAGCAACAGCAGCGCGTTGATGAAGCCGGCGAGGGAGCTCCGGAATCGGTTGGCGCTCGCCCGACGCCTTGTTTTTTTACTTCCCCCTTTGGTTTCTCTTCACAGGCGGGAGTTCGGGAGGCAAGGGAGCGCTCAAGGAGACAGCGTCTTGCGGCATCGCCTCCCGTCGGGTTTACGACGAAGGGACGCTCAGCAACTTCTTTTTCCTTTTGGCGCCATAGCCACCCGCAGTCCCCGGAGCCGGCGGGTTGAGGCAAAGGGCTGCGTTTCCCTTCCCTCCCTCCCTCCTGCCCCCGTCCTGAATGGAAGCCCCGCTCGGCCAAGCAGCCCGGGATCTCCGCTGCTTGCAAACCGGGCGGGCGGAGCGGACCCGCGCTCACTTTCGGCTCCGGGGACTGCGGATGGCTATGGCGCCGAAAGGAAAAAGAAGTTGCTGAGCGATGCCGCAAGACGCTGTCTCCTCGAGCGCTCCCTTGCCTCCCGAACTCCCGCCTGTGAAGAGAAACCAAAGGGGGAAATAAAAAAACAAGGCGTCGGGCGAGCGCCAACCGATTCCGGAGCTCCCTCGCCGGCTTCATCAACTCGCTGCTGTTGCTGCTGTCGCTGCCGCCTGAGGCGGCGGCACTCGAATCTGGCGTGGTGGAAAATCTTTGCCTGCCTCCAGATTTTCCACCACGCCAGATTCGAGTGCCGCCGCCTCAGGCGGCAGCGACAGCAGCAACAGCAGCGCTTTTTCCTTTCGGCACCATAGCCACCTGCAGTCCCCGGATCCGAAAGTGAGCACGGGTCCGCTCCCCCCCCCCATCCCGCTCCCGGCCTCCTCCCGCCCGCGGCTGTGGAATGGGCGCAGTATCCGGCCTATAAGACGACCCCCCACTTTGGAAAAGATTTTCAGGGGTTAAAAAGTCGTCTTATACGCCGGAAAATACGGTATGTTATTTCCACTTATGACTGATACATAAATGGCCATATTACAGATTACAATATAAAGTAGTTTGTCATAGCTTCTTTAGGAGAGAAGGAAGCATGTAGATAAGTGCAATCCAACTTAACATCCTATTTGAAGGGAGATCTGGATTAGACTAGAAGGAAAAATTATTCCCCATATAAATGTTTCCCCATATAACTGTTCCCCATATAACTGTTTCCCATCAACTGTTTCTGCTAGTTCTTTTCCTAGTGGCTTGAGCTAGCTCCACAAGAAGTAGATGTTTTTATCTGGTTATGTAGTTATGTAGTTGTTTGCAGTTGGGAGGCAGGGCTTATAGAAGAGATGAGAATATTCCCAGCCTATCTTCAGAATGACCTGCATGATTGCTTGACTGCCATTCACAATTTACAGGGCAATGGAACCAGGGGTGGGCTGCTGCCTGGACTGGGAGTGGGGATGACGCAATGGGGTAGCGAAAATGGAGCTCCACCCCAGAGTACCCAATTTGCACTGAAAGATGTTGAAAGAAAATGCATAAGCCGCGCCCACAGTGTGGTATTGGGTCAGATTTAATTACCCCGTGGGTTAGAGCCGGCCTGCGGGCCTTGAGTTTGGCATCCCTGTTCTAAATAGACAGTGATGTTGAATGGCAACTTCTAGAACTCTAGGAAGATCCTTTGGTGTGACATTCTTTAAGTTGCATTTCAATTATTTGTAGGATATCAGTAGTTACCTATTCCTGCTCTAAATTATTGATCAGTATTCCTTTAGTAAATTGGACAACTTGTTTCATAACAAGTTCCATGTATTTAGTATCCTCCCTAAGACAGTCAGTAAATGCTGAAAGCCTAGAACATCTGCAATTGGTTTGCAACCAAAATATGTAAATAAATGCTGTAACTATTAATGGTAACATCAAGGATGTAAGCTGTCCCAATTGCCTTTTGCAATTGACTGGTGTGATTTTGTCAGTGCCAAAGATGTACAAGTAATGTTCCAGATATTTCCTCCCAGACACCAATTTATCTATTTAGCAATTTATGCTATTTTTGCTTTTTTTGGCCATTTGCTGTTTACTTAGATGTTACAGAGGAATAATGCTATTTCCCTGCAATCCAGGTCCATGAGCTTCTAAAACATAGCTAGGTGACCAGACTATGATAAGGTGACATATCTGAATTAAGTTAAACAATGGAACGATCCAACATAATACTACTTATGTTTATTTTATTTATTTATTTATTGGATTTGCATGCCGCCCTTCTCCGCAGACTTATATGCTTTTAATAATGTTGTAAATTATATTTATATTTATATTATATACCTCACCTACAAAAAGATATTGACAAAATTGAACGGGTCCAAAGACGGGCTACAAGAATGGTAGAAGGTCTTAAGCATAAAACATATCAGGAAAGACTTCATGAACTCAATCTGTATAGTCTGGAGGACAGAAGGAAAAGGGGGGACATGATCGAAACATTTAAATATGTCAAAGGGTTAAATAGGGTTCAGGAGGGAAGTGTTTTTAATAGGAAAGTGAACACAAGAACAAGGGGACACAATCTGAGGTTAGTTGGGGGAAAGATCAAGGGCAACATGAGAAAATATTATTTTACTGAAAGAGTAGTAGATCCTTGGAACAAACTTCCAACAGACGTGGTCGGTAAATCCACAGTAACCGAATTTAAACATGCCTGGGATAAACATATAAACATTGTAAGATAAAATACAGGAAATAGTATAAGGGCAGACTAGATGGACCATGAGGTCTTTTTCTGCCGTCAGTCTTCTATGTTTCTATGTTTCTATATTTCATTCTGAAATGTATCTGACTTTCAGTTCAAACACCTGTAGGTGCTCCAGGATTACTTTTTGTGGTGGTGGCAAATTCTTTCTTTCCCTTTCCTGTCTGCTGGTGATTTATGTGATTCTCATTGTCTGCTGTCATTTACAGGTGATTTGTGAACAAGCTTGTGAATGAGCCCAGGGCTGCCGAGAAAGGCTGGTGAATGAGGGATACTTGTAAAAAAAATGTTTGCATGCACCTTCCTCTCTCTGAAATGGGTGGGAATTTTTCCCTGTTCCCTGTAGCAGCAGGCTTATAATTTTACTTTGCCTGCTCATGAGTCAGGAAACAGAGCAACAATCTGATGACTGTTATGAAACAGAAGCATTGCAGAGGGCTTCTTTATGATCTGGATATTAAAATAGTCAACAGTTGGAGAAGAAGCAGGGATTGTGCCTGACTGAGATTTAAAGAAGTTCCCATGTCTTATTTGAAATAGGAAATGCAGAAAGGTGGGGGGAGACAAATCTAAAAAGAACAACAAAGGAATGTAGTACAGTGGTATCTCTACTTACAAATGTATTTTTAAGTAGAAAAATTTGTACAAAGAAGCAATTTTTCCACGGGAATCAATGTAAAAGCAAATAATGTGTGCAATTAGGGAAACCACAGAGAGAGTGGAGGCCCTGTTTCCTTCGAGGAGTTTCCTAGAGAGGCCCCACGGAGGCTTTTCCCTGCCTTTTCCGGTTACAGTTTCAGATGCTCAGGTTTGTAAGTGGAAAATGGTTCTTGAGAAGAGGCAAAAAAAATCTTGAACCCCCGGTTCTTATCTAAAAAAGTTCGTAAGTAGAGGCGTTTGTAGGTAGAGGTACCACTGTCATTAAAGCCTGGGACTTCAACGTAACAAGCTCATGTTTAAACTTTGCTCAGACTATAATAATGTTACATATCTGAAGGTTCTTATCTAAAAAAGTTCGTAAGTAGAGGCGTTTGTAGGTAGAGGTACCACTGTCATTAAAGCCTGGGACTTCAACGTAACAAGCTCATGTTTAAACTTTGCTCAGACTATAATATCGCCGGCTGACTTACCGGCCCCACGGCGCTGTTGCTGAAGGGCCGGGCAGACTCGGACCCTTCAGAAGGCGGCCGCCATCTTGTTTTCGGCCGAAATCTCGCGAGGCGAGATTTCGGCCGAGAATGCTCAGCCCACGTGGCCGGGCATGACGTGGGTCCGGGCGGGGCCTGCTGGCCCTATTTAAGGGCAGCAGGCCGGGAAGAAAGCCTTTTCGCCCGGACCTAGCTGAAGAGCAGACACTCGGCTGAGTGCTGCTCCGACGCCATTTTAGGTGGCCCTCGTGTCGTGGCCGCCATTTTGTGGCCGCCCGAGGGAGCGAAAAGAGTTTTCTTTGTCTCTTCACCGAACCTGCTGATTGAGGCTCCAAGCCTCAGGACTCGTGGAGCTTCCTTCCAGAGGATCCCCCTCGGGCCCGAGGGGGACTGGTAACCTCCTCCCGGCCGGGAGGAGGGCGCGGTGGGGGGCGGTTTGGTGGAGGCCGGATTTCAGGCCTTTCAGGCCTACCTGTGGAGGGAGGATTTCTCTGTGGCGCCTAAGGGAAGGGGCCTAAGGGTTGTCAAGGGCTTCTCCCCTTCCAGTAATTGGCTAAGTGGGGCCCAGTGGTGGGGGACCTTTGCTTGCCACTCAGTCAGTGGGGAGTTCAATCCCAGGCAGTAGTGTAGGTTGCTCCCTGCATCCTAGGATTAGAAGTTGGGATGGCCCCAAAAAAGAGGCCTGCCACTGCCCCTACGGCTCCGCCGGCTGCGCGTCCCAGGAGGGCCCTTAGGCCTTCTGCCCGGGCTCGGGCCAGCAGGGAGGGGCCTACGGGGGTGGTCCCTGAGCAAGGGGGGGTGGTTTCGTTACCTCCTGCCCCTCAACCTGTTCTTTCTCCTGCCATGTCTTGGGCCAGGGTGTTGGAGAGGCTCGACAAGCTCGAGCAGTGGAGAAGCGGTGCGGGCTCCGGAGGGTCCCTTGATCAAGTTCCTGCGGCGTTGGGGAGAGATCCTGCGGCGGCCCAGGCTGGGCAGATGGCTCCGGTTGGACGACAGGCCCCGGCGGGGCCGATGGCGGCTTTCCCGGGCCCTGCAACAATGGGCCCCCCGTGGATGACATCAACCCCGTACGGGGCAGGTGAGGCTGCACCACACACTACACCACTGTCCTTTCTTCCTTCCCCCACCCCGGGTTTTCCCCCGGCGGGGGTTGGGAGCGGGTCCAGTTTTTTGGGGTCCTCCACGGGCACCTGCGGGCAGGTCTGGGCACAGCCGGTTCCTCCGTCGGGGCCGCCGGCGGCCGGCCCTGCTCCGCTGCCCGGGACAGGTCCTACGGGGATACCTGCGGTGCCTGGGGCAGGGGGGTGGGTTCCCCCGGCCCCTGCTGTCATGCCCCCGCTCCCCGTCTTGCCCTACCCCCACGGTGCGGGAGTTTTTGGTGTGGCGGCCAACTCGGTATGGGACCCGTTCGCTTGCATTAAAGCAGGGGCTATCCCGTGCAGGTTGCCGTCCACCCCTTTAGGGTGCCACCTTCACCCTTCGGTGAAGGAGGCTATATGGCGGGGGGAATACGTGGATCTTTTTTCGCTTTTGAACCGAGAGGTTCCTAAGCAGGAGAAAGAGATTGTCCCGGGGGAGAAAACAAAGAAGACCAAAGTAACGAAATGCTTCAGCTCCTGGCTGTATGCTTTTCTTACTTATGGGTCTGTGGTGATTCAAAGGCAGCCGGCTATGGCCTCTGCCATGTTTAAGTATATAGATTTGATTGCTAGGGCCCACTTCGAATATAAGGGCACCATATGGCACCATTATGATAAGGGTTTCCGTATGAGGATGGCGGTAGAGCCTAACTTGCCATGGGATATGGTGGTTCCGGACCTGTGGTTCCGGGCCACGCATATGTCTGGAAAGGAGGGGTGTGAGCGTACGGATAGTGGGCACTTCATGGAGGAGGAGCCTGGCGCGGCTTCACCAGCCAAGGCGACTCCTGGTGTGGCTGGCAAGGGGGCCTCGCCCGCTTGTCATGAGTTTGCTGCAAAAGGGGCGTGTTTTCGCCCCTTTTGTAAGTACAAGCATGCCTGCGGGAATTGTGGGGGGTCCCATGCAGCTTCAGTCTGTCCCCGCCCCAAGAAAGGGGCGGAGAAGAAGGGCGGGGGTCCAGGAAAACCTCCCCCACCAGCTGGGGGAAAAGGGGCCCAGCCCAATTAATGTGTCTGTGCTCGAGGGTTGGTTGGTCGACTACCACCCTCGCCCGAGAGCCGAGCTGCTCTTGAGGGGCTTCTCCGAGGGATTCAGGATCCCTTATGTGGGTGTTAGGAAGGCTTTCATGTCGGACAACCTCAGGTCGGTTGTCGGACATAAAGACATTGTTCGGGCTAAGATTCGAAAGGAGGTTGCCGAGGGCAGGGTCCTTGGGCCTTTCCCGGAGCCGCCCTTTTCGAATCTTAGAGTGTCCCCCCTGGGGGTGGTCCCCAAAAAGGCGAGTGGTGAATTTCGGTTGATTCACCATTTGTCTTTTCCAAAAGGGGAGTCAGTGAATGACTTCATTCCTGATGAGCTTTGTTCAGTCCGGTACGCATCCTTTGATGCGGCCGTGGCCATGGTTAGGGAGTGTGGGGTAGGAGCCCTTATGGGTAAATGCGACATTAAGTCGGCATTCCGGCTCCTCCCCATTCACCCAGGCGACTTCGAGCTTCTGGGCTTCCATTTCGAGGGTGGGTTTTATGTGGACAGGGCATTGCCTATGGGCTGTTCTGTTTCCTGCTCCCTTTTTGAGAGCTTTAGTACCTTCTTGGAGTGGGTGCTCAGGAGGCGTAGTGGCCTGGGTTCGGTCGTTCATTACCTTGATGATTTCTTGATGGCCGGGCCTGCGCAATCGGAGCAATGCTTTGCTTTGATGCGGGACTTCGAAGCCCTTTGTGCTCAATTGGGGGTGCCTTTGGCCCCCGAGAAGACCGAAGGCCCTGCCACCAGGATTACCTTCCTCGGTATTGAATTGGATTCGGAGGAGCAATCTTCCAGATTGCCCCTGGACAAGTTGATAAAAATTAGGACCAAGATTGAGGCGGTCTTGGGCTGCAGGAAGGTTACTCTTCGGCAGCTCCAGGAGTTGGCCGGGATCCTTAATTTCGCCTGTCGGGTAGTGGTGCCTGGTAGGGCTTTTTCTCGCCGGTTGTATGATGCGATGAAGGGGCTACGTTTGCCCCACCATCGTACCCGCTTATGCGCCGGGGTCAGGGCTGACCTCTGCGTGTGGCGGGAGTATTTGGAACATTTTAACGGGTTGTCTTTTTGGCGGCAGGAGCTTCTTTTGGAAGCGGAGCTGCAGCTGTGTTCCGACGCCGCAGGGACTTGCGGTTTCGGGGTAGTGTTAGGTGACCAGTGGTGCTGGTCGGCATGGCCTCCGGAATGGAGTGCCTGTTCCTTGGTTAAGGACTTGACCTTTTTGGAGCTTTTCCCCTTGGTAGTGGCCTTAGAGCTCTGGGGAGAGCAGTTTAGGGACAAGACTGTGCATTTTTGGTGTGACAATCTAGCGGTTGTCCATGTTGTGAATGCCCTGTCCTCAAGGAGTGACAGGGTAATGCGGCTTGTCCGCCATTTTGTGCACAGGTCCTTGTCTCTAAACGCCTTGTTTTTGGCTAGGCACGTCCCGGGGCTAGATAACGGGGTGGCTGACGCCTTGTCCCGTGGTCAGTTGTCCAGGTTTCGGACCCTGGCCCCGTGGGCCCGAGAGTCGCCAGAGGTATTTCCAGCCCACCTGTGGAGCCTGGGCGGGCTCCCGAGAGTTGGAGGGACGAGGCCTCCCGGGCGATCGCCTTATCTGTAGCTCCTGGCACCCTGCGAGCTTACCAGCGTGCAGGTAAGGAGTTTGGGGATTTCAGGCAGGGTAGGGGTTACCCCCATAGCTGGCCTGTCCCGGTTGCGCACCTAGCTGAATTCTGTGTCCTGCTGAAGGGGCGTGGCCTTTCAGTCAGGACTATCAGGTCTAGGTTAGCCGGCCTCGCCTTTCTGTCCAAGGCGGGGGGGTTTAGTGATGTCTCAGGTGATTTTCGCATCCGGCGGATGCTGGAAGGCTGGGTGCGGGAGCGACAGGGGTTCCCTCCTGACGCTCGTCAGGCCCTGACGGTTCAGCAGCTGTCTTTGATTAATCACACATTTGACAGTCTGTGTGCCTCTCAGTACGAGGCCCGTCTTTTTAGGGCAGCGACTTGTGTTATGTTTTTTGGGGCCCTTAGGGTCAGCGAGGCAATGGCCTCCTCGCAGTCTGACTTGTCGCTCCGCGCTTTCCAGCTCGCTGATCTGACCTTTAGACAGGGGGGTGTCTCCCTTTTGGTGAGACACTCCAAGACAGATCAGTTACACAGAGGGGTTAGACTTGAACTTAGCGCAGCCACCGATCAGTCTGTTTGCCCGGTGGCTGCTTTACAGTGTTTTTGCGGCTTGCGCGGGTCAGGGCGTGGGTACCTTTTTGTACACCAGGATGGCACCCCCCTGACCCGGTATCAATTCTGGGCGATAGTGTCTAAGGCTATGTCTCAGGTAGGCATGGATCCCGCCGGCTACGGAACGCATTCGTTCCGTATCGGCGCCGCCACTAGCGCGGCACTTTCTGGTTTCCCGGCCCAACGGATTCAGGAGATCGGCCGCTGGCGGTCAGCGGCATATTTGGGTTATGTTAGGCCCGCTGAGGATTCTGGGCAGGGTTTAGGCTAGGTAACCTCTCTGTGTGTGTCCTCTTCCAGGTTCCCAGTCCAGGCAGAAACCGACGGCGCTGCTGTGTGGCCACAGCATGGTCTTCTGGGCCGGCCGCTCAGCAGCCAGAAGCGCCATTAGGACCCAGCTGTCGTTGGGACGGTGGGTCAATGTTGTTTGGATGGGCCGGAGGGGTATGCGGTGGGAGGGGCTCCCACCGTCGTTGCTGGGTACTCAGCCTTCTCGGGCGGTACCCGGCGCTGCTGGGTGGGCGGCTACCCAGGGTCGCGCCCAGATGGGACTGGGTGGTCGGCAACCCATAGCCGCACCCAGATGGCTGGTCTTGCACCTCGGTGGCAATGACCTGTGCCTGCTTGGTGGTCTCCCACTGATCATCCAAGCGCGCGAAGACCTGCGGTGGCTTCGCACGGTATGGCCCACCACGCAAGTGGTGTGGTCAGAGATCCTTCCAAGGATCGTTTGGAGGGACGCCATTTCCCTTAGGGCCATCCACCGGGTTAGGCGTAGGGTGAATAAGGCCGTGGGAAAAACAGTCAGGGAATTAGGTGGGGTTGTAGTGGCCCACCCCCTCATCACCGTAGATCGGCCGTGGCTTTACCGGGCCGATGGCGTTCACCTGTCAGAACAGGGGAACGCCATTTTCTTACAGGACCTGCAGCGGTCTCTGCGTGAGCTGGCGCAGATAGAGGGGGGAGTCGGGGGGCCAAGATAGAGATCTGACCCCCGCTCCGTGGCAGGTTAGGGGCGGAAATCTGGGTGGTGGTTCAGCAACTGCGCGTTCTCCCTTGGGCATCTTTGGGGATGATTGACAGGTTCTCTCCAAGCCCATGGTGGGTGCTACCTGCGCACTTGGGAGGAACCTGTCTTTGGGTCCCGCTATTGAAGTCCCAGGGTAGGGGTGAGCCGGCGGGACCCCCCTCATGCGAGTGCATGGCAGGGTCTCAGGTGAGGGAGAGGTCCCTCACCTGGACCAGCATCGACTACGCCCTTAGTTGCCCAGGAATGTTGACCTTTTACGTCATTTCCGCCCCGGAAGTGTTTGTTTGACCCTGCAGGTCCACTGTTTCCGGGTCATAGTTGAGTATGTTGATTTATGCAAATTTATGCTAATTCATGCTAATTTAATTAATAAATTATGCAAATTTATTATAATAAAAATGACCCAAGTTTAAATCCAGCTCTGGTGTCCGAGTCGTTACTCCGTCTCTTCTGCAATAAGGTTACATATCTGAAGGTTCTTATCTAAAAAAGTTCGTAAGTAGAGGCGTTTGTAGGTAGAGGTACCACTGTCATTAAAGCCTGGGACTTCAACGTAACAAGCTCATGTTTAAACTTTGCTCAGACTATAATAAGGTTACATATCTGAAGGTTCTTATCTAAAAAAGTTCGTAAGTAGAGGCGTTTGTAGGTAGAGGTACCACTGTCATTAAAGCCTGGGACTTCAACGTAAAAAGCTCATGTTTAAACTTTGCTCAGACTATAATAAGGTTACATATCTGAAGGTTCTTATCTAAAAAAGTTCGTAAGTAGAGGCGTTTGTAGGTAGAGGTACCACTGTCATTAAAGCCTGGGACTTCAACGTAACAAGCTCATGTTTAAACTTTGCTCAGACTATAATAAGGTTACATATCTGAAGGTTCTTATCTAAAAAAGTTCGTAAGTAGAGGCGTTTGTAGGTAGAGGTACCACTGTCATTAAAGCCTGGGACTTCAACCTGACAAGCTCATGTTTAAACTTTGCTCAGAGCTTAGTGGTGAGTTTGGGCCAGCCACTGTCTCTTAAAAGTTGGTTAAATTCCATTCAGTTCAGAAAAAATTACTTCCAGGAGGGTACTAAAAAGAATGTTCTAAAATAGGTTTTAAGCTATTTTCTGTAGGTCCATTTATTTTAATTAAACCTGGTCTTAATTCACTTGATACTCACCTGTTGAGAATCACACTTTCTATGAAGAACAACTTTTATATGAGTTAAAAATAAATTACTAGAAGCAGAGTGGTATAGTAGTTAAGGCATCAGGCTAAACACTCCTAAAAGCTATAGCATGGGACCAGATTATCTCAGGGACCGCCTTCTGCTGCACGAATCCCAGCGACCAGTTAGGTCCCACAGAGTGGGTCTTCTCCGGGTCCCGTCCACAAAACAATGCCGCTTGGTGGGACCCAGAGGAAGAGCCTTCTCTGTGGCGGCCCCGGCCTTCTGGAACCAACTCCCCCCCAGAGATTAGAATTGCCCCCACCCTCCTTGCCTTTCATAAGCTCTTTAAAACCCACCTCTGCCACCAAGCATGGGCAAATTGAGATACCCTTTCCCCCTAGGCCTTTACAATTTTATGCCTGGTATGTCTGTATGTATGTTTGGGTTTTTTTTATTATTATAATGGGTTTTAATTGTTTTTAGGATTGGATTACTGTTATGCGCTGTCTTATTATTGCTGTTAGCTGCCCCGAGTCTCCGGAGAGGGGTGGCATACAAATCCAATAAATAAATAAATAAAAGACCCTGAATTACAGTCCCTCCGTAGGTACAAAGTCAATTAGGTTACGTTGGGCCAAACATTCTATTTTACCCTAGAAAGAAGACAATGGCAAACCGCTTCTGAAAAACCCTGACAAGAAAACTGCTGCCTGAGGTTTTGAGTAATCTCTATACAATATTTCTCCTTTCACTGGTATGGTATCTGTGTGAAAAATGGCTGTTTAGTGCCGTCTTAGAAACCGAAATGTATCACTGCCTTGTGCTTGAAAAGGCAATCTGTACTCCCTTGAAATGGAATTTGCTTTATCGCACTTTCCAGGTTTTAGCTACAGACTATTTTCATTTTATAAAGGATCCCTAGGGCATAGTTGCATTACAACTTTGAAATTTTAGTGATTTGTTCCTATGGCAAGCACAAAAACACAGGGTATGATTTTTATTTTATTTTGTAACTCAGGAAGGCAATATTTATTTATTTATTTATTTATTTATTTATTTATTTATTTATTTATTTATTTATTTATTTATTTATTTATTTATTTATTTATTTATTTATTTATTTATTTATTTATTTATTTATTTATTTATTTATTTATTTATTCTTTGTCCAATATACAATACATATGGAATGAGATAAACATTAAGCAGTATATATAGGTATAGTAAGTAAAAAAGAAGAGGAGTGGATGAGAGGGAGAGAATATATAGGATATATGAGAAAAGGAAAGGTAATTGGACAGGGGACGTTAGGCACCTGAAAGGGTGGGTGATTGCAGACTCAGCTACTGATTGATTGATTGATTGATTATTAATAGATTGACTGACAGCTCTCTATGGTTATCTTATGCAAAGCACTGAAGCCAGAATTTAATGGAATATGGTGTGCGGTGTGTGTTTTTTAGAATGTTAGTTAGGGTTAGGGTTGCTTCAGCCATGCTTTTAATTAGTGGGGGGTGGATTTTATTTTATATTATGCATATTTATATCTTTGTTTGGTTAAGGTGAGCAACCATATAAATTTGCTAAATTAAAATAAAACCTTCTGGCCAAAAAGAGGAGGATTTGAAGAATAATTTGAAATTTGGATTTCAAATTCATAAATAGGCCCTTGCTCATAGATGCCTAACATCCTGATTAAAAAATAACCAGCTTTGGATCTAGGTTCATTTAAAATATATTTAATATATATTTAAAAATATATAGCCATTTGGAATAGATTTTGTCTTGATATTTGAAATTAAGAATGGAATAATTTATTTTAATTGATTTATATTTGGGACAAATTAAGATTGAGGAATGGAAGAATTCTATTTCAAGAGGTTCTGATTCTAAAACAAGTCAGCTGACCAATCATCCAGATAATGGGAGGAAACCTAAGAAAATCAAAGAACAAGGAACCAGTTAGAATTTTTGTTTCACTTTGAGTCTTAGGAGAGGAAGCACAGTATTTATTTATTAATTTGGTCTTTTGTCCTTTGGGATTGCTCTTCCAAAGCTGGCAAAACATTTACAATACAGTAGCCAGGACATTTAAAGGACATTAAATAGAAGTCATAAATTTAGTTTCTAGTTTGCTGTACAAATTCAATATATTCAGTATAACTGAAAGTCTAGTTTTAGGCTGAAACTCTTAATGCAATCAATATAAAATTATTAGATGCTGGCATTGTTAGAATTATAAAAGAAACAGCTGCCAAACACAATACACTGTAACTCACTTTCAAAGGGTTGATATACAAACAATAGATCAAAGTCCAAAAAAATTGCCATGCAATGGGGAAGAAATCTTCCATCTCAGATGAAATTTGGATGAAAACCATATAGTGAACTAAACCACTGTTCACCAACAAGAGAACGAAAAGTAACCTAAGAAGCATAACTGCTATTAAACACACACATCCAATTCAGGTGTTGCCTTCTGGCATTTTTGTGTGTGTTGTTGATTATTAACCTTTGTAGTTTAATCACTATAAACATGGATGATAATTATCTTTAAAGAAAATAAGCTTTTTATGTTGTCTTTAGACAACATTAGTTTTTTCCCCTCTTCCTTTAAATTGTAAACCACACCATCTAAACTCTCACCACAATGAGAAATATAATCCTCTTGAGCTGCATAAAAATATTTTAGCCAGAAGGTGATTCTCAAACTATGGTAAGTGTCTAGTTTTGCATAAAGGCCTTTCTACTCAACTGTTTACAATTCTTAAATGCTTACATTTTGAATTATCACACAAATTCCAATCTAGTCATGTGCATCAACTAAGATCCCTTGCAATATCAAATGTCAATAGTTCAGGAAACACACATTTGATACACGTGGATTTGAAAACCATGCCCTTCATGTTGAAGGAGAATTATTGATTTTGCCTGATGGATTGTGGTTGATGCCTTCAGAATACTATTTAAAACCATCTGCATATGAATGTGGTTCCTCTTTTCCAAGGATGTGGGAGTTTACCACTATTACCACAGGAAAATAAAAGTGTTGCCACAAACCTCCGTTAAGTAGTTCACAATAGCCAATAAGAAGAAGTATATTAGAATATTGGTTTTTCTCCTTTTCCTGCAAAGAATTTCTCAGAGCATTGTATTAAAGACAATACAAAGTATTGCTCTGCAAGGGACTACTTCCCTAGAAAAATCTTAAAATAAATAAATGAACTACAACTTAGTTTGAAATACATGCCCATGTAACACCAACACTCCGCAGTCTGCATTGGTTGCCGATCAGTTTCCGGGCACAATTCAAAGTGTTGGTCATCACCTATAAAGCCCTTCATGGCACTGGACCAGGATATCTATGAGACCCCCTTCTGCTGCATGAATCCCAGTGACCGGTTAGGTCCCACAGAGTGGGCCTTCTCCGGGTCCCGTCAACAAAACAATGTCGTTTGGTGGGGCCCAGGGGAAAAGCCTTCTCTGTGGCGGCCCCGGCCCTCCCGGAAATTAGAATTGCCCCCATCCTCCTTGCCGTTTGTAAGCTCCTTAAAACCCACCTCTGCCATCAGGCATGGGGGGATTGAGATACTCTTTCCCCCTAGGCCTTTACAATTTATGCATGTTATGTTTGTTTGTAGGGATGTTTGGTTTTACAATAAGGGTTTTTTAGTTGTTTTAATATTGGATTTATATGATGCTTTTTTATTACTGTTGTTAGCCGCCCTGAGTCTACGGAGAGAGGCAGCATACAAATCCAATCAATCAATCAATCAATCAATCAATCAATCATTATTGCTATTTCAATTATTTATCTTTTCCATACTTTTATTTAAAGCATGGATTAAGAAGCAGTCAAGTGGAAGGAGAGGGAGACAAAGGAAGGAAGGAAATAGCAAAAAACATCTGGAAATGTTATAGAAAATATCTTGTTTACTGGAATTTTCTAATCAGATCATGAAAGCACAATTATTTCTGGGCCAAAATATTTAAATAGCATCAGTTTCTAAAAAGCTATTGATGGAGCCAGGAAGAAATGAATTTGAGTTCACTTGCATTTGTATTTAATTAAAATTAAACATTGTTAATATGATAATTAACCATATATTGATACATTTCTCTTCTGTTGCCTAGCACTACTTGATACTGTGTAAAATGCTTAATTACATTCAACATTCTTATAATTAGAATGCTTCTATTTGGAAACAAGTTAACAGATCCTGATTATCTGAATTTATGAAAGTGATAATTATTACTCAAGCTCCTTTTAGGTGTAAATTAAGAATGGTTCTTAATTTACCAAACTGCTTTCTTACTTTTGTAAATCTTCCAAATTTGCTGATTGTAGATTGTATGTTTTCTAGCTTTCTCCAGCAAGGAGCTTTTAAGAGATATTAAATTATAATCCCCATCACTTTCAGCAATATAACATTAGTGCTTATACCAGATGGAAGCCAATTAATCACGAAATTTTCATGTTTCATTTTCATTCACATACTTCCAAAATGCAGTGGGGATTATCTTTGCAACTTTATGCATTTTTGGTTTCTCATTTTATTCTATTATATATCTAAATATATTCATTTTTGCAGTGAAAAGCCATTGTAGATATGCATCACCTATTGTCTATATGACTGAATAATCAAGTGTCTAGAAATAAGAGAAGTCAGTAGAAACTTCAGAAACTTTGTGGAAAGATTGGTGGCACAGTGGAAGACATAGTTGCAGGTCAATTAAGAACATAATGGTGTTCTGCCGGCCTGTTTCAACCGTCCGTAATTACAGAGTAATTAGTCCAGGAAGACACACACCACACGATAAAAGGAAAACCCAAAAGTTTTTATAAACAGAAAAACAGAAACAGCTCCCTTTTTAAATGTCAAAGGGATTTTCTGGTACACACAAGGCACAGGTTAAATGCAATCCAATTGCTCACCCAATAACTGGGAAATTGAGTCCAATTCTAAAGTCCAGAGAGTCCACACACAATCTTGAACAGCACAAAAACCACGATCTTGACGAAACAATGAATCAGATAAACTGCCATGAGGCTAAAACACCAGGCTGCACTTTTATCTGTAGCACTAATTACAGCAGCCCCACCCAACCACAGGTGGCCTCATTTTCTCTTGTAATAATCCTTCAGTTGTTGTCTCCTATGCATCACTCTACGCATGCATGGATGTGTCATTAATTATTGTTCAGAATCCAAGGATGATACAAATGATTGATCTCCTGGGCTGTCTGCCAAACTCCCCTCTTCTCTGTCACTCACGCTTCCTTGGTCAGAGGAGGCTTTGTCGGCAGATTCCATCGGGAGAAAAACAGGCCTGCGGCATGTGGATGTTTCCCCCACATCCACCTGCACATTCCTTGGGGCAGGAGCTGGGCCAGAGCTACCACAATAAATGGAATCTTGAAAAGACAAACCAGTACATGGCTAGTACTTTTAAAAAATTATCAGGGAAATCATACCTGCTAATTATGAAGAGCAGGAATGTTAAAGAAAGAGACCAAGGGACTATATTCTGGCTGCACAAGACCAAGCTTTAAGGACAAATGTATACAAAGCCATAATTGAGAAGAAAGCAACAGACAGTAAGCGCCACCTATCAGACATGGATTTGGACTGGTTTGGACAGGTTCACATGAACTGGTAGTGACCTGCTGGTGAACATCACGATTGGTGCCAGTCCGTGAGTGCCTCCATCTTTATTTTAAAAATTTTAAAAAAATGATTTTTTAAAAATTATCTTCTGAGCATGCATAGAAACATGCATAGAAGCTGACTTCCTGACACTGTGCATGCAGTTACCCTCTTGTTTTGGGCTCTTTTTTCTTTTTTCCAGTTTTTTTGGAACTGTGCATACACATGCATGCTTTGCACAAGTGTTTCCATGAGACACAGCCATGTGGCGCGGGAGGAAGTGAACCAGCAAAGAGGTAAGTTAGAATCCACCCCGCTGCCTATACAAAGAAGCTGAAAAAACAGTGGACTACCTGGTAAACTGCTACAAGAAGAACAACACAGGTTGACTACAAGCAGCAGCTTGACAAAGTAGCAACAATGGTGGATTGGAAGATCTGCAAGAAATATAATTTTCCTGCAGGATAGAACTGATGGGGCCATGAAATAGAGAATGTCATAGAAAATGAAGAAGTTAAATTGTCCTGGGATTTCAGAATTCAGACAGACAGGCATCTGCTGCATAACACCCCGGACATAACAGTTGTCGATATGAAAGACAAAAAAGTCTAGAGATAGCAGAATAGAAAAGAAAGAACTGGAGAAAATAACAAAATGCAAAACCCATCAAATAGAAAAAGAATGACTATGGCAAAGGCAAGCAGGGTAGTATCAATAATAATAGGCACTTTGGGTGCAACTCCAAAGCAACTGGAGTGCCATTTGAACACCATAGGCTAGTGATGGTGAAACTTTTTTCCTCAGGTGCTGAAAGAACATGCATGTGCGCTATTGCGCACGTGCAAGTGCCCACGAGCATAATTCAATGTCTGGGGAGGGTGAAAAAGCTTTCCCCCACCCCCGGAGTCCCTCTGGAGGCCGAAAATGGCCTGTTTCCCAACTTATGATGGGCCCAGTAGGCTTGTGTTTCATCCTCCCAAGGCTCCAACGGCTTCCTTGGAACTGGGAGAGGGTAAAAATGCCCTTCCCCACCACCTGGAGGCTCTCTAGAAGCAAAAAACACCCTCCCACCACTTCCGTGTGGGCTAAAAAATCAGCTGGCTGGCACACAC
The DNA here is from genome assembly GCF_031021105.1 of Erythrolamprus reginae. Lineage (NCBI taxonomy): Eukaryota > Metazoa > Chordata > Lepidosauria > Squamata > Dipsadidae > Erythrolamprus > Erythrolamprus reginae. Next base: position 60,938,183 of record NC_091956.1, on the reverse strand, counting down.
ATGCATGTTGCAGCTGAGCTAAAACAATGGTTTGTGTGCCAGCAGATATGGCTCCACATGCCATCTGTGGCACTCATGCCATAGGTTCTCCATCACTGCCATAGGCATTGGAAAATTTGCCATCAGTCAATTGCAAAAGGTGGATTTAGTGGGAACCTCCGTCCTGCGACAATATCTATAGCACCGTCAAACATCTAGATTTGCCTGTCCCAGGTCCTTGGTAAGAAATCAATAGGTACACAAAAATATCAAACCCAGTCTGAACATCTGACTGACTGTAAATATTATTATTATTATTATTATTATTATTATTATTATTAATAATAATAATAATAATATTAATATTATGAGCCGGGGTGGCGCAGCAGGTAGAGTGCTCTACTGCAGGCCACTGAAGCTGATTGTAGATCTGTAAGTCAGTGGTTCAAATCTCATCACCGGCTCAAGGTTGACTCAGCCTTCCATCCTTCCAAGGTGGGTAAAATGAGGACCTGGATTGTGGGGGCAATAGGCTGGCTCTGTTAAGAAGCGCTATTGCTAACATGTTGTAAGCCGCCCTGAGTCTAAGGAGAAGGGCGCCATAAAGGTTGAATAAATAAAATAATAATAATAATAATAATAATAATAATAATAATAATAATAATAATAATAAGAAGAAGAAGAAGAAGAAGAAGAAGAATAATGCCAAAATCAAACATTGGAGACTGTCAGAAATTTGTGTTCCAATGCAGCAAAAATGACTGGAAACATCGAATTAAGAAAATTCTTAAAAAATGAGATCCTATGGTACTTTCCAAACAGACAGACATCTGGCTCACAACAGGTCTGAAATCACTAGTGAGGAAAAGATATTGCAATAGCATGAACTGAAGAGAAACAGCTAGAAAAAAATAAAATATTGTGATTTGCAGATTAAAGTTGAGCAACTATAGAGGAAGAGATCAATAGTTTATTTATTTATTTATTTATTTATTTATTTATTTATTGGATTTGTATGCCGCCCCTCTCCAGAGACTCGGGGCGGCTAACAGCGACAATAAAACAGTGTACAATAGTAATTTTGTATTGATGATTAAAAATCAATATAAAAACCAAACATACATACATACATGCATACATACATACATACCATGCATAGAATTGTAAAGGCCTAGGGGGAAAGAGGATCTCAATTCCCCCATGCCTGGTGGCAGAGGTGGGTTTTAAGTTGTTTACGAAAGGCAAGGAGGGTGGGGGCCGTTCTAATCTCTGGGGGGAGTTGGTTCCAGAGGGCTGGGGCCGCCACAGAGAAGGCTCTTCCCCTGGGTCTCGCCAGGCGACATTGCTTAGTTGACGGGACCCGGAGAAGATCCACTCTGTGGGACCTAACTGGTCGCTGGGATTCATGCAGCAGAAGGCGGTCCCTGAGGTAATCTGGTCCGGTGCCATGAAGGGCTTTATAGGTCATAACCAACACTTTGAATTGTGACCGGAAACTGATCGGCAACCAATAGTAATAGGAGATTTTTGAGCAATATCCAAATGACTGCATAGTTACAAGGAAATTTTAAACCTACTGGAGCTGAGTATCCTGCCTTTGCCCAAAAAATAAAAACAAAACCCCAACCTTACTCACAACTCCCTATATACTCAGACGTTACTGTAACAGCTCTTAAGTCCTTAGTTAGGACTTGAACTGTTAAGTTTTCTTCAGTCTCAGACTGTGAATCAAATGGAAGATTAACCACAATAATAATAATAATAATAATAAAACCTGTTTTCTAATCCTATTTTATTCAATCCATTATCCAAACAACCTCTGCAGGAATGAAGTTGAAAAATTATATGGCAAAAATCCCAGTTGTTTTAATGGGAGTGTAACATTTCAGTAGGTAACCAGGTTGCTTATTAATTGCTGACTGCTATCCCAAAGAAACAAAAACATATCAAAGACCTTTTGCATCGACAAAAATTTGCTTCAGCAATAATTTCATATTAACTGTACTGTGTCTTATGTTTTCTCTTGCTTTCAACTTCTAGTTTTGTTTTTTGTTTTTTCTGTTTTCAGTTCCTAAATTTGATTTTGTGTGGGCTCCCATCGGTGGCCATATCTTATAGGAGAAAGCAGTAAAGAGGGAAAACATAAACAGGTAAAAAGGTGTTGTGGTTGGCTCACATCCAGCTCCTTTATCACAGACTTTGAGGAGAATGAACAGGGTCCATCTGGGTATCATAGGCCAGTGTGTTTATCAGAGGAATCGGACACACAGAGAGAACTAGTAGCCAAAATGTTTTCTCCCTTTAAATATTTCTGCAACCCTGCAATCCTAGCCTTGAAAGACATCTGTGAGTACAGTATCTGTACACCCGAGAATTAATGGCTTGAATTTATGACTTTCTTTTGGTCACTTATTATCAATTGTGCTGATAATGCTAGAGTCTTGGCAGGTGAATTGACATTCCTCTGATTTCAGTATTGTTTCCAGCATATTACTTTGTAAACAGACTATTATACATAGTGATTTGGCTTCCGAGTCTTCATTGGGGCTTAATTACTGTTAATTAACTGGGCTGGACAGAACAAAAGGTAAGAAAAAACTATTGGGAAATTATAAAATGTTCGGGAAGAATTATTTTCAGAAACACTTCTAATGATGAATTCCACAAGGTATGGGAAAGTCAACTTAGAGGTTTATTTTATTAATCTCACAAATTGAGCAAGAAGGCATGAATAAGAGTGGTCCCTCAATAATTTCTTCAGTTCAGGAGTTTAAAAGCCAATACCACCATTGAGAATGAGAAACAGGTCAATTTATATTTCATATGATCTTCCATTTGTCAGTATTGGAAAAACAATGACTTTAGGTAGAGTTGTTATGTGGTGGGACTTTGGCCTTCTTCTGTTCCCTGAATGTTTTCTTTGGCTGCCTCTTTCTACCCTGCTGTAAGAATTAGCATCCGAAGTATCTGTTCCCTGTTGTCCATTTGACCAGCCATTTATTAGAAACATAGAAACATAGAAGTCTGATGGCAAAAAAAGACCTCATGGTCCATCTAGTCCAGTGATTTTCAACCTTTTTTGAGCCGCGGCACATTTTTTACATTTACAAAACCATGGGGCACATTGAAGGGGGGGGGGCGCTAAAAAAAGTTTGAACAAAAAAATTCTCTCTCTTCCTCCCTTTCGCTCTATTTCTCTCTCCCACTTTCTCTCCCTCTTTTTTTTCTCTCTCCATCCCTCTTTCTTTCTCTCTTCCTTCTTTCCTCTTTTTTGCTCTCTTTCTCTCTCCCTCCCTACTTTCCTCTATGTCTTTCTCTCTCCCACCTTCCCTCCCTCTCTTTCTCTCTCTCTCTTGCTCTTTCTCTTGCTTTCTTTCTCTCTTGTTCTCTTTCTCTCTCTCTTGCTTGCTTTCTCTTGCTTGCTTTCTCTCTTGTTTTCTTTCTCTCTCTCTTGCTTGCTTTCTCTCTCTCTTGCTCTTTCTCTCTCTTCTCTCTCTTTCTTTCTTTCTCTCTCTCTTGTTTTCTTCCTCTCTCTCTGAGCTTCGCGGCACACCTGACCATGTCTCGCGGCACACTAGTGTGCCACGGCACACTGGTTGAAAAACACTGATCTAGTCTGCCCTTATACTATTTTCTGTAATCTATTTTAGGATGGATATATGTTTATCCCAGGCATGTTTAAATTCAGTTACTGTGGATTTATCCACCACGTCTGCTGGAAGTTTGTTCCAAGGATCTACTACTCTTTCAGTAAAATAATATTTTCTCACGTTGCTTTTGATCTTTCCCTCAACTAACTTCAGATTGCGTCCCCTTGTTCTTGTGTTCACTTTCCTATTAAAAACACTTCCCTCCTGGACCTTATTTAACCCTTTAACATATTTAAATGTTTCGATCATGTCCCCCCTTTTCCTTCTGTCCTCCAGATTATACAGATTGAGTTCATTAAGCCTTTCCTGATACTTTTTATGCTTAAGACCTTCCACCATTCTTGTAGCCCGTCTTTGGACCCTTTCAATTTTGTCAACATCTTTTTGTAGGTGAGGTCTCCAGAACTGAACACAGTATTCCAAATGTGGTCTCACCAGCACACTGTATAGCGGGATCATAATCTCTCTCTTCCTGCTTGTTATACCTCTAGCTATGCAGCCAAGCATCCTACTTGCTTTCCCTACTGCCTGACTGCACTGTTTACCCATTTTGAGACTGTCAGAAATCACTACCCCTAAATCCTTTTCTTCTGAAGTTTTTACTAACACAGAACTGCCAATACAATATTGCAAAAGTTTATATTACATAAACTTATTGCAAAAGTTTATTACATAAAGTTTTCAGCTGGGGGGGGAGGTAATCATTATGATTGAAGGTTGTGATTCCGTTCTATAATTCTAAAGGATATGAAAACCCATAATAAGGTCATGTTGATAACCTTATTCAGTGCAACAGTTACTGAAAGGATTGTGACTTCTGTACACTTTTCCTATTATTATATTTCTTAGGTATTGATTTCTTAAATGTTAATTTTTCCAATACTAGATACACATGATTTAAAACCAAATGAATACCCCAAAGATGCTTTTTCTTTGAAAACATTTCACTTCTCAGCCAAGAAGCTTCTTCAGGTCTGACTGGAGGGTGGGGAATAGACAGATTTATAGTCCTTGCAAAAAGCTGGTCATTTGCATTCTTTTAGAGAGTTGTTAAGGTCTCCTGGAGATTTACCTATGTCATCAGGGTCACCTAAGTGGTGCAAATGGGTGTGGAGCCTTTTTGGAACTGTTGAAAGGACTGTTTTGTAGACTGGAGAGATATGATGTCTTGTTTCTCTCTGTGTTAAGATAAAACTTCTCTTAACAGAAGGGGGGGGGGGAACAACATCATATATCTGCAATCTGTAACACAGTAGATGGCGCAATCTCCCTAATAATAAAGAACTTAGATGAGCTCCTCATGTATAGTTACACATATATTTTAAGCACGTGTGTGTATTTTTTTTTTTATAGGGTGTATTTAATATGGGACTATTTAGGTACTGCTAACTGCAAAAACATCTCTTTAGGATTCCAAATGAAAGGTGGTTTTTTTCATTGAAATTTTAGTTATTTTAAATGAAAATAAAACAGTTATTTTATTTTTAAGCAGTAATTTAAATGTTTTTAAGCAGTAGTTTAGATTTGTTGTAAATTGTTTTCACTTTGTTGTGAGCCGCCCCGAGTCTGCGGAGAGGGGCGGCATACAAATCTAAATAATAAATAAATAAATAAATAAATAAAATATTTGCAATCTGATAAAGTTAAATCCAGTCTTTCTACATGTGAATTATTTTATCTGCCACTGAGTAATTTTCTTTTCTCATTTTTAATCATGTAATCTCAAATTAATCCATTAATTTTAACGCTGAAAAAAGGAACATTTTCTGTACATCTTTTCAAGTAATGCATTAATGCAACTTAATACATCACTATAAATAAATTACAAATGAATTAATACATCAATACTTGCACTTTAAATTTTTGGTATATTTTTAATTATAGTTATTATGCTAAAATTATTATTATTATTATTATTATTATTATTATTATTATTATTATTATTATTATTAATATTATTATTTATTAGATTTGTATGTCGCCCCTCTCCGGAGACTCGGGGCGGCTCACAACAATAGTAAAGGCAATATTATGGCGGAACAAATCTAATATTAAAAAGAAACATATAAAAACCCTATCATATTTAAAAAACCAAACAACACATACATACCAAACATAAATATAAAAAGCCTGGGGGAAGGTGTCTCGACTCCCCCATGCCTGGCAGTAAAGGTGGGTCTTGAGTAATTTACGAAAGACAAGAAAGGTGGGGGCAGTTCTAATCTCCGGGGGAGTTGATTCCAGAGGGCCAGGGACGCCACAGAGAAGGCTCTTCCCCTGGGGCCCGCCAAACGACATTGTTTAGTCGACGGGACCCGGAGAAGGCCAACTCTGTGGGACCTTATCGGTCGCTGGGATTTGTGCGGTAGCAAGTGGTTCCGGAGGTACCCTGGTCCAATGCCATGAAGGGCTTTAAAGGTCATAACCAACCCTTTGAATTGAACTTATTATGCTAAAACTGAATTTAGTCTTTTAGTTTTATTATTACAATACATTCCTATAAAACCATATGTATGCCATATTTTTTTCTATCGCCTTTTTAGCTTATGTATGCTATTTATGGTGAAAATTTAAAATGCCAATATTGGTAAGAAACCTTGAACTTGAGTTGTGGCAAATTTAGTTTAAAAGGATTTATTTCCCAAGGCCTCCAAAACTAGTGAAAAAACAGCAAAACTGATTTATTACTAAAGGAAGATTGCCTTAAATTCATTTCACTGACTCATTGGCAATTAAATGGAAGAAGTGAAGAAAAAAATGGGACATAGCTAATGGGAAAAGGGACCTCTTTGATGATAGATGCAAATTAAGCTTAAAACACCACTTCTTTCTATACAGAGAGGTTACAGTATATCCAATAACTAATGGAAATGAAAACCAAAATAAAAAATACATTGTGTGCTTTATCTACCCCAAATAATTCCAGAACTGACTATTTTTCTTTCATAGATGTTTATTTTGTATGTATAGAATATTTATAAAATATAGAATATTTATTAACCTGATATATTGCATATGTGTTGTCAAACAGGGCAGAATTCCTTTTTTTACATACTAAGATGAAGCAAGAAAGTGACTTTAGTCTGGGATAACTGAGAGAACCTGATGCCAAGAGGCATATTATGTGAGCCTATAATATATAATGTTACATTTTTTTTTCAGAATGAACAGACTATAGCTATTTTTTACAAAGTGATGGAAGAATTATATCAACAAATATGCTGAAATTTATGTGGATAAATTTTTACTGATTTACATGTCAGATGACCCCTGAGTTAAAAATAGCTATTTGTTCTATACTGTACATGTTAAACGGAACTGTCTTGAAATAGAGTACAAAATTCTGGCTAAGTGTACGCTAAAAACAGCTTTTCAAAACTAATGTATTTGTTTATTTGGTTAATAGGGTGGTCCTTGAGTTAGGACCAGAATTTTAGTTGCTAAGCCTGTTGAGTGAGATATGCTCAGTTTTCGGATCTATTTTCTCATAGTTGGTAAACTAAACACTGCAGTTAAGTAAATCATATGGTCATTAAGCAAATCTGGTTTTCCCCCATTGACTTGGAGGCCAGCTAGGAAGGTTGCAAATGGTGATCACATTACTCCAGGATGCTGCAATATCATAAATACATGCTGGTTGCCAAGCACCCAAATTATCATGGGACTACTGTGATGGTAATTAGTGATGGGCGAACCGAACCTGCACAATTCAGGTCCATACTGAATTTTGCGGTGTTCGGTATGCCGAACACGAACCCAAAATTTTTTGAAACTTCGGGCAAAGTTTGGGGTTGCATTCAGCATTCGGAGCTTTGACGTCACTGACATGTTGCTAAGGATACCAAGGTGATCACTTCCTGGATTCCATGGAATCCAGGAAGTGATCACCTTGGCGCCCTTAGCAACCTGCCGGTGACGTCAAGGCTCCGCCCCCAGAATCTCTTCATGGGAGGGATTCCCCAGCTCCTTCAAAGGGAGGTCTTCACGTAAAAATAAACATTGTTATTTTTACGAAAAAGGACGCCGCAGCGGCGCTGCAAGCAAGGGGTGGTCCTTTCACGTAAAAATGAACACGTTTATGTGACTGAAGAGCTTTTTTAGGAGCCTTTGGTGAGGGACTTTGTCAAAAGCCTTTTGAAAATCAAGATACACAATATCAAATGGGTCCCCTTTATCTCTGTGTTTATTTACACCCTCGAAGAATTCTAACAAGTTAGTAAGACATGATTTGCCTTTGCAGAAACCATGTTTTTTGGGTGGGTGGGTGGGTGGTAATTTTTTTCCCTCCATACAAACATTTTCAATATATTTCAAAATACCTTCATATTACAATAAAAACAGTATCGAATTAGTAAAACAAATATAATTGCCCCCCAAAATTATTAGTTCCAAATTAATTACTTCCGGTGTTCATCAATCCTCCCAACCTTGACATCTGATTTTGTCATCTAGGTATCTCATCTTCTTCTAATTAAATTCAACATTGCCAGGCAACTTTCTAAAGAGGTACTTTAGAAGAGTGGAAGTTTAAAGGTGTACAACAATTCTTGACAGCATGACTTGATGTTCAGAAGACTATGGTATTCCTTGAATGGCAATAAGCCAACTTTAAAATACCCAAAGCAAGAAAAAAAATGGGACATACTGTATAATGGTTGCCATTTTCTTCAAAATTCAATTGTTAGGTTTGAGTGAGGGGACATATCTATAGTGTATAATTCACAACGGGCATTGCACTATTAAAATGAAGGATATTCGTAAGTATTTGGCTTTTGAATGGGAATCCCAGGGCTGTAACTTAGGCTGGGGGAAAAAGGCAGTTTGCCATCATCATGTAAAACACATAGTAAGTAGACCTATAATCAGCCAGTCAGCCATCAAACTAAAACAATAATTTTACAAATTGTCACCAGACACAAAACACAGAGAAAAGAAACTGAGTGTAATGTATAATTGTACCCTTTCTTTAGCATCAGCAAAGACTAGATTCCCTTACAATTTTCTAATAAGGAACAAACTAGAGAATGATAGCATTAAAAAGGAATTACAGAATTATAATCAAACTCAATTCCCATTCACCCTTCCCTAAAACACAGGTAAAAATGCACACTCACTGGAAAGCTAGATGATATATTCATATAACTTTATCTTTGTTCTATGAACTATGGACAGAAAAATATTCTTTCTATTTCTGATTATGTTTTGTATAGTAAATTAATGAATATAAAATTCTTTCCCTCCATTATTTTCTCATCCAAAGCTAGCATTTTTTCTATTAAAGAAGTTTTTAAAGGATATCAATAGAATGCTAAATATACAATGGACAATCACTAAGGAAATGGCAGTACTAGTTAAAAGTAATGCAATGGGAGAATTTAGAGAAATAAAAAAGCAGCAATAGAAAGCGCTCAGGCAGTAATAGTTTTGGGTTGAAAGGATGCGACAAAATGGACAATGCAAAATTGGTATAGGTACATGGTAGACCATATTATCTCAGGGACCGCCTTCTGCTGCACGAATCCCAGCGACCAGTTAGGTCCCACAGAGTGGATCTTCTCCGGGTCCCGTCAAGTAAAGAATGTCGCTTGGCGGGACCCAGGGGAAGAGCCTTCTCTGTGGCGGCCCTGGCCCTCTGGAACCAACTCCCCCAAAGATTAGAATTGCCCCCACCCTCCTTGCCTTTCGTAAGCTGCTTAAAACCCACCTCTGCCGTCAGGCATGGGGGAATTGAGACCCTCTTCCCCCTAGGCCTTTACAATTCTATGCATAGTATGTATGTATGTATGTTTGGGTTTTTTATATATATATATTAATGGGCTTTTAATTATTTCTAACATCAGACTACTATTGTACACTGCTTTATTGTTGCTGTTAGCCGCCCTGAGTCTCTGGATAGGGCGGCATACAAATCCAATAAATAAATAAATAAATAAATATTCAATTTGAAATTATGGATAAAAGGATAAATTCAGATAATGAAACTGAATTGGGACAACTGATAGGACGGTGGGACAAGATAAGACGATATATGATGAGCAGAATCTGAGACCAAGCTACAAGAAATAAATTGGAATCACTCTATACAGTGGTACCTCGAGATACGAGTTTAATTCGTTCCGGACCTGGGCTCTTAAGTCGAGCAGCTCTTATCTCGAACGACTTTTCCCCATAGGAATTAATGTAAATAATTTTAATTGGTTCCAGCCCTCAAAAAACTCACAAAGTTAGTCTAAATTATGCAGAAAGACATGTTTTTAATGAAGAAATGTACATGTACATATAAATGAATAATGAAGTTTCTTTCACTTAACTTGTAAACTTTCTTAAACTTTTAAATTTACATATGTTCAACTTCTCTGCCACCCAATCCTGTAGGACAGAGGTCCCCAACCCTTTTTGCACCAGGGACCGGCTTTAAGCGATCAAGAGAGGAATGGGTGAATGAATGGACGGAGGGTGGGAAGGAAGGAAGGAAAGAGGGAAGGGACAGGAACAGAGGAAGGAAGCAAGGAAACTTATGAAAGGGGAGTGTAAGAGAGGAATGAGTGAAAGGAGGGAGGGAGGGAAGAAGGTGGGAAGGAGAAAGAAAAGAAGAAATAGAGGAAGGGAAGGTAAAAGAGAGAAAGAAAAAGAGCAAGAAAGAAAGCTGCAAGCACCCCCCCCCCCCGAGCCCCCCAGGCCGGCTGCAACCTTTTAAAACACGCGCGCCGCTTCGCAGCTGTCTCCTGAAGCCGAACGCGGAAGTTAGCGTTTGGCTTCAGGAGACAGCTCCTTGGCGCTTGTATCTCGAATTTGGGCTTGTAAGTAGAACAAAAATATCTCTCCCCTCCCAGCTCTTATCTCGAGTTGCTCTTAAGTAGAGCAGCTCTTATGTCGGGGTTCCACTGTAATATGTAAATAGATATATTGCTCTTGGGTCAAGTGGATTATATAAGAAACACCCTCGATTTGGTGGTGGGGTGTGTGTGTGTGTCTGGGTGGTGGGCACATTTCACTATGCACTGTTTTATGTTGTGTGCATATAAACTTGTTAAAAATTAATAAAAAATAATTTAAAAAAAAGAAATTTAAAACTTTGCATTTCTTTTCTCTACAGATTCACCCAAGTTGGGTTCTGTGTCTTTTTCTCCAAAAAACATGCATGTATTACAGGTTTTATGATTTTCTTTCTGAATCTGAAGTATCGCTCTTCAGTTATATTAAATTATTTTTCCTCATCATCCCCATCATTATCATCATCATCATCATCATCCATACAATTGAAAAAGAAGATGTAAGAATATCTGAAAGATGAAATTGGAAGAATATCTGAAAGACAATGAAGATGATGCGCTGACGTTAGTGTATCATGGAACTTATTGATTGCTGAAGAAATTAAAACTGGCCTATAAGTAAAACCAAATATAGAATAGAATAAAGACATCTCAAGGCAAAGTCTAGCAGACACTACAATATCTAGAGACAATGGAATGGAGTGGAATGTTATGGAATGGAATGGAATGGAATGGGATAGGATAGGATAGGATGGGATGGGATGGGATGGAATGGAATGGAATGTTATGGAATGGGATAGGATAGGATGGGATGGAATGGGATAGGATAGGATGGGATGGGATGGGATGGAATGTTATGGAATGGAATGGGATAGGATAGGATAGGATGGGATAGGATGGGATGTAATGGAATGGAATGGAATGGAATGGGATAGGATAGGATAGGATAGGATGGGATGGGGTGGGGTGGGATGTTATGGAATGGGATAGGATGGGATGGAATGGAATGGTATGGGATAGGATGGGATGGGATGGGATGGGATGGAATGTTATGGAATGGAATGGGATAGGATAGGATAGGATAGGATAGGATAGGATAGGATAGGATAGGATGGGATAGGATCGGATGTAATGGAATGGAATGGAATGGGATAGGATAGGATGGGATGGGATGGGATGGGATGGGATGGGATGTTATGGAATGGAATGGAATGGAATGGAATGGGATAGGATAGGATAGAATGGAGTGGAATAGAATGGGATAGGATAGGATAGGATGGAATGGAATGGAATGGGATAGGATAGGATAAAATGGAATGGAATGGGATAGGATAGGATAGGATAGGATTGAATGGAATGGAATGGAATGGCATAGGATAGGATAGGATAGAATGGAATGGAATGGGATAGGATAGGATATGATAGAATGGAATGGAATGGAATGGGATAGGATGGGATGGGATGGAATGGAATGGAATAGAAAAAAGCAAATAATAGTAAGAGTTAAACAGCTCGAAAGCAATCTCAAATCACCTGGAACATCACTTGAACACCATTGGAATTGACAGAATCACCCTCAGAAAAAGGTTTATTTATTTATTTATTTATTTATTCATTCGTTCGTTCGTTCGTTCGTTCGTTCGTTCGTTTATTTATTTAACCTTGCTGTTCAGTTCGGGTCGTATGTGACTCGAAGCCAAGTTTGAGTCCCTGTAAAAAATTTTCCCTGCATATCTGAAACTTGAAATTTAATGACTTTTCATCATTTCAGGGGTTCTCTCTATGAGAATTTTTTTTGGGGGGTGGGGGGTTTCTTTCTTGCTGAAAAACAAAAAGTCACACTAGTTGTGTTCCCCGGTCACCCTGACCCGGACCGAATACTCTTCATGTGAAGTGCTTATGTTTGGTCAATTTGAATACTTTTTTCACTTGGAAAGTAGTCCGAACATTTCTGCACACAATGATATGAAAATTGAAATGAAAAAAGTAATTCTTATTGGTTTATTTTGCTGATAGAATGCGTGCCCCCCCGGTTTTGTGAAATATTTTTCAATTTATAGATAGTTTTGCTTGCAAAATGTGTTCAATTTTACTAAAGTTGGTGTGGGATTGGTAGTTTGAACATTTCTGAATATAAGAAAAATATAAATGAACTGAAAGAAATGTTTCTTATTGGTTGTTTACAATCATATAAGCTCCCCCCCCTTGGCTGCTTGCAAACATTTTCACTTTATATTTACGCAAGCTTCAAATCCGAAATATTTTTAATATCTTATGCATTCATTTACTCAATTTAACATTGCTGATCATCAAAACAATATTTTTGGGGTGGTGGCTAATTCTTTTCTGGGCAAAAAAAAATCATCACTTCGAGTCTGTTTCTGTTCGTATATGACCGGACCAAAAAGAATTTTTTTTTAGGTACTTGAATTTGATCTTTTAGAAAACTTTTTCAACTGGAAAACTAGTTTGAACATTTATGAACATAATGATATGAAAATTGAACTGAAAAAATTGAGGCTTATATTTTTATTTTTATCAAAAAGCCCCTCCCCCCATGTTTTCTGAATTTTTTTTTCAATTTATACTTTTTTTAGGCTACAAATCTCTAAGGAATATTCCCCCAAAAGTTTTGATATACTAAATTGAAAAATCCTGAACATAAGAAAAATAGAAATGAACTGAAAAAAATGATTCTTATTGGTTTATTTTTGCCACAAAAGGGCCACCCCCCCCGGCCTTATAAACCTAAAAAAAATCCACAAACATGGGGGAGGGAGGCACATTTATGTGCAAAATAAACCAATAAGGATTAATTTTTTCAGTTCAATTTTCAGTTCAGTTCATTCCATTGTGTGCAGAAATGTTCAAACTTGTTTCCAGGTGAAAAAAGCTTTCAAAAAGACCAAATATAAGTACCTAAAATGATCAATTTGCAGTCCGGGTCAAATAGACCCAGGAACATAAGATTAGGGAGTTTTCTTGAACTGAACATCAAGGTTAATTTTATTTTGTCCAATACACAATACATATTGAAGAGGATAGACACGAAGTATTATATGTAAAGAAAAGATATAAAAGTAGAGGAGAAGATATATGAAAGGAAGAAAAGATATATGATATATGAGATAAGGAGAGACAATTGGACAGGGAACGAAAGGCAGGCTAGTGCACTTATGTATGCCCCTTACTGACCTCTTAGGAACCTGGAGAGGTCAATCGTGGATAGTCTAAGGGAGAAATGTTGGGGGTTATGGGTTGACACTACTGAGTCCGGTAATGAGTTCCATGCTTCGACAACTCGATTGCTAAAGTCATATTTTTTACAGTCAAGCTTGGAGCGATTAATGTTAAGTTTGAATTTGTTGCGTGCTCTTGTGTTGTTGCGGTTGAAGCTGAAGTAGTCATTGACAGGCAGGACGTTGCAGCATATGATTTTGTAGGCAATACTTAGATCGTGTTTTAGGCATCGTAGTTCTAAGCTTTGGATCAGTTTGATGTTTGTGACGATACGTTTAACCCCATCAAATAACATTTGCCTTGGGAGGGATTCAATAGGTGTATGAAATGACAAATCCAGTCTAAACAACTGGTTGACTGTGTAACCAACCACAATAATTCACAATATAAATTATTCATCCCGAATAATACTTAAGTATTTATTCCAATAATAACAAGCAGCACGCAAGCTACTTTCTCAGAGTGGTTTGATTTCCTTCTTAGAATGTAAATGAATTTCAGATTCTGATTCGTTACTGTTGAATAAAACAGAACTGACAGATTCATTCTGGGCATCTGTTCTGGGCTCTCTCATTGCCAGATCATGGTTACTGCAAAAGCTATTCCTTCCCCTCTTGAATGGATGCCATAGATCTGTTCCAAAAAGAACAACCATGCTGACCACATAGAGGGGGGTGGTAAAATATTTAGCAAGTTACATAGAAACATAGAAACATAGAAGTCTGACGGCAGAAAAAGACCTCATGGTCCATCTAGTCTGCCCTTATACTATTTTCTGTATTTTATCTTAGGATGGATATATGTTTATCCCAGGCATGTTTAAATTCAGTTACTGTGGATTTACCAACCACGTCTGCAGGAAGTTTGTTCCAAGGATCTACTACTCTTTCAGTAAAATAATATTTTCTCATGTTGCTTTTGATCTTTCCCCCTCTTTCATAAACTGAAAACAAAATCTAGGATTTTGTATGATGCAAATAAAAACAGCCCCTTAGACACAGCTGAAATGAAATATTTCAGTGTACAGTGGTCCCTCGATTTTCGCGGGTTCGAACTTCGAGAAACGGCTATACCACGGTTTTTCAAAAATATTAATTAGAAAATACTTTGCTGTTTTCCCCCTGTACCACGGTTTTTCCCACCCGATGACGTCATACGTCATCGCCAAACTTTCGTCCACCTTTAATAATTTTTTTTAAAATAAACTTTAATAAATAAACATGGTGAGTAATAATCTAAATGATTGCTAAGGGAATGAAAAATTGCAGTTTAGGGGTTTAAAGTGTTAAGGAAAGGGTTGTGATACTGTTCATAGCCAAAAATAGTGTATTTACTTCTGCATCTCTACTTCGCGGAAATTTGACTTTTGCGGGCGGTCTCGGAACGCATCCCCCGCGAAAATCAAGGGAACACTGTACTTCTCTTCAAAATTCCATCCACCCTACACAACCCATTCCAGGTTTATGATTTTTGTAAATCCTCAAATCAGAGTTGTCTTTTGTATCCATATAGGTAGGTCAGAAGTAGGCAACCTGATGTCTATGGTAACAGCATGCCTATGGGAATGTCCCTTGATTTACACCAAGCTCTTTGATCCATCCTGATTTACATTTAAAAAGAATAATTTAAAGAAATGAAGTTGAATTTTGCACACTGAAAAACAAAACTAGGATACTATCATCATATCTAATGCTGGTGGTTGCAGGCTGCTGTTTGGATGGGAATAGGCTCACCTGCCCCTCCCCCCAAAAAATAAGAGCATAAAATGTGAGGATAATAGAATTGGTGGTTTTTGTTGTTGTGGTGGTGTTTTTTGGTCATAAGACTAAATCATTCACTCTAAATGAAACAAATATAGACTGTTCACTAATAAATATTAATAATTAAGCTAAAATTAGATATTTCAGACATATGAGAAGGCATGACCGCCTGCTGCCACACGAATCCCAGCGACTGGTTAGGTCTCACAGAGTTGGCGTTCTCCGGGTCCCGTCGACTAAGCAATGTCATCTGGCGGGACCCAGGGGAAGAGCCTTCTCTGTGGCAGTCCCGACCCTCTAGAACCAGCTCCCCCTGGAGATTAGGATTGCCCCCACCCTACTTGTCTTTCGCAAGGAGGGTGTGAGCCGCCCCAAATCTGCGGAGAGGGGTGGCATACAAATATAATAAATGAAATATGAAATGAAATGAAACTCCTTAAAATCCACCTCTGCCATCAGGCATGGGGGAATTGAGACATCTCCCCCAGGCTATATAGTTTTATGTATGGTATGCTTATGTTGTCTGTTTTTTTAAAAATAATGGGGTTTTAGATATTTTTAAATATTAGATTTGTTTATTGTATATTGTTTTATTTCTGTTGTGAGCCGCCCCAAGTCTGCGGAGAGGGGAGGCATACAAATCTAAATAATAATAATAATAATAATAATAATAATAATAATAATAATAATAATATGTCGTAATTGGAGACAACTCTGAATTGAACCAAATCTAAAAAGAAGACAAATGTATATCATAGTTTTTTATCACAAACTACTCAAAGAAGAGCTACTTACTGGCAATCTAAAAAATTATGGCTTTTATCTCATAAAGAATAAAAAGCAATTAAATAACTAAAGTACGACAATTATGATTTGTCCCAAATAAATTGAATTCTCTATGAAAACCAAGGTGAATTTCTACAAGATGGGTTGAATACATGAATCTTAAATAGGATGCCCATGAAGCAAAACTCTATTTAAAATGCCATTCTCTGGAAAGGTTCTGTATAAGACTATTATCATGTCTGAGTCTGCTTTCATGATAAAGCACATGGGGGGGGGGGGGAGAACCTCCACACATACTTGATCTTAGCCAAAAGGCAAGAATGGAAAGGAAGTTTTAAATGCCCTAATGGAAGACTGAACAGGGTCTTAAATCAAACAGTGCTATGGTAATTCTTTATAGCAGTATTATAATCTTTTTTATTCTTCATATACCATTATGAATAATTGTTGAACTATTATATGCACATTTTAGAAAAGATGTGCTTTTTTCCCATGATGTTTTCTTTTTTAATATACAAGCCACTTCTCTAACATTGGACAGTAATAAAGAATATAAGAAAGGACACACATAGGGAAAGGAAAGCTAATTCCCATAACCTACTTTTGCTTCACTGCTGACTTCACTTTGCAACTAAACCTAATACACGTCTTATCACTATAGAGCAGTAGTCCCCAACATGGGGCCTATGCTCACAGTGGGGCAATTTGATTTTTAATTGGGGTAATTGGAACCTGGTTTAAATCAAGTTTCTCAGATAGAGGCACAGCAAGAAGAGGCAGAAGGCAAAAAGAATTTCAGCACCTTTATTGCTAGCCGCAAGTAGAATGAACTAGGCCAGTGTTTTTCAACCAGTGTGCCGTGGCACACTAGTGTGCCGCAAGACATGGTCACGTGTGCCGCGAAGCTCAGAGAGAGAAAGAAAACAAGTGAAAGAAAGAAAGAGAAAGAGAGAAAGAGAATGAGAGAGAAAGCAAGAGAGAGAAAGCAAGCAAGAGAGAAAGAGAACGAGAGAGAAAGCAAGCAAGAGAGAGAAAGCAAGCAAGAGAGAAAGAGAACGAGAGAGAAAAAAGCAAGAGAGGGAGCAAGAAAGAAAGAAAGAGAGAGAGAGAAAGAAAGCAAGAGAAAGAACAAGAGAGAAAGAAAGCAAGAGAGAGAGCAAGAAAGAAAGAAAGAAAGAAAGAGAGAAATAGAGAGAAAGAAAGCAAGAGAGAAAAAGAAGAGAGAAAGAAAGAAAGAAAGAAAGAAAGAAAGAGCAAGAGAGAAAGAAAGCAAGAGAGAGAGAGGGAGGGAAGGTGGGAGAGAGAAAGACATAGAGGGAGGGAGGGAGGGAGAAAGAGAGCAAAAAGGAGGAAAGAAGGAAGAGAGAAAAAAAGAGGAAGGGAGAGAAAGAGGGAGAGAGAAATAGAGCGAAAGGGAGGAAAAGAGAGAATTTTTTTGTCCAAACTTTTTTTAGCCCCCCCCCCCCTCAATGTGCCCCATCGTTTTGTAAATGTAAAAAATGTGCCGCGGCTCAAAAAAGGTTGAAAATCACTGAACTAGGCAGCAGGCTGCTGGGCTCTGTATTTTAAGAGACCCAGCAAGTTAGCTGGTCACTGACACTGGCTTATTTTTCCCTGCTGCCATGGCTATCACTGATTGATTAATCAGTGATAGCCATGCATATTTGTGCTACGTATGTCTCTATATAACAAAATTAATGGCCTTTTAGGCTTCCTCTGCATGAGTAGTTTACTTTTTGAACAGCTCATCTGTCTGGAACCCATACCACATCTCGGACATCAACACCCTTGAAAACGTCCAAAGATATTTCACCAGAAGAGCCCTTCACTCTTCCACTCGAAACAGAATACCCTACGAAAATAGACTAACAATCCTGGGCCTAGATAGCTTAGAACTACGGCGCCTAAAACATGATTTAAGTATTGCCCACAAGATCATATGCTGCAATGCCCTACCAGTCAATGACTACTTCAGCTTCAACCACAACAACACAAGAGCACGCAACAGATTCAAACTTAATATTAACTGCTCCAAACTTGAATGTAAATAATATGACTTTAACAATCGAGTTGTCGAAGCGTGGAACTCATTACCGGACTCAATAGTGTCAACCCCTAACCCCCAACATTTCTCCCTTAGACTATCCATGATTGACCTCTCCAGGTTCCTAAGAGGCCAGTAAGGGGCGTACATAAGTGCACTAGTGTGCCTTTCATCCCCTGTCCAATTGTCTTTCCTTTATCTCATATATCATATATATTTTCTTCCTTTCATATATCTTCTCCTCTATTCTTCATATTATCTTTATATATATATTACTTCATGACTATTCTCTTCCATATGTATTTGTGTATTGGATAAATAAATAAATAAATAAACAAACAAACAAATAAATATGTCATGGGGGAGAATG
Source organism: Erythrolamprus reginae (assembly GCF_031021105.1). Classification (NCBI taxonomy): domain Eukaryota; kingdom Metazoa; phylum Chordata; class Lepidosauria; order Squamata; family Dipsadidae; genus Erythrolamprus; species Erythrolamprus reginae. The sequence continues at coordinate 60,919,581 of NC_091956.1, read as the reverse complement.
AGGATTTTAGAGATGCTTAGGTAGACCATGGCCAACAGCAAAGCTATTTTTCTGTTGTCATTTTCTTTGTTTCAATTACTGTCAATACTAGTATCTTTTCTATTTCATTTACAGTAATATAGTTTGACATGAATCTCATTTTTGTCCAGTAGGTACATTATTTCGTCTTTGCCTCCTTGGCCTTCTTTCCCTCCCTTTCCATCATCTCCTTAAGCTGTTCATTTGTATTGCAATGCTGCTATTAACCATTGTTCTATCATCAACTTTGTCATTTTTATTATTATTATTTTTATTATTTTATTTTATTTAGGTATTGTTTATTTTATTATTATTACATTTATGTCTATCCTGGCTACTCTGGCAATTCATTTGAAATGATTTTGTATAATGTCTTTAAACATCTTGTGTACAGTTCTGGTCACCGCTCCTCAAGAAGGATATAATGGAACTGGAAAAGGTGCAAAAAAGGGCAACAAGAATGATAAAGGAAATGGAGCACCTCCCTTATGATACCAGGTTGCAATGCCTTGGTCTCTTCAGCCTTGAAAGACGGCGTTTAAGGGGTGACTTGATCGAAGTGTATAAAATCATGCATGGAATAGAAAAGGTGGATAGAGAATAATTATTTTCTCTATCACACAATACTAGGACAAGGGGGCACTCCCTAAAGCTCATAGGTAAGAAAGTGAGGACAAATCAAGGGAAATATTTCTTCACCCAGTTGGTTTATGGAATACACTTCCAGAAGAGGTTGTGACAGCTATCAGCCTTGATAGCATCATGGCAAGATTAGACAGATTCATGGATGCCAAGTGTATCGGTGGTTATTGAAATGGATATCCATGTGCTGCCTCTATGTTGGTTGAGGCAGTCAGGATTCCCTTGAGTACCATTTGTTGGGGGTCAGGGGAAAGGGAGAGTCTTGCCTTCTCTTTCTGCTCAAGATGCCCATGGACAATTGGTGGGCCACTGTGTGACACAGAATGCTGGACTCGATGGGCGTTGGCCTGATTCAGCAAGGCTCTTCTTATGTTCTTATCTGACATTTTGATATTCACATCAATTTAAAATTATGACTAAACAAATACATTTTGAAAGAAGATTTAAAGTTCTGTGTAGGAGGAAAATAAACACAATAGAATACTTTCGTACTAGATTTCTTTCTAAAATTTTTAACAACCTAATTGTTTCTTTTAATTTGATTCTGCTATTTCTATGCTTTTTATGCTTCACTACATTGGCCTTCTAAAGGCTTCTGAAGCTGAGAAGAAAGTTGTAACGGAAGGGAAAATATTTATTTTTTGTTAGGGTATACAATTATCCATTGGATTCCTAATGTCATTTGGTTCATGTTACTATACTAAATTTAATAGCCTTCAAAATCCAGGAATTGACTGGGTGTAAGTAAGCCTATAGATTCTCCATTAACATTATTGTTAACATGGGTCAAAATAATGCTTGAAAAATCAGATGGCTCGAATGATAATTTTGTTTTGTTAGAGAATATTGATTACTTATCCTTTTCTTAGAATTACCAAATTATTATTTCTGATCCGCTGACTTGTTCAGACAGATATGATAAGACTTTCATTAAACTAAATAAGTAAATGTTTCATATGGATTCCAGATGTTTGATACATATTTCAGAAGACGAGGTGAGAGTTTCAGGACATAAATAACCATCAATATTACATTCCAATATGCAATGCATTAGCAAACTTGAAAAGAGTGTGGACTAATATCCCTAGGCATTAAAAACACAGGCAGTATAGGGAAATAGCTTCTTCCCACACCTCTTCTTTTCTGCAGCAGTGATTTTTCAGATGAGCAAAACATAAAATTTGGGTTTGAGATGGAATCATTTTTTTTCCTTTTGTTTGTACAAATATATTACATCGAAGGTCCACTTGCAGCATTTTCACATATCGGTCCACAAAGGTTTCCATTTCTGTTCTTCTTTCTTCATTTTAAGGAACGAAGGAAGGAAGGGAGGGAGGAAGGAAGGAAGGAAGAAAAAAGAAGGAAGGGAGGGAGGGAGGGAGGGAGGGAGGGAGGAAGGAAGGAAGGAAGGAAGGAAGGAAGGAAGGAAGGAAGGAAGGAAGGAAGGAAGGAGAGAAGGAAGTTCATATCTACCCAATCATTAAAAATGTTTGCCCAATTAATTTAAGAAGTTTCCTCTAAATACAATTCAGAGGCTGCAACAATATTGACATATGGATATATATCCAGATAATATAATTTCCTTCCATGTGAGCGAATGTATTCCAGTTTCTTCAAAGAGATGCCTTACAGATCTTTACTCTCTGAAATCCAAATCTATCTATTTCTCATTATTCTCTTTTAGTTTTTGTTTGGCTGGTTCAGCGGTTAAGGACACTGAGTTTGTGAGCTGGAAAGCTGACAGCCTGGGTTCAAAACTCAAATTCTATCCAGTGGGATGACTTCCCATTATTTTCCCACCTACAAGTTTGAAAGCATGAAAGTGCGAGTGGATAAATAGATACCACTTCAGTAGAAAGATGAGAACATTTTGTGCATCTCAGTGTATAGTCGCACTGGCCACAAGTGTCCAAAGTGTCTTCGGACAATGTTGGCTCTTTTGGCAAAGAAACAAAGATGACCACTTCCCCTTAGTGTGCATGCATAAGATTTGATTGATTTTTATATAAATGGGTTTTATTGGGGTTAGTTTTTTAGAGCTTATATCCGACTTCTTTTTTATTGCTGTAAATAAATGAATGAATGAATGAATGAATGAATGAATGAATAAATAAATAAATAAATAAATACTGGACGGGGGAACCTTTACTGTTACCCTTTTAATACAAGTTTTAACCTAAAATATGCTTCATGGTGCATTTCCATGCACTGAGCTGCAAAATTTTGAGCTGCAAAAATTGTTTTCCAATTAGCATATTTGTATTTTAAGTTCAGAATAGATAGATAACTAGAAATTAAAACCCATAAAATTCTTCAGCATTAGAAATATTTTTCATAGACTTCATCCTCAACTAACAGCTTGACCCTCAATTCAGAAGTTACAGAATATAAATTCATAAATAATCAACTAAAATTTGATGAAGCATTACTGACGTTCGCATAAAATAATATACAATCGTATCTTTATCTATTCTCCCATTCTTAGTGTAAATTCTATCATAACATGCATTAATCTTTGCTTAAGTTTTTTTTTGCCATTTATTTTTAATTTATAATTACTGACTTTCTATACGCTGTCAAATATAATTTTCAGATCTTTAAACTCATTACACTCATTTAATTATGAAATCAGTCAATTAGATATATGTATAAAAGAAATATAATATTGCTATTTCGATATAACAGAAAATAGTAAAATTTTACTAGAATGTGGAAATACCAAAAATGAAAACAAATTAATCAGGGACCTGGAAATGTAAAAAATTAAAGTTTTATTAGATTCAATGGTACCTCTCAGACATAATTATTCTTGAATTATTTTATATGTGCTTTAAATCTACTGTTGGAATTCATAGGCTTATAGTATTTGTTTTGTGGAAGAAAAATATGTCTCATTTTTATAATTATTTGTTTTGGTTCTGTCTCTTCAATAAAATCATAGACTTTTCATTCAGCTAACTAAATTGGTCTCATTGTTCTTTTTTAAAAAAATAATGTAAAAGATAGTATACTGTAAATATAATTCTAATCTAAATAATGGGGAGTGAGAATTCCATGGTAGTTTGTTTTGGATACCTGCAAATGTTATAGGCTTTTTTGATTGTGCCAACTTCCATGTCAAGATTCATTTTGTATGTAAAAATGCTTGATTGTATATGTCTAAAATTCAACTAAAATGGGTGTACTTCCTTTTTATTTGCAAATCAGACGGTTGGTTTTAACAGTTGGTATTTTTGAAAAGGAAAATTCTAGTGCTTTTCATTCAATATGTTTGAACTTCATTTGGCAAAGGTATTATTATTATTATTATTATTATTATTATTATTATTATTATGACTCAGAGTGGCTCACAACAAGTAATACATGAGATACAAATACAATATTAAAAATAATTTTATAAACCCTTATAAAAAAACAGTCATACAATCCAAACCAACCATACATAAAATGGAACAGCTAGGGGAATGTCAGACCCCCCTCAGAGAGGGTCCACAATTTCGGCGTCCTCCTCGACACACAGCTTACATTAGAGAACCATCTTTCAGCTCTGGCGAAGGGGCGTTTGCCCAGGTTCGCCTGGTGCACCAGTTGTGGCCCCACCTGGACCGGGAGTCACTGTTCACAGTCACTCATGCCCTCATCACCTCGAGGTTCGAATATTGTAATGCTCTCTACATGGGGCTACCTTTGAAGTGGGTTCAGAAACTACAGATCGTGCAGAATGCAACTGTGAGAGCAATCATGGGCTTCCCCAGGTATGCCCATGTTACACCAATACTCCACAGTCTGCATTGGTTGCTGATCAGTTTCCGGTCACAATTCAAAGTGTTGGTTATGATGACCTATAAAGCCCTTCATGGCATCGGACCAGAATATCTCCGAGACCGTCTTCTGCCATATGAATCACAGCGACCAGTTAGGTCCCACAGAGTTGGCCTTCTCCAGGTCCCGTCGACAAAACAATGTCATCTGGCGGGACCCAGGGGAAGAGCCTTCTCTGTGGCATCCCTGACCCTCTGGAATCAACTTCGCTGGAGATTAGGATTGCCCCCACCCTCCTTACCTTTTGCAAACTCCTTAAAACCCACCTCTGTCGTCAGGCATGGGGAAATTGATTCCCCTGGACCGTTTTCTGTTTTATGTATGGTTTGCTTTTTATGATGTATGATTGCTTTTTATATTAAGGATTTTAAATTGTTTTAATCATTGGATTTGTATTGTTTTATGTTGTGAGCCACTCCAAGTCTCCAGAGAGCAGCGGCATACAAATCTAATAAATAAATAAGATACGATAAGTTTACCCAGGCCTGGCGATATAGGTGGGTTTTTTAAAGTTTATGAAAGACAAGGAGGGTGAGAGCAGTCCTAATCTACAGGGTGAATTGATTGCAGAGGGTGGGGGCTGCCACAGAGAAGGCTATCCCCCTGGGTCCTGCCAGATAACATTGTTTTATCGACGGGACCTGGAGAATGCCAACTCTGTGGGACCTAATTAGTCGCTGGGATTTGTGCGGCAGAAGGTGGTCCCGAAGGTATTCTGGTCTGATGCCATGTAGGAGTGTTCGTGAGACATGGGCATGATTGCTCTCGCGGCAGCATTCTGCACGATATGAAGTTTCTGAACACTTTTCAAAGGTAGCCGCATGTAGAGAGCGTTGCAGTAGTTGAACCTCAAGGTGATGACGGCATGAATGACTGTGAGCAGTGACTCCCTTTCCAAATAGGACCGCAACTGGCGCACCAGGTGAACCTGGGCAAACGCCCTCCCTTGCCACAGCCGAAAGATGGTGCTCTAATGTCAGCTGTGGATCGAGGAGGATGCCCAAGTTGCGGACCCTCTCTGAGGGGGTCAATAACTGCCCCCCCAAACTTATAAAATAATATTATGAATCACTGATAAAAGGATGAACAAATCCAAAACGACAAAACTTAAAAACTCTAACTCAAGTTTAGAAATCTTCAACTTTCATCTATTTTGATAGTAAAGATCTTAAAAGCTGTAATTGGGTCAACAGATAAGTTGACGCTATTTATGACATTTGATAAATTTACAGATGAATTTATCTCTTCTTTCTTCTTTTTAATTTTTAATTTTTCCTCTTCTCTTTCCCTCCCCCTTTCTCTCTTTTTCTTTCTCTCTCTTTAACTTTTCTTCCTTATTTTCTTTCCTTATGTAAGCGTGTATTTTGTTTTATAACTGTATATTCTAAATTCATATACATTGTACTAATATTCACATACTCCTTTTGCTTTATGTATCCCCTCCCCTATTTATCTTCAATAAAGATTACATTTTCTTTTAAATAAAATAAAATATAGATTTTTCAAGAATCATGAGGTACAACACTTAATGGGGTCAAAAGCAATATTAGAATATTAGAAACTGAAAAACATTATATTCTGAATTATTGTTCTTCTTTTTCTTTTCTCTTTTCTTTCTATTTTATTTTGGATTGAGTTAGTCTTTCTTTTGTTTTTAGATACAATTTAGTGTTTGGATTATGAATTTATTATATAAGATGCTTTTAGAAATATACACCGTTAGAGATGGGGGAAAAGTGATAGCTATCCAGATGGGGACAGTAACTTCATTGGGATCCCAGAAAACAATAGAAGAAATGCTACCCATGGAAACCAATTTGACCCTTCAAACGATGCAATCAACCCTTCAAATAATACAGGAAACAATAACGAAACTCCAAGAGACGGTGACAAAAGATCATGGAGGCTTGAAGTCTGATATACAGGCCTAGAGTTGAACATGAATGATAGGGAAAACTTTACTTTTACCTAATGAATATGCCTTGTCAACACATAAAGTGCAATAAAAACAATGATACTTCTCTATGAAATAGAAACCTCCGGTATCAGGGTTGTATAGTGTTGTGGTTAGCTCTGGCCCAGCTCCTGCCCCAAGGATTGTGGATGTGGGGGAGACATCCACATGCTGCAGGCCTGTTTTGCTCCCGGTGGAATCTGCTAGTGAAGGCTCCTCTGACCAAGAAGACATGAATGACAGGGAGGAGGAGAGTGTGGCAGACAGCTCTTAAGGAGATCAATTATCTAGCTCCTCCTTGGATTCAGAACAAGAGTTAATGATACAGCCACGCATGCGGAGAGCGATGCATAGGCAGCAACAACTGAGAGATTATTATCAAAGAAAATGAGGCCACCTGTGGTTGGGTGGGGCTGTGGTCATTAGTGAGGCTGCTATAAATAACAGCCTGTGGGTTTGCCCATTGTGGAGGATTATCTGATCGTTGTGTTTCGTGCCTGTCTTGCTGACTTTGACCTTTGTGTGCTGATTTTTCCCTGCATTGAAACTAAACCAGAGCAAAGTGTGTTTCACTTTGTGAAAGAAGAAGGACTGTGAATTGCCTCACAGCTGCAAGCTAAGTATCACAGAACTGATAAGGAACTTGTACAAATTACCAGTTTGTTTGGAGGCGAGTGCTCTTTTCTCTACAAAAAGTGTGCTTCGTTTATTTGCATTTTCGGTATAAAGAACATTGTTTTGAATTTTCAAACGTGTGTGTGTCTGAAATTGTAACTGTGCATTTTCGGGAGGATTCTACCAGAGCTCGACAGAACATATAGTGAGTACGGAAAATATTCAGACCCCTTTAAATTTTTCACTCTGTTTCAGTACAGCCATTTGGTAAAAGCAAAAAAGTTCATTTTATTTCTCATTAATGTACACTCACCACCCCATCTTGACAGTAAAAAAACAGAAATGTAGATATTTTTGCAAATTAAAAAAGAAAAACTGAAATATCACATGGTCATAAATATTCAGACCCTTTGCTCATTATTGAGTAGAACCACCCTTTTGAGCTAGTACACTTATGAGCTGATGTAGCTGATGTAGAAACAATTGAATATAAACATAGGCTCTTTGGTGCAGTCAATGAAGTTTTCTTTTATCCCTTACATATTTGTTTCATTATTATATAATAGTTTATGTAACAGATTTTCTTGCCAATGCCAGAGGTGATAGATGTTCCCAAGATACAAGATTTTGCATTCCATTAAATATATACTATTTTTAAAAAGCTGGCCAATTTTTGAATAGTTGAATGACTGTGTGGCCACATATTACTATGTGCATGATTAACAGTCAGAAAATATCAATATATATTTATATTTGGAAAGCACACCTTAAAATACTATGCATCCATGTAATTGAGCCAAACTCATAGGCAACAATACAAGCCAAACCTTGAGTATTGTCATTGTTCTAGTTCATAGAACTATGGGAACCAATTCCTGCATGCAATTTAAGACTTACTAATTCCAGAAGGCTAGGGAATGAGTCTGAAAGGCCTCCTGATCCAAGAAACAGTATAACTAGTACTGTATACTACATGGAGCCTGCATAAAACTTCCTAGCCAAAGATGTTCCTGCTCATTGAGCAGGAAATGTTAATCCAGGAAGACTTTCCAAATTGCAAACCATCCTTAAAGGGACAAGTCAAAGATTGGATTATTCCAAGACCATTCCGGCCTTCGAATATTGGGCAGGTCTCCATTCTACAAGGCTTTGAAGACCTGGCTTTTCCCCTTCTCCTCTGAGAGGAGATTAGATACTTGCACATTATAAATTTTATTTGTTTCCAGGTTTTTGTTGTTGGTATTTATCATTTTAATTGATTATTTTATTGGGCCAGAAGACATCCGGAACTGCCTTCTACCGCACGAATCCCAGCGGCTGATAAGGTCCCACAGAGTTGGCCTTCTCCGGGTCCCGTCGACCAAACAATGTTGTTTGGCGAGCCCCAGGGGAAGAGCCTTCTCTGTGGCGGCCCCGGCCCTCTGGAATCAACTCCCCCCAGAGATTAGAACGGCTCCCACCCTCCTTGTCTTTCGCAAATTACTCAAGACCCACCTTTGTCGCCAGGCATGGGGGAGTTAGGATATTCCTTCCCCTAGGCCATTACAAGTTATGTATGGTATGTTTGTGTGTATGTTTGGTTTTTATAATAAGGGTTTTTAGTTGTTTTATTAAATTGCATTGTTACATGTTGTTTTTTATCATTGTTGTTAGCCGCCCCGAATCTGTGGAGAGGGGCGGCATATAAATAAATAAATAAATAAATAAATAAATGAATGAATGAATGAATGAATGAATGAATGAATGAATGAACGAACAAACAAACAAACAAACTCAATATGATTTTCTACATCTTTTAATCTTTGCTTGGGAGCCACCCTCAGTTTGTTGAAAGATGGGCAACTATATAAATGTTCTAAATAAATAATAAATATAGCAGTCTAAACACACGCAGCTACTTGATATTTGTAGGATTGAATCAAAGAATTTCTGTTCATCCATTGTTACTATTTCAACGAACCATATATGGAATTACCCTTGAAAACTATCTAGAAATTGCAACTGATACAAAAGGCAGTGTTTAACCAGTGCAAGGGAAAAACTTTATAAGCTATCTTTATTGAAATATGAGCAAGTACTACCAATTGCCTAGCAGGCACAGTTTGTGTATACAGTATTGATGGAATCCTTACAAAGGACTGAATTCAAACTCTCCTACAAATTATTCATAGCACTCCACAGCACATTATAGATCATATTTTTGAATAACCTTTGGATATAAAAAATTCACTTTCCATAATACGCTCAATTAAATTTTTTATTATGTTTAGGATATACTCTTTTTTTTTAAGGATTAGGGAGAATTTAGTAAATAATGTAACATAGTCTGTCCAATTATGGGTTTAAGTGATATAGTCCAGATTATTATGCTTACACTTAAACTCACGTGTGCATACATTTCTCATAACAGATGGAATCAATCAATCAAACAACATTCCACCGTACCAGAAAGGTCCTGTGATTCTTCCCAAGGAGTCTTACAAGACAAGTTCTTTCCTCCTTATGCCTTTTTTGGCAGCAATATAATCAGATCACTTCCTAGTTTAACTTGTGCATAAACAGTGACCCTATTTATACTTCCCAGCAATCTTTCCTCTTAGCAGCAGGATTACTAATTGCTGGTTTACAACTCTTTCCACCCCGAAGCAGTAGGACCAGTGGAATTTGGCTTTCCTCCAGATTTCGTCTTGCAAGAGGCAGACGTTTCCAGTTCTACTCCACCCTTGCTGAAGTGAACCTGACGGAAGAGACACATTTTTTTTTTTTGCAAAGGCACATACAGACCTTTGTTTATACAGCTTGATTGTTGACAGCATGCTCACATAAGAATGGAAGTTCAGAGAGTGACCTGGCTCTCTCATCTCACTTTGTGTTTATATGAAAAGAGACTGGTGTATTTATTTATGCAGGCCCAAGCTTTAAAATTATGTGCAGTTTTCACCAGGAAATTGTTTATTAAATGTCTGAATTAAGCCAGGGTGACTATCTACAGATAAATGCCATATTTGGGGAAGCTGACATGCCAGATGTTATACGTGTCCACTTCCTGAAGGTTGCACTTGAGCTTTAGAGTGCAATAGGAAACAAATAGGTTTGGCTACCTGATTGTAAGACATGGCTGATGATGTTCCTACAAACTCAACATACACAGATTAGGAAATTGACAGAGATCTTCCACAGAGGAATCTGGAAACATTTTCCCAAATCAGCCTCATTGACCCTATTTAATGTAATGAACCAAAGTCAATTACATTGATCATGGGCAGATTTAAGAGACTCGGGTGTAACAAAAATGAAGCAGGATGACAGTCTCAAAATGGGTGAACAGTGCAGTCAGGCGGTAGGGAAGGCAAGTAGGATGCTTGGCTGCATAGCTAGAGGTATAACAAGCAGGAAGAGGGAGATTATGATCCCGCTATATAGAGTGCTGGTGAGACCACATTTGGAATACTGTGTTCAGTTCTGGAGACCTCACCTACAAAAAGATATTGACAAAATTGAACGGGTCCAAAGATGGGCTACAAGAATGGTGGAAGGTCTTAAGCATAAAACGTATCAGGAAAGACTTAATGAACTCAATCTGTATAGTCTGGAGGACAGAAGGAAAAGGGGGGACATGATTGAAACATTTAAATATATTAAAGGGTTAAATAAGGTCCAGGAGGGAAGTGTTTTTAATAGGAAAGTGAACACAAGAACAAGGGGACACGATCTGAAGTTAGTTGGGGGAAAGATCAAAAGCAACATGAGAAAATATTATTTTACTGAAAGAGTAGTAGATCCTTGGAACAAACTTCCAGCAGACGTGGTAGATAAATCCACAGTAACTGAATTTAAACATGCCTGGGATAAACATATATCCATCCTAAGATAAAATACAGAAAATAGTATAAGGGCAGACTAGATGGACCATGAGGTCTTTTTCTGCCGTCAGACTTCTATGTTTCTATGTTTCTATGATATGGCATTATACTTCCCCACCTCCTAGAAATCTGCAACAGAATGACAGCAACAGTAATTATTATTATTATTATTATTATTATTATTATTATTATTATTATTTAATTAAATTTGTATGCCGCCCCTCTTAGATGTACAATACAAATCTAATGTTTAAAAACTAAAATCCATAATTTAAAAAACATACATACAACATACCATACATAAACTGTATAGGCCTAGGGAAGATATCTCAGTTCCCCCATGCCTGAGGGCAGAGGTGGCTTTTAAGAAGTTTACGAAAGGCAAGGAGGGTGGAGGTAATCCTAATCTCTGGGGGGAGCTGGTTCCAGAGGGTTGGAACCAGCTTTAGTTGACGGGACACGGAGAAGGCCAACTCTGTGGGACCTAACTGGTCGCTGGGATTTGTGCGGCAGAAGGCAGTCTCAGAGATATTCTGGTCCGATGCCATAAAGGGCTTTATAGGTCATAACCAACACTTTGAATTGTGACCGGAAACTGATCGGCAACCAATGCAGACTGCGGAGTGTTGGTGAAACATGGGCATATTTAGGAAAGCCCATGATTGCTTTCGCAGCTGCATTCTGCACGATCAGAAGTTTCCGAACGCTCTTCAAAGGTAGCCCATGTAGAGAGCATTACAGTAGTCAAACCTTGAGGTGATGAGGGCATGAGTGACTGTGAGCAGTGACTCCCAGTCCAGATAGGGCGCCGCAACTGGTGCACCAAGCGAACCTGGGCAAAAGCCCCCCTCGTCACAGCTGAAAGATGGTTCTCTAATGTAAGCTGTGGATCGAGGAGGACACCCAAGTTGCAGACCCTCTCTGAGGGGATCAGTAATTCCCCCCCAGGGGGTCATGGAATATATGGTAGCTGAGATATTCCTAGTAGCAGAATAGGCCTTTTTTTGCATCTGGACTAGTATTTATCTGTCTATAAGAATTTATATTTGTGCCATTCAAGCCAACTTACTAAAGATCTGACTTTTCAAAATTACATTTAGTACTATTAACAATTGATTGCTATACATAGAATTTAACCTATGTGGGTGAAATTAAAGCATGGTGTGCATATTCCTTGGTGAAGATCCTTTTAGCCTCAAAAATTAAGGTTCATAGATTGCAGAATAACTGTCAACTGCCAGTTATGTGCCATGTTTTCTAGTTCCTGTGAAACTAGAAAACACGGCACATAATTCAAGAGTATCATTATTCACCTCTTTACCGCCTGTTCATGCTAAAGCTTGTATTGTACTATACAAATAAACTATGCATAAGAAAGGACTGGAAAAAGTGGGGAAAGGATATGTAAACTAACTATTTCTACCATGCAGTAGAGTCTCATATTTTTATTCAATTTTAAGTAGTCAAAATAATAGTAAAGAAAACTGGACATACTGCATGTAGAGCCAATAGAGAATTTGCTCATATATCCAACCTTTCCATGGTGTTCTTAAAGTTTATTCCCAAAATATCTCCCACTTTCTAATTTATAATTGCAACATGTTAAGTTCTCAATTCTATTTCTTCCAGATGAAAATGTTTTTAAGGCTCTTAACAGCTTCTATTAATATGTGTCTGGTTAAAGGAATAAGATTAAAATCTGAGAAAATAGCTTAGATTTTACCCTTATCAAAGCCTTGCACCCATTGCAGTTACAGGCATACCATCTCTACATGGGGCTACCTTTGAAAAGTGTTCGGAAACTTCAGATCGTGCAGAATGCAGCTGCAAGAGCAGTCATGGGCTTACCCAGGTATGCCCATGTTTCACCATCACTCCACAGTCTGCATTGGCTGCTGATCAGTTTCCGGTCACAATTCAAAGTGTTGGTTATGACCTTTAAAGCCCTTCATGGCATTGGACCAGAATATCTCCGAGACCGCCTCCTGCCGCACGAATCCCAGCGACCGATTAGGTCCCACAGAGTGGGCCTTCTCCGGGTCCCGTCAACTAAACAATGTCGGTTGGCGGGCCCCAGGGGAAGAGCCTTCTCTGTGGCGGCACCGGCCCTCTGGAACCAACTCCCCCCGGAGATTAGAACTGCCCCTACTCTTCCTGCCTTCCGTAAACTCCTTAAAACCCACCTTTGCCGTCAGGCATGGGGGAACTGAAACATCTTCCCCTGGGCATGTCTAATTTATGTATGGTATGCTTGTGTGTATGTCTGTTAGTATATGGGGTCTTTTTTAAATCTTTGATATTTTAAATTGTCAGATTATTTATGATTTGTTTCTACGTGTTGTGAGCCGCCCCGAGTCTTCGGAGAGGGGCGGCATACAAATCTAAGTAATAAATAAATAAAATAAATAAATAAATAAATAAAATCTTTATTTTAGCAAGAACCCAGTCTGCTTTTCCAGAAAACAGCCATTCACTTTCCAAGGATAATGTCACATCACTGCACTGCTTCTGCTGGCCAATTCCCACACCCACCACGTTTAAAGAGAGGAAGTATTGCTCCATCAGCATAAATCCCAACTCTTGGTGGTGTTATTTATTCATTTGTAGGAGCTGAGTGAGCCTGGCACCGAAGTGATATATTTGATTGAAAAGAGAAGGTAGGAACAGATGAACGTGCACCAACTAGTACCAAATACAATAAACATCTCTCGGAAGTAGTTTCATCAATTTTATTACCCTTAAGGCTTTAGGAAAGGAGAAACGGGGAAGTAAAGGTTGAGCAATGAACTGAAGGTATATATGGTTGAATGTTTTACATTTAAAACTTTACATATTTTGTGCCTTCTGGAGAACATCACTTTTAAGTGCTGACTCCTTTATATCTTCTTTGGCTTCATATATTGGTTTATCTTGAACTTGGAGAGCTCTGTGTTGAAATAAAATAGCATTAATTAAAGCATCAGACATGCTGAGGCATGCACAAAAAAGAGGTCTCATTGTAGTAGGCACCATCAATAAATATTTGACTAGACAATGCATTATCTTTTCAAAAAATGGAGTTTTCATTCCAACTACTGGCCTATATGCTCACTTTAAATGCAAATATTCCCTTCTATCATTATTGCAATGGTGCCTTTGATCATTCTTCTTAAGCTATGCTAGGATTTATGAATAATAAATCTATGATTAGAAGGAAATGATATATCAAATATCCAAAGAAAATTGATTTCAGATTAAAGCCTAGTCTTTACTTTGCTAAGATGGTACCAAAGCTCAAGCAAAGAGCAGCACAAAATACAGATAAAATATGAGGTCTGGAATATTAACAATATAATGGAAGATCTTGACACCTAGCAGTTGAAAAGTGTGCAAATGTGAGTAGATAAATAGATACCACTTTGGTGTGAAAGTAACAGTGTTCCATATATCTTTGGCAAATAGTCATTTTGGCCACATGACCACAAAAACGTCTTCAGACTGGATCCCCCAGCCCGGAAACAAACAGGAACACTGCAACAGAGTATCAGACATGACTGGACAGAGAATCCTTTACTTTTTGGTGGAAGGTAATCATAAGATCATAAGATGCTATTATGAAAAGAAAAACAAATCTGCCAAATCTAATATTATATTATTAGATAATATAATTATCTATCTGATATTCCTGGAGGCATCTGTAATGTGGCAAATGATTTAGCTTTACTAGATAAGTGGTCAAAGCAATGGAAATTGCAGTTTAATGTTTCCAAATGTAAAATAATGCACATGGGGAAAAGGAATCCTCAATCTGAGTATTGTATTGGAAGTTCTATGTTAGCAAAAATTTCAGAAGAGAAAGATTTAAGGATAGTGATTTCTGACAGTCTCAAAATGGGTGAACAGTATGGTCAGGCGGTAGCTAGAGGTATAACAAGCAGGAAGAGGGAGATTGTGATCCCACTGTATAAAGCGCTGATGAGACCACATTTGAAATACTGTGTTCAGTTCTGGAGACCTCACCTACAAAAAGATATTGACAAAATTGAACGGGTCCAAAGATAGGCTACAAAAATGGTTGAAGGTCTTAAGCATAAAACGTATCAGGAAAGGCTTAGTGAACTTAATCTGTATAGTCTGGAGGACAGAAGGCAAAGGAGGAACATGATCGAAACATTTAAATATGTTAATGGGTTAAATAAGGTTCAGGAGGGAAGTGTTTTTAATAGGAAAGTGAACACAAGAACAAGGGGGCACAATCTAAAGTTAGTTGGGGGAAAGATCAGAAGCAATGTGAGAAAAGATTATTTTACTGAAAGAGTAGTAGATTCTTGCAAAAAACTTCCAGCAGACGTGGTTGGTAAATCCGCAGTAACTGAATTTAAACATGCCTGGTGTATACATCCATCCACCTAAGATAAAATACAGGAAATAGTATAAGATGGACCATGAGGTCTTTTTCTGCCGTCAGTCTTCTATGTTTCTATGTTTCTAATAATGTTAGAAATGAAAAACAACAGAAAAGCTCATATTTTTATGATGTGCTATGATAATGTTGGGGGATATTTCTGCTTCATAGGCTCAAGTAATGACTTGTATCAGTATGTAAGTATTCTAAGCAAATAGGGCAGAATAACCTGACTTAGCAAATTGGTAAAGCAAATTAACTCCACCTTTTTTTCAAGGAAACTTCTGCTATTTTTCTCTTAGTTTAAGCCTTTAGTTTATAAGACACTATTCATTAGTCAGATTGTGAATTTCCAGGTAGAGAAAATCATAAATAAAATGTTTATTAATCTTTGGGATTAATACCTTGAAAAAACATGTTACCTTGAAAGAACACATGTGAACCTGTTGTTAAAAATCACACAGTTTTTCCCAGTTGAATTACTTCTGTTCCATTGCCCCTGATATATTGAAGCCATGAAATTCTGGGAATTATAGTACTCCGAAATATGGAGAACACTAAATCCCACGCAGGACTGTATGACTGTAACTTGTTACTTGTATCCTAAGATTTTTATTAATATTGATTGTTTCTTCATTGCTTATTTGACCCCTATGACAATCATTAAGTGTTGTACCACATGATTCTTGACAAATGTATCCTTTTCTTTTATGTACACTGAGAGCATATGCACCAAGACAAATTCCTTTTGTGCCCAATCACACTTGGCCAAAAAATAATTCTATTGGGAAGGCTGGCATGTGACATTGCTGTTCATGGACCTGATATGTTTTAGTTTCTGTTTCTACCCTTTCCTCACTTGAGCCAGTGTCAGCGAATGCACAATTACCTTCCTTGATGCCCACCAAAATCCTTACACCCAACTTTTGAAGAGAAAAATACAAATTTTCCTGCAAAACAAAGTATCCGTTTCCAACACCACATTTGGATATTTGGACTCCACATGGATCCCACAGGCACTCATAAAAATAAGGTAGATAAAGCATGCAGGGCATGGTTTCTGGATTCTTTCCAACTCTTTAATAATAGTTCTGGTCTGTGAAACATGAAAGGGAAGGAAGAGGGGAGCTTAAAATGAAACAATTGGCAATATTCCAAGCCACTCCCAAACTAACTTTCCCACAGACAACTAATTCTCTCAAAATGATGCATAGTGGGATTCTCTCTCTCTCTCTCTCTCTCTGTCCCACACTCCCCATCTACCTTTTGGGACTCAATATACTACACTTAGTAATAATAACTCAATATTTCTTTTTAAATATCAATCTTGGTAAGATAAATATTTTTTTCCTAACATAGTCCTTCTTTTACAATCTATTACCCTGGCTGCCACATGTGTGCTGTGCACAAATAGCCATTGTCTTTTTGAAATACAGCAAGACAATATGATTCATCAAGTTAATATAGCCTGTGGTTAATATGATTATCACTAATCTCTTTGCAGAGGTAACCATAAAGTTTTCAGTCCTATTCTATTCTTGTTTGTAGAGAAAATCTGACCTCTTTAGCATAATTTGTTTTCAACATTCTATTGTGTTGAAAATAATGAAAAGACAAGCAAAACATGCAAGACATTATATTTTATTTTATTGGATTTATAAGCTGCCCATCTCCTGATGGACGTTTATCAACAATAACCTTAGGAGCAGTTTGCATTTCTTCTTGATAACAAAATATGTCACTGTTATTTATTTATTTATTAGATTTGTATGCCTCTGAGGACTTGGGGCAGCTAACAGCATATAACAATACAGTACGACGACAAATCTAATTAAATTTAAAATTACAATCTAAAAATCCAACATTTAAAAATAATCATACCAGTTCAATCATACAGCGTATATCTCATTTCATTGGCCAGGGGACTGAGACCTAATTGCCCCAAGCCTGGCCACATAGGTGAGTCTTAAGACTCTTATGGAAGGCAAGGAGGGTGGGGGCAGTGTGAATCTCCAGGGGGAGTGGATTCCAGAGGGCCAGGGTCCCCACAGAGAAGGCCCCCGAGTGACATTTTTTGGCTGACAGAAACTGGAGTACGCCAACTCTGTGGGACCTAATCAGTCACTAGGACTCATACAATAGAAGGTGGTCCCGCATGTAATCTGGCCCAATGCCATGTAAGGCTTTATAGGTCATTACCAACACTTTGAATTGTGTCCGGAAACCAATTGGTAACCAATGCAGTCTGCGCAATGTGGAAGAAATATGGGTATGCCTAGGGAGGCCCATGACTGCTCTTGTGGCTGCATTTTGCACGATTTGAAGTTTCTGAACACTCTTCAGAGGTAGCCCCATTGCAATAGTCAAACCTCAAAGTGATAAGGACATGAGCAACTGTGAACAGAGACTCCCTGTCAAAATAGGGCCACAACTGGTGCACCAGGTGAACCTGGGCAAATACACCCCTCACCACAGCCACAAGATGATGGTCCAAAGTTAGCTGTGGATCGAAGATGATGCTCAGGAGATCAGAATTCCCCCCCAAGTAATGGGTGGATAGTGACATGTCCTTGGGAGGCCCACTCCATCTTGTCGGGGTTGAGTCTGTTAACACCCATCCAAACCCTAACAGCCTCCAGACACCAGCACATCACTTCCACTGCTTCACTGAGTGGACACGAGGTCGAAATATATAGCTGAGTATCATCAGCATACTGATGGTAACTCACCCTGTGCCCTTAGATGATCTCACCCACCGGTTTCATGTAGATATTAAACTCCTCCCCCCCTGCAGTTTGGGACCTAGGAGGACCTAGGGACCGACTCCTCCCCCCCTGCAGTTTGGGACCTAGGAGGACCGACTCCTCCCCCCCCTGCAGTTTGGGACCTAGGAGTACCGACTCCTCCCCCCCTGCAATGAAGGGACCTAGGAGTCGACCTCTGCCCCCCTGCTAACACTGACTGCAGTCAACCAGAAAGGTAGGAGGTGAACCACCATAAAACCGTGCCTCCCACTCCCAACCCCTCCAGTCGGTGCAGAAGGATTCCATGGTCGATATGGGAGAGAGAGAAATGCCTATTTAAAATGGCTCCAACTATGTTGAGTATCTCTGGGTCTGGTTTGTAACAATGTGTATTTCTGCATGTATTTACAAGCATTTTTTTTGCTGTAGATCACATGACCACTAAGAAAGGGCTTGGAATAGAACATTTGCCAACTATCTATGACCCAACTCTTTCATTCATAAGACTACATTGGGTTGTGTTTCTCCTGCTCTATCCCATTATACCCACCCTGCAATGCTTACCACCGTGGACTAGTTGTAGACCATTTTTGAATTTCATCTTTCTTTTCATAATTCTTTGATCATATTAAGTTTATTCCTGTTCAATTCAGTTTTTGAGAATTGTCCTGCAATTGGGAGGAGGAGGCTTAATCCTTTACACGATTTATTTACAGTGATTTCATGAATTGGAAAGAGTAATGTCTTGAATTGTTTTATTGTTGTTGTGAGCCACCTTGAATCTACGGAGAGGGGCGGCATACAAATCTAATAAATAAATAAAATAAATAAATAAAAGTTGTCACATCCAATGTTTTGTTTTCAAGTGTATATATTTGTCCAGAAAATGAAGCTAAAGCCAAATCACACATAAACAAAGAATAGAATAGAATAGAATAGAACAGAATTTTTATTGGCCAAGTGTGATTGGACACACAAGAAATTTGTCTTGGTGCATATGCTCTCAATGTACATAAAAGAAAAGGATACATTTGTCAAGAATCATGTGGTACAACACTTAATGATTGTCATAGGTGTCAAATAAGCAATGAAGAAGCAATATTAATAAAAATCTTAGGATATAAGCAACAAGTTACAGTCATACAGTCAACATGGGAGGAAATGGGTGAAAGGAATGATGAGAAAAACTAGTAGAATAGAAGTGCAGATTTAGTAGAACGTCTGACTGTGTTGAGGGAATTATTTGTTTAGTAGAGTAATGGCGTTCGGGGGAAAACTGTTCTTGTGTCTAGTTGTCTTGGTGTGCAGTGCTCTGTAGCGACGTTTTGAGGGTAGGAGTTGAAACAATTTGTGTCCAGGATGTGAGGGGTCAGTAAATATTTTACCCGCCCTCTTTTTGACTCGTGCAGTATACAGGTCCTCAATGGAAGGCAGGTTGGCAGCAATTGTTTTTTCTGCAATTCTGATTATCCTCTGAAGTCTGTGTCGGTCCTGTTGGGTTGCAGCACCAAACCAGACAGTTATAGAGGTGCAGATGACAGACTCAATGATTTCTCTGTAGAACTGTATCAGCAGCTCCTTGGGCAGTTTGAGCTTCCTGAGCTGGCGCAGAAAGAACATTCTTTGTTGTGCTTTTTTGATGATGTTTTTGATGTTAGGTGACCATTTTGGGTCTTGAGATACGATAGAACCTAGAAATTTGAAGGTCTCTACTGTTGATACTGTGTTGTCTAGTATTGTGAGAGGTGGAAGGGTGGAAGGGTTTCTCTTAAAGTCTACCACCACTGTTCAGTTCTAGATTGTTCTGGTCATCATTGTATTGTAATTGGTTGAAAAGTGATGGTAGAATACATTCCCACCAGTTTTCTGGAAAGGGGTGTGTCATGCTGGCTATTGCAGACATTTGAAAATAGCTAACTTTACATAGAGCAGTTTATTTGTGACAGTAAATGGGGCATTTACAATTCCAAATATGCCTACCTGCAAGGTGCAGATTCAAATTTCAGGCCAACGTAACTGAGGTTCTATCATCCCATTCATGTTTGGGGGGAAAATGTCATTACACTAATGCCTGGCTTTCCTGGGTCACTGCTAGGTAAAATATTAAGTCTATTTGCTATTTTCAGCATTAAAATTTTGTATAGCACATTTAAAACATGCAGGTATGGTTTTATTTTCCCACATATGCAACATAACTTTCCCATATAATGCAACAGTTTCCAGAACATGATTATACTTATTTTTCTTTCTTTAGTATGGTTCAAAGAAGAGGTTTGTGAAAACACAATGTATTCAACAAGTATGATTCAGATGTCACAGAGTCATCACTCCAACCATTCCAAATGCAAAACAGATCAGACAGCAGAAAGACAATGAAATACATTACTTGTTGGTAGATAGCCATGGTAACATCTCAAAATATTATATTATAATTCCAGATGGGAGAGAGGGAAGCAATATATGGATGCATTCCTATTAAAATCAATCATTCAATGCTTCATAAAAGGAGTACGGTAATTTTTTTAACTTAAGTAATCTTTTAGCTAACTTTCATTCTTTGCCGCCCCGAGTTTTCGGAGAGGGGCGGCATATAAATCCAATAAATGAAATAAATGAAATGAAGTAAAACAGTAAATGAAAAAAGTTGAATAGCTGTAGATATTTGCTAAATTGAGTAACACAGATCTTTGGTACACAGATATCTGGTAAATGCCACTTTTCCTTATTAAAATACCACTTCCTGATAGAATCCCCTTGATTCAAAGTTCTTAACGAAAAAACATGTGCTAATGAGTCATAGCAAATTAAATTATTATATATAAAACCTAGTCATGTCACATCATTATTGCTTTGAAACACCAACTTTATTTCTGCCATGTAAATCAACCCTTGCCACACCTTTCTTCCTCCTTTCCTTAATGTATGGAAGATTTCATTCAGTCAATGGTGTTTTTCCTTATTTGGTGTTTGGGTCATTTTTATTCTTTTTTTATACAGTTTTTTTGTTTTTTGTTTTCTTAGTTTTGCATTTTATTCCTGTTGATAAAACATAATAAATATATATTAAAAATAGTGTTTCCATTTTATCTGAAATTCAAATTTAGATTGAAGTTAATAACTAAAGTTTGTGGATTTGGATAGATATTATTATTATTATTATTATTATTATTATTATTATTATTATTATTTATTAGATTTGTATGCCGCCCCTCTCCGAAGACTCGGAGCTGCAATAGGCAAGAACAGACCAGCATAGATACAATAGCATTTATTGACTCAAACTGAGCTGAGGAACAACAGGAAAATCACTGTAATTTATATTCTGGGCCCACAGGGCCTTAACCATTCATTGCAGCAGAAGCGGAGTAACAATGCGGACACAGAGCTGGATTTAATTCAAAACCTAAAATGGGACCCGCAGAGGTCAACTAAGAACATTTGGGGCGGAAATGACGTAATAAACTTCCTGGGCAACTATGGGCATAGCTCTGTGCCGATCCAGGTGAAGGGGACCACGCCCCCACCTGGATCCCAGCCATGCAATGCATATGGGAGGTCTCGCCGTCCAATCCCTGAAAGGCAATTGAAATGGGCGAGACCCAGAGGCAACCTCTCCCCAATTGCTCAGGCCGGTTTAATGCCACCATGAGCCCTTGGAGAGAGTCTGCTAATCATCCCCAAAGATGCCCAATGGAGAACACACAGTTGCTAACCACCTCCCAATTTCCACCCCTAACCTGCCAACCCAATCACCAAAGGTAAGCCAATTTGAACTAATCAATAACGAAACACCCCCTAACCATCCATCCCACACTGCAGTGTGAAATAGGTGAAAAAACGGTCCCAGGTAAAATGCTGAGACCGCAAAAAAATCCTATTCGGCCCCCTAAGGGCGATAAATGTAGCACACTGAAAGATAGGGAGGGCGGGTGGATGTTCGCCTGCTCGTTGCCTGGGGCGAAAAGGAGGCCCCAAGCCAGCACAGCCCTTTAAAAAGGGCTGGCAGGCCACGCCCCCGGCAACATCATCGGCCTGCGCCGATGCCAGGCCTGGCCAGGATCTCGCGAAATATCGTGAGATCCTGGCCCAACAAAATGGCGGCTACACCGGGGACCACATTTCCCCGGCACTGCCGCAAATCCTGCCAGTGGTAAGTCACCGGCTCGGCATTATACTAGAAAAAGCCAGCCCAAATATGAACATTCTAAGTTTCCCTCCAGTTAGGGCCATCTAACTTTAGATTCAGCCAGTTTCACTTTAGCTGGGCTTAGATATTCAATACATAAAAATAGATACGATCTGTAAGAAAAAAAGAAGCAATGAGCTTAAAAGATGGATCTAATACTACCTCATTAGCTGATCATTTAATGAATGTTACTAATTTCTGATGGGCGTGGGAGTTAAGGCAACCTTAAAGAAAAAATAGGACAGAAGTGAATGACATAAGATACTGTCATCAAGACATTAAAAAAATAGAAGGCAAACAAAATATCTATACAGAATCAGAATTATAGGCTGTCTAGCAAAAGATTCCCTCCTGATATTTTCTATTTATGCAAGATCAGAGGAAGCCAATTTGATGTGGTGGAAATGGAGAATGGGAGAGGAAGCGAACATCATTTTGTTGGAACAGCTTTTTATTTGTGAACACTGTAATTGGTGTGACATCACTTTGAGCAGCAAATATTTACATACCTTGTAGCTAAACTATTTGTCAGTTTATCACAAAGTCCACCGTGCTATTTGGGAGGTCTTTCCAATGTTTGGAGTCAATATCTTGTCTATCTCATCAGCATTAATATTCCTAGCTCAGGGTTTAAACACATGATGCTTTCTTTCTCCAGGCACCTTCAGGTATGTCAAGGATGACAAGAGCCAATATTTTTACCTTCCTTTTCCCGTTCACTCCTTTAAAGAAAACCATCCCAAAGCAATTGTACATTTTCCCCAATGGAGGGGAAGTTTAAAGGGCAAAAGAACATGAGTTTAAGAAATTACTTATGTTCTTTAAACCATACAAGCAAACTGTAAGAAAGATAATGTAGTGTCCTACTAGGAGAAGTGCTGCAAGCAAAGGGCGGTCCTTTCACGTAAAAATAAACATGTTTATTTTTACGTGAAAGAACCACCCTTTGCTTGCAGTGCCGCTGTGGTGTCCTTTCACGTAAAAATAATGATGTTTATTTTTACGTGAAGACCTCCCTTTGAAGGAGCTGGGGAATCCCTCCCACAAAGAGATTCCAGGGGCGGAGTCTTGACATCACCGGCAGGTTGCTAAGGACGCCAAGGTGATCACTTCCTGGATTCCATGGAATCCAGGAAGTGATCACCTTGGCGTCCTTAGCAACCTGCTGGTATACGTGACGTCAAAGCTCCGCCCCCGGAATCTCTTGGTGGGATTCCCCGTTCGGGTTCGGGTTCGGGTTCGGACGAATTTTGCATAAAGTTTGTCCGAACTTGCTGAACCCGAACACCATTGGGTTCGCCCATCACTAGTTATTGCTTCCATTTTAGACTGATTGAGATTGGGTTGAAATTTTCCCAGTTGGAATTCTCTCTCCACTTAGATCATTTGGAATTACAAATGTTAAAAATTACGTGGTAGATGAACAAAGGGAACAGTAATCACATTACAAAGAAGTTGTTTGCAATGCGTTTCTAATTCTACCTTTGACAATCTATGGTATTCAGAACTCATAGGCATAGCATACTGTTCAAGTAAGTTTTTCTTAATAATAACAATTATGTGCCATTTGTAAGCCTTCCATATTTTCTAACCACTTTTTCTGAAACATTAATGCAACGCATTCTACATGTGGCTTTCTTTGGCCAGAAATATCATCTAGTGCTGGAGGCAACTGCAATGCTTTTACCCATAACTAGCTACTTTGACACTGTAATTATATTTTTACATTTCCTGCATTAAGATTAATTTCAATTCCAAATTCATGATGACAGTACAAAAGATAAAAGTAATTGCACTGGCTGCCGATTAGTTTCCGGACGCAATTCAAAGTGTTGGTAATGACCTATAAAGCCCTACATGGCATCAGACCAGAATACCTCTGGAACTGCTTTCTGCTGCACAAATCCCAGCGGCCGATAAGGTTCCACAGAGTTGGCCTTCTCTGGGTCCTGTTGACTAAACAATGTTGTCTGGTGGGACTCAGGGGAAGAGCTTTCTCTGGGGCAGCCCTGGCCCTCTGGAATCAACTGCCCCCAGAGTTCAGAACTGTCCCCACCCTCCTTGTCTTTCGTAAATTGCTTAAGACCCACCAGTATCGCGAGGCATGGGGGAGTTGAGATACCTCTCCCAGGCTTATATAGTTTATGCATGGTATGCTTGTGCTGTATGGTTTTTTAATGATGGGTTTTTTAGATGTTTTTTTAAATATTAGATTTGTTACATTTTTATATTGTTACTTTCTTGTTGTGAGCTGCCCCGAGTCTGCAGAGAGGGTCGGCATATAAATTTAATAAATTGTTATTGTCATTGTCATTGTCATTGTCATTGATATTGATATTGATATTACTATTAATTTCATTGCCACTAGGTTCTTAAGTGACTTTGGGACAGAATGCTTGCTTATTGAATCTGCCTGTTCTAAGTGATCAGATAGAGTGAGTCTTTGTTGAATAATATTAATTGCCAAGATTTAAAGAATATTGTTTATTGACTTGATTCTTCTACCACCCAAACTATATAGATTCCAATCAATGCTCAATGCTGTGGAAAGCCACATTCTGAGGAAAGCATTTCTGAAGTCTTTCCTGGAAAAGGCAGACTTGCTGTACACATTTTAATAGTATGAATTTTGAAACATAGAAACATAGAAGTCTGACGGCAGAAAAAGACCTCATGACCATCTAGTCTGCCCTTATACTATTTTCTGTATTTTATCTTAGGATGGATATATGTTTATCCCAGGCATGTTTAAATTCAGTTACTGTGGATTTACCAACCACATCTGCTGGAAGTTTGTTCCAAGGATCTACTACACTTTCAGTAAAATAATATTTTCTCATGTTGCTTTTGATCTTTCCCCCAACTAACTTCAGATTGTGTCCCCTTTTTCTTGTGTTCACTTTCCTATTAAAAACACTTCCCTCCTCGACCTTATTTAACCCTTTAACATATTTAAATGTTTCGATCATGTCCCCCCCTTTTCCTTCTGTCCTCCAAAATATACAGATTGAGTTCATTAAGTCTTTCCTGATACGTTTTATGCTTAAGACCTTCCACCATTCTTGTAGCCCGCCTTTGGACCCGTTCAATTTTGTCAATATCTTTTTGTAGGTGAGGTCTCCAAAACTGAACACAGTATTCCAAAAGTGGTCTCACCAGCACTCTTTATAGCAGGATCCCTCTTCCTGCTTGTTATACCTCTAGCTATGCAGCCAAGCATCCTACTTGCTTTCCCTACCACCTGACTGCACTGTTCACCCATTTTGAGACTGTCAGAAATCATTACCCCTAAATCCTTCTCTTCTGAAGTTTTTGCTAACACAGAACTGCCAATACAATACTCAGATTGAGGATTCCCCAAGTGCATTATTTTACATTTGGAAACATTAAACTTCAGTTTCCATTGCTTTGACCATTTATCTAGTAAAGCTAAATCATTTACCATATTACAGATGCCTCCAGGAATATCAACCCTATTGCACACTTTAGAGTCATCGGAAAATAGGCAAACCTTCCCTACCAAACCTTCCCCTATGTCACTCATAAACATATTAAAAAGAATAGGACCCAGAACAGACCCTTGTGGCACACTGCTTGTAACCTGTCTCTGCTCAGAATACTCACCATTAACAGTTTCATCTCATTTTCCTTTTCTTTTTTCTTTCATTATTACTTTGTTTGAGGCATTTATACCCTCCTCTTTAGACATAACTGTTATAGAGTAATTTACAAGCTTTTAGCAACACAATAGAATAGATAGAAATATCTAGTTGTGGAGTTTCAGCTCTGCTGCCTTGCTGCTCAAGCAGTAGCATCCTCTCTTCATTAATGATATTTCCCCCCAGATCATAATAAACTTTCCCCCTAAATACAGTATAGGTAATAGAAGCAATAGAAATTTCACAATAAAAGATTCTATATATTAATTATAGAACTGGGTAATGTTATTTCATTAAATATACAGACCAAGCTGATGGACATTCTCATGCTAGTTTTTTATTTTCTTTACATGTTTAGTAAAATAAAGCTTTACTTTTGTCAATTGCCTTTTAAGTTGAATAGTATTCAAATTGTTTTTGGCAATATACATATATCCAGTGACTTTCAGCTCTTTCTCGCTTCCTTTAAATGAATTTAAATGGAAGCTAGAAATCTTGAATATTTCTAGGTTGTACGGAAGAAAATTATTTGAAGAGATAACCATATTTTCCTTTTGATAGGAGTTGCTCATGTCAGTTTGGTAATATTCTGATTTGCTTTGTCCTGCTAGATCTGCATTCCATTAGGAATCAAACATTCCTTTAACCATTGCCTCAGTCATAAATGAAAACATTATGTTCCTCTTAGCTATCCAAATGTTAAATCCCAATCCTTGCAGAAAGCAGTAAATAGGATACTAAAGAATTCAGAGACAGTTAGGTTTTTTTTAAAAAAAAATAGCATTGAAAATGCATTGTGTAGCATGTACATTCCTAGGAGACTTGAAAAACAATGACTTCTATTTAAATCATGACCTTCAGAAATATCAATGTCTTGGAAAGTAAGAGTTTACTGTGTAATCCTGTCAAATATGACCTAATCCAGATTCATCTCCCCAATGAGCAGCATATCAAAGTCAGTTTTATTCATCAGAAGCCTATTTCAAAGATAGCTCATTAAACATTTTTCACTTAATTGTCACAAATAGTGTTGGGCGAACCAAACCCGCACAATTTGGGTCCGTACAGAATTTTGTGGTGTTCAGCATGCCGGACCCAAACCCGATTTTTTTAAAAAAATTGTTCTTTAGTTTGGCGTTCGTGCTGAACACCACGAAAGCCACCGCCCGACTGTCATCTGCTGAGAAGAGGAGGGGGAGCTGGACGCCGGTGGCGGCGGAGGAAGGCGAACACTGGGGAGCTGTCAGCAGTTTGGGAGGCTGGGAGGGAGGCACAAAAGGAGCTGGGGAATCCCACAAAGAGATTCCGGGGATGGAGCTTTGACATCACGTACACTGGCAGGTTGCTAAGGACGCCAAGGTGATCACTTCCTGGATTCCATTGCAAAAACACAGAAGTCCTCGGAACCCCACCTTCGGACTTCTGTATTTTTGTGATGCTGCGATTTCGCTGAGGCTCCCCTCGCTGGAAAACCCCACCTCTGGACTTCTGTTGCCAGTGAAGTGCCCGTTTTTGCACTGCTGGGATTCCCCTGCAGCATCGCAAAAACACGGACCTCGGAGGCGGTGTTTCCCATGAGAGGAGCCTCAGGGGAATCCCAGCAGTGTAAAAACAGGCGCTTCGCTGGCAACACAAGTCCAGAGGCAGGGCATCCCAGTGGCGGCGGCTTGGGTTTGTAAGGTGAAAATAGTTTGGAAGAAGAGGCAAAAAAATCTTAAACCCCGGGTTTGTATCTCAAAAAGTTTATATGACGAGTAGATGAGTAGATTTCGTGCATAGGAGGTTTTCTTCTTGTTTGATGTGATAGTTGGTACATTCAGTCTTTATTTGATCACATAAATTTTTATAGTGGTTTTTAAAGTTTGCAACATAGCCTATTTTTTTTGGATTGTAGCTTACTTATTTTTATGGGTAATTTATTTCTCTTGGTTTTGGTGTATGTAATTTTATGACTCTTTGGATCTCGAGCAGAAATATATTGTAATAGTCATCTATAGTGATACAGCTGGAGAATATTGTGTTCCAATCAAGAGATGAGAGGTCAGAGTCTATGTTGTCATAGTTGGCCTTCTTAAAGTTGAAATTGGTTGTTCTGCTTTTGGGGTTGTTTATGAGATGTACAGTATGTTGAGACAAAAGTCGATTGCGCTGAGGTTAATGTGCTTTATTAATTTATTTACTGTGCTTATTAATTTATTATTAGATACAGTAATACTAGGAACTGACATGAAACTAATTTAACATAGTTTTGCAATGTTTGTTTTGTTTCCTTTTTGCAATAATAGAGAACAGCTGTGTGATGAGGCTTTTCCGGAATGTGCTATTATTTCCAGATCAGCAATTTTCTTTTGACCTAAACTAAACTTTGGCCTATTCAGAGTAGGGGAAATGACAGCAAGTGAGATATTTCAAATACAGCTTTTTGTACCTTCGTGGTACCTTCCCTAAATCCATTTTTGCTGAATTTTTTGAAAAAAGGAAAATAAAAACTTTAATATTAAAACAAGACATTTGCAAAAAAAGAGTTGATCATTCACCAGTCATTAACTATGCCATAGATTTCTAGCTTTTAGAAAGAAAATCTAAATAACATAGCTCACCTTTAGAGAAGTTATATCTATGTAACTGGCACATCTGTATACATGAAGCATAAATCTTGACCACATTTCACCCAAAGGATTCCACAACTACATTCCCAGATATATTTACTTTGCTTTGTTATACTACTAGCCAATTAATTTATAAAGATCTTGAGTATTCAAATTAAATAAATAATCTTGACACCTAATAATAAATGCATCGTACAATAATGGCAATTGTTATTCAGATAATCCTTCAATATGGAATTCTTAAACAAGATGGAAACTTACCTTAACTATTGTTGCAGACAACCTCGAGCAGGATGTGGGTGTGGGTGTGTTCTTCCCCTGGTTTTCCTAGATTTCTTGGCTGTAGTTTGACCATTAATAATGGCATCCTTTTAAACCATCTGCAAAAGTTGAGGTTTTGCAGTACTTCTCTTCCTTTCTGAGTGAAAAATACCATTGCTATTATTGTAGGTGTACAGTTCAAGACTTTGAACATTGGGATGACCACATGGGATAACATCTACATGAAATCACTAGGAAAGCTTATTAATTTATTTAGGGTTAGGTGTCATCACTATGCTCAGATATTCATAACTTTAGATTTCAGCCCAAGGCTGGGGAGGAACAAGATGAATGTCCTGATGTGATATTTGAAAAATGTGATGAATTAGTTTGGAAGAAATATAGTTAGTTAGGAACAAACAAACAAACAAACAGAATTCCAGCAATATGCACTTACTGTTTGTACAGAAACTTTCTTGGTGTTTCATCTTTGTTCTTGACAAAGCACCAAAAATTCCAGCTTGCTTTTAGATCTCATCTTCACATATAGGAGTTCTCATCATGTCACCTGCAGATGAGCAACAATTTTGATCATCACCAAATTCTAACAGAATATGATTGCCACTCCTGAAACAAATTTTGGCAGATTACAGAAAGCAGAAACCCTTGACCTTTATCCAACTAAATTTCAGTGACATATGCAAGCCAGCTCTCTCCTTCAGCACACTATAATAAATTATGAAATTTTCATTGCATATAGATCTGCATTCAAGAAAATCAAACTTGAGTCTAAGGTCTTCAGTAAATAGAACATTGGGTCAAGGCTGGGGGCTCCAACCCTTTGCAACCAACTCCCCCAGGAATTCGGGCCACCCCTACCCTTCTGGCTTTTTGTAAGGCACTAAAAACACATCTCTGTTGGCAGACTTGGGCCCATTAAGCATTGCCTTCATGCTCCAGCTGACAGAATGAATGAATAATTATGAATGAAGGTTAGTCAGGAGCTTTTTAATTATGCGGGGTTTTAGACTAGGTTTTTTACTGTGTTGGGTTTTATTATATTGGGTTTCTCAGATTTTGTATTGTACTGATTTTCTTATGTAAGTCACCCTGAATGCATAGGAGAAGGGTGACCTAGAAATCCGAATGAATGGATGAATGAATGAATGAATGAATGAATGAAATGACGAATCAAATTCAATATTGCCTTTCATGCAACAGCTTATTATCTATTTCCTCTTCCTTCACTACAGCAATCTTTCACCCCGCTCTCTAATCATCATACCTGCCACTTTCCTGGCTACTTTCAGTCTTGGTTTTTTGGTATCTCCAGAACTACCCATTGTCTATTTGCAGTCCTAGTAGCCAGCTGAAAGCAGTCAGCCTCTATTCTGTCAGTCTTATCTATAAGATTACCCTCCCTCCCAGCAATGGGTTTCTCCGAGTTTGAACTGGTAGCGCCAGCAGTGGGAGGCTTCGCCCACCCATTTGGGATGCTTCTGCACATGCTCAGAAGCCTTCTGTGATGTGCAGAAGTGTTGCATGCATGCACAAGTGAACCACTGGCAAAATTATTTGGAACCCACCACTGCTTCCTCCCCGAGACACACATTCACACACTTGCATACATGTATACATTTAAAGGCCTTTTGCCCTGTAAAGTTCACTATGGTCTGGCTCTTGAAATTCTTCCTCTTAGGTTGTCTCATACATTGGGCTTGGTTTCTACT
This sequence comes from Erythrolamprus reginae, assembly GCF_031021105.1. Classification (NCBI taxonomy): domain Eukaryota; kingdom Metazoa; phylum Chordata; class Lepidosauria; order Squamata; family Dipsadidae; genus Erythrolamprus; species Erythrolamprus reginae. The sequence continues at coordinate 60,889,094 of NC_091956.1, read as the reverse complement.
CTTTTCCCTGCCTCTCACCCATGGGACAGAGATATTCACACAAATGTGATTTTTCTACTGCCCTTTCCCTTCCTTTGAAACATTCTTCATCCAGAGAGATATTTAGACTATTTTTTACACATTAGTCAAAAATGCATAGACTGAGATGTAGAATCTATTATATAAACAAACTAAAAATCAATTTCTCCCTCTTTTCTGGCGCTCCCATCCAAATAATCGTTGCACTACCAGCATCCAATTCTTTTCCATACTCTTTGTTTTAGTCTAACTACTTGTCTTCCAAATCTTACCTTTCCTTCACCAATCTTTGATTTTCAGTTACAGTAATTCATCCATCCAAAGATTTACCCTTAGATTATCTACGGTTGACCTATCCAGATTCCTAAGAGGTCAGTAAGGGGCGAGTACAAGTGCACTAGAGAGCCTTCCGTCCCCTGTCCTATTGCTCTCCTATATCTCCTATACCTTTCTTCTATTCCTATATCTCTTCTTCTATTCTTTCATTGATATGTTCTATTACTATATCTTCTTTTCTATTATTTCTTAGATATATTTTACTATGAGTATCTCCTCTATAACCTTCATCATGTATTTTACTATGTGTATATACCCTGTTTCCCCAATAGTAAGACACCCCCGATTGTAAGACATATCGGGGGTTTCAGGGGGGTCGGCTAATATAAGCCGTACCCCAAAAGTAAGACATATGTCTTACTTTCGGGGAAACACGGAGGTATTGCCGGGGGGGGGGAGCCCGATGACGTTGGGAAGACCCAGGGAAGGTTTCTTTGGCCGCCCAGCAGCTGATCTGCTCGGCAGCGCGGCAGCAGCCCTGGCGGCGGTTCCTTCGGCAGCGCGGGACGGCGCTGGTCCGAAGCGAGCCGAGCGGCCGGTGGCTTGCAGCGAAGGCGCTCGTCCCAGCAACTGAGTCCTGCCGAGGCTCGGCTGCAAGCGGCCAGCGAGGCCGACCGGCTCCGAGGCGAGCGGCCGGAGCTGCGCCCTCCTTCGTCCGCCTCCTTTCCGGCAGGCAGGTGGGGCTGCCCAACTGCGCAGAGCAGCTCCTCCCCTCCAGACACACGCTTCCCCGACACGCGTCTGCGGCTCCACGCGTGCACTGAGGGAAATCCTTTGTGCCTTGCCGCCGAGCTCTCCCACCTGCTCGGCGGCCGCAAGCCTCTCCCTGCCACCGCGCTGCCGAGGGAACCGCCGCCAGGGCTGCTGCCGCGCTGCCGAGCAGATCAGCTGCTGGGCGGCCGAAGAAACCTTCCCTGGGTCTTCCCCGCCGCCCACGCAAAGGGGAAACCCCAATCTTCGCCTCCTCGCTGCTGCGCCACTGAAAGGACCCTTTCAATTTTTTTCCAATGTAAGACATACCCCGAAAGTAAGACGTAGTGGGGCTTTTGGGGGTAAAAAGAAAGTAAGACACTGTCTTACTTTCGGGGAAACACGGTAGATATATACCCATGAAAACCCTCATTGTGTATTGGACAAAATAAATAAATAAAAATAAAAAACAAATCTGTAAATGAGATTCTATTTCAAATCTAGTTTATCCTCTAGTGATGCTGGGTGACCTCAATGATTTTTTTCTATAATTATGATATAATTTCCCTACTAAGATTGGTAAAGTATGCATCATTATTAAGCATATTTTCTTAGAAATTCAATGAAGGATTTTCCACATATATTTGTGCATAATAGCTCTATTACATTTGAGCTTCAAAAGTCCAGGTGACCATTAGATAGTCAAGTCTAGTTCTATTTTGTCAGCTATGATTAAAACTAAAAACTAAGTTAAATCAAAACTTTGGGTAATCTATGTTGCATCTTTCTTGAAGCTGCTCTCCAGATGTGTTGAAAAATTTCTAGGAATTTTGGGAGCATGCTCTATAGGTTGCTATATACTCAAAATCTATCTGTTTTTCAGACTTATTTTTGAAAAAAGTATCATTTAATTACATATTGACAGCAGCATAATGATCTAAAATTCATATTGAAAGCAATTCATCATCTTAGAGTTTCAGCAATAACAATAATGGACGCCACAAAAATGTACTGTTTAAGCTAAAAATGCAGTTTATTAAAAATCATGTTAATCTGTTTGGTCCATATGGGGTTAATTTAATTCTGCAGGCTGCCAGCTGAGACTAATCATGTCAAAGGCAAGGTTATATAAATCTCTTTGACCTAGAACTGGACATATGATGGGAGATTACTTTCTGTTTGGCATTTTCAGGGAAGTAAGAAAACAGCTCTTTGGGGACTGCTAACTTTATCTTAAATTACCAGATGTCCCTAATTTTAAGCCGATCTTCACTTTCCAGAGAAATTTGTTCATATTTCTTATTTTCTTCATGCATCTTAGAAATGAACTGGCAGTTCTTCTACAAAGGAGATTTATTGTCATTTTATTCATTTTACCAGTATTGTTATACTCATTTTCCATTATTCCACGCATATAGCATCCAGGTGATATTTGGATTATGTTGACTGGGTCTGAAAAAGCTGCAGGACAACATCTGGAAGACCATATGTTCTCAGTTCAATGTTGACTCAAATCTAAAAGTTCATGAACTAAGGAAATGGGTCTTTGCCGTAAAATACGTAAATGATAATAACAAATAGTGTCTGCTTTTATCTCTTTTCCAAAACTGAAGGAAGTAAATATCGATTGTTTTTTTATTATTTGGTAAAATAAAATGTTGAATTTCCTAGTCATTAGCTATTTAGAAGAATCAAGTCTTAAAAAGAAATGAAGTTATTCAGGAAACCATATCAATTATAATTGAATGGGAAAACAAAATATATTTTCATATAAGACATAATGTTATCTTGATTACAGAAATGTACATGTATCTTAGAATAGGCACATATATGTAAAGTAAATAAAAACATTTATTGACTAAGAAAATGAACAAAAAAAGAATAAGGAACCTGCTGCAATAATCCACTTTAAAAACACAATTATTAATTAAACAATATTTTGTTCAGCTGACTACTTCCTAAAGAATTTCAATGCTAGTTGACATAGAGCTGCTTATGTTTATTAGGCTTTAGGAAAAAAAGTTAGAAGCGTCCAAATTAACACTATAACATACAGAAAAATGTTTAAAAATTAGCAAGGAATGAACATCTGATTTAGATGTTTTTCATTGCTAAACTGTGGATATCAAGCAAAGTGAGAAAATATTATTTTACTGAAAGAGTAGTAGATGCTTGGAACAAACGTCCAACAAACCTACTGTGGTAAATCCACAGTAACTGAATTTAAACATGCCTGGGATAAACATATGCATCCTAAGATAAAATACAGGAAATAGTATAAGGGCGGACTAGATGGAGGTCTTTTTCTGTCGTCAATCTTTTATGTTTCTATGTTTCTTTCAGAATTCCTATCTTAAAATCGTTAGCAATTGATCTTAGTGATTTTTGAATAGGTAAATTATATCGGTTGATCAATCTTGCACAGATTACAGATCATACCAGTCCAATTCAGTTAGGTAAATTTCTTTAGGTGATGGGCATCGGAAGTAGTCAAATTTATTCTATTTGTCACTGATTGGTAATGACACTATCAAGCTTGCATCAATTTTTAGTGACCACCTAGCTAGATTTTCTGATGTTGCTTTGAAATTCATTAACCAACATAAAATATATTAGGTGAAAAATAGTCTTCATGAGAAATTGCAATATATTCTGAATATTGGATTGGCAAGGGCCTCATTGTTGTTTCATGATAAGCCAGTCAGTTGGCAGCACTGAGTGGACAAAAAATGGAGGAAAGTTTCCTTGAGGCATCAAAGGTGAATATACTACACTACTCACCAGGGCTTACAAAATTTTTGCCAGACCCATCCTCGAATACAGCTCACCTGTCTGGAACCCACACCGAATTTCAGACATCAACACCTTAGAAAAGGTCCAACGATACTTCACCAGAAGAGCCCTTCACTCCACCACTCAAAGCAGAATACCCTACGAAAATAGACTTACAATCCTGGATCTAGAAAGCTTAGAACTACGATGCCTTAAACATGATCTAAGTATTGCCCACAAGATCATATGCTGCAATATCCTGCCTGTCAACAACTACTTCAGCTTCAACCGCAATAGCACAAAAGCACGCAACAGGTTCAAACTTAATATTAACCGTTCCAAACTTGACGGTAAAAAATATAACTTTAGCAATCGAGTTGTTGAAGTGTGGAACTCATTACCAGACTCCGTGGTGTCAACCCCCAACATTTTTCCCTTAGACTTTCCACAGTTGACTTCTCCAGGTTCCTTAGAGGTCAGTAAGGGGCGAGCATAAGTGCACTAGTGTGCATTCCATCCCCTGTCCAATTGTCTCTCCTATATTTTATATATCTTTTCTCCTATCCATATATCCTTCCTCTACTCTTCATTGATGTAGTCTATTCTCATATCTCTTCTTCTATCCCTTCCCTGATATTTATTACTACACGTTTTTATTCTCCTTAACTTTCAATTTGTATTGGACAAAATAAATAAATAAAAATAAATAAATAAAATATTTATTTAAAAATTTGTATAGTACTTATAAAGCTACACAGGATCCTAGGGTAATTTATATATTAAAAGATATATAAAATATGAGAAAAGGAAGTAACTCCTCCTACTTCCTTTTCTTTTCTACTAATGAATTCAAAATTTTGTGTAGTTTTATTCCTTGCTTTTAATTAACATATGATTTATGCAACATGTTTTCAGTAAGGACTTGGAAAGAGAGCTGTAGAAGCTTCTTGATGAGAAGCGAAATGTCTTCAAAGAAAAATAAGAAAGCCCAGTTGTCTCTTGAAGAAAGCACCTTTGGCATAACCATGACCTGGATGACTGAGAATCTCCATAGACATTTAGCTAGGCACTAGATATAAGCTGTTCCAAGTACTGTACAGTTGCTTTTTGCAATTGACTGACAGTGATTTTGCCAATGACAATGATATTCAAGTGATGTTCCAGTTGTTTTAGGATTGCTCCATTGCATCTATTACTTATTGGAACTGTGTCTTACCAGCTAAGGCAGCAGCCCCCAACCTTTTAGGCCCCAGGAACCAGTTCCATAGTGCTCTGAATCAGGCTAGAATCAGTTGACTGTTAATAATAAGAGTTTCACAGCCTGGTAATTTTCAAACAAATAACACTCCTTTTATTTCTTCCACTTCAATCTTCATAAATTACAGTTCCGGTACAGAGAAAAATGCTTTAAGCTCTTTCAAACCAAATACAAGGTTATGCAGTGTTCCCTCGATTTTCGCGGGTGCGAACTTGGCGAAAAGTCTATACCACATTTTTTCAAAAATATTAATTAAAAAACAATTCACGGTTTTTTCCCTATACCATGTTTTCCCCCGCTCGATGATGTCATATGTCATCTCCAAACTTTCATCCGCATTTAATAAATATTTTTTAAATAAACTTTAATAAATAAACATGGTGAGTAATAATCTAAATGGTTGCAAAGGGAATGGGAAATTGCAATTTAGGGGGTTAAAGTGTTAAGGGAAGGCTTGTGATACTGTTCGTAGCCAAAAATAGTGTATTTACTTCTGCATCTCTACTTCGTGGAAATTCGACTTTCACGGGTGGTCTCGGAACTCATCCCCCACAAAAATCGAGGGAACATTATAAATCTCTTTAATTAGCAATCTGTCTGCTTAGGAACAATTTCTTATCTCTGAGCTGGTTTCTGCTGATTAAAAAACAGTAGATCATGCAAATAGAAACATTCACTTATCTGGGAGAGAATCACCATTTTGGTTGATTTCACTTTAATGAAAGTGTCTTCTTCTTCCGTTCACCCAGTTGTACATCTCTACCCCGTGTCAGTTCAGTGAAATGGTGATGTACCAGTGCCCAGAGCTGTGAGGGTCTGGATGGGAGTTAACACGCTCAAGCTTAACCCTTGCAAGTTTCAGTGGCTATGGATATTGTCTCCAAAGGACTATACCAACTTTCCATCCTTGGTTCTGGGAGCGGAAAGGTTGCCCCTCTCAGAACAGGTTTGCAGTTTGGGTGTCCTCCTGGATTCTCAGCTAAGACTAGAATAACATCTCTGAGCTGTAGCCAGCTGTAGCCTTTGAACAGGTTTTCTCGGTCCACCAATTGCGATCCTATTTGGATCAGGAGACTCTTCTCACGGTCACTCATGCCCTTATCACCTCGTGGTTGGACTATTGCAACATGCTCTACATGGGACTACCCTTGAAAAGTGTTCAGAGCCTACAATTAACCCAGAATGTAGCCACGCAAGCTTTCACACCAACTCTCCATGAGCTGCACTGGCTTCCAATCAGCCTCTGGATGCAATTCAAGGTGTTGATTATTATCTATAAGGCCCCACATGGCTTAGGGCCAGGCTATATTTGGGAGAGCCTTCTGCCGCACAGCTCCCAGCAGCCAATAAGGGCCCACAGAGTTGGTCTAAGCAGTGTCGATTGGCAGGGCTGCAGGGGAGGGCCTTCTCTGTGGCCGCACCAGCTCTCTGGAACCAGCTACTACCAGAGATCCAGACTGCCGTAACTCTACTGGCCTTCCAGAAAGCCTTAAAGACCTGGCTTTGTGGGCAGGCCTGGTGCCCTTGATCAATGACACATACAAACAATCCAGCCCCAAACAATATGTATGATTTTTAAGGGGTTTTAAATTGGTTTATATTGTCTTCTCAATGTCTTTTTTTTCCTGTTGTATGTTACCCAGAGTCCTTCAGGAGTTGGGTGGCATATAATTAATTAATTATTTAATTAAGTTAGTAAATAAATATATAAATAAATAAATATATATAAAAAAAAATACCAAGACAAATTCCTTGTGTGTCCAATCATATTTGGTCAATAAAAACTTCAGTTCCATTTTATCCTATTCTATTGCTTCTGTCATGCTGAAAATTGCCAGCCCCAGAGACATTCAGTAATGAAAGAGTTAACTGTGTGTGCCTTACTAAGATCCTCCTATTATGATGTAATATCCTGCCAAATCTCATATCACTTCCTTCTTCTTCATTGTTCTCCATTCTCTTTTTCTATCCTCCATCATGTGAAGACGTATTTATTATGTTGTCCCTCGAGACATGTTTTATTTTCTGTTTTTATAATAAAGAAATCTTGTTTTGAACAAATGACTAGGATTCTATCTATCGCCTCCGCGGGGTTAAGGTCTTAACGGACTTTAATCACTCACAAGCCGCGACAGCTTCAACTATTATTTGTTTAAAAATTCTAATAAAAATTATGCACTATTTATTTATTTATTTATTATTATTTAGATATGCTGCCCCTCTCCGCGGACTCGGGGCGGCTCACAGCAAAATATAACAATCGTAACAAATCCAAATAAATTTAAAATATTTTTTAAAAGTTTTAAAAAAAGAACCCCATTTACTAACAAGCACACACACAAACATACCATGCATAAATTGTACATGCCCGGGGGAGGTGTTTCAGTTCCCCCATGCCTGACGACAAAGGTGGGTTTTAAGGAGTTTACGGAAGGCAGGAAGAGTAGGGGCAGTTCTACTCTCTGGGGGGAGTTGGTTCCAGAGAGTCGGGACTGCCACAGAGAAGGCTCTTCCCCTGGGGCCCGCCAACCGACATTGTTTAGTTGACGGGACCCGGAGAAGGCCGACTCTATGGGACCTAATTGGTCGCTGGGATTCGTGCGGTCTCGGAGATATTCTGGTCCAATGCCATGAAGGGCTTTAAAGGTCATAACCAACACTTTGAATTGTGACTGGAAATTGATCGGCAGCCAATGCAGACTGAGGAGTGATGGCAAAACATGGGCATACCTAGGTAAGCCCATGACTGCTCTCGCAGCTGCGTTTTGTGTATTGCAAAATAGACACTCCATGGAAATATGCTAACTTTACGTTTAGTCATGTGAGTATCAAGAGACACACACTTCATTACTGGGTATTTGACTATGAGTTTTCGGTAAGGTTAACAGCCTGCTTTTAAAAAACTGTGCTAGTCCATTAGCAGAGCAGTTTATGCCTTTGGAAATGAGAGTGGTATATATTTCTTCTTGATCAATTTCCCTGAAATCAAAACCATCTGTTAAACATTGTGAGAAGGAATTTAAGTGCAAAAATAATTTTTACCTCATCATAAATTTACTATCAATGATTTGGCTTTACAGATATCTAAATAATTTACTTCAACTACAAATATTTGCCCATTCTTTCTCTACACAAACGTAAATCACCAAAAAAGGAAGATTATTTCTAGTGTTCATTTTGGAATTCATCAAAACATATTTTGGAGATTTTGTTTTGTAAAAGGAAAAGTTCCAACTTTATTTGCTGCTTCCATCCAACCGGAGGTTATGTTTATTTAGAAAACTAACATTTATATGGCTTATACATTCACATCAGTTCAGTGCCAAAAACCACAGGCCTAAAATGACTCTTTTCATTGCTCCTTCAGTTTTTGACCTATAGCTGTTTTTACAGGAACTGGATCTTTTTGAGCAATTGCCTCTGGTAGACTTAAGAGTAATAGCACCCTGTACAATAATTTACAAAGAGCAGTTTGAGAGAGGGGAAGTGCACTTTAGCCCTCAAGCTCTGAATTTTCCAGACGCTATGAAGAAACATTACAAGAAAAGAAAGAATATATAACAAAAGGAACCAAAATTATTAGGTCCAAATCTAATACTCAAAGGTGGAGTTCAAATGCTCAACCGAGGAGATCAATGTGATTTCTGTTGAATTAATTGGAAAGTGTACAAAATCATGAAGTATTATTGTCATTATTATTATGTTTAACAACTAAAGTTGTTGGATGGATTATTAAGTCATTTAAAATGCTAGTTTGATTGTAAAAACTTCAAATATATTAATAACTAACCTAGGAAAGAGACAGGAATAAAAAGTAAATCAAGTACAGTAATACCTTGTTTTACGAACTTAATTGGTTCCCGGAGGAGGTTTGTAAGGCGAAAAGTTCGTAAGATGAAACATTGTTTCCCATAGGAAACAATGTAAAATAAATTAATGCGTGCAAGAAAAAAAATGCAAAAAACGCCGTCGCCCAGCTGTCACCTTTTGAAACAGTCGGGTGCTTCTCAGCGTTCTCCCAATGCCAAACCCGGAAGTTCGGCAAAAGTTCGGGTTCGGGTGGTCACCGAGAAGCCCCGCCGCCTGGCTGTCACCTTTTGAAACAGCCGGGGGGCTTCTCGGCGTTCTCCTGAACGCTGAACCTGGAAGTTCGGCAAAAGTTCGGGGTCGGCGTTCAGGTTCAGGAGGACGCTGAGAAGCCCCACCGCCCAGCTTTCAGCTTTTCAAAAGAGACGCGGTGCTGTCGGGCCAGTCGGGAGGCTGGAAAGGAAGTGGGGAATCCCAATAGGGAATTCCATGGGTGGAGCTTTGACATAACAAAGACGTCCTTCCTGGCCGGCCGAAATGTGGACTCCAGGAAGGACGTCTTCGTGATATCAAAGCTCCAACCATGGAATTCCCTATTGAGATTCCCCACCTCCTTTCCAGCCTGCCAACAGGCCCGACAGCTCCGCGGCTCTTTTGAAAAGCTAACAGCTGGGCGGCGGGGCTTTTCGGCGTCCTCCTGAACCCAAACGCCGACCCCGAACTTTTGCCGAACTTCTGGGTTTGGCATTCAGAAGAATGCCGAGAAGCCCCCCGGCTGTTTCAAAAGGTGACAGCCGGGTGGCGGGGCTTCTCGGTGGCCTCCCGGACGCTGAACCCGGAAGTTCGGCAAAAGTTCGAGTTTAGCATTCAGGTTCAGGAGGACATGGGGAAGCCTCCCTGGCTGTTTCAAAAAGTGACAGCCGGGCGGTGGGGCTTCTCGGCAGCCTCCCGAACACCAAACCCGGAAGTTCGGCAAAAGTTTGGGTTTGGCGTTCGGGTTCGGGAGGACACAGGGAAGCCCCCCGGCTGTTTCAAAAAGTGACAGACGGGCAGCGGGGCTTCTCAGCGGCCACCTGAACCCGAACTTTTGCCGAACTTCCAGGTTCAGCGTTCAGGCGGCGGGTTCGTAAGATTGAAAAAGTTTGGAAGAAGAGGCAAAAAAGTTCCAAAGCCCGGGTTCGTATCTCGGATTGTTCGTATGGCGAGGGGTCTGTATCACGAGGTACCACTGTAGTATAGTATAATATGGGCATATGAAAAGAATGTATAGGAAAAAATGAATGGTTTTGCCAAAAATATATTAATTTTGAAATGGGGACTGCATTCCACCAGAATTTCACATAGCCATCTAGATAGGATAACTACTTAACTAAATTCCAAATCCCTTGTTGGGTACGTACAGTCATATAATCCAAATCCATGCATATGAAACAGTCTATGATTAGGTACAGAATCTATTACAGCTCCTTCTTCCATAGATATGAAAAAAGAAATAATTTTTTAAACAAAAGCAGAACTCAAACAGGAACTGCAGAAGCTAAAACAAGGCTCCGAAAAGTGCTGGTTTATTCTGCCACCACCTCAAATTAGTACATGAGATATCCAAATAATGGGAAATATTCTAGGCAGAATATGTATCTTAATTGCTACTTTTTTTTCTGTGAGATATAAAGTTCATTATTTTTATTTCTATATACAAAAGTATAAACCCTGTCTCATTTCAGCTTTTCTATATCTTTAGGTTAAATCTGCAGAAAATATTTGTATTCATAATTTTGTTGTGATCAATAAGTTCAATTAGCTTTCAATAACTTGAAAGCCTCACATTATCTGTTTTACAATTTTTGTTAGGAAAATTGGTAACCGATCACCACCATCTGGTGCTCTACTTGGAGCATCGCATTTTATTTTGAATTTCAATATTTCAAAATATCTAAAGCAGAGGTCTTCGTACTTGGCAACTTGAAGACTTGTGGTCCTCAACTTCCACAATTATTTAGCCAGCACAGCATTGCTGGCTAGAGAATTCTGGAAGTCCATAAGTCTTAAAGTTGTCAAGTTTGAAGATCCCTGATCTAAATTTAAAGGGGAGTTTACCATTTATTTGTATAATATAGTTTCATTTTATTTAACTCATCTGAGATTGAGTTATCTCCCAGGAAATGGAAGGAGGGATCAAACTTCTGCCTGTACCTACCCTGTTTCCCTGAAAATAAGACGTACCTCAAAAGTAAGGCATGTCAGAGGTTTTGCAGAATTTGCTAATATAAGGCACCCCCCCCCCCCAAAATAAGGCGTAGTCAAGTTTACATACAGTACGGTGGAAAAACATACAGTACCGTTCAAAGCTGTTCATAGCGGTACCGTAATAATGTGGCGTCCCCTGCTGGCCCCTTCCATTACTTTGTACCATCCAGTACAGCAGACACAGTCTGCTGCTGTCTCACCGCCATTACAGTCTCCACTACAGTGTGTAGACTGTAGTTCCTCTGGTGGCCGGAAGCTGCAATAGTGGGAGTATACTGTTGTACCATATAAGTGCTGTCATTTATGTGTGTGCGTGCCATACTGACAGGTACCGTACCATAATCAGTGTACCGTATGGTACACTTTCTTTGGTGTGTCAGCTTTTCTGCCTGTGAATTTGTCTTATTTGAGAAATATAAGGCACCCCCCAAAAATAATGTCTTATTTTTGTGCTTTTTCCAAAAGCACAACTTTTGGAGCAAAAATTAATATAAGACAGTGTCTTATTTTCCGGGAAACACGGTATGCTATATGGCAGAGACCTGTGCCAGAAAGGTTGTTAGAACTCTATATCCCTCAAATATCAGGATTGAAAGATGATACCAATTCAGCCCCTCTTGAAAGATAGCTAGAAGAAGCAAGAACTACCAAGATGTCCAGGAACATGGACAGTGTGTGAAGGTCCAGAGAGTCCTGAGATACCGAAGCCTCCAGCCTCTAAATTCCATGGATTCAGCTATTTATTATAGCAATGCAATATATTCTATTTCATATTGTAAGTAAAACTTTAGCATTAAAGTTGAAATAAAAAGGGTTGTTTTCCCCTAACACTAAAATAAAGTTTGCACAAACATTAAAAATATGACAAAAATTTACTGTCATTCTATTAACAAATAGCATTTTTTCTTCATCTTCCTCTCCCTGGCTATATGTCAGAATGCAACGATTTTAGCGCATCCAGGAAATGAGATCAGGTGGTTGTTTGTGACTTGCCAAACTGCTTTGGGATTTTTTTGTGTGTGTGCTTTTTTTTTGGCCACGTACTCATCCATTTTCCCATCATTTAGAAAAAAATAGTGTTCTGTCTAAAGTTTATTCTCATACTGTTATTTTTCTCAGAAAGGTAAGAGGAAGTTTTTGACATTCTTAATACAACACAGAGTATTAATCTTATAATCACCCTGTCAGCACATCAAGTCAGGGTGTTAATGACCATCTTTCAGCCACTCAAAGTTCCCTGCCAATAAAAATAGAGCAGAATGAAACCAACCAGCAAATATTTATACACATTGACACTCTGCTTTTTTGGAGTTCTTCTAGCTTAAACCTTTTTTTCACCAAGTTGAAAGCGACAAACAACATGGGGTGGAAGATCTTTTTTTTCTGTGGCTTACATCTATAAATTATTGACAATAACTGTAAAATAAATGTAATCTGCAAGTGTCTTTTTTTTCCAGACAAAATTAAATTGGTAGAAAATTGGAGGAAATGGAGAATGAGGAATAATTTACTTATTTTTTAGAATTAATTTTTTATCACAGTGCATAGACAACTTCAGAAGTGAAGAGCTGATTGAGTTATAATGCATTTAAATTTAGTGCAAAAAGTTTAACATGCTATGTTTTTTATTAGCATGGAAGCTCAGAAGGAATCTTAAGGAGCTTAGCTTTCATATTAAACCAACTATACTAAACCAGTCTTCGGGGTTTTTTCCAGTCTAAGATTGATAGATCTTGATAGTGATGGGGGCTCTCTTTTGTCATCTTCAGGCTGGTGCTTTTTCAGCTTCATGCTAGGCGCGAACAAAGCATGGTCTGAGTTGCCGTCCCTCTATAAATACTGGTGGGGAGTTGTGGAGTTCTGGCTCAGCTGTTGCAAGTGGTTTAGTTGGCTGTTTTGTTAACCAGCCCGCTTGTTTGCCCTAGCATGAAACCAAAAGCACCTGCCTGAAGATGACAAGTGGTACCTTGTTGAAATGTCACCCAGATTCTATCTATCTATCTATTTATTTATTTTATTTATTAGATTTGTATGTCGCCCCACTCCGTAGACTCGGGGTGGCTCACAACAATAACAAAAAACAATGTATCACAAATCTAATATTAAAAAGTCTCTAAAAACCCCTTATTTAAAAAAACCCCTTATTTAAAACTCCTTATTTACCTATCAATCTTACATGGGAAAAGACCTGAATATGCCAAGACCTACATACCTGTACCCATGGAAATCCACAACTATATCTATGTCTATGTCTATGTCTATGTCTATGTCTATCTCTATGTCTATCTCTATGTCTATCTCTATCTCTATCTCTATCTCTATCTCTATCTCTATCTCTATCTCTATCTATCTATCTATCTATCTATCTATCTATCTATCTATCTATATCATCTGTCTGTCTGTCTCTCTATCTCTCTATCTATCTCTCTATCTATCTATCTATCTATCTATCTATCTATCTATCTATATCTATCATCTATCTATCTATCTATATCTATCTATCTATCTATATCTATCATCTATCTATCTATCATCTGTCTATCTATCTATCTATCTATCTATCTATATCTATCATCTATCTATCTATCTATCTATCTATCTATATCTATCTATCTATCTATCTATCTATCTATCTATCTATAGATATAGATAGATAGATAAATCTATCTATCTATCTATCTATATCTACCATCTATCTATCTATCTATCTATCTATCTATCTATCTATCTATCTATCTATCTATATCTATCATCTGTCTGTCTGTCTCTCTATCTCTCTATCTATCTCTCTATCTATCTATCTATCTATCTATATCTATCTATCTATATCTATCATCTATCTATCTATCTATCTATCTATCTATATCTATCTATCTATCTATCTATCTATCTATATCTATCATCTATCTATCTATCATCTGTCTATCTATCTATCTATCTATCTATCTATCTATCTATCTATCTATATTATCATCTATCTATCTATCTATCTATCTATCTATATCTATCTATCTATCTATCTATCTATATCTACCATCTATCTATCTATCTATCTATCTATCTATCTATCATCTATCTATCTATCTATCTATCATCTATCTATCTATCTATCATCTATCTATCTATCTATCTATTTATCTATCTATCTATCTATCAATCCATCATCTATCTATCTATCTATCTATCTATCTATCTATCTATCTATATCTACCATCTATCTATCTATCTATCTATCTATCTATCTATCTATCTATCTATCTATCTATCTATCTATCTATCTATATCTATCATCTGTCTGTCTGTCTCTCTATCTCTCTATCTCTCTATCTATCTCTCTATCTATCTATCTATCTATCTATCTATCTATCTATCTATCTATATCTATCTATCTATCTATCTATATCTATCATCTATCTATCTATCTATCTATATCTATCTATCTATCTATCTATCTATATCTATCATCTATCTATCTATCATCTGTCTATCTATCTATCTATCTATCTATCTATCTATCTATCTATATCTATCATCTATCTATCTATCTATCTATATCTATCTATCTATCTATCTATCTATATCTACCATCTATCTATCTATCTATCTATCTATCTATCTATCTATCTATCTATCTATCTATCTATCTATCATCTATCTATCTATCTATCTATCTATCATCTATCTATCTATCTATCATCTATCTATCTATCTATCTATTTATCTATCTATCTATCTATCAATCCATCATCTATCTATCTATCTATCTATCTATCTATCTATCTATCTATCTATCTATCTATCTATCTATCTATCTGTCTAGAATGTCCAGATAGTAAATGGTTTATGGTTATAGAGTGATTTCAGCAGATCTGATCCAGGAGAGAATTCACCACAAGATAAGAGTTAGGCCCATACAGAATGTTGGACAGCTCCATATGAAGTGTACTACTGCAGTCCTAAAACATCTATCAATAGCACATAGTTCAGTTTAGTCTACTTGACTAGACCTTCCTCTGCCAACACAACCATAGACTCTTAACAGCATTAGGGGGGAAACTGTGTGTTTGCTGATTTCACTTTTCAGTTTGGAGTTTGGGGATTCCAAGGATGGTGAAGGATTGACTCGGAATACCGCTAATGCTTCTTTCCACCACTGTTTTCCTAAAAGTAACATTTGGATGCATATGTACCCAAGATAAATAACTGTTTATATGTCACATGATGCCTTATAACCATCTAAATTAGCATCTAGCATTGTATCATGCTATAATTAACTGTGTGGGCAGATTATGAATTAATTGTGTATACATTTTTGCTTGGTTTTCTAAACACATTTGAAGCAGCTTGATTGGATGCCCCCTGCACACAGCATTTTGAGAAAAGGAGAAAAATCTCTCTCCGATTTCTCCATACTGTATATGATTCTGTATGCTGACTCTGTGAATCGCTTAGAAAGGGCTGTAAAGCATTATGAAGTGGTATATAAGTCCAAAAGCTATTGCTATCGCTATTCTATGCATCTTGGTAATGAAATTCAATATATCCTACAGAAAAATGAATCTGCTAATGAAAATAACTACATTTGATCACATTTTAATCTATAGAAAAAAGAAAGAGAGAAGAAAGAAAGAAAGAAAGAAAGAAAGAAAGAAAGAAAGAAAGAAAGAAAGAAAGAAAGAAAGGAATGTTGGGAGGAAAGAAAGACAGAAAGAAAGAAGGAGGGGGAGGGGGAAGGAAGGAAGAAAGGAAAGAGGAATGGAAGGAGAGAGGGAGGGAGAGATGGAGGGATGAAAGAAGGGAGGGAGGGAGGGTACAGAATCTTGGAAACTTTTTAAAAATAATTCTTATTGAAGTTTTTCAAGTTAAAACAAAAAAAACAAAAATAAAAATAAATTGTAATTCCACTAATGCAGCTTACAATACCAGAATTTTCTTTCTCAATTGTACATTCTTCATAATTAACACTATTGTTTTATACTTAAACATCTTTATATACATCTTTTCATTTTATATATTATTAAGTAATAATTATTAAATACATTATTTTACAACCATTTAGATTCTAAAGTTATATTTATCACATTTTTTTTTACCATTTTAGCACTTCTTTTTATAGTAATTTACACATTAATTTGGTTTTTCTTTTGGCAAAATGAGTTAGTGTTTGATGTCTGAAAGAGTTTTGCACAGGGGTTTTTTGAAATGTTTTTTTGAATGCTGGGAATTGGCTTGGGGAACAAGAGTATGTTGAGAAAAGGTGAGAGGAAGCAGGGATGATAAATTTGACGACAGGCTGGAGAACTGGTGGAGGTATAGAGAAATGAAGAAACGGACAAGCAGAGAGGTTGAAGAATGGAGAGATTGAGAAGGAGAAATTGGAAGTCAAGATGGAGAAAGAAGAGAGAACGTGGATTATTTATGATGTATGCCCCCCACCCAGATTCCCCTCAGTCTCACCTGAATCTCAGTAAACTACCTTCTTTATCTGCTGCAATCTGCTGACACTATACTCCAATCCAAAAGTCCAAAAGTTGGCAGCTGCAGCTTTGGGAGATGGAATGGACTGCTTGATGGAGGTGGACCTGATGAAGAAGGCAGGCTCCTCAACCTTTGTCAGCAACCAAACCTGCTCACACGTGAATACTTGAGTTGTGGAGTGTGGCAGACTGCTGCCTGGATTTTCGGATGACTAATTGGCATATGGAAATTTTAACTTTTACTGGTGTTTGGAGTTCAGAAGATATTATGGGATTGCATAAAGCCCTTCATCGGACCAGAATATCTCCGGGACCGCCTTCTGCCACATGAATCCTAGCGACCGGTTAGGTCCCACAGAGTTGGCCTTCTCCTGGTCCCGTCAACTAAACAATGTCATTTGACGGGACCCAGGGGAAGAGCCTTCTCTGTGGCAGCCCTGACCCTCTGGAACCAGCTCCCCCCAGAGATTAGAACTGCCCCCACCCTCCCTGCCTTTCGTAAACTCCTTAAGACCCACCTCTGCATATTTTATAGATAAAGAAATTTAATTAACATAATTAACATAAAGAATATAGAGTTAAATTTAACAAGAATGTAATGTGCACGTGTGACATTTCTGTATTGATCTGACAATAGTTAGGTTTTTTTTTCTGTATTAGTTAAACTTCTACGACAAATGGAGCAATGGTAGCTCCTTAAATGTTTAATGTTGTCTGTCTTTGTCTGTCTTTTTTGAAAAATAATAAAAAAATATTTAAATAATCAATACATAGAATGAAGAGAAACACAAAAATATAATATAGCAAAGAGAAGCTGTGAGGCAAATGAGTATAGACTGGAACATCTAGTTCTTGTTTATTTCAGATCCCATCATGCTTTAGTAAATAGGGTCAATCAGAAAGGAAAAATGATAGATGAAATTTAGCAAACTGAAGAGACACATTGCTCAGTTGTAACAGCAAAGTACCATCTTACCCTGACAAATTATTTTAAAAGTAAAGATGACTTCTGAAGTAACATAACACACCCTCATTCCTTAAAGAATAAGATCCTATTTAAGGTTAAAATTAATCAGCAACAGTGGCAATCAAAATGTTATGAGTTATGAAAATATCAGTCTGCCCAATATCTTCAGTGCAATGGTTCTCAACCTTCCTAAAGTCACAACCCTTTAATACAGTTCCTCATGTTGTGGTGACCCTTCCTCAACCATAAAATAATAAAATTATTGGGAAATCCAGCGGTGGGTTCTAACTTACCTCGCTACTGGTTTGCTTCCTCCTGCACACATGTGCTTTACATGTGCACACATATGCAGTGCCGGTTTTTTTTATTGCAAAAAAAAGAAAACGAAATGACAGTGCATGCACAATGCCAAAAATTTAGCTTTTGTGCATGCTCAGAAGTTCCCATGATACAGATTTTATTTTTATTTTTGCAATAGTCTATTTACATGTGGGTAGGCCTGCCTGGAGACGGATAGAGGAATGGTTTCTCAGGCAGAGGAGCGGTGTCTTGGTTCCTAAGACCATCAGAAATACAGAGACAGATTTCTATAAAGCATGGGACAAATGGTACCATTGGTTAAAAGATAGAAATTACTTAAAAATTACTCATCAAGAAAAATGTCCAACTACAACAACGTGTAAAAGCAGTAAACAACGACATGAATCATAATACCAAATTGAAACGATAAAATGTAAACATCGATCGACACAAATTTTGAACTACAAGGAAACTGAATGAATAAATTTATAAATCACTGGTAAATGATGGCACTAGCAACTACGTCAAATACATATGGATAAAACTTCAGGAAAATCTATACCACCTATATGCTTAAACCACAGGCCGCAAAACATAGAAGACCAAGCTCTAACGCTGGCCCCTCACACTCTTCTTACTACTCTTTTCTTGTTCTATTTTTCTATCTCTCCTCCTCTTGTATTTCTTTCCCTTCTTTCTAAATCCCTTTCCCTTTCTTTCCCTCTCCTTCCCCAATCACGCATGCTATATAAGTAAACTATAATTGCTAGAATGTACATTATATATATTCCCTTTATTTTTCTGTACCCTGTTTTTAATGTATATAACCAATAAATAAATTATATATATATATATATATATATATATATATATATATGTATATGTATATGTATATGTATATGTATATGTATATGTATATGTATATGTATATGTATATGTATATGTATATGTATATGTATATGTATATGTATATGTATATGTGTATATGTGTATATATATATATATATATATATATATATATATATATATATATATATATATATAAAAGAAATACTGTATGTGTTTTCCGATGGTCTTAGGCAATCACTGTGAAAGGGTGATTTGACCCTCAGAGTAGTTGTGACCCACAGGTTGAGAACCACTGCTTTAGTGTCAATCATTCATTGAGTACTAGAAGGCATTAAATATATTTATTAAGAAATAAATGTAGTCCTACCAATATGTATGTTTCTGCTTAGATCATAGGGAAGGATTTTCTTTTTATAAAACCATACTATATAATTCTGCATACTTTGTGATCCATTAAAATACCCCAGTAGTTCTTTTTTCTTTTTCTATGGTTCGGTATTATAACTTATTAGTAATCAATTACTTGCATTTACTATTTACAAAGAATACAAGCTGATAAATTTAAGTATATAAATTGCTCTGTAGTCAGTTGCTTTTTTTAAAAAAATTTGGTATCACCAGATTTTTGGGTTTAATGAGAAATATCTAATACAAAGTGTTCTGTCGAGCTCTCTGGTAGAATCCTCCCAAAAATGCACAAATACAATTTCAGACACACACACGTTTGAAAATTCAAAACAATGTTCTTTATACCAAAAATGCAAATAAACAGAGCACTCTTTTTGTATAGCAAAGAGCACTTGTCCCTTATCAGTTCTGTGATACTTAGCTTGCAGCTGTGAGGCAATTCACAGTCCTTCTTCTTTCACAAGGTGAAACACACTTTGCTCTGGGTTAGTTTCAAAGCGGGGGAAAATCAGCACACAAAGATCAAAGTCAGCAAAGCAGCCATGAAACACAGCGATCAGATAATCCTCCACAATGGCCAAACCCACAGGCTGCTATTTATAGCAGCCTCACTAATTACCACAGCCCCACCCAACCACAGGTGGCTTCATTTTCTTTGATAATAATCTCTCAGTTGTTGTTGCCTATGCATCGCTCTCCGCAAGCATGGCTGTATCATTAACTCTTGTTCTGAATCCAAGGAGGAGCTAGATAATTGATCTCCTTCTGAGCTGTCCGCCCCACTCTCCTCCTCCCTGTCACTCATGTCTTCTTGGTCAGAGGAGCCTTCATCAGCAGATTCCACCTGGGGCAAAACAGGCCTGCAGCATGTGGATGTCTCCCCCACGTCTACAGTCCTTGGGGCAGAGCTAACCACAACACAAAGTAAATATAAATTATCATTTTCCAGCAGTTTTCTCATGTAAAGTTTTAATGCAGGCCAGTTATGAGGCATTAAACAACCAACAATAATTCCCAGTAACTTCCATTTGCCATGTGTCATATAAGCCAGAATGATATTTCTACATTCACTACAAATCCTTGCTTCCAGCAGTATCTTTATTCGGTTATGTGTGAATAATTCATACTGCGCGCAATGTGCAATGAACTTACTTTTGAGCAGACATCCAAGGTTTTCAGGGCAACGTGGAATCCTAGATCTTATGTTATACATCTTTGCTTTAAAATCAGTTTAGCAGCAGTATAAATTTAGTCCACAAGTCCTCTGTGTAAACACTTTGCGGCTTTATTCATCACATTCAGAAGCTAACTGGACATGCCTTAAAGAAAATACTGTGGTTGGTTAACTGCTTAATTTAATACTTTGCTTATAAAAATGCTTCTTTAACATCTTAAAACTGAAATGTATTTGCTTGGTATGTGAAAGGAAGTGTTTTGCCATTAATATTAAAAAATAGAAAAATTGTTTCATGTATAAGACTGTGTTAAGAATTCTGTTTATATCGTAATATGCATTTAATCATTTCAGTTATATAATTTTCTATTATTATTATTATTATTATTATTATTATTATTATTATTATTATGTCAATACAACACAGCAAACGAGATCACTATGCTGGATTTCGTATTTCAGCACCAGTCGGGCGCTTCCCAAGCACCTAAGACTGAGTAATGTAGCGGCGAATTATGTTTGCCGATCCCAGTAAAGTGGCCTTTTGCAATTGACAGATGGAGATTTTGTCAATTCCGATGGTTTTCAAATGTCCGCTGAGATCCTTTGGCACTGCGCCCGGTGTGCCAAGTACCACTGGGACCACTTTCACTGGTTTATGTCAGAGTCGTTGCAGCTCGATTTTTAGATCTTCGTATTTCACTAATTTCTCTAGCTTCTTCTCCTCATGTCGATGATCCATACTTTCTTTTTCTCCACGATCACAATGTCTGGTGTGTTATGCTTCAGAATTCGGTCAGTCTGAAGTCAAAAATCCCACAGTAGTTTTGCTTGCTCATTTTCGACCACTTTTTCGGGCTTATGATCCCACCAGTTCTTTGCCACTGGTAAATGGTAGTTCCAGCACAAGTTCCAGTGGATCATCTGTGCCACATCATCATGTCTATGCTTGTAGTCAGTCTGTGCGATCTTTTTGCAGCAGCTGAGTATGTGATCGATTGTTTCATCTGTTTCTTTACAGAGTCTTCACTTTGGATCGTCCGTTGATTTTTCAATTCTGGCTTTGACAGCATTTGTTCTAATGGCCCGTTCTTGTGCCGCCAGTATTAGTCCTTCTCTCTCCTTTTTGAGTGTTCCACTTGTAAGCCATGACTAGGTCTTTTCTTTATCCACTTTGCCTTCAATCTTCTCCAAGAACTGGCCATGCAATGCTTTGTTCCGCCAACTGTCCATACGACATTGAGTTACATTTTTTCTGTACTGATCCTTAGTTTGCTTCACCTTGAGAAGCTTCCTATTGTTGACCTCCATCAACGCTGACTTTTTGTTCCCCTTCACATAGTCAGCTAATGCATGCTTCTTTTCTTCTACTGTCTGCTTCACTTGCAAAAGTCCTCTGCCACCTATTTTCCTTGGTAAATACAGTCTGTCAACGTCACTGCGGGGGTGTAGTGCATGATGGATCGTCATTAATTTTCTGGTTTTCCTGTCCAGTAATAATAATAATAATAATAATAATAATAATAATAATAATAATAATAATAATAATAATAATAATTTTAATAATATTTATTATTATTAATAATAATAATAATATTTTTTATTATTATTAATAATAATATTTTTATTATTATTAATAATAATAATATTTATTATTATTATTATTATTATAAACTACAAATAACTTCACTTTTAAGGACTTTTTCAGATTGAAATTCAATTTTGTTAGAAATTCAACAAAGCATTCATAAGAAATCAGTATTCTATTTTGCCCTGGAGACATGACATCTTGAAATGCAACTATTGCATCATAGGCCATTTTTATGTGATTGAAATACTGATTGACTAACAATAAATATGTTCCTCTTAACACATATAGATACTTAACATCAACAACTCCAGCAGTTTCCCGTTCTCACCAGTAGTATCATTTTAACTATAATGCAATATGTCTATTTTAAGAATTTACTGATGTTATGATGTAAAATAAAAGCTACCTTGTTGAATGCAGCTGAATCCTTGAGAGATAATATACTGTAATTTTGTTATTCACTGGAGATAGGTAAAGAAAGTGAAGTGTTTTTGCTATATATGCACATGTAGTAGAAACAGATTTTCCTTTACAGAAATTGGGGGGGAGGGGGATTCCATCTGTTGTGGTTAGCTCTGGCCAAGGTCCATGTCGCAAGCCTGTTTTGCTCCCGATGGAATCTGCCGATGAAGCCTCCTCTGACCAAGGAAGCATGAGTGACAGGGAAGAGGGGAGTTTGGCAGACAGCCCAGGAGGAGATCAATCATCTGTATCATCCTTGGATTCTGAACAAGAATTAATGACACATCCACGCCTGCGTATAGTGATGCATAGGAAACAACAACTGAAAGATTATTACAAGAGAAAATGAGGCCACCTGTGGTTGGCTGGGGCTCCAGTAATTAGGGCTGCTGCTATAAATAGCAGCGTGTGGATTTGGCCGCTGTGAAAGAGTATCTGATCGCAGTTCTTCAGGAATCGTGTGTTGCTGTTTTCTGGACTTTGTTGATTTTTTAACACCTTTGAAACCAAAGCAGAGCAATGTGTGTGTGTGTGTGTGTGTGTGTGTGTCTCACTTCGTTGGAAGAAGAAGGAGTGTGAAGTTTCTTCACAGCTGCTAGCTAAGTACTTAATGACTGCTTAAGGGAAATTGTACAGACTACCCCGTTGTTTTGGGATGAGTGCTCTTTGCAATACAAAAAGAGTGCTTAGTTTATTTTGAATTTTGTGATAAAGAACATTTTCAAATGTGTGTGTGTCTGCAATTTGTACCCTTGAATTTTCAGGAGGCTCCTACCAGAGAGCCCGGCAGAACACCATCTTTAGCTGTTAGATAGCTGTGACAATTCTATGTTTTTAAGAAATATTATTTTGACTTCACAAGGATAAATATTCTGTTTATCGGTTAGGAGTTAAATTCATCCTTATTAGTTCTGATGAACTCATTTAGTCTTACCTTGTAACTCATCTGAAGATTTCAAAATCCCTTCTCTGAGCAGCTATGATTCATACTTGAATTTGAGCCTAGATCTAACTACAGGCCCCAAGTTCCCCAAGGAAGTCTTGCATAAGCATTGTTCTCAATTAGTAGTGCAGAGATTTGAGAGAAAGCAAGAGGTCTTTGCTTTTGTTGGCACTGGGACATTGAAAATAAGTGGCCAAGTCTCTTTCAGATGTCTGTGTGTAAATTTAAATCCCTCTTAATGGTAATGGGAGCTGCATATGTGTTCCGAGGAAAGAGTCTATATCCCTTAAGCAAGCAAAATGGGCAAAGCCAAGAAAAATCAAAGTTTGTTGCATTTAGAACTGGCTAAAGTAATAGTTTTTCAGGAATGATTTTATGGGTTAAGCAAATCTGTCCAGCTGTGATGGGATTTCACGTCCCAGTAGGATGTATGTTTTATTTACTAACTTTTATATCTTTGAGAAGGACGGGGGAAAAGAACTTTCCAAAAATACTTGAATGGAAAGGAAACAGCTGTTTGCAGAGATGAGCTATTATGGGCAATGAAAGTTCTGAGTGGGAGGGTGCACTTGGGTGGTGCTCATAAGTCTTCAGCTTGGCAGAAATCATGGGCACCCATGAATTGGGTCATTCCAGAGCTTTTTCTCTCTTGAGCAGGAAAGTTGTATAGAGCGCTGGTGAGACCACATTTGGAATAATACTGTGTCCAGTTCTGGAGATCTCACCTACAAAAAGATATGGATCAAACTGAACAGGTCCAAAGACGGGCTACAAAAATGGTGGAAGGTCTTAAGCATAAAACTTATCAGGAAAGACTTAATGAACTCAATCTGTATACAGTGTTCCCTCGATTTTTGCGGCTTCAAACTTTGCGAAACGCTATACCACGGTTTTTAAAAAAATATTAATTAAAAAATACTCCACGGTTTTTTTTCTATACCACGGTTATTTTGACCGCCCTCTTTTGCAGTATATAAAGTGCCAAGGGGCTCCAAGGAGAAGGCGTGAGCCGTCGCGACCACTCCTATCTTCGGGCAAGACGGGAGCAGCCTGGGCTCCGGGATGTCGCGAGGGCGGCGCAGTGGCCATTCGGTTTGGCGCGAGGGAGCGAATGAGAAAGGCAGGCAACAGGCTGGGCGTTAGGGTCCGGCTGGCTGGAAGGGAGCCTCCCCCTGACCCTCCTCCCCCCAAAGTTTTGCAGAGCGGCTGTTGCGCTGGCAGCATTGTGGCTGCTCCTGGGCTCGGCGGGTGAGTGGGAGCTGGACAAAGGGGAGCAGAGGCAGGTGAGGACAGCTGCCCGCTCCAGCGGAGAAGAGGCGTGAGCTTGAGGGGCGAGCCAAGGGGGAGATGCTGGGGGAAGGGAAAAGTTGTGTGTGCGCGCGCGGGGAAAAGTTGCTTAGCCACTCCAGAGCCTCCTGTTCCAGCAACTTTTCCCCACGCACACACACACACGCACACAAAGCGAGAAGGGGGCGGGAAGGAGAAGAGGCGGCGGGAGGCAGTCCCGTGTCCCACTGCCCTAAGGCTTCCCTTCCGCCAGCATCTCCCCCTTGGCTCGCCCCTCAAGCTCACGCCTCTTTTCCACTGGAGTGGGCAGCTGTCCTCGCCCGCCTCTGCTCCCCTTCGTCCAGCTCCCACTGGAAAGTTCACCAGGAGCTCCCATTTCTCCTTCAGGAGCCGCTCCGTCACGTCGCGTTCCAGGGGCGACTCGAGCGCCCAGAATGTGGCGCTGCCCAGCAACAGGTAGCTCAGGTAGAGGAGCAGGCGGGCGGGCGGTAGTGGCGAGGGCACCGGAGGCGCTGGGGGGGGGCGGGGCAGCCAAAAAGGTGTTTTTACTTCCGCGCCGCTATATCGCGGAAAATCGATTTTTGCGGGAGGTCTTAGAATGTAACCCCCGCGAAAATCGAGGGATCACTGTAGTCTGGGGGACAAAGGGGGGGACATGATTGAAACATTTAAATGTGTGAAAGGGTTAAATAGTTCAGGAGGGAAGTGTTTTTAATAGGAAAGTGAAAACAAGAACAAGGAGGCACAACCTGAGGTTAGTTAGGGGAAAGATCAGAAGCAACGTGAGAAAATATTATTTTACTGAAAGAGTAGTAGGTACTTGGAACAAACTTTCAGCAGACGTGATTGGTAAATCCACAGTCACTGAATTTAAACATGTCTGGGATAAACATATATCCATCGTAAGATAAAATACAGGAAATAGTATAAGGGT
Source organism: Erythrolamprus reginae (assembly GCF_031021105.1). Lineage (NCBI taxonomy): Eukaryota > Metazoa > Chordata > Lepidosauria > Squamata > Dipsadidae > Erythrolamprus > Erythrolamprus reginae. The sequence goes on along the minus strand of NC_091956.1, from coordinate 60,863,574 downwards.
AGACTAGATAGACCAGGAGGTCTTTTTCTGCTGTCAATCTTCTATGTTTCTATGTTTCTATGTTGCTGGCAAACAATAGTTGGATATTTTTAATATCAGAACAACATATTTTAATAGTATTTGTCCATAAAGAGCAATCTGGCCATGGAATCAAAAACCATTCAGTATCTAAAACTGTGCAAGTCAAACATGCCAATGGGTGTAAATTAACCTTCAGCTGTCATCTGTGTTGGATAACATCAGGCTCAAGAATTTTAGTCTCAAGAATACTGCATTGGCCGTTGCAGAAGTACATTTAGCTAGTTCAAAACTAAGCTATTAATTTAATGTTATATAATTAGCATATACACTCAAGAAAAGATGTGAAAACAACTTGGGTGCTACCTTTCTAGCTATCAATTACCCTTACTTCTTTATTCAGATATACCCATCTCTGGTTCAAATGAGTATCCAGGTATTGTTCATTGGGTTCCTCTGTAGGAAGCAGGAGGAAAGTTGTGATCTTAGTGGCAAAATCATTGTCTATTCTCAGTTTCAGGACATACAGTAACAACGTCAACGAAGCAGTGGAAGTGATGTGCCGGTGCCTGGAGGCTGTTGGGGTCTGGATGGGTATCAACAGACTCAAGCTCAACCCGGATAAGACACAGTGGCTGTGGGTTCTGCCTCTCAAGGACAATTCCATCTGTCCGTCCATAACCCAGGGGGGAGGGAATTATTGACCCCCTCAGAGAGGGTCCACAACTTGGGCGTCCTCCTCGACCCACAGCTCACATTAGAGAAACATCTTTCAGCTGTGGTGAGGGGGGCGTTTGCCCAGGTTCGCCTGGTGCACCAATTGCGGCCCTATCTGGACCGGGACTCACTGCTCACAGTCACTCATGCCCTCATCACCTTGAGGTTCGACTACTGTAATGCTCTCTACATGGGGCTACCTTTGAAAAGTGTTCGGAAACTTCAGATCGTGCAGAATGCAGCTGCGAGAGCAATCATGGGCTTCCCAAGTCATGCCCATGTTACACCAACACTCCGCAGTCTGCATTGGTGCCGATCAATTTCCGGTCACAATTCAAAGTGTTGGTTATGACCTATAAAACCCTTCATGGCATCGGACCAGAATATCTCCGGGACTGCCTTCTGCCGCACGAATCCCAGCGACCGGTTAGGTCCCACAGAGTTGGCCTTCTCCGGGTCCCGTCGACTAAACTTTGGAGGGACCCAGGAGGGACCCAGGAGAAGAGCCTTCTCTGTGGCGGCCCCAACCCTCTGGAACCAGCTCCCCCCAGATATCAGAGTTGCCCCCACCCTCCTTGCCTTTCACAAGCTCCTTAAAACCCACCTCTGTCATCAGGCTTGGGGAATTGAAATTTTTCCCTTCCCCCTAGGCTTATAGAATTTATACATGGTATGCTTGTTTGTATGATTGGTCTCTTAAATTGGGGTTTTTTAGATTATTTTTTAATATTAGATTTGTTACATTGTCTTCTTTATTGTTGTTAGCTGCCCCAAGTCTTCGGAGAGGGGCGGCATACAAATCTAATAAATAAACAAACAAACAAACAAACAAACAAATAAATAAATAAATAAATAAATGTCTTGCAACAAACATGGAAAGAATGAAAAGAGGCTTACCATATTTTTCAGTGTATAAGGCACACTGGTGTATGAGACGCAACTAGATTTTAAAGGAGGAAAACAAGGAAAGTGTTCTGAACCAAGTGGTGTAGTATTATATTGTTTAATATGTTTGTGAGTGACATAGGGGAAGGTCTGGTAGGGAAGGTTTGCCTATTTGCCGATGACTCTAAAGTGTGCAATAGGGTTGATATTCCTGGAGGCGTCGGCAATATGGTAAATGATTTAGCTTTACTAGATAAATGGTCAAAGCAATGGAAACTGCAGTTTAATGTTTCCAAATGTAAAATAATGCACTTGGGGAAAAGGAATCCTCAATCTGACTATTGTATTGGCAGTTCTGTGTTAGCAAATACTTCAAAAGAAAAGGATTTAGGCGTAGTGATTTCTGACAGTCTCAAAATGGGTGAACAGTGCAGTCAGGCAGTAGGGAAAGCAAGTAGGATGCTTGGCTGCATAGCTAGAGGTATAACAAGCAGGAAGAGGGAGATTATGATCCCGCTATATAGAATGCTGGTGAGACCACATTTGGAATACTGTGTTCAGTTCTGGAGACCTCACCTACAAAAAGATATTGACAAAATTGAACGGGTCCAAAGACGGGCTACAAGAATGGTGGAAGGTCTTAAGTATAAAACGTATCAGGAAAGACTTAATGAACTCAATCTGTATAGTCTGGAGGACAGAAGGAAAAGGGGGGACATGATCGAAACATTTAAATATATTAAAGCAGAGGTCCCCAACCGCCGGTCCGCGGACTGGGACCGGGCCGTTGGGGCTTTTCAGCCGGTCCGCGGCGCCAGGGCCCCCTCGGCCTTTCCGCACCACCAGCGGCGCTCCCCCCGCCAGCCAGCCAAGCCCCGCGCCCGCCGGAACCAGCTCCTCGCTCTCCCCCCCGCCGCCCGCCACGTTTGCAGGAGGTGGGGAGGGTTGGGCGGCCCGCCAAGGCCAGGAAGGACGCCGCTGCCCCCCCTTCCCTCTCTCCGCCCGCCGCTGCGCCTCCTTGACGCCGAGAGGAAATGCCGGCAAAGGCTTTCCTCAGCGGAGGCCGGCGATGGTGATATTGAATGTCGGGGGAGAACGGGCGGTTGCACGCGCTCCCTATCTCCCTGCTAGCCCACTCGGAGTACAGTATTCAAAATAAGAAAAACCTTTGCCGGCGAAGGCTTTTCTTATTTTGAATATTCCGAGTGGGCTAGCAGGGGGATAGGGAGCGCGCGCAACCGCCCGTTCTCCCCCGACATTCAATATCACCTTCGCCGGCCCCGCCTCTCCTGCAAACCCCCTTGCTGAGAGCCCGGGGCGAAAGTGCTCTCGCAAAGGTGAGGCGGGCAGGGCGTGCGCGCGTCATCGCTGAGAAGAACGGAGAGAGAACGAGAGTGAGTGAGAGCAACAGGCAGCAAGATAGAGAGAAAGTGAGAAAGAGAGAGTGAGAAAGGGGGGGAGAGAAAGAGATAGCAAGAGAGAAAACAAGAGAGAGAAAGAGCGTGAGAAAGAAAACAAGAAAGAGTGAGAGAGAGAGAAAGCAAAAGAGACAGAAAGAAAACAAGAGAGAGAAAGTGAGAAGAGAGAGAAAGAGGGGGAGAGAGAGAGAAAGAGAGAGGGGGGAGAGAGAGAAAGAGAGGGAGAGGGGGGAGAGATAGCAAGAGAGGGAGAGAGGGAAAGGGGGAGAGAGGGGGGAGAGAAAGAGAGAGGGAGAGAGAGAGGAGATAAAGGAAGAGGAGAGAGAGAAAGGAAGAGAAAGAAAGAAAGAGGGATAGAAAGAGAGAGAGAGTGAGAGATGCTCAGTGAGCCTTTCTTTGAAGTTGCCTTTCTTTCTTTCTCTTTCTTGCTTTCTTTCTTGCTCTTTTTCTTTCTCTTTTACCTTCCCTTCCTCTATTTCTTCTTTTCTTTCTCCTTCCTACCTTCTTCCCTTACTCTCCCCTTTCATAAGTTTCCTTGCTTCCTTCCTCTGTTCCTGTCCCTTCCCCCTTTCTTTCTTTCTTTCTTTCTTTCCTTCCTTTCCTCCCTCCATTTCTTGCTTTCCTTTTCCTTCCTCCCTTCTTTCCTCCCTCATTCCCTTCTTTCACTCCTTCCTCTCTTACTCTCCCCTTTCACACCTTTCCTTGCTTCCTTTGCACCCTTCTTTTGTTCCTGTCCCTTCCCTCTTTCCTTCCTTCCTTCCCACCCTCCGTCCATTCATTCACCCATTCCTCTCTTGATCGCCCCTTTTACGGCGCCGCTGACAGCTAGCTCCCCCCCCCCACCGGGCCATGGAAAACTGGTCTAGCTTAAAGCCGGTCCCTGGTGCAAAAAAGGTTGGGGACCTCTGTATTAAAGGGTTAAATAAGGTCCAGGAGGGAAGTGTTTTTAATAGGAAAGTGAACACAAGAACAAGGGGACACAATCTGAGGTTAGTTGGGGGAAAGATCAAAAGCAACATGAGAAAATATTATTTTACTGAAAGAGTAGTAGATCCTTGGAACAAACTTCCAGCAGACGTGGTAGATAAATCCACAGTAACTGAATTTAAACATGCATGGGATAAACATATATCCATCCTAAGATAAAATACAGAAAATAGTATAAGGGCAGACTAGATGGACCATGGGGTCTTTTTCTGCCGTCAGACTTCTATGTTTCTAATAAAATACCAGTGTAGCAGAATACTTGTTACAACCATGTATACTTTTAAAAACCATGTACACTTTTTACAAACTTCAAGCAGGGGCTGCCGTAAGCCTCTGCACACACACTTTCCTTCGTTGCCATCCCCACCCGGAACTGAAACCTGGGCAGCTTATGGCAGCCCCTGCTCATCACTGTGGAGGAAGGACGAAGCAGATCCACATGAGAATGCAGCACTGCCCACTTGCCTCAGCCCTCATTAGAAGCAGCAGCAGCGGCAAAAGCAGCAGCCTCCCATCCTCGCTATGTTGGAAGGAAATGACATCAAGGCCGAGGAGGAAGTGGCAGCAGCAGCTACAGCCGGTGTTGCTTCAAGGTCAAGGAAAAGAGTTGCAAGCGCCACGCTTATCTCCTCGGTGGCTGGGAGGGGGAAGGAAAAGTGGGCGCTGTCAGTCTCTCCATGCAAGATGAACCTACAAAGGAAGAGAGGCACCCACAGACAGAGATCAGAAGCTTGGCTTTCCCCCATGCCTTGAAATTTGGTGCCTACTCCCGTAGTCTGGCGGTGGTGGCTTCTGCGGTGGTGGTCGACAGCGACAGCCTTCCTGTAGTCCCGCAATAGCGGCTTCTCCTGCAGTTTGGCAGCTGGCCAACTGTGTGAAAAGCAGCCACCGTGGACTATGGGAATGCTGCCGCTGCTGCTGCTGCCCCCCCACCCAACTGCATTCGGTGTATAAGACGCACCCGGGTTTTGGCACATTTTTTGAGACAAAAAGGTGTGTCTTATGCAACGAAAAATACGGTAGATGTTATTACAAGAGATGAAAAATATCCATACAATGCACTTCAAAATGGCATATAATAATACTTAGGTCAAATCCCCATTACACAAACTCTAGTTCCCTCTGATTACCAGAACCACTGGCCTCCACACTAATAATTCTCAAAGAAAACATAATTTCTATCACGTTCCAAATTAAAGGAACTAGTGTGAAGAATTGGGCTTTGTAAAATCTTCATCTGTGGGTTATTTTCACAAAACAGCACATATAACTGCGAAAATATCTTGAGACAGGGCTGGCTCAATGGCTTTTGAAACACAGATGAGCACTATCACACCCTATAGTAAGCAACGACTAGCAAAGTAAAATCCACAAGGACTCCTTTACCTCTTTCTTCATGACACAATTCCAATCACAACATTCCAAAGCATTTTGAGTCCACCATATGATTCTCTTCAGCCTGCTCCAGATGGTTGAGAAAAGTCTGTGAACATCCTGAACCAATCAGTAATTTGGTTTAGCTTTCTAATTTGAAAATATAAAAATTATGACTTAGTTACTGCACTGTTCCCTGAATTATCGCAGCTTTATGATAACAAAATGTTCTTTGTTATTTCCTATTTCCTATTCTATAACAGAATAACAGAGATGGAAGGACCTTGAAAGTCTTCTAGTCCAACTCCCCTGCTCAGGCAGGAAATCCTATAGCATTTCAGACAAACGATTGTCTAATCCAGTGTTTTTCAACCAGTGTGCCGTGGCACACTAGTGTGCCGTGAGACATGGTCAGGTGTGCCGCGAAGCTCAGAGAGAGAAAGAAAATAAAAGAGAGAGAAAGAAAGAAAGAGAGAGAGAGAAAGAAAGAGAGAAAGAAAACAAGAGAGAGAGAAAGAAAGCAAGAGAGAGAGAAAGAAAGAAAGAGAGAAAGAGAAAGAAAGAGAGAGAAAAAGAAAACAAGAGAGAGAAAAAGAAAACAAGAGAGAGAGAAAGAAAGCAATAGAGAGAGAGAGAGAGAGAGAGAAAGAAAGCAATAGAGAGAGAGAGAAAGAAAGAAAGCAAGAGAGAGAGCAAGAGAGAGAGAGAGAAAGCAAGAGAGAAAGAAAGAGAGAAAGAAAGAGAGAAAGAAAGAAAGAGAGAAAGAAAGAAAGAAAGAGAGAGAGAGAGAGAGAGAAAGAGAGGGAGGGAAGGTGGGAGAGAGAAAGACATAGAGGGAGGAAGGGAGGGAGAAAGAGAGCAAAAAAGAGAGGAAGGAAGGAAGGGAGCAAGAAAGAAAGAAGGATGGAGAGAGAGAGAAAAAAGAAGGGAGAGAAAGAGGGAGAGAGAGAGAAATAGAGCGAAAGGGAGGAAGAGAGAGAGAAAAATTTTGTCCAAACTTTTTTAGCCCCCCCCCCCCCCCCCACACACACACACACATTCAATGTGCCCCAGGGTTTTGTAAATGTAAAAAATGTGCCATGGCTCAAAAAAGGTTGAAAATCACTGGTCTAATCTCTTATTAAAAACTTCCAGTGTTGGAGCATTCACAACTTCTGTAAGCAAGTTGTACCACTGATTAATTGGTCTAATTGTCAGGAAATTTCTCCTTAGTTCTATGTTGCTTTTCTCCTTGATACTGTAAGTTTCCACCCATTGCCCCTTGTCCTGCCCTTGGATGCTTTGGACAATAGCTTGACTTCCTCTTCTTTGTGGCAACCCTTGAGATGTTGAAACACTACTATCATGTCACCTCTAGTTCTTCTTTTCATTAAACTACATGAGGTGTGAGGAGGAGATAAATTACTTTCCCCTTCTACTTTGTTCATGATTTATTTATTTTAAGGTCATGTGGCACATTGCTGATAAAGGGGGGGGAAACTGAGCATCACATCACCAGTCTGCATGATGGGTTGTAAAGAAAAAGTAACGACTTGCTTCACTCAAAAACCTGGGAGGTGAAATAAGACAAAAAAATTGGTGCATGTCACTTATATAATTGGTAAAAAAAAAAATCAAACATAAATTGATTAGAAACTGAGAACAAGGATTAGCATTTGGTCTGCTGATAAGAGTTCTATGCTATCTGCTACACATTTATGAATTAAGGTTCAGAGAAATGGGATGAAACCAGAGGATGTGCTGCTTCCAAGAAGGATGATTTATTTATTTATTTATTTATTTATTTATTTATTTATTTATTTTGTCCAATACACAATGGGGGTTTTAGTGGGTATATATCTATATACACATAGTAAAATAGACGATGGTTATAGAGGAGATACTCATAGTAAAAGATATCTAAGAAATAATAGAAAAGAAGATATAGTAATAGAACATATCAATGAAAGAATAGAAGAAGAGATATAGGAATAGAAGAAAGGTATAGGAGATATAGGAGAGCAATAGGACAGGGGACGGAAGGCACTCTAGCATACTTGTACTCGCCCCTTACTGAGCTCTTAGGAATATGGATAGGTCAACCGTAGATAATCTAAGGGTAAAGTGTTGGGGGTTTGGGGATGACACTATGGAGTCCGGTAATGAGTTCCACGCTTTGACAACTCGGTTACTGAAGTCGTATATTTTACAATCAAGTTTGGAGCGGTTAATATTAAGTTTAAATCTGTTGTGTGCTCTTGTGTTGTTGTGGTTGAAGCTGAATTAGTCGCCGACAGGCAGGACATGTCAGCATATGATCTTGTGGGCAATACTTAGATCTTGTTTAAGGCGTCTTAGTTCTAGACTTTCTAGGCCCAGGATTGAAAGTCTAGTCTCGTAGGGTATTCTGTTTCGAGTGGAGGAGTGAAGGGCTCTTCTGGTGAAGTATCTTTGGACATTTTCAAGGGTGTTAATGTCTGAGATGCGATATGGGTTCCAAACAGATGAGCTGTATTCGAGGATGGGTCTGGCAAAAGTTTTGTAAACTCTGGTAAGTAGTGTGAGATTGCCAGAGCAGAAGGATTAGGTTTACAACTCTTGAAGCCTTCTTGGCTATATTGTTGCAGTGGGCTTTGGCACTTAAATCTTTTGTTATTAGTATACCAAGGTCTTTAACCGAGTGGGGATTATCTGTGATAATTTGATTATTCAGTTCGTATTTGGAGTTCAGATTCTTCTTCCCAATGTGTAGGACAGAGCATTTGCTAGTTGAGATTTGGAGTTGCCATGCATTAGACCATATTCAAAAGACTTTCACAGCACTAGGATAGCCGTAACCACTAGGACAAATGCTTCAATCACATGTCTGACAAACTATGAAATAAGCAAAGAAAACAAGAGACTTATACTCAGCAACTTAGAAACATAGAAGACTGACGGCAGAAAAAGACCTCATGGTCCATCTAGTCTGCCCTTATACTATTTCCTGTATTTTATCTTACAATGGATATATGCTTATCCCAGGCATGTTTAAATTCAGTTACTGTGGATTTACCAACCACGTCTGCTGGAAGTTTGTTCCAAGGATCTACTACTCTTTCAGTAAAATAATATTTTCTCATGTTGCCTTTGATCTTTCCCCCAACTAACTTCAGATTGTGTCCCCTTGTTCTTGTGTTCACTTTCCTATTAAAAACACTTCCCTCCTGAACCCTTTGACATATTTAAATGTTTCGATCATGTCCCCCCTTTTCCTTCTGTCCTCCAGACTATACAGATTGAGTTCATTAAGTCTTTCCTGATATGTTTTATGCTTAAGACCTTCCACCATTCTTGTAGCCCGTCTTTGGACCCGTTCAATTTTGTCAATATCTTTGTTAATAACTTAAATAAAGCTCTGAGCTAGTCCATGGATTTTAGATCTCTCCATCAAAAAAACCCCCTGGATATTCAGAGCATAAGCCATTGGACAGGACATTGAAGTTTAGAATCATTAAAGATCATTAAAAGGGGAATGGCTGTGGAAGGAAGGTTCTGAGACAGCCATCATGCACAATTCTTTCCCTTTGCTTTACCTCCTGAGATTTCCAGGTAGACTGAAGAACATAGGAGCATATCTAGTTTCCAATGATAAAAGGAAAACACTGATAACACCCGAGTAAAAGTTTATGTTGAAGGATAATTTATGTTGTGTGGGAGAGAAAGAAGTAGAATGGCTACATTCTTTTTTGCAGCCTAAGGAGAGGGATGACCATCAGGATAAACAGCAGCTTAGCAGGCAACTGATATGGAAGAAGGAACAGGATTAGACTTCAGCAAATCAACAGCCGACATGCTAAAAAGGGAAGCAAAACCCATAACCTCACCACCTCAGTAGATACCGAGAGTCTAAAGCAATTCAGTAACTACAAAGCACCTTTTCCTCTCTCTCCCCACCCCAAAGAAAAGAAACAAAGATTAAGAGACAGTAAAACCAACACATCACCATCTGGCAGCAATAGAAACCAACTAACTTGAAAGGGATTAAATGGTAACTAAAGACTTTGTTATAAACTCAGGCAACGAAGGAGAACACAGCTATTCATAGGACAGTTTAGAAATGAGATAAATGCACATGCTATATTGTATGTATAATAGGTTTAATGACAGGTATTAAGGTAGAGGTTAGTAAATAGTTAAATTTGTACCATTTTTTAAAGTAATAAAAGCTTTCATAAGGAAGACGGAACTCTCTTTATTGGTGGTCTGTACCATTCCCAAATGAATTTCATTTACTTATTTATTTATAAGTAGATTTATATGGCTAACCAACTCACCCTAAGCAATTCCAGGTAGCTTACAACACTCCAAGTCTCCAGAGAGGGACGGCATACAAATCTATTTTAAATTGAATTGAATTGAATTGAATTCAATTGAATTGAGTTGAGTTAAGTAAGTTAAGTTAAGTTAAGTTAAGTAAATTAAATTAAATTAAATTAAATTAAATTAAATTAAATTAAATTAAATTAAATTAAATTAAATTAAATTAAATTAAATTAAATTAAATTAAATTAAATTAAATTAAATTAAATTAAATTAAATTAAATTAAATTAAATTAAATTAAATTAAATTAAATTAAATTAAATTAAATTAAATTAAATTAAATTAAATTAAATTAAATTAAATTAAATTAAATTAAATTAAATTAAATTAAATTAAATTAAATTAAATTAAATTAAATTAAATTAAATTAAATTAAATTAAATTAAATTAAATTAAATTAAATTAAATTAAATTAAATTAAATTAAATTAAATTAAATTAAATTAAATTAAATTAAATTAAATTAAATTAAATTAAATTAAATTAAATTAAATTAAATTAAATTAAATTAAATTAAATTAAATTAAATTAAATTAAATTAAATTAAATTAAATTAAATTAAATTAAATTAAATTAAATTAAATTAAATTAAATTAAATTAAATTAAATTAAATTAAATTAAATTAAATTAAATTAAATTAAATTAAATTAAATTAAATTAAATTAAATTAAATTAAATTAAATTAAATTAAATTAAATTAAATTAAATTAAATTAAATTAAATTAAATTAAATTAAATTAAATTAAATTAAATTAAATTAAATTAAATTAAATTAAATTAAATTAAATTTTGCCATAACATAAAACCATAAAATTCCACCCCTGTGGCAGCAAATACACCAGCCATTTGATCAGCTCCATATCAACCTGGCATCCCTACTCCACCAAAAGAATCATTTCTTCAGGGCCTTCAGGTAATTAAGTGGGGCAAATTTTATGCCCAGGAGAGTTATATTGTAATGTAAGGAGAATGTTCTTTTGCTGGGTCTCACTAGAAGTACTTCTCTAAAGGAAAGTACCTGTAATGTACACAGGCTTACTCTCCTGGTAGTTTGAATACATGTAACTGAGAAAAGATGATTATTGAAATAATCTGGTTGCAGATGTCAAACAGATACTGTCTCATCAGATGACAGGTAAAGCAGGAGATTAATCTTGTAACCTTTACATAAATACAACAAGTCAAGGTCCAACCCTTTGAATATCATTGATTTTATCTAATCGTTCCCAAGGGCAAACTGCCAATCTGGGAAGATTCCTGTGAAAAAGACAACTGAACAATAAAATAGCTTGTTTAAATTTCTCATATGTGAACCTGGTTGCACCGGATATCAAACCATATCAGGCTTTAAAAGTGATAACCTGGAATTCCACCTGGAAGTAAATTGACAGCCAATGAAACTCCCATACAACAGATGGCATGTGTGCAAATCTATTCTAAATCTGTGTGGCCACTGCATTTTGAACCAATTGACACTTCTGGATGCTTTTCAAGGGCAGCCCTATTTCCAGACACAATTCAAAGTGTTGGTTATGACCTATAAAGCCCTTCATGGCATCGGACCAGAATATCTCCGGGGCCGCCTTCTGCCGCACGAATCCCAGTGACCGGTTAGGTCCCACAGAGTTGGCCTTTTCCTGGTCCCGTCGACTAAACAATGTTGTTTGGCGGGACCCAGGAGAAGAGTCTTCTCTGTGGTGGCCCCGACCCTCTGGAACCAGCTCCCCCTGGAGATCAGAACTGCCCCCACCCTCCTTGCCTTTCGTAAAGTTCTTAAGACCCATCTCTGCCGTCAGGCATGGGGGAACTGAGACATCTTCCCTGGGCCTATACAGTTTATACATGGTATGTTTGTGTGTATGCTTGCTTTTAATAATGGGGTTTTTAGTGTTTTTTAAATTATTAGATTTGTTCTTACATTGTCTTTGCTATTGTTGTGAGCCGCCCCGAGTCTACGGAGAGGGGCGGCATACAAATCTAATAAATGAATGAATGAATGAATGAATGAATGAATGAATGAATGAATAAATAAATAAATAAATAAATAAATCCTGTGGCCATCTGTCCCTTTATGGTTAACCCTTCCCCCCATGTTGAGAGGCAGACTGCGGTGGTTTTCTCTGTGTGAATGCTAGACTCCCAGGGTTAGCATGAGCAAGCCACTGATGCTCTTCCCTCCAGGACAAAGCCAGTGAGAACTTTAATCTGCCCCCTCCACTCCAACCCCCATGTACCTTGGCATCCTGTTTGTTTCTCTCCAACCCCTTTTCCTACTTTTCTTACTGGATTGCTGCAAGGGGAAAGAAGAATCTAGCTTTGTTGCTGTCCATTGCAGCTAAGAATCTCAAAGCATATGTGGCTCAGGTGCTAGATAGGCCCAGCCAAAGGCGCTGGGAAGACAGAGGGAGGGGCTGGCCAGGCTAAGTGCCTGAAGGACCCTATCTCATCATCAGGACTGCTGGCTGACGTAAAGTGAAATTTTGGCCAGGCACATAGGAAAATAGAAGAGGCCCTGCCTATCAAGCACCTGGACTGTCTACAAATACAAGCATTCATTCTTGGCTTTATTTGAGATTCCTATCTGAGATTGGAATAAGTCTGATCCTTACTATGGCTTCCAGCTCCCAGCCAAAGCAGAGGGAATTGAAGGCTGTGCTGGAAAGCTGGCAGAGAAGAGACTGGGTGAGGCGAGGCAAGGCAAGTGAGCAGTGCAGGGATGTGGCCAGCCAGCCATCACTACCAGTTCAGTGAACCAGGCCACATGTCTGCTAACAGTTCTCCTGAACCAGTCCAATCCAGTAGCATTTCACCACTGAGTAGGTCCTATATTTGCCATATTTCTCTGAAACATCTTTCACAAATACTAATTTGCTTTCCCAGATGTCGTAGCAGGTTTGAAAGGATGTGATTTGAAATGCACAAGCAGAAAGCAGGAAATGGGTAAAACACCCTTCTCCTCCTTCATGTCATTCCAAAGCTGTTTTTCCCCCCTAAAAACAAAAATGTTGATAGAATTTTGTCATATATTCTTGCATGTGGCATCTTGTTCAACTTTTAACTCTATTGCACAACAGTTCAAGAAATAATGCCTTCTGTTGATTCCTTTCTCCCCACCCCCATTGTTCATTTGGGGGTTTGCGACTATAAAGCTCAGAGGTTTTTGTTGTGTTTGTTTTAAAATATTCGCAGAAAATCTGCGATTGGTTAAGACGCGGCTATTCAGAAAATAGCCGCGAAAGTTAAATGTGTGTCAGTTGGTAAAAGCCCGCGTTAAAAAAGAGTATAAAAGGGCAACGGGTTAGCCGTTGCCCTCATTCCGGCAATTCTACCGTTCCAGTGTTTGTATTCTCTCTTGCCATGAATAAACAAGTTTGATTTAAGACTACCGGAGTCCAGACTTTTCAGTGGCGACGAAGAGGTCGAACTCCCGCTAACGCAGCCATGAACTCGGCCATGGCTCCACCGCCGCCCGTATTCAACTCCGAGACGGAAGCTTGGACCTCGTATATGTCCAAATTTACATTTTTCTTGAAAGCGAGCAATCTACATGACGCCGATGACGAGAGGAAGAAAGCTATATTCCTCGCTTATTGCGGCACAGAAGTCTACAGCCTAGCCTCTACACTCGTTGACCCAGACACCCTGGAAACCGTCGCATGGTCAACTCTACAAGCAAAACTTGCCGCCCATTATCAGCCGACGACTCCTGTCCGCGTATACCGCCATCAATTCGCTCAGATGAGGCAAGCGGACGGAGAATCCACCAACGATTTTATAACTCGCCTACGCGCACTCCTCCCGAAGTGCAAATACAAGGATCCAGAGGAACAGCTCATGGACCGCCTTATTTTCGGTCTAACCAATATCACGCTCCAGAAGAAATACTTAGTTGATGAGGATGCCTCTCTCCAAGACATTCTTAAGGCAGCAAAAGCCTCCGAGGTATCTGAAACATCTGTTGCCGAAATTAAACGCGCAACCTCAACCGTTCATCACATTCCTGATGAATCACCTTGGCACGCCTGCCCTTCTGATGAAAAACACTCAGAATCCGCTACTCCAGACGACACCTGTCTCCAAATCCGAAGAGCCTCCGACCACGACGCCAAAGAAGCCTCCCGTGCAGACAGATGTGCCGGCTGCAACGGAAACCACCCTCGTTTTCGCTGCCATTTCAAGGACGCCTACTGCCGCCGTTGCCAGCGCCGCGGCCACATCGCCGAAGTCTGCCGCGCCGCCAACCCAACTCCAGCAACTCAACAAAACCAACGACCCTATTTTTCACCGAGGAATCGACGACCACCGTTTTCGCGCAACGTTTCCCGCCCGGCTGACAACTCGCCCTCTTCTAACCAACGAGGTAACTCCCCTTCTTCCGTAAACTGCAATTCTCCCGCTGCGGAAAACAAGCTATTTGTTTCCCTTTTCCTCAACGGCCACCCCTGCCAAATGGAATTAGACACCGGGTCCAGACATTCCATAATGCCTTGGGAAAAACTTAAACTATATTTACCTCGTGTAAAACAAACTGACTTGCAACCGTGGGAACCGGGTTTGAGTGATTTTCAGGGCCATTCCATTCCAGTGTTAGGATGCTTAAATGTTCCTATTGCGTTTAAAAAATTTCAAGGGTTTTTACCTCTATTAGTGGTTGACGGTCCTAAACACTCATTACTGGGACTTCGATGGTTACAACCTTTAGGTATTGAAATTTCAGGGGTTAACAATGTATGTGACTCTTTTGACCCAAATGATTTATTGAAAGAATTTCCCGAAGTTTTCTCTAGCGCTCTGGGTAAATATACAGGCAGCCCCATTTCGTTTAATTTGGACCCAAATATTTCGCCCATCCGATTAAAGCCCCGCAGAATCCCCATTCCACTTTTGCCTAAAGTGGATGAACAATTGGACAAATTAATAGCTCAGGGCATTTTAGTTCCCACTGACCACGCTAAATGGGAAACTCCTATTGTAACGCCCGTTAAACCGGATGGCTCTATTAGAATTTGCGCTGATTATAAAGCCACGATTAATAAAGCACTACAGCATAATGCCTATCCAATCCCAGTAGTGCAACAACTCTTGCACACCTTAGGAAATGGGTCCATCTTCGCGAAGTTGGACCTGGCACAGGCATATCAACAGCTCACCGTAGATCAAGACACCTCTGAAGCCCAGACAATCGTAACTCATAGAGGTGCCTTTAAATGCACCCGGCTCCAGTTTGGAGTCTCTACCGCCCCAGGTATCTTTCAGGGTTTGATGGAACGCATTTTAAATAATATTCCTGGGGTCGTTCCATATTTCGACGACGTATTAATATCTGCCACATCCAAATCTGAGTTATGGGATAGAATCAGACGCGTTTTAACCAAATTTAAAGAAACAGGACTCCATTTGAAAGCAGACAAATGTTCTTGGGCTGTGCCCAAAGTTGAATTCTTGGGGTTTACAATAGATCGTTTTGGGATTCACCCTACAAATGACAAAGTTGATGCCATAAGAAATGCCCCCACCCCTTCAGATAAGACAGACTTACAAGCGTTCCTAGGACTCCTTAACTTTTATTCCGTCTTTCTTAAACAGAAAGCGACGGTGGCAGAACCACTTCATAACCTCCTAAAGAAAGACTCTGCCTGGACGTGGGGACCAAAAGAACAAGCCGCTTTCCAAGCAGTAAAAAATTTACTTTCCTCCAATAGTGTCCTAGTGCAATATAACGTAGCTATGCCCTTATCCCTAACCTGCGACGCTTCACCGTTCGGCATAGGAGCCGTCCTCAGCCATAACTTTCCAGACGGCACAGAAGCCCCAATAGCCTATTATTCTAAAACTCTTTCGGCAGCTGAAAGGAATTACTCCCAGCTCGACAAGGAGGCGTTAGCCCTTGTCGCTGGAGTTAAACGTTTTCATTATTACCTTTGTGGTCGGCCCTTTACGTTAATCACCGACCATAAACCGCTTTTAGGCATTTTGGCGGGAAACAAACAAACTCCCGCCTTTCTTTCTCCTCGCATGACTCGCTGGACTATTTTTCTAGCCGCTTACAATTATACATTAATCCACAGGGGGGGGAAAGACATAGGAAATGCTGATGCATTAAGCAGGTGCCCCCAAACAGAATTAGTCAATGATCCAGCCCCTGCCTCAAGCGTTTTATTAATTGAATCTAGTAAACAAACGTTATTAACAGCAACAGAAATAGCCAATCAGACACAAGCAGACCCAATTTTGAAATATATTAAACAATGGATACTAAAGGGATGGCCAATTGAACAACAACCGAACCAATTTCAACCTTTTAAGAATAGACAGTTTGAATTAAATGTGTTAAAAGATTGTATATTGTGGGGAGACAGGGTTGTTATTCCAAAAGCCTTACAGAAGCAAGCATTGCAGTTATTGCATATAGGTCACCCAGGAATAGTCAAAATGAAAACTATTGCCAGAAGTCATTTATGGTGGCCAGGGTTGGACAAGGACATAGAGTCATGGGTGGGTGGTTGTATACCCTGCCAGAGAACAAGACCCAACCCACCAAAAGTTACACCATCAGAGTGGCCAACACCAAGAGGGCCCTGGTCTAGAATACATATTGACTTTGCAGGACCAATCAGGGGCCAATCCTTTTTACTGGTTGTGGATGCATACTCCAAGTGGCTGGAAATTGAACTCATGGCATCCACAACTACTAGTGCAACTATAAAGGCATTAAGGAAAATGTTTGCCACACATGGTATTCCAGACATTTTGGTATCTGACAACGGGCCTCAGTTAACAGCCCGTCAAATGGAACTATTTCTTGCAGACCAGGGCATAAAACATGTGCTCACTCCACCTCATTTTGCCCAAGCTAATGGGCAAGCAGAACGAATGGTTAGAACCACAAAGGAAGCATTAAACAAAGCACCACTAGGAGATTGGCAACAACAAATTGATGAATTTTTAACCATTCAGCATATTACGCCGTCAGCGTCAACAAACAAAAGCCCGGCAGAACTTTTAATGGGCAGAAACCTTCGTTCTAAATTAGACAGAATTCACCCACATTACCAGAATGACCAAAAAGAAATAAAAATGCAAAGTGAAAGACAGTTTAACATCGGGGATTTAATTTATGCCAAAGACTATGATTCAAACGATAAATGGAAAGATGGCACAGTATTGGATAAAACAGGTTTAAAAACATACGTTGTAATATTAACAGATGGGCGCAGTTGGCATCGGCATGTCGACCAACTACGCAAAAGAATGAAGACTAACCCAGACATTTTACCTACTGTAGACAAACCAATAGAGGACTTACCAGAACCACCTCGAGACTCCAGCGATGGCTGCTTGTTGCCCCTGGCGGCCGGCGAAGATCAAAATGCATCATCGCAACCAGGCCCGTCAGAGACTAGCCTTAGCGGAGCAACGGAGCCAGCCGTCCAGGCAAGCAGCTCCCAGCAAAATGAACTGCGCAGGTCCCAGAGATCTGTGAAACCACCAATCCGCTTGCAGGACTATGTGACGTGGATTAACACGTAATCATGGTCTCAGCCGAAGAGGGAGGGGTGTTGTGTTTGTTTTAAAATATTCGCAGAAAATCTGCGATTGGTTAAGACGCGGCTATTCAGAAAATAGCCGCGAAAGTTAAATGTGTGTCAGTTGGTAAAAGCCCGCGTTAAAAAAGAGTATAAAAGGGCAACGGGTTAGCCGTTGCCCTCATTCCGGCAATTCTACCGTTCCAGTGTTTGTATTCTCTCTTGCCATGAATAAACAAGTTTGATTTAAGACTACCGGAGTCCAGACTTTTCAGTTTTCTAAACAGAATCATAAATCAAAGAAGAAGCAGGATGTTCATCTGAACCACATGTTGGGAAACATGCTTTCCAATTCCACATGAAAGCTACATCAGCCAGATGTGATTGAAAATTTTCTTAAAACTGTATCTGAAATAAATGAGTCTTGGTAAGAAATCTAGAAACTCTACAAAAATATCAATTGCTTCTCACATATACAGCAATAGCATTTAGACTTATATACCACTTCACAGTGTCTTACAGCCCTTTCTAAGCAGTTTACAGAGAGTAAGCATATTGCCCCAACAATATGGGTCCTCGTTTTACGGACATTGGAAGGACAGAAGGTTGAGTCAACCTTGAGCCTATTGAGATTTGATCTGCCAAACTGCTGCAGCCAGGGGTCAGCAGAAGTAGCTGGCAGTACTATACTCTAACTACTGTGCTGCTGAGGCACTATATATATATTGAGAAACAGTATATAAAATGATTGCTTAAAAATGTTCCTATGCTAAGATGAATGTAAGTTACATTAGTTTATAAGATTTTAACTGTATGAAAAAAAATTGCAATATCTTATTAACTTTAATCTAATAGCTACAAAGCATAGGCACAAATCTGGAAATGTCCTGATTTTCTAAATAAAGCAGACTAATCTACAAAACTACAAAATATTCCAAATGGATATATATGTGTCTTCATGCTATCTAGATTTCATTAGTAATTGGAACACTCATCAATGCATTCTTAAAATATTTTCATTTTTTAATTTCTATTCCAACTCTTCATATGAAGAAAACAAATGCACAACAGGCAGGGGTGAAATGCTACCAGTTTGGGCATACCAGTAGGGCGGCGGCTGGTGGTTTGTAGAACTGATAGCGGTGGCACTGCAAGATACCACCCAACCGTCTGCTTGTCACCATTTTCTTTCTTAACGCTCTGCGCATGTACAAAGCATTCTGAATATGCACTGTTGTGTTTGGGCCTGGCCAGCCGTTGCTCCCACAGATGGGAGAGACGTGGCACAAAGTGAATGTGAAAGCCTGGCTGACAGCCAGGAAAGTGTGGCAGACAGCCAGGAAGATGTAGCAGACAGCCAGGAAGATGTGGCAGAGAGCCAGGAGGATTCAGCAGACAGCCCAGGGGATTTGGCCTGCAGTCCCTCGGACAGTTTGTCCTCGCTCAGTTCGTCTGCAGAGCAATATATTGATTTACGTAACCGAAGAGCTTTGAAAAGAAGGGATCGCTTTAAGAAGTATTATAAGTCATGATAGGAGCACCTGGGCTGGGTGTGGTTCCCTTAATGAGGGCTAAAGGGATAAAAATGGAACAGGGGCCAAAACAAACTGTGGCTGATTATCTGTGTTGTTTTGTGGTTCCTGCTTTGAAGTTTCTGTGCCATTGGAGTTTCAACCCAGCTTTGTAAGACAAGTGGGAGGTGAAAACTCTGGGACTTGCTGGTCGCTTCCAAAGATTCAAAAGGACTCCTGAAATGTCTTTGTTCATTCCAGGTTGTCTTTGTTTGTTTTTCCCTGTGGTTTTTTTTTGTATGCAGCTGAAGTAAGCCTTGCATTGTTTTTCGGACATTAAGAACTGTATTTTGAGTCAGCTATTTTTGTTTATCTAATACAAGTTTGCTACTTAGCAAAGCACGTGTGTGTTTGATTTCTTTTCATTGGACTATTACACATTGCTGAGCCAGTCAGGCAGAACATGCATAGAGAGTGAAAAGTAGATGTGTGAGTGGCGACTGGATGAAAAAGCGCACTCAAGAGTAGAGTGTGCATGCATGAAGCATGCACTTCTGAACTGGTAGGGAAGGTAAGTAGATTTCACTGCTGGTAACAAGTATTGTAAGGAAGAAGAAATGGATGGATAATTATACCATAGTGCTTTGGGAAGATAGGCCAGATTTCAAAGATATATTTCAGTACAGTTTACTAATTGTCCTGTGAGGAGAAGAAATAATAAGAGAACTTTGTTGGAGTCTGTGAAATATGGAAGAGTGCACCAGTGAATATTTTATCTGGGAAATATTGGATATTGTCATTTCATTTGTCATTACATGCTTCGATCTATCATGCATTCCTGTTGTTGGATTTTTCTGAAACTTTTAACATTTTCTGTATTATTAACATTTTTTAATTTAATTTAATTAATTTTAAATGTGCAAAAATGTGGTTCCTGTCCTGTGAGATTTAAATTTGGCAAGGTTGTGGTTTCAGCACTGCTATGCAACCTTCAGTAAGCTGCACATCATCATCAGCTGATTTATGACTCACATAGAGGCTCTGAGAGGGCATTTTTGGCTTCCAGAGAGCCTCTGGGGGGATGGGGGAGGGTGTCTCTACCTTAGCCCGGCTCCAGGAAAGCCTTTGGAGCCAGGGGAAGGAGAAACAAGAGCCTACTGGGCCCACCAGAGTTTGGGAAACAGGCTGTTTCCGGCCTCCAGAGGATCTCCAGGAGACAAGGGAAGCTGTTTTCACCCCTCCCCAGGCATTGAATTATGGATGTGGGTACTCGCGCATGTGTGATAGCACGTGCACATGCTCTTTCGGCACCTGAGGGGAAAATGGTATAGGGGCTCCTGCCTGAGGAGGTGGTTGGACTACAAGCCCTCCAAAGTCCTTTCTATGTCTTTTCACAGGATGATTTTGAATACTTCTCTGAATCTATGTTCGCTTACACCAGTGATGGCTTCCCTTTTCGTCATTGCATGCCAAAAGCGGGGAGAATCATGTGGGTCAGGCCGAAGCCATCGTTTTGAGTTGGAGACTTTGGCCTGCCACAAGTAGAATAGTACTGTGGGAATTATGGAGGGATGGTTACATGAGAGGGAAAAATACTAGCCACAACACATTATTTCCTTTGATTCAACGTCATCCTTTGTTCAATGCCAGCCGGAAGTACATGGGAGGATTTTGAACACTGAGAAAACCAAAGTGGTCCATGTGATGAACTTGGGGACGAGGGATGAACCTCAACCGGGGTGCAGAACTGTAGGGAAAGTGAGCATCAGGTTGACTACAGTTCGTAACTAACATGACTCTCTTAATAAATTGGAACTTGGAAGAAGTCCAAATTTTGGATTCTGATTTCTCCGATGCTAACTGGAACACTGAGAGTGTGTGCACATTCTCACACCCATAATTCAATGGCTCCCCTGTGCATCCCGTCCACATACATATATGTGTGTGAACCCCCATGCTCCTG
This sequence comes from Erythrolamprus reginae, assembly GCF_031021105.1. Classification (NCBI taxonomy): domain Eukaryota; kingdom Metazoa; phylum Chordata; class Lepidosauria; order Squamata; family Dipsadidae; genus Erythrolamprus; species Erythrolamprus reginae. The sequence goes on along the minus strand of NC_091956.1, from coordinate 60,842,833 downwards.
TGCATGTGCTCCCATGTGCATGTATGCCACACACACACCTCGTAGCCCATTTTGGGACCACCTAAAGCTTCCTGGGACCAAAAATGGGGTGCACCGCACCCACATGGTCCATTTTGGTAAAACTATATATAAAACCACCATATTGGAAAACAAACCACTTATAGTGGCTGATGCCCATTCCTAAATATAAAGGAAAGTGGAATTCTTAAATTCTTAAATTAAGGAGAAATAAATATGTACAATAGTCCACAAGCATTTTGAATAAAGTGGTTGTAAAATTGTGAAAGGTTAGTCTCATTCTGCATTACTAAAACCACCTAAATCCAAAATCTGCTAAGCAACTCATATTTATTAAACAGCAGTATTGCTGAAGTACGTTCAGCTCAGGATAAATGGCAAGTTGACTCCTGGCAGATTGAGCTTCCTTGCATTTATAAAGCTATCTATTTTAAACTTGAAGTGGAAACTTTGATTAAAGCCAGTTTTTAAAATGTCAGATCACCTCCAGGAAGGAAAACAGAAAGGGCTGTCAGGAAGCCTGCAAGTACAAAGTGTCCTGTAAAGTATGTGAGGCAAGAGTTGATGAGAAATCACAATAAAGTTTCCTACCCTGCTTTTCTTATAACAAACCAGACAAGCTTGCAAAATTATGGTTCAGAAAATGAAAGCATATCAGATCATTTAAAATGATGAGCATTTATAATCTGCAGTACATAAGAGCCATTCAGAATGTGAAAGGTTTATGTTGCTCAGTTTGGAGTTATTAATTAATTGATGGGAAGACATTTCACCCCATTAAAAAACAGGAGAAGATAATAAGTTAAGGAAGACAAAGAAGTAGTATATTCAGATAGAGTAGACAACAATGGGACCAACTAAATATTTTCAGATTTTCTATAAAATCATTAAAAGCAGAACCAGATTTACATGCTATAAAACAGAGTAGACAACAATGGGACCAACTAAATATTTTCAGATTTTCTATAAAATCATTAAAATCTTAACTAGATTACATGCTATAAGACTGAACTTTCCAGAATACCTACAGAAGATTCTCTTATAAGAGATCATAATGATGTGCTGGTGTCAGGAGGCTGGGGGGGTCTGGATGGGTGTCAACAGGTTCAAACTCAGCCCTGACAAGACGGAGTGGCTGTGGGTTTTGCCTCCCAAGGACAATTCCATCTGTCTGTCCATCAGAGAAGGTCCGCAACTTGGGCGTCCTCCTCGATCTACAGCTAACATTATAGAACCATCTTTCAGCTGTGGCAAGGAGAGTGTTTGCCCAGGTTCGCCTGGTGCACCAGTTGTGGCCCTACCTGGACCGGGAATCACTGCTCACAGTCACTCATGCCCTCATCATCTCGAAGTTCGACTACTGTAACGCTCTCTACATTGGGCTACCTTTGAAGAGTGTTCGGAAACTTCAGATCTTGCAGAATGCAGCTGCGAGAGCAATCATGGGCTTTCCCAAATATGCCCATGTCACATCAACACTCGGCAGTCTGCATTGGTTGCCGATCAGTTTCCGGTCACAATTTAAAGTATGGGTTATGACCTATAAAGCCTTTCATGGCATCGGACCAGAATACCTTCGGGACCGTCTTCTGCCGCACAAATCCCAGCAACTGATTAGGTCCCAAAGAGTTGGCCTTCTCTGGGTCCCGTTGATGAAACAATGCCGTATAGCAGGACCCAGGGGAAGAGCCTTCTTTGTGGCGGCCCCAACCCTCTGGAATCAACTTCCCCAGGAGATCAGGACTGCCCTCACCCTCCTAGCTTTTCGCAAAGTCCTAAAAACCCACCTCTGCCACCAGGCATGGGGAAATTGATTCCCCCCAGCCGTCCCGTTTTATGTATGGTTTGTTGAGTTGTATGATTGTTTTTATATTAAGGGTTTTAACTTTTCTTTTTTTAATCATTGGATTTGTATTGTGTGTTGTTGTTGTAAGCCGCTCCGAGTCTTCAGAGAGGGGCGGCATACAAATATAATAAATAATAATAATAATAATAAAATTATAATGAAAATATTCTGTTGATGAAGATCCTATGGCAAAAGAAGAAAAAATTGGGAGTATCTGGTTCTGTATATTGAGTTACTTAATGAGTTAATATAACTAGTAGCACAGCCTGGATCCTATCTGAGACAAAAAAAAAAACATATGGAGAAGCCACTCTGTGTGTGTGTGTGTGTGTGTGTGTGTGTTTATATTTAGTACATGCACACACACATACTAAAACTCTCGTGTCTATTTGTCCTCTTCAGCTGAATGAAATGGCAACAATTTTTGAATTGAGGTATCCCAAATGAACTAATTTACAGAATGCATCCAAAAATCTGGAATCTTGTGGGATTAAATAAAAACGTTATGGCTGCTTCAGGGCTTCCTTGTCACCATCCTGGCATGATCAGTCATGGTCATATGTTCATCATTTCCAGTGCTCCCTGACAACTTACCACAAGTCAATGGCAAAACCAGGAGGAAACCTGAACTTGATCATGATTGCCAACATTCTCTGCTAGCTTCCAACATGCAATCAGTGAGGAAGCAGGCCACAAATTGGAAGTTCAGTAGGGAACTAGATGATTGTCAGGTGGGTTTGGAGCTATGGTGTGCACAAGATATTTGGTCAGGGTTAGGGAGGGTATGCAAAAAGCATGGTGCAAGTAAGGGGTTGTGTGCAAGAGTGAAAGGGATACCTAAGAGATGCTACAATGGCTAGGGAAAGAGTGTCATGGTGCAGCATAGGTCAAGAAGGGTGCAAACAAGAATTTTGCATAAATTGGGAAGTGTGCATGGCGGTTCACAAATGGCTGACATGGCACAAATGCAGAGGGATTTGGGGAGATTGCATAGGTGGAGAATAATTACCTGAGAAATGTTCTGCCGGCGTGTTTCAACCGCCCATAATTACAGGGTAATTAGTCCAGGAAGACACACACCACACAATAAAAGGAAAACTCAAACAGAATAACAGAAACAGCTCCCTTTTTAAATGTCAAAGGGATTTTCTGGTACACACAAGGCACAGGTTAAATGAAATCCAATTGCTCACCCAATAACTGGGAAATTGAGTCCAATTCTAAAGTCCAGAGAGTCCACACACAATCTTGAACAGCACAAAAACCACGATCTTGACGAAACAATGAATCAGATAAACTGCCATGAGGCTAAAACACCAGGCTGCACTTTTATCTGTAGCACTAATTACAGCAGCCCCACCCAACCACAGATGGCCTCATTTTCTCTTGTAATAATCCTTCAGTTGTTGTCTCCTATGCATCACTCTACGCATGCATGGATGTGTCATTAATTCTTGTTCAGAATCCAAGGATGATACAGATGATTGATCTCCTCCTGGGCTGTCTGCCAAACTCCCCTCTTCCCTGTCACTCATGCTTCCTTGGTCAGAGGAAACTTCGTCGGCAGATTCCATTGGGAGCAAAACAGGCCTGCGGAATGTGAATGTTTCCCCCACATCCAGCTGCACATTCCTTGGGGCAGGAGCTGGGCCAGAGCTAACCACAACAAGAAATATGCAGCCTTTCTGATGGTTTCCCTATTGACATTCTCAGTGCAAGCTTCCCACAAGCAAAGTCAATGGGAAACTATTCATGGATATTCTTCTTCTCTGCTTAGGTTAGTAAATATCTGTGAAAAAAATGTACCAATGGATCACAGGTTGCCTAGTCTCTGACTTCAGCAATCTGTTTTGGGATTCCAGGATGTTTCAAGAGATGTCTAAATCTGGAATATCATCAAAACAATAGGTGCTCCCTCTAAAGATGAAAATGATAGGATACTGCTTGTTAGATAAGATTGTGATTAACCTTTACTGATAAATCAACCAGTCCTTCATGCAAATGCAACATAAGCTATAAAGATGATTTCTTATTGAGTAAAACCCACAAAGATAAAATGCAAAACATGGCATTAAAAACATTCACAAATGACAGCAAGAAATGTGTGTGTGTGTGTGTGTGTGTGTAAACACCACACACACACACACACTAATCACATATTTAGCACTGCTTGTCAAAGTGCTAAATGTATGCCCCTCCATTCTAATATGAGAATGAATAAAAATAAAAAGAAATCATGTTCTATGATATTATTTGACCTTTAAAAGATCAAGATTGTTAGAATTAAGAGCATATAAAGTTGGTTTATTTGATCAAGGTTAAAATATTTTTTAAATAAACATTAAGGGATTTTTATCAGATCAAATAACAAGGCTTTAAGAGTTTGTTTATGGATTAGATATGGGATATGGGAAAATGATATCATTTATTGAATTTTAACAGAAGATGATATATTAAAATTATTTATATTTTTTGTAAGGAAGAAGAAAGCTACTGTTTTCTTTTCCTTTCCTACTTTATTTTTTCTTTATTTTATAGTTCTTTTTTTTTCTGTACCTTCTTTCCCCCTTCCCTTTTTTTTTAGTGTGTCTGTGTTACAATAATATATATGATAATAATAGTGTAAAGCATTAGCACTACATTGGTGATATTAGTCAAGGTCTGAAATCTAGACGTAGATCATATCCATAATACAATCTTTCAGGGGATTCCAAACTGGGATATTCAGTCCCACTGTACCAATCCATAGCAAAACAAAATGTTCACCTTACTTTGAAAATTCTGGAAAAAGTAGGTGTTTGTCTGACACACTAAAAGCAATAAGATATCCACATACATTTCTTTTACTTTGTTTTTCTATAGCAATACAAACATTTTAAAGCATTGTTAAACTTATTTCGATTTGAATAGAACTTCTGCTAAAATTAGAGGTTCAATCTTTAAAGAATGTACTTTAAACATTGCTTTGATTACAGTATTTTGATTTGAATCCAGTTGTCTGGAAGAACAAACAGCAAGCTTGAAATTTGAGGCCTCCCAATTATGTTGGCTTGCCTCTTCCAAGCAAGTAACTCAGTTAGTTGTAATCTTTCTCTTTAATTTTGCCAATCCCAACAAGGTATTTTTATTACTAATTTCTATAAATTATATGCTAACATAAACCACAAATAAACCCAAGTCTGAGATTTAAAGGTTTTTTTGCTACTTAACTTTTCTAAAAATATATCTAAGTATATGTCTTTGCCAGACCATTTTTTAAAATTGGAATGTGTTTCAAGGCTTGCAAATTGAAACAGAGGTGTTTCAAATACCTATATTATTCTGTAGGAAAATACGCCTCTCACCTGAAAACCAAGAGATTCCTAACATTTTAGCCTTCCAGAGTGGGGATGAAACCCTAGCTCTTATCTCAAGCATTGGACTAAAGTGCAAGGATTATTGTTCTGATGCCTAAGGGCAGGGTACTTTTGTTTTTTTAACATTTTAAAAATGGATTTCGGGTGTTGTCTGATAGATCATATGAGATAGGAAGACATAGAAGTCCTGTAAATAAATGATTAGGTGGATAATTGCTTTCTTCCAAATGTTTAAATTAATGACAATGCAGGATAATATACTCAGACCAGGAGAATAATAAAATGGATTTTTATGCTGCTCATAGACAAGCGTATGGGACTTACTTCAGCAAGAAACAGCTGTAGATTTTTACCTTTAAATCACAGCTGTCAAACTCATGGCATTATGTTGCCTTCATGTGAGGTTTTGCAACTTTTTTTTTTTCACTTCGCAGAGCTGGGGTTGGCATGGTCTGCATGTGATATATCTGGCCCATGGCCGGCCAGTTCGACATCCTTCCTTTATTTATTTATTTTATTTATTTATTTACTGTATTTATATGCCACTCACTCCAAAAGGACTCTGAGTGGCTAACAATCAGAATAAATACAACAACAACAAAAGCAGTTAAAATCTAATAATAAAAATCAATAATAACAATAATATAAAAAACATACATACTTACAATCAGGTCTTAATGACTTTGCAGAAGACTGGTAGGGTGGAGATAATGAGGATCTCTGGAGGCAGTTGGTTCCAAAGGGTCAGAGCCACCACAGAGAAGGTTCTCCCACGAGGTCCCACCAGCCGACATTGTTCTGCGGACGGGACCTGGAGAAGGCCTTTACTGGCTGCAGGGAGGTATGAGGAAGGAGACGGTCCTGTAAATCATCATCATCAAACTTGCTGTAAACCATTGACATCTCTTTTCCTTAAAACCATTGATAACTTTTTCTTAGGTACAGAAAACTTTCAGAGTGAACTGAAAATATTTATATCCATGACTAATTAGTAAGTACGGAAGGATCAGTTAGGCTTAATTTGTATCACTCTCTTTCATGTCCACTCCAGTTCCATGTTAATTTGTAATTCGAGATAATTTTTTGTTTTTGCATTGGCATATATAAGTATACCCTTTTCTAATTTTATTTGTATCATATTAAATTGTTTATCCTAAACCTTTTGTTTTAAAAATGTATTTATTCATTCATTCATTCATTCACTCACTCACTCACTCACTCACTCACTCACTCACTCACTCACTCACTTACTTACTTACTTACTTATTTATTTATTTATTAGATTTGTCTGCCGCCCCTCTCTGTGCTATGGCATATGAAGAGGAAAGATGCATTACAATATCTGGAGAAATGGGGAAAAAAATCTAAAAATAAAGGAAGTTCATGTCCATGTTTTATTCTAATAGAAGTGGGTCAAATAAATTCACATTGGAATTTTTGAAATTTCAAGCAACTAATAATGGCTTCTAACAACATTTGAGATTAGTAATTTCCAACCTTTCCATTGTTGTGAAGTAGGCTAGTAATGGGAGAGAGTGGATGTTAGTGTCAGGTGCACAAGCAGCAGGGATATGTGCCTGCCACTCGCACAAATGGAGTTGTGTACACACACTTGCCTGCTGCTTCTATGACCTGGCTCAAAATGGGCCATAGCCCAGCATTTGGGGACTCCTGTTATAACAGAATTAATAGTTTGTTGCCATTTTAGTTTGATTTTCCTCTTCTTATTCATTTTATCCATCATTTGTATAAACTCTAGTCCTGCTCTACTAGGATTCATTCTGCTATAATTCTACTAGCATTGCCCTAATGAAGGGATGTCAAATTTGTGGTGACATTGTCATCATGTGATTTAACTTTTCCCCCTTTTGCTAAACTAGAGATGGGTGTGGCCAACGCTTGAAGCATCTGGCTAACGGGCCACGAGATTGACACCCCTGCCCTAATGTAATTCTTACATTATTATTTTTTATTTATTTATTTATTTATTCTTTGTCCAATATACAATACATATGGAAGAGAATAGACATTAAGTAATATATATGAAGATAGAAAGTAAAAAAGAAGAGAAGTGGATGGGAGGGAGAGGATATATATGATATAAGAGATAAGGAGAGAATATATATGATATAGATAGATAGATAGATAGATAGATAGATAGATAGATAGATAGATAAGGAGAGAATATGTATGATATTTAAGATAAGGGAAGACAATTGGACAGAGGATGATAGGCACATCAGTGCACTTATATACGCCCCTAACTGGCCTCTTAGGAACCTGGAGAGGTCAATCGTGGAGAGTCTAAGGGAGAAATGTTAGGGGTTGGGAGTTGACACTATTGAGTCCGGTAATGAGTTCCACGCTTTGACAACTCGATTGTTAAAGTCATATTGTTTACAGTCAAGTTTGGAGTAGTTAATATTAAGTTTGAATCTGTTGAGTGCTCTTGTGTTGTTGTGGTTGAAGCTGAAGTAGTTGCCGCAGGGCCGCCGATAGGCTGGTACTACTGGGAGTGGTGTCACGGGCCCGGCCAAATTGACAAATGAGGGGCCCCCGGTTTTGCCACCCGGCCTCCTGGCGCCTGCAGTAATTTGTGCATGGAAGATCCGATGTCGCTGTAACTCTTTCTCCCCCCTACCTTTAGCAAAAGCAACATTGAGTCTTCCACCAGCCCCTTGTAAACAGGTTCAGGCAGCAGGGCAGTGAAAAAGGAGGCGGTGGAGGCAAGAGGCTTGCACGCTCCCTCCCCCCCCCCCCCGCGGCACAGGGGCCTGCTGACCTCAAGGACGCCCGGGGAAGCAGCACGCAATGACAGAGCCAGTCAGGCAGCAGGGGGGCTCTGACGTCAAGACCTGCGACGGCCAGCAAAGCTGCTGACAGCAACCACCCGATTGCTGGGAAAGTGTTTCAAAAGCCTCCTCAGAGGGTTTAAAGCAGGGCCTGGAAGATTGCCCCCCCCCCCTGCATTTTGAAAGGGAGAATCCAGCAGTGAAAAGAGATGAGAGCTGATCATTGTAAGTGCTGAGACAATGGGAGGAGTTGTAAAACTTCGGAGAGATGGGGGGGAGGATGAAAAGGCAGGAGGGGCTGGAGTCGAGTGCCTGGCAGCACGTCTCTTCCACACCCCGTTTCCCTCCAACACGACCATGTCCCTCCCCCTTCTCCCCGGTTTTGGAGCCATTGGGATCTCTTCCGGGACGATCCTTCCTTTATTTCTTTATTGGCCAAGTATGATTGGATACACAAGGGAGGAGAGATAAAAATATGAGAGAGTGAAGGGGAGACAGAGGGAGAGGATGCAGGAATGAGAGAGACCTGGAAGGAGAGAATGAGAGAGAAAGAAAAGAGAGAAATGGAGGGAGGAAGAAGGAAGAAGGAAGAATGAAATGAATGGAAGGAAAGAAGGTGGAAGGACCTTTGGGGGGTAATTTCTTTCTCTCTCAACATTCAAATAATACAATGCACCTCTAATTTTCCATGAATAAAATGCTGTATTTTCTTAGTAATTAATATCAATCATCCCAAAAGTTGCAAAAGGTTTTTTTCTAATTTTGTCATCCAGTTACATACATTTTCTTTTAGTTAAATTCCCTCCTTAATGTTCCTTCAAAAAATATTTCTAACTTATTAACCAGTATGCCAAAGTGCTAAATTCCATTCCATTTATGCATTAATCCAAATCAGTATCACCTACTGCATATCGTATTATAATCAATACTTCTAACTTTATTAAAACAGATCAGCAATTCCTAAATTCATATATCTAAATAGAAAAATAGAAGTTAAAAAAGAGCAAACAAAACAATACTCTAAGCTTAATCAACCCTTCTCAAACTCCAATTTCTTCAATCTGAGCAGAACTTTGAACCAAACCCTTTTTTTTATTTTTTGTACCCCCTTTTAATCCCCTTTTCCATTTTATTCTTTCTATTCTTCCTTCTAGGAAGAAAGGATTTTGTTAGAAAAATAAAGAGGTTATTGGATCAAACTTTGGACACTTGACAAGTTAGTTATGATGGTGGCCATGTCCCAGGGTTATGTGAACATCTTTTGGGATGTTCAAGCAGCTGCAAGGATTAACTTGCAGCCGCCCCGAGTCCGCGGAGAGGGGCGGCATACAAATCTAAATAATAAATAAATAAAATAAATAAATAAATAATAAATAACTTAACGACTGTGGCAAGAAAGGTGGTAAAGTGAGGCAGAACTCACTTAATAACCGTCTTACTCAGGAGATAAAAACATTGGCCTCATTGGTTCATTTACTGATGGTTCAAAGTCGCAACGGCCCTGAATAAAGTGACATGGCCCTTTTGAACATTTAGCACCTTCGCAGCAGCCCGATGATCGGAGGATCAAAACTTTGCTGCCATTTCATTTTTATGACCGTTGCTGTGTGTCCTGAGGTCACGTGACCCCCTTTTGTTTCTAACCGATCCACGCCCAGGCATGGAAATGTGCCGCTCAGACATTATACTTTTCTGCTCACACCGAAAAAAAATTAGAGGGAACACTGCTTGAAGATATCTGGCTGGGGAATTCTGGGAGTTGAAGCCCAGATATCTTCAGGTTGCCAAGGTTGGGAAACACTGGCCTATGGGACCGCCTTGCTTGGCGTAAAGCGGGAAATGATCCCCGGGGGATGGAGTGGCTTGGCGACTTAAAGTAGTTTTAAAATGGCCGGGGGGGCCCACACACTTAGGCTGTATGGAGCCCCAAAATTCCTGATGGCGGCCCTGAGTCGCCGACAGGCAGGACGTTGCAGCATATGATCTTGTGGACAATACTTAAATCGTGTTTTAGGCGCCGCAGTTCTAAGTTTTCTAGACCCAGGATAGTTAGTCTACTTTCGTAGGGTATTCTGTTTCGAGTGGAGGAGTGAAGGGCTCTTCTGGTGAAATATCTTTGGACATTTTAGAGAGTGTTGATGTCTGAGATGTGGTATGGGTTCCAGACAGATGAGCTGTATTCGAGAATGGGTCTGGCATAGGTTTTGTAGGCTCTAGTCAGTAGTGTGAGATTGCCAGAGCAGAAGCTACGTAGGATCAGGTTAACAACTCTGGAAGCCTTTTTGGCGATATTGTTGCAGTACTATGTTATGACCTGTGCTAAGAAGCAGTTGTTAAGTGCAAAAGAAACAATTGTCCCATCTGTACAGATCACAGTTTGGTTACTTGATTAGTCTACCACTATTTCTGGCACATTTCTGCTTAAATATAGAGCACTTCCACTGTACAGTAGACTTTTTTTTCATATAAGAACAAGCATGCAATGCAGTTAGAATCACATTGCATTATGCTGTGGATCCGAGGACTAGCTACTTGTCAAGAAAGTCAGGTCTCTACTGACAGACAAAGTTAATATGTTGGAATAAAATGCTGTTCCACAGCTGTTTGGGAATTGTTTTCTCAATAGAACTTTCTAATTAGCAAGGGGTTTTTTCATCCTATTCTCAACAGATGAAACAGACAGGAAGCAAAAGACAAACACCTGCTCTCAAAACTTTGACTGGAGCAAAGGGAGATGGGGATTTAATGGCTGACATGCATAGAAAGTAGTAAAACATAGGAAAAACTTTCACAGCCAGCCAGCTGTCTGGATGAAGTAACTTTGTTCAGAGACTTCATGGAGATTCTTTTTACCAGCTAACATTCCAGACAGTTAACCACATTAGTGAGGGGGGAAATGGATTTGTTCAAGTGTTGTTAAAATTTTATTTTACAAAATATGCCCACAATTGTACAAGAAAGAAAAAGAAGGGATTAATATAAGTCAACTTAAAACAGTTGATGATTAATAGCTATTCATTCATTTTACTGATTGCTATTTGTCATAATCAAAAACCTAAACAATACTATAGTGGAGTGCAGATCAAATTTGAATAGTCTCAGGGCTTCACATTGCATTCCTAGATAAAAAAAAAGTTTGTTCCAATAATAAGAATTGGTTGTTTAAGATTCAGTGCTTTAGATTAGGTGGTATTGAGCTTCCTCAATTCATGATGGTTCTTATTGAAAATTAAATGGTCAAAAAAACCCAAAATCTGACATTAATCAGTTATAACTTTTCACAAAATATAGGTAGGTAGCAAATATAATTGTCCCCATTACAGACCTAGCAGACAAACATGATTGAATTAAGTCAACTTTTCTACATTGTAATTATTTTATTAAGTTATATTTAGAAAATGATATTTATATGCTCCCAAAAGGCAATCTAAGAAATTTATCCCATGTACTGTGATTAAGCAACCCCACTACATCACAGGGGGGAAAATGTTTTTTTATATTTTTTTAGTCTTTTATGTTGTACATTTTAATACCATTTAGGAGGAAAATGCCAAGATATACATCTATTAAGCACTATCCCTGACCAGTGTTCCCTCTAATTTTTTGGGGGGGTGGGCGGAAAAGTATAGTGTCTGAGTGGCAGTCCCTTCGGGACTGGGCGGCACAGAAATATTAAATAAACAAACAAACAAATAAATAAATAAATAAAAACCCACCCTGTTTTGCCTCAGAGAATTTCAAAATAAAATACAGTACTGTACTGTGTGTCTATAACAGTGAGCTCATAATAGGGCAACTCTATCAATATCAAAATGCCACTTAAATAGTTGAGCTAGTTTCAAACTAGATTTTTATTTTCTTTCTCTCTTCCTTACTCCCATTCTTTTTCTTTCTCTTTTCCTTCCTCTCTTTTTTCTATCTGTTTCTCTCTCTTCCTCTCTCTCTCCTTCCCTCTCACTCTTTCCCTCTCGGCTTCTGGGCAGGTTTGAAAAACTCTGAGTTGATTATGATTTTTAAGTGAGCAATTGCTCACTGCTCAGCTTAGAGGGAACTATGTCCCTGACTTCATTCAACTAATGGAACATATCTGATCTATCATATATGTAGGTTCTATTTCCAGGTGAAATAGATTTCTTTTTAATTTGTCAGTACTAGCATGTTCAGCTTCTTCAGAATCATGACCCATTCAAAAAGAAGAGAGGCATCACCTAAGAAAAATCTAAAAAGAAATCTTAGAGTTTTGAAGTCTTGTATAATGTCAGAAACCCCTCCAGTTCTAACTAAATTATACTGTGATTCATATAGATTTCTGAACAATTTAATAATCTGATATAAATGAAATATTTATGAGAGCAAGAATATATTCTGAGTACCAAAAATTTAAGGAATTCATAGCCTTTCTACACAAAAATCCAATTTTTAGTTTTGGGAATATTTCTCATGGCTCATTTAAAATTCTATATTCTATGAAGTTTTCTGTATTCATCCTTAAACCAATAGAAAACATCTCTTAGCAAAAAATAAATAAATAAATAAATTACTGTTCCTATTACAATGCCAATTCTATTATAGCCATGGCCATGAATTGGAGGACAGGAGGAAAAGCAGCGTGAAAAAAAGAAAGATTGGTAAATTTCCTTCATACAGTGCCTGGGTCTGTTAATTTCTCTAACATACCTAATTCACATGGATTATTTTGGAGACTTGTCACGTAAATGGAGAGAGACCAATTTTAAAAATATGAATTCTCCACTGCTCTAGCAAAAATAGCATTGTAGGACAATTGCTTCAGGAATGGTCTAGCAATGAGATCAATATTATAAGAACATAGCAGAAAGGAAGAGAGCATGTGCATTTCAGAGGCACATTTTTACTGCAGTTAGATGCTTCTAAAGAGAAACACTTGATAAACTAGAGTTTAGAATTTTTTTAAAAACCCTCACAAACATATCAGAAATACTGACCTACCGGCATTGTTTCGTCACTCCTTTCTTTGCCGAAATAATAATTTTATGATAACTAATAATTGTACATCCTTATGGTGCACCTCAGTGGTGGGTTCCAAATTACTTTGCCATTCAATTGTGCATGCGAAATGCAGTAGACTACATACAGTGTTCCCTCGATTTTCGCGGGTTCGAACTTTGCAAAAAGTCTATACCACGGTTTTTCAAAAATATTAATTAAAAAATACTTCGCGGTTTTTTCCTATATACCACGGTTTTTCCTACCCGATGACATCATGTGTCATCGCCAAACTTTCATCCACCTTTAATAAATACTTTTTAAAATAAACTTTAATAAATAAACATGGTGAGTAATAATCTAAATGGTTGCTAAGGGAATGGGAAATTGTAATTTAGGGGTTTAAAGTGTTAAGGGAAGGCTTGTGATACTGTTCATAGCCAAAAATAGTGTATTTACTTCCGCATCTCTACTTCGCGGAAATTCGACTTTCGCGGGCAGTCTCGGAACGCATCCACCATGAAAATCGAGGGAAGACTGTATTGAGAAAAGGGCTCGTATTGTAATAAGCCATGAACTAAATGGTCTTTAGCTAGATCATTTTGTTTTAGAATGATGAAAGAAAACAAGTCTTATCCAAAGCTTGAAACACCTGAGTATTTACTGTTGTTTACAAAAATCTATGGACAAATAGCACACAGCCTGACCACAGAAGAAGCTTTTCTTCTCAACTGTAGTAATTTTTTTAATGCTTGTTTCCATAGTTCTGCAATATGATTTAGTAATACAGTACGTTTAATAATACATCTCTTGATTTGTCTGATTTATTTGTAGAAGTTCCAGTAAGTTGCCAGTGAGTTCTAAGTAATGTCAAGTGCCAACTTTCATGTTCCCCCCTTTTTTTTTCTTTGACTTGAAAAAAGATCGGAGACCTATTAAAGGAATGAAAGTGGAAATTTATTTATTTATTTACTTACTTACTTACTTACTTACTTACTTACTTACTTACTTACTTACTTGATTTGTATGCTGCCCCTCTCTGTAGACTTGGGGCGGCTAACAACAGTGATAAAAAACAGCATGTAACAATCAAATATTAAAAAAAACTTAAAAAAAACCTAATTATAAAACCAAACATACATACAAACATACCATGCATAAATTGTAAAGGCCTAGGGGGAAAGAGTATCTCAGTTCCCCCGTGCCTGATGACAGAGGTGGGTTTTACGGAGCTTACGAAAGGTGAGGAGGGTGGGGGCAATTCTAATATCTGGGGGAAGCTGGTTCCAAAGGGCCGGGGCCACCACAGAGAAGGCTCTTCCTCTGGGTCCCGCCAAACGACATTGTTTAGTTGACGGGACCCGGAGAAGGCCCACTCCTTGATGATGGAAATAGGAGGTTGCAGCCATCAATTTATTTCAGATCATATTTTTTCCAGCATTTCCATTTTGATTTTGTGAGAAATATGTAGATGACAAAATAATATAAATCTGCACCCTCAATAATAAGGACAAACATCAGGTACTGAATATGAAATGTACACAAGTGAATAATTTTGTACCAACACTGACTCATTCTTCAAATAGAATTAAGACCCTTAAAGCTGTTGATTGACTTCATCTTTAGAAGTGTTCTTAACAAAATTACTGATAGACTTCCAAGAAACAACTTAATCTTTTTCTGAACCCTCTAATCCGTATAGATATTTGCAGTGTGTTAAGCTCTTCTGCCAAAACTCTTGCCTTCAGCTCTGTTCCAGTTTTGTGAATTTAGAAAAACAAAACCGCAACACACATACATGCACACATATTGTGCAATTTCCAAAAATAAAAGATTTGCAATAGTGTAGGCAATTTATTGTAGATGTTCTTTTTAAAAAAATGCTTAAAAGTAATATAGATCCAGAAAAAGAATTCAAATGCTAAAGAGGACGACAGACAAAATTTCACATAAAAATCAAGGTAATGTAACATTACATAGATATGTGTTACATAGTTGAGTATTTTTTAATCCCTAAAATATATGAAGAATTCCTTGCAGAGTGAATAGTCAGAAATCATGCTGGATATTAGAGTTTATTAGGAAATTTAAAGTAATGTTACACATTTCTCTAAATTTGTGATTAAAAAAAGCGTTTTTTGTGTGAATATTTCTGCTGGTTTTCCCAATGATGTTAAATTATCTATTTGCATATTCCTAAATTACCTAGTTATTATAATTTTTAAATGAGTAACTCCACATTCTTAATAATTCTGTACTTGAAATAGAAAATAATTTGATCCAATCCAACTGGGAAAGCTTTACATTTTAAAAGCTACAGAATCTTTCTCTCTATCTAAAACTTCTCAACTGGAAATACATTTAAATAAAATGGTTTATTCCATTATGACAAATAGGCCAATTTTATCTCAGCATAAACAAAACAAACAGTATTGCTTTAATCTCTGTGAATGCCCAGAAAATATTTATAAAATTATATACTATTTCTACGATAGCCTTCAGTCAAATTTGCTTATTTTATAGAGGCAGAATCAGACATATCTGAATAAACATATCAAGTACAGATTAAATCCTAGGTACATATTCTTGTTTTCAGAAATTAATGCTGTAGCAGATGGAATGAGAGAAAAGATTTTAGCAGGAAAGCTAATAGACCTGTCAAGGACAATATGAAGAAGTAAAGCCGAAAATCTTGGCTGATGACATTTGACAGAAATGAACCCAAGTACACGAGTTTACATTAGAGAAGAATTTGTCCTAATGCCTGATGCTTAGCTGCAATGATTATATGGTTCCTAACCTTGATTTATAAGGTTTATTTTAAAAACCATAAATCTACAGCACTACTTGAAATACAGCAAAATAATACTGTGAATCAGTTTGTATATGTAAAGAGCTTTTACATCCATCTGGATTATAAAGGGGATGCTAGTTTTCTTATCTCAAACTATAGCTGAAAGAACCAGCATCTAAATCACCAAGCACAGCAATCCCCATTGCACTTCTTAGCTCTCTTTTTTTTTTCAGTTTCTTTTAGGACATAAATAACTTATCTAAGTATTAGGATGTTTGGCTGCCTGTGGAAGCTTATCAATTTTAGTTTTATGGACTGTTTGCTGATAGAAACAAGGGAAATCTATCCTCCCTTGATAGGAAACCTTCAAAAAGCCCTGGAATGTATTCTCTGGAATTTTTGGTATCTGGAAATGTCAAGAGAGCAGGGGTTTTTTTCTTCTCAGATGTCACAGTGTGACTCAAATTAGAGCCATCTGCTTTGCATTCAACTTTCTAGGGCCATCCTTCATTTTTTACACACTTCCTGTTGCTGACAGCACAGTTCCTCCTTGTTTCATTCCACACCAGCACTTTTGTTCATCCAAGAGATTGCAAGAGGCTTACATTTTCCCTCTCCCTTGGGAAATCATTCCTTTCTTGCTTACTTTCTAATTACATAATTCCTACCTGCTAGTAGGAATTAGTAATAGTTGTTTTAGTTATCTCATTGAATTGAATAGAATAGAATAGAATTTTTATTGGCCAAGTGTGTTTGGACACACAAGGAATTTGTCTTGGTGCATATGCTCTCAGCGTACATAAAATAAAATATATATTTGTCAAGAATCATGTGGTACAACACTTAATGATTGTCATAGGGGTCAAATAAGCAATGAAGAAGCAATATTAATAAAAATCTTAGGATATAAGCAACAAGTTAGAGTCATACAGTCAACATGGGAGGAAATGGGTGAAAGGAATGATGAGAAAAACTAGTAGAAATAGAAGTGCAGATTTAGTAGAAAGTCTGACAGTGTTGAGGGAATTATTTGTTTAGTAGAGTGATGGCGTTCGGAAAAAAACTGTTCTTGTGTCTAGTTGTCTTGGTGTGCAGTGCTCTGTAGCGACGTCTTGAGGGTAGGAGTTGAAACAATTTGTGTCCAGGATGTGAGGGGTCAGTAAATATTTTCCCCACCCTCTTTTTGACTCGTGCAGTATACAGGTCCTCAATGGAAGGCAGGTTGGCAGCAGTTGTTTTTTCTGCAGTTCTGATTGCAGTCCCCATATCACAAACTAGAATAGATACACCATCTGATTGGCTTGCCTTTTCAACAAATAAATGCCAATCCTGTCTGGTACCCAATAAAGGTTTTGCAAGAACTGGAGCATTCCATGGTAGCCAATTCACTGCATCTATTTGAAAACGCTCTGATAGAGATAATGGCTTAGCCCAGAGCATCACAATAGTTACTCTGGCATGAAACAAAAGGAAAAAAAAAACAGCCATTATACATTAACCACCAAGCACTTGGTTATATAAATTTTGGGGGGCTCTGAAACGTGGGTGAGAGGGAGGCATACATAAGCAGGGAAATCTGTACTGCTTTGACCAAAGAGTAGTTCTGGCAGCCTAAGGTTGCTAGTTCATTTTGTTCACACATGTGAGCTATCCACAGTACATCACAAGGGGTAAACTAGCTTTGCACCAGCTTGCTATCAGTGTTTGGGAGATGTCGGGTCATCCAGGCTTTCTTATGTTGAACCTCACCTCACATCTCAGCAGGTCTGGTATTGGTTCTGCTTCCACGTGGAATGCTGCTAAGGTTCCCCACTGGAATGGCTATCCAGTTGCATTTTTACATGCTTTCAAACTGCTACATGGGTAGAAGCTAGGGGCAAATGACAGGAGCTCATTCTGTCAAATAATGCGCTGGGCTCAAACTACCATCTCTGGCCAGCAAACCCAGTGTTTATAGGCTGATGAGTCACCCTGCCCTACTAGGTCACCCACTCATGGCTGATGTGAAGGTCATGATAATCTAGAATGAATAATCTATTCCATCATGGCTGATGTGAGGGTCATGATAATCTAGAATGAATAATCTAGAATGAATCTAGAATGGTTGTGGGTTTTGCCTCCCAAGGACAATTCCATCTGTCTGTCCATCACCCTGGGGGGGGGGAATTACTGACCCCCTCGGAGAGAGTCCGCAACTTGGGCGTCCTCCTCAATCCACAGCTTACATTCAAACACCATCTTTCAGCTGTGGTGAGGAGGACATTTGCCCAGGTTCACCTGGTGCACCAGTTGCGCCCCTATATGGACAGGAAGTAATTGCTCACAGTCACTCATGCCCTCATCACCTCGAGGTTCGACTATTGCAATGCTCTCTACATGGGGCTACCTTTGAAAAGTGTTCGGAAACTTCAGATCGTGCAGGATGTGGCTGTGAGAGCTATCATGGGCTTTTCCAGATATGCTCATGTTTCGTCAACACTCCGCAGCCTGCATTGACTGCTGATCAGTTTCCGGTCACAATTCAAAATGTTGGTTATGACATATAAAGCCCTACATGGCATTGGGCCAGAGTACCTTCGGGACCGCCTGCTGCTGCACGAATCCCAGTTGGCCTTCTCCGGGTCCTGTCGACAAAACAATGCCATCTGGAGGGACCCAGGGGAAGAGCCTTCTCTGTGGCGGCCCTCTGGAATCAACTCCCCTCGAGATTAGGACTGCCCCCACCCTCCTTGCCTTTCATTACCTTACCATTACCATTACCATTATTACCATTATTAAAAATTGATATTATTTACTTTCATTCTTTCTGAATGTCAATTTTTTTCACTTCAATGTGTAGGTTTCAAAGACATTTGAATCACAAAATAATTTTGCCTCTTCAATGCATCAAAAAAACTTGCATACCCCTTTACTCTAAGCACTAAAATAATCCAACAAGAGAGTTAAAATACAGAGTAAATACCATCTGGATGGGGGCGGGGGGAGGCAACTGCTACAGAGAAGGTACATTTCCAGAATCCTAAAATATGACATTTTTAACTGAAGTTGGCGGGTTCCAATCCTGTGGAATTGATTTACCTGTGCATTGACACCCTTCAGTCTCAAAAGACCATGGTATCATGCTCTGGATTCCCCAGAGCATGAAGCCTGGGTGGGTTAGTATGGAGGATAGACTATGTAGGGATTAAAAATTAGCTTAGTAGTGCCTCAGATAATTAGGCCCTAAGTCATTATTTATTTATTTATTTTGTCCAATATACAATACATAGAAGAGAATAGACATGAGGTAATATATATTGTTGTGGTTCCGTCTGAGGCCCCTCCGGGAACGGCTGACCTTCTGTCGGTTTCCAGCTCAGAGGGACAGGCTGAGGAACAGGAGGTGCAGACAGACGAGGAGGAGGAATCCCAGGATGAAGAAGAGGGAGGACAGCCAGAGTCCCACCAGGGGGAGCTCTCCCCAGCAAGCAGCCTGGATTCCTTAGAGGAAAGTGCACAAGCCATAATTGATCTGCGACAACGAAGAGCTACTCAGAGACGGAATCAATTGGCTAAATACTTTCAGCATTAAAGTGGCAACAGCTGGGTTTGGGTGTGGTGCTCTTGGGAAAGGCTAAAAGGCAGACCCACCCTTCCTGGCTTGTGGAGTTTTATCTTTGAGAGTCGTGGGACCTGACTGTGAACTTTGGCGTCTTGGAATCCTGGTTTGTGCCTTTGACTATTGAAACCTTGGGGGGGGGGGTGCCAGCAAGAAGCTTGCTGTATTGACTGGACATCAGGACCCTGCTGTACCGTATTATATCCTGTCTGTTGGGAAGAACAGGTTTTCCTCTGTGCTTATTTTTTCCAGTTATAAAATACTTTTGGCTTTTACCAGAGTGTCTGGCTGTTTTTTCCAGTTGGTGTTGAGGTCTGGGGGAACCCAGACAGAACAATATATAAAGAAAAATATAAAATAGAGGAGAAGATATATGAAAGGAAGAAAATATATATGATATATGAGATAAAGGAAAGACAATTGGACAAGGGACGAAAGGCACACCAGTGCACTTATGTACGCCCCTTACTGACCTCTAAGGAACCTGGAGAGGTCAAATGTGGATAGTCTAAGGGAGAAATGTTGGGGGTTAGGGGTTGACACTAATGAGTCTGGCAATGAGTTCCACGCTTCGACAACTCGATTGTTAAAGTCTTTTTTTTTTACAGTCAAGTTTGCAGCGGTTAATATTAAGTTTGAATCTGTTGCGTGCTCTTGTGTTGTTGCGGTTGAAGCTGAAGTAGTCATTGACAGGTAGGACGTTGCAGCATATGATCTTGTGGGCAATACTTAAATCGTGTTTTAGGCGTCGCAGTTCTAAGCTTTCTCGAACCAGGATTGTTAGTCTATTTTCGTAGGGTATTTAAAGCTTTGTACATACAGTAACAACCAGTTCCTTGTTTCACACCCAGAAACAAACCAGCAACAAGTGCAGGTTGTGAAGCTGAGGTGTTAAATCCCATTACACTCACGTTGCTGCATTCTGCACTAGTAAAAGCTCCTGGTGGTCGTCAAAAGTAGTCCCATGGAGAGAGCATTGCAGTAGTCAAGCTGTTGGTGACTAGGGACTAAGTGACTACCCTAAGACCAAAATACAAAAGGGCATACCTATGCATCAGATGAAGTTGTACAGAGATCTTTTGAGTCAGAGCTGACACTTGTTTTTCAAGCAAGACTTGGGAATCCAGGAAGACCCCTAATGATACTTGGACAATCCCAAGGTCACCCAGCTGCAGAAGCTCCAGATGTCTAGGCTGCTGCCTTAATAGTGCTATCCCATTACAATATATATAATATTAGTATTAGTATATGTTGATAATATAATAATAATTCTAGTAATGTTATAATTCAATGGGAATCCTCACTTTCTGTGACTTTTTCATAGGAACTCTCAAATGCAGCAGTCCACATGAAAATTGATTTTGTTGTGAAACTGCACTGATCTATTTTCAGCTTGTATGTCTGCAAATGGGTTTTCTAGCAGTAAAAATGTTTGATTTATTTTAAAACCTCATAAATTTTTATGCAAAACACAGATTAGATTTAGCTTGGTATTCTTATGAAGACAGCTGTTAGTTAGACATGAAACTTAGGGGCAGGAAAATATATAAATGCAGTACTAGCAGAGATTTTATACGTGCTAAAGTAAGGAAATTAAAAATTGCTGAACCTGTTAACAAAGGTCAGTGTAATAGCAGAAAGAATTATGCAATGTAAAAGGACTCAATTAGGTTCATGCATGAACCACAACTTTTAATTTCCTGATTTTTAATCTTGGAATCTCTGCCATACCACTGCAGGATCATCAGAGAACAATAAAAAGGCAAATAAACAGATTGTTTTTGTGAGACATGAAGTGGCAAGTTTCCAATCAAGAAAAAAATATTTACAAATAAATCATGAACGCTCTTTGGAAAGGAAATACCAGAGTTATAAAAGAGTCTAAACAAAAAAGAAAGGGTATTGTTATTTTCAGCCAGGAAATTTTCACCTGAAGATTTTACTAGTTGTCTATAGTGCTTGTTGCATTTTGCTTGTTCAAAAAGGAAAGAAACACTTTTGGACCTTACCTAGGAAAAACGCATCAAAATATATTTTACATCTTGTTTATGGATGTTCGTTATTTAACAGGCATCTTGTCCTTTTTATTAAGTCTTGCAATCTAGAACTGTCTGAGAAACAGATACAGCATGTATTATTTTGTATTCTTGGCACATGAAAAAGAGTAATCTTGGTATCCTTTTCTTGTATGCTTACCAAATTATTGGATAACTCCGCAGTCTGCATTGGTTGCCGATCAGTTTCCGGTCACAATTCAAAGTGTTGGTTATGACCTATAAAGCCCTTCATGGCAGCAGACCAGATTATCTCAGGGACCGCCTTCTGCTGCACGAATCCCAGCGACCAGTTAGGTCCCACAGAGTGGGCCTTCTCTGGGTCCCGTCAACTAAACAATGTTGTTTGGCGGGACCCAGGGGAAGAGCCTTCTCTGTGGCGGCCCCGGCCCTTTGGAACCAACTCCCCCCAAAGATTAGAATTGCCCCCACCCTCCTTGCCTTTCGTAAGCTTCTTAAAACCCACCTCTGCCGTCAGGCATGGGGGAACTGAGATATTCTTTCCCCCTAAGCCTTACAATTTACGCATGATATGTTTGTATGTATGTTTGGTTTTATAATAAGGGTTTTTTTTAGTTTTTTAGTATTGGATTGTTACATGCTGTTTTTTATCACTGTTGTTAGCCACCCCGAATCTGCGGAGAGGGGCGGGATAAATAGATAGATAGATAGATAGATAGATAGATAGATAGATAGATAGATAGATAAATAATGATTTTCTGCCTTACCACCTGATTATTTGAAAAACAACTTGTTTCAAGATAAATTAGTTTTCCTATTCCAACTCCATGACACAGCAGACATATATAAACTAGCAAGGGCAAGCTAAGTAGCATAGCTGGATTATATGATTAACATCTTAGAATAAAAAATAACCATTAGAACCCTGTTGAACAAGACCATGTTTTGTCCAAATCTATTATTGTTGTTGTTGATGTTGATTAAATAAGATTGTATAATAATTTAGATCTATGTTGAAAAATATAACCTAAGTAGTTAGATTCCTTTTTTACTTGTTTTTGTTTGGTTCCTTGGCTTTTTAAAATTTACTTTATTTATTAGAGTTGGAAGGGACCTTGTAGGTCATCTAGTCCAACCACCCACTCAAGCAGGTGGCCCTACACTATTTCAGACAAATGGCATTTATTTATTTAGACTGTAAAATCCTTTAATAATCAAACTTCAAATGTTCATTTAAGGAAAGTTTTGTCTTCTTTCTGTCACCAGTTGCTCCACTTAAATACAATATAATGTTTTCTCGATCCATATTTACTTCGATTGTATACATATGGATAAATAAGAATTTTTAAGTAGAAATATTTAAAATCTTCATTTCTTATACTTTATACAGTTTTTTTATAATAAAGCAATACAGTGGAACCCCGACATAAGAGCTGCTCTACTTAAGAGCAACTCGAGATAAGAGCTGGGAGGGGAGAGATATTTTTGTTCTACTTACAAGCCCAAATTCGAGATACAAGCGCCAAGGAGCTGTCTCCTGAAGCCAAACGCTAACTTCCGCGTTCGGCTTCAGGAGACAGCTGCGAAGCGGCGCGCGTGTTTTAAAAGGTTGCAGCCGGCCTGGGGGGCTCGGGGGGGTGCTTGCAGCTTTCTTTCTTGCTCTTTTTCTTTCTCTCTTTTACCTTCCCTTCCTCTATTTCTTCTTTTCTTTCTCCTTCCCACCTTCTTCCCTCCCTCCCTCCCTTCACTCATTCCTCTCTTACTCTCCCCTTTCATAAGTTTCCTTGCTTCCTTCCTCTGTTCCTGTCCCTTCCCTCTTTCCTTCCTTCCTTCCCACCCTCCGTCCATTCATTCACCCATTCCTCTCTTGATCGCTTAAAGCCGGTCCCTGGTGCAAAAAGGGTTGGGGACCTCTGTCCTACAGGATTGGGTGGCAGAGAAGTTGAACATATGTAAATTTAAAAGTTTAAGAAAGTTTACAAGTTAAGTGAAAGAAACTTCATTATTCATTTATATGTACATGTACATTTCTTCATTAAAAACATGTCTTTCTGCATAATTTAGACTAACTTTGTGAGTTTTTTTAGGGCTGGAACCAATTAAAATTATTTACATTAATTCCTATGGGGAAAAGTCGTTCGAGATAAGAGCTGCTCGACTTAAGAGCCCAGGTCCGGAACGAATTAAACTCGTATCTCGAGGTACCACTGTATTTTTGTACATTACATCTTTCTTGAGGAACTTGTTATTCTTGGCAACTCCAATCAAATGCTATTTTAGTTCAATTCCATAGTTTATAGTGTGGGCAAGTAACAACCTGTGAATATACAAAATAGCCCTACATATTTGCAATGTGATTATTTCATCTCCACGTTCTTCTGTGACTTTTGCAACTTTAGCTTCCTCTTCTTCAAGTGTGAACATGTACATTCAGTTGTTGTTTTCACATTAGTTCAAAACTCTCTCTCTCTCTCTCTCTCTCTCTCTGTGTGTGTGTGTCCCCTTCCCCCTTCTTTATTGACTGTCTGCTGTTTTTGTTAGACTTATCTTTCACCATGTTTCCTTAGGCTTAGAGTGAATGTTTTGCAGGGAGACATGTGCCTACTTGACATGACTTTGTTTTGTAACTTCCATTGATTCATGACTTTGGGGAATGACTATCGTAAATCAGAAAAAACTTTTAAATCTGGACTTCAACACAAGCTTCTCCCTCTCCTGAGACAACTCCAAAACAAGCAAGTGCATTCTTTAATTTGAATTAAAGAAAAGGATAAAGTAGAAGTAAATTTAAAAGTTACATGCATATTGTATCAAAACAAAATTATTTACTGGCAGCACCAGTTTATAAAACTATGTAGGCTCAGATCCATTTCACATCCAAATGGGAATCATTTGGGAAGTGTAGCCAGAAAATCTGGGGGGAAAATCTGGGAGAAGGTAGAAGAAAAACTTTGTCAAGAAAACCACATAGGTTTTCTATGCAAGTTATCAGGAGTTTGTTTCAAATTTATTATTTTATTTATTTATTTATTATTTGGATTTGTATGCCGCCCCTCTCTGAAAACTCTCTTCATTTAAAAAAAAGGTTATTACTGGTTAAAATTGATTCCCCTTTATACGGTTTCATCTGTTGCACCAATTGTGACCCTACTTGGATCAGGATGGTCTCTGCACAGTCACTCATGCCCTTATCACCTCATGGTTGGATTATTGCAATGCACTCTATATGGGGCTACCCCTGAAGAGCATTCGGAGTCACTGCTCACAGTCACTCATGCCCTCATCACCTCGAGGCTCGACTACTGTAATGCCCTCTACATGGGGCTACCTTTGAAAAGTGTTTGGAAACTTCAGATCGTGCAGAATGCAGCTCCGAGAGCAGTCATGGGCTTTCCCAAAAATGCCCATATAACACCAACACTCCGCAGTCTGGACTGGTTGCCGATCAGTTTCCGGTCACAATTCAAAGTGTTGGTTATGACCTATAAAGCCCTCCATGGCACCGGACCAGATTATCGCAGGGACCGCCTTCTGCTGCACGAATCCCAGCGACCAGTTAGGTCCCACAGAGTGGACCTTCTCCGGGTCCCGTCAACTAAACAATGTCGTTTGGCGGGGCCCAGGAGAAGAGCCTTCTCTGTGGTGGCCCTGGCCCTCTGGAACCAACTCCCCACCCTCCTTGCCTTTCGTAAGCTCCTTAAAACCCACCTCTGCCGTCCGGCATGGGGAAACTGAGATATTCTTTCCCCCTAGGCCTTTACAATTTATGCATGGTATGTTTGCTTGTAGGTATGATTGGTTTTAAAATAAGGGTTTTTTAGTTGTTGTAGTATTGGATTTACATGCTGTTTTTATTATTGTTGTTAGTCGCCCCGAGTCTAGGGAGAGGGGCGGCATACAAAATAAATAAATAAATAAATAAATAAATAAATAAATGAATGAATGAATGAATGAATGAATGAATGAATGAATGAATGAATGAATAAATAAACAAACAAACAAACAAACAAACAAACAAACAAACAAACAATTGATTCAGAATGCAGCCGCATGAGTTGTGGTGCATCTAGGTACAATCACATTACACCAATCCTGGTGTTGGTTATTACCTTTAAAACCCTACATAGCTTAGGGCCAGGTTATCTCTGAGACCGCCTTCTTCCTCATAATTCCCAACAATTGGTAATATCCCGCAGAGCTGGTTTCCTCCAGGTCCCATTTGCTAAACAGTGTTGGCTGGCAGGACCACAAGGAAGGGCCTTCTCTGTGGCGGCTCTGGCTCTCTGGAACCAAGTACCTTCCAGAAAGCATTGAAAACCTAATTGTTTGACAGGCTTGGAGCACTTGATCTCGCAATTCATTAGAATTTTTTTTAAAAAAAATATCAGCATTCCTTAGACAACATTAGTTGTCTCAATTTGATTCAGCCTTCCATCCTTTCAAGGTGGGTAAAATAAAGACCCAAATTGTTGGGGAAAATATGCTAACTCTGTGAATCACTTAGAGAGGGCTGTAAAGCATTGTAGAGCGGTCTAATATTGCTATTCCTTAGTTGAAAGAACTTAAAGCATGCCCATCCTGAGTGACTGGATTGGACACTAGAAACAACTGAGGAAAGGAGAGTCCTGAAATAATACAGTCCCATGCAATAAAGGGCTTTGAAGGTGTCTACGGAGAGGGGCGGCATACAAATCTAATTAATAATAATAATAATAATAATAATAATAATAATAATAATAATAATAATAATTCGGTCAGTCTGAAGTCGGAAGTCCCACAGTAGTTTTGCTTGCTCATTTTCGACCACTTTTTTGGGCTTATGATCCCACCAGTTCTTTGCCACTGGTAAAGTGAGCAAAATGAGCAAGTAAAACTACTGTGGGACTTCCGACTTCAGACTGACCGAATTCTGAAGCATAACACACCAGACATTGTGATCGTGGAGAAAACAAAAGTATGGATCATCGACATTGCAATCCCAGCAGAATTGAGGAGAAGCAGCTAGAGAAATTAGTGAAATATGAAGATCTAAAAATCGAGCTGCAACGACTCTGGCATAAGCAAGTGAAAGTGGTCCCAGTGGTACTTGGCACGCTGGGCGCAGTACCAAAGGATCTCAGCGGACATTTGAAAACCATTGGAATTGACAAAATCTCCATCTGTCAATTGCAAAAGGCCGCTTTACTGGGATCGGCAAACATAATTCGCCGCTATATCACGCAGTCCTAGGTGCTTGGGAAGCACCCGACTGGTGATGAAATACGAAATCCAGCATAGTGATCTCGTTTGCTGTGTTGTACTGACATAATAATAATAATAATAATAATAATAATAATAATAATAATAATAATAGCCAGCATTTTCAAGTGTCCCTGGAAACACAATGGCAACCAGTACTACTAATGGTCCTGCTCCAAGACATGTGTCTAAAACTGAGTGGGTCCAAAAGACTATCTGTCAAATGACTAGTATAGTCTCATAAAGATTATTATCCTTAACTGATGTTATAGCCGAAACCCAGCTGGGCATTTGTCAGAAAGAGGAAACTCCCTTTCCCCCAGCTAGATTTTAGTAACGCGTGGCAGGTTGGCCCTCTCATCCATAATCAAGTCATGATTGAGGGTGGCCTTATTACATACCAACTTGGCAGCAGTAATATTGTTTAACAATTGTTCTATTGTTCTTCATTGGGTATCTGTGATCCATTAAATACCGAGAAGGTTATATGTTGTACTCCCTTGTCTCTTCATTGTGATGTTCTGGAATATGTCCAAAACATCTGAAAGTCCATTAAAATGGAGATCAAAAACAACCAATCTTGACAGATTGTGCCTTATAATTGTTCTTGAAGCCACTTCCTTTTACTGTACAAAATTCTTTCCTCTATGATAAGACACAGACCTCCAGTTAGAAAGCTGTTCATTGTATCAAACACGCTGAAACAATATTAGCATGGAAAAGCTTGTTCACATTGCTAACATCTGTGCTAGTTATGGCTACCAGATTTGAGCTACAAAAATTTGAATGACCATTCAGTGGTGGCAGATGGCTATATTAAAAGCTTAATTTTTGCATGTATGCATATATGCATATACTCATTCAAATAGACACCCACATTACTCAGTACAAAGCTATTAGTCTAAAAGGTTCCCTTAGCCTGTATTTTTGGCGTGCCCGCTCTATTTGTTTTTCATATTTTTTTCTTCTCATAGGTGTGTTCTGCAGATTGAAAGTCTACATTTCAGTATGTGATCAGCTAGCATTTATTAAAATTTAGATGATTGACAGCATGATATTTATTTAATAATTATTTCCTTTCAATTAACTGATACATTTTAGTGCTGCTATTTATTAACACAACCCATGCCCTTTTTAACTTGTGTGATAGTGTTAGAAAGTAAGTTAGCACATGGTTTATCTTTGTTATTTATTTATTTATTTATTTATTTAATTAATTTAGTTAGTTAGTTAGTTAGTTAGTTAGTTAGTTAGTTAGTTAGTTAGTTAGTTATTTTGTCCAATACACAATGAGGGTTTTAGTGGGTATATATCTATATATACATAGTAAAATACATGATGAAGGTTATAGAGGAGATATTCATAGTAAAATATATCTAAGAAAGAATAGAAAAGAAGATATAGTAATAGAACATATCAATGAAAGAATAGAAGAAGATATATAGGAATAGAAGAAAGGTATAGGAGATATAGGAGAGCAATAGGACAGGGGACAGAAGGCACACTAGTGCACTTGTACTCGCTCCTTAGTTATTTTCTTTCACTTCCAGAAGAAATAACTTTCTGGCCAATTTAATAGAATTTTTTACAGCTATAGCAGGAGGCAAAGGTGATATTAGAGAGCTCTCAAGTTGACTAACTTATCTCAATGCATCTAGTATTTAAATATATATATATAATTCCAAAAAAAGCCATAGCATCCAAAATGATTATTTGTAAATATTTGCTTTAAAAATGTTAAACTAGGTTTCATTAGGGAGGCAACAGGCAATGCAAATAGAAAAGTCTATATTATAGAAACATAGAAACATAGAAGACTGACGGCAGAAAAAGACCTCATGGTCCATCTAGTCTGCCCTTATACTATTTCCTATCCATCTTACAATGGATATATGTTTATCCCAAGCATGTTTAAATTCAGTTACTGTGGATTTACCAATCACGTCTGCTGGAAGTTTGGATCTACTACTCTTTCAGTAAAATAATATTTTCTCATGTTGCTTTTGATCTTTCCCCCAACTAACTTCAGATTGTGTCCCCTTGTTCTTGTGTTCACTTTCCTATTAAAAACATTTCCCTCCCGAACATTATAGAAAATAAACCAATAAATGCTTTTCTAGTTTTGGATTAGTGTTATCTAATGCAGTGTTTCCCAACCTTGGCAACTTGAAGATATCTGGACTTCAACTCCCAGAATTCCCCAGCCAGCATTCGCTGGCTGGGGAATTCTGGAAGTTGAAGTCCAAATATCTTCAAGTTGCCAAGGTTGGGAAACACTGATCTAATGAATTAATAATTTAAGGCATTCCATAGAAAACACCTGCTGCCAAGATTTTTCAAAGGACTGCAACAGTTCATAGTTATATTCCATTCCTGCTGTGATCTGGATTTGCATTTTTAAAACCCCATATATTTAAAATACAAAAGTATGTTATATACATTTTGCTGGAAATCTATCATCTCATGTTAAACTTTTTTTCAATGGCTTCTGTATGCTAAATTAGCAATGATAAATGAAGTTAAAAAATTAATTGAATATATTTAGAATCTCTGTGTTGTACTAAAGGTATAGCATTTATGGAAATACTTCATACTTCATTGAATTCACTTGGTTAAAAGGGTAAAGTAATAATCTTATCTCATGGAGATCATTCCTTCCTCAAATCTAAACTCTTCTTACATTTACAGCCAAGAATTCCTTGATTTCTTTCGTGCTGAAGTAAAAGACAATAACTCACCTTTATTGCAATGAGGATCTGCATAGTATTTAAGTGAAGAATTGCTTTCCTAACCCTTCTAGCAGTGACAAAGTCCAGGTGGACTTGAATAGCCATCTCAGTGTCAAGATGGGAGACAGACTTCCTCAGTTTCACAATTGATCTGTTGATAAATGGGAAAATATCAGAGATTGAGCTATTAAAGTGAGTGAAAGTTTAATAAAATAGCCTTCAGAGTTTTAAGGAAGTCTCATTAGTATTCTGAGTCATTAAATATGAATAAACATGTAACTATAAATGTCTCAATATTTTCAAGAAAAAGGAAAAGCTAGCAGTTATAATGAACTAAACTTGAAGGTTTTTTTCTCTATACTAGTTATCCCATGACAATTATTGAAAATTTACACTGATTTTTTTCTACTTGCTCTCTATTCCCTAATGTAACCAAAAGAAAATTTGCAAAATATGCAGATTTTATATGAAAATAACTTCATAATTTTTTTAAAGAATTTACCAGTAAAAAACAGGATTTGGTATATTTCACCAATTTTTCACAAAGAATTTCCATAGAGAAGATCACAGTAAAAGAGGTCCACAGTCAAAAGTGGACCATCAAAAGATCGATTTTAAAGAAATAACTTCCATTACTTTTAAATCATACTAGTTAAAGTGATTCTGCAAAACTTGAGGAATGTGGAGTGGAAAAAATGAAAACAAATTTTGTAAATTAAGTGCAGTGAAGCAAATCCTCCCCTACAATGTTTTTAGTAGATTGGAAATAAGGATAATTTTGGAGCTGTCAGAAAATTAGAACAGAACAGAACAGAATAGAATACTTTATTAGGCAAGAATGATTGGACACACAAGGAATTTGTCCTTTACATGTTGTCTTTTACATTCACCAAGAATCATAGGTTACAACACTTAATGATAATTATCGATTACTAATAAGAAATCAAATCATACTAGGAAACAACAGAACAATATAAATGGTAAAAATACAAGCAACGTGGTTATAGTCATGAGTGGGAGGAGATAGATAATCCTAAAATGCAACACTTAGTGATATATTAAAATGAATTAATATATTCAATTAACAAATTATTAAAATATTTAATTAACAATTTAATATATTAAAGTAAATTAAAGTAAACTAATTGAAGTTAAGCTTTAAAATACTTAAATTTTTTAAAGTTCTCTGAACTCAATGGAAAATGATGCTGATGCCATTTATTTAATCATGCCCAATTCTTGATGATTCTATGGATCAGTTCTCTCTCAATTTTATGGTCTTGTATAGTTTCTTTCAGTTGTTTAATGCTTTGAATGGTATCAGTTTTAATGTATCTAGCCTGTTGTGATTCAGCCTGAGGCTCCTCAGGGACCGGCTGCGTCTCTGCTGGATCCAGGCCCGGAGGAGGAGGACAGTGAACAGGAGGGGGAGGACCAGGCAGACGGGGGAGAGGAAAGTCAGGAAGAGAATGAGGGGGAGCAGCCTGAGAGCCTCAGGGGGGCCTCTCCCCAGCCAGTAGCCTGGCCTCATTGGATGAGGAAGCACAGCTATAATTGACATGAGACAGTGATGTGCAGCTCAGAGACGAGACCAATTAGAAAGGTATTGGCATCACTGAATTGGCAACAGCTGGGTTTGGGTGTGGTTCTCCTCAGCAGGGTTTAAAAGGCAGGCAAGCCCTTTCAGCCATGTGGAGCGTTATCTGTGACCCTGCTTTGCTTCTCGGCATCTCTGATCTTGGCTTGTGGCCTAGAAGACTGGAAGACTTGGGGGAGGCGTATGTTTGTTATCTCCAGCGTTGTGTTTGACAGCAAGAATCCTGTTTTACTTCATGGCCTTCGTGAAACATCTTTGAAGTTTCAGCGTGTTCCTGTTTGTAAGGACATTTTCTGTTACCTGTGTTTGCTTTGAATTCTATAAACTGCCTTTGATTTTTACCAGTGTGTCTGGCTTCTCTTTTTGGGTTGGTGTTTGCTCCTGGAGGGACCCAGACAGAGCATAGCCCCTATATTTTTATATAATTTCCTTTTACTGCTGACCATTCCAGTCAGATTTTCAGTCACTTATAAAAGTACTTGTTGTCTTATCTTGATCAAATTGGTCAATTATCACAAGTTCTGGCATCTTCAATTCCATTCCTCCATTGTGGGTATTACAATGGTTTTTTTTTCCATTTGGGGCATATTTTTAAATTTATTTATCAAATGTATGTGTCATGGAAAATATAATTGTTTCATTGCATTACCATATACAAAAACAGTCTTCCATAAGCCTTACCTAATTGGCTATCCATAGGTCCCAAATTATTCACTATTCTAAAAAGTGATTTTATAAATTCTGTTTTAATTTAATTTAAATTTATAGATAGCGACACTGAATTTAATATAATATTTTTAAGTGCTCACTTTTCTTTTCTTTTTTACCCTTTTATGTTTTTTTTAATGAAATCTTATTTCTTTACAATATAAAAACAGTGGAAAAAGTAGCATACTATCCATAAAATTTATGCAGGTAAAGAGTAAAAAAAAATACCAAACAAAGTATTTGAAAATGCCAAGAAAAACAAGTAATGTAGACCTTCCAGAACAGCTGTTGGCAATCTCTTTTCTATGGAATTTGAACAACTATAATGGTTTTGGTCAATTTCCAAAATGATCAAGTTCCTCACTACTATATATCAAGTCCATCTACCACAAAACCCAGCTCTTCCCTTGGAAGGAAAATACATACGGAAGAGGGTTTGTCGGAGCTTGTTTGGTTTTAAAAGTAAGAGGCCCTATTAGTGGCCTCTTGAATGTATAATATCTATGGCCAGAATTCAAATGCATAACTTTAGGAGATGGTTTTGTTTGCTGACTGTACAGTTTCAGATATGTCTTCCTGTGGAACTTTGGCAGAAAAAGAAGTAAACATTTATCAATTAAGAAAAGAAAGTCCAATTTTGCCATTTTCCACATCTTTAGACAGGGATGAGTACTTGCTTTGGAATGGCATGTTAGAGACCACATTCCAAAACTAGGTAGGGCCAGTACACGTGAGCCTTAGGATAGGTGATTGAAAATTTCCTCCTTTTGATAAAGATTGCGATTCTAAGGCGGGATTTTGCAAGGAATTGGAGGGGGGTGTTTCTTGGATTTTATTCAAAGATTTGAACATATGTTCCTGCTGTTTGTTTTTAGAATTCCTAGTTTTTAAAAAATGGTGATGATAGGGAAGACTAACAACATAGCATGTTTTTAGAAAAATAATGATATGCTAGAGAGATAAATAGACATGGGAACATTTCCAATTTGCTTAGTTAACAGGGTCTAAAATTGTTCTTATCAATTAACAGCAATTTACTCCTGTTGGACTTTCTTCCAAATATTTTGTCAATTTTAAAATCACATTGGTATCTCTGAACTTGTCCAATAGTCATGATCAGTCCATCTCCATATATAGAGATACAGTATAAAATCATTATGTATTTTTGTATGTGTGTAACATGTGCATGGGTACGTTTACACAAACAGCTCCCCCCCAGACACATTTTATTTACAAATAAAAACAGCATAATGTAAGGAAATATCCTCTAAAAAAAATTAACATAGTTTTCAAGAGGGGGAGAAAAGGATACTTGAATGCCAGAAACTGAATTCTGCCCAAAACATTTTTCAAAGCACTTAAAAAGCCTGAAGGTTGGGCTAGGTACACAGTGATTTTCACCTGCTTCCAAATGTTTGTTCTTAATAAATACCAAAATTGAACTGAACCCTTCTAAGTGTAACACACATACACAAAAGAGGGAGGGGAAGCGAGGGGAAGATACTTTGTGATTTTAAAATCTTGTTATGTTTCTGTTCTGATGTTCTTTAATATATATCAATTGCCTACTTTTTCCCATTAATATTGTTTAACACATACATATATACCCAGCAACAGTTGCTGCCCTAGAGGGCAGGTTGATTGGCTCCACTAACTATGTGAATTTCAAACAACATCCTTCCTGGTCACGCAATACTCTCATAACTTGGGTGCTATTTCTGGAAAGTCTCTTTACTCCTATGTGAATTCTCATAATATAGAACTGATAGCCATACAACTTACAAATAATTAAAACTTAAATCTGCTTATGCACAGTACAGTATTTCAGATTATGCTTTAGACAACAAATATATAGTTACTGCGTTCAAAGAATTTCATCCTATGATAATTACAAATGTATGTAGAACAAGGATCCCCAAACTTTGCATCTTTAAGACTTTAAGACTCCCGGAATTTTTCAGGTAGCTATGCTGGAGTTGAAGTCCACAAATCTTAAAGTTGTCAAGTTTGAAGACCACTGATATAGAAGATGCTTAAACACTCCCGGTCAAATTGGATGTTTCAATAAAGCCATAAATGAATAAAAGATGATTCCACTGGTACAAATAAGCACAACAACTTTCTGTGTAAAGAAATTTATATTTAGTTTTGTGAACGTTTTTATAGTAACGTTACAAAATAGTAACTTTGAAAATTAACTCTTTCAGTCACTCCCCAAGATGCTTTTTCAAGAGGACTTTCTCTTTGAAGACCTTTTGCTTCTCAAACAAGATACTTTTTAATCTCTGAAAGCAACAACGCCCCGATTGACTAAAAATCTCCATAGACGAGGGGTGACAAACTTATGGCTGCAGGCTGGATGTGTCAACTGCTGGCCATGCCCACCCCGTTTTAGCAAAGGAAAGAAAGTTGCGATACATCACATCATAACAACATGTCATCACTAGTTTGATCCCCCTGCATAGGCCTTTCAGTCACAATTTTATAATATGTTCTTTGATAGAAATTTGAACTCATGATTATTTCCGATAGTCATCTAAGGGTTTTTTCTATTGCTTTTTTATTTCATCCACCTTGGCCCCATCTCACTTTTCAGTACAGAAGTTTTGTAACTCAAAAACATCTCTTTGTTTACATTGCTTCTTTAAAGTTTTGACTAATATTCAACCCTGGAGGCTATGGAAACAATTTCAAACGATTTACCTTTATTTCTTGGGAATATTTAATAATTGTACTTATGTATGCTTCCTGTTGTCTTTGCTGAAGTATCCAAATTTCTTTTTCTGCTCATTTTATTTTTTACTCTTTATGCAATAGGGGGGAAAACTGCTAAAACTGGCTGAAACTCTACAGATCTGCAAGCCTGCAACTTTTGAATACTGCAAGGGATCTGCTCAAAGATTTAGTTGACACTGGACTATTTATC
Organism: Erythrolamprus reginae; assembly: GCF_031021105.1. NCBI lineage: Eukaryota > Metazoa > Chordata > Lepidosauria > Squamata > Dipsadidae > Erythrolamprus > Erythrolamprus reginae. Next base: position 60,808,251 of record NC_091956.1, on the reverse strand, counting down.
ATCATGTGTACAATGCACTATTGCTTATACAACTTTCTGGAGAATTTTCCCAAGGAAACTTTTTCTCTGATCTTAATCAAAATTCCTGCCATATTTTTCCCCTACCCACCCCCCCACCCCCTGTTGTAAACACACCTGGAACAAAAAAAATGCTTACAAAATTATATAGTTATTTTTGATGTAATATCTATAAATATGATTTGGGGTGTTGAAAGAGAAAGTCATGCTTCTAAGACATTAGAACTAGATTTGTTCTTTCCCACTCTCCCAGGTCCCCCCACCTGTGTGTGTGTGTGTGTGTGTGTGTGTGTATTGTCTTGTGGGTTTTTCAGTCTCATAGCTGACAGATAATGTTATCTATGCAATGTCAACATCATCTAGGCTCTTACTCTCAGATGAGGAAGATGACCTGGCTTGTGTGACTGAGATCTGGCTGGGTCCCGAGGGAGGTGTTTCAGGTCTGGTACCAGCCATGACCCAGGGAAGCAGGGAAGGAGTGGCTATTATAGCCCAGAAGACCTTCAGCCCATGCAGGGTCTTTGCATCTGAGTTAGTCAGGTGTGAGTCCCCCCTTATGAAGTTGTATATAGGGGTTTAGGTGGGCTATGATGATAGGTATGGATTTATCTTCTTTTGTGTCACATTTTAGATATTTTTACCATCATTGCTAATATTACAAATCTTGTCACTTTATATTTCCTTCTTACACAGTAAAAGTGTGTAATTTGAACTATGAAACTGATTTCAGATTAAGACATTTATATTTTTGAGATACTTGTTAAGCAATACCTATTTTATAGTTGGAACCATGTAAATATGTACTTATTGGCTCTTTCATCTTAGCAAACTGACTGTATGCATGTAACTTGTTGCTTGTATCCTTATGATTTATATTAATATTTATTTATTTGTTTGTTTGTTTATTTGGATTTCTACGTCGCCCTTCTCTTCCATTCATCTCTCTTGATGAATGTATCTTGTCTTTTTCTGTACACTGAGACCAATTTCTTGAGTATCCAATCACACTTGGTCAATAAATTATTCTATTCTATTCTATTCTCGAGGCTCGACTACTGTAACGCTCTCTACATGGGGCTACCTTTGAAAAGTGTTCGGAAACTTCAGATCGTGCAGAATGCAGCTGCGAGAGCAATCATGGGCTTCCCTAAATATGCCCATGTCACACCAACATTCCGCAGTCTGCATTGGTTGCCAATCAGTTTCCGGTCACAATTCAAAGTGTTGGTTATGACCTATAAAGCCCTTCATGGCACCGGACCAGATTACCTCAGGGACCGCCTTCTGCTGCACGAATCCCAGCGACCAGTTAGGTCCCACAGAATGGGCCTTCTCCAGGTCCTGTCAACTAAACAATGTTGTTTGGTGGGACCCAGGGAAAGAGCCTTCTCTGTGGTGGCCCCGGCCCTCTGGAACCAACTCCACCCAGAGATTAGAATTGCCCCACCCTCCTTGCCTTTCGTAAGCTGCTTAAAACCCACCTCTGCCACCAGGCATGGGGGAATTGAGATACGCTTTCCCGCTTTACAATTTTATACATGATATGTCTGTATGTATGATTGGTTTTTATAATAATGGGTTTTTAACTGTTTTTAGTATTGGATTATTGTTATATGCTGTTTTATTATTGCTGTTAGCTGCCCCGAGTCTGCGGACAGGGGCGGCATACAAATCCAATAAATAAATAAATAAATAAATAAATAAATAAATATTCTATTCTATTCTATTCTATTTTAAACTCTTGCCTTATTAGATTGTTTAAATGAGCCTGCATCCAACAGCTCAATGAATTAATGTTCAATCAAAATATTTTATCTGAAGTGTGGAGAGTTGCTGTCTGAAAAAAAACAAATGAAGCCTGTTGGGATTTTCATTATAATGTGTTTGTATTAGATTGACAGTGGTGTTAATGCCAGTAATGTTTCTGAGCTGTGTTTAAGGAATGCCTTGGCAGTTAATTTCATGCCTGGAGCTTAAAGACCAAATAAAGAACACTAAAAGCATAAAATAGCAAGTGATATGTGACAGGATCTCCTGCTGAGTTTTAAATACCACATGCAACATGGGTTGGTGGCAGGATTTTAAAAAATCCCTTATGACATTTGGGGACAGGGTTTACAAAATTCTTTAACAATTAAAAAAGCAGTAATCAGTAAACATCTTAAGGACAAATTACTGGTGCTTTGTCAAATATCCAATTGTATCACAATGCAAAATAATTCTATGCAGTATATAGGTCAGACAAGTCAATCTCAGATTCACAACTATTTCCACATCAGCATTAAGTCCTAAGCATTAGAAAAATATCTACTTTCATATGCTTGTTGGTCTTTTGCAAAACCAATATGATCCTTGCAAGCAAGATTTAATATTCAACTTGTAATCTAACTGGACCATCAAGAATTCCTTATGCAGAATGAAACATAGAGACATCAGACATTATGTCTCAATTCATATACTGTATATTGAGTTCACAAAGTGGTGGAAAGGAAATGCTTGTGATAAAGGTTCAGTTCAGCAACAGTTCTAAATTGATTCTTTCCTTCCTGATGAAAACTTGCAACAGCCCTTTGGGCTCACTTCCGAATGCCAACTCAGCACCAATCGAAAAGAAGGCCAGACAGCTTTAGATAAGGCATGTCCTACAGCTATACTTTTTTCCCCCTATCAAGTTGTCTTTTTTCAGTAACCAGGAATGCTTTGGCCTGTCTTTTGTCAATTTGCTTGTGTTATGCATTGAGGTATAAACATGACACAGGAAAACTAAAATGAGAGACTGGTGAAGACTGCTTGCCCTAATCTTAACTGATATACTGGTGGAGGAAGGGAAGGGGGTGATATTCAAAGCATATTGGATTGCTCATATAATAAAAAAAAAATAAAACTGCAGAAATAGGATGCGTTCATTAAAAGTAAATGCATACAAGAAACAACATTTTTAGAAAACTGCAACAAAATTGGATGAAATATTGAGTATGTTGCGGTTAGCTCTGGCCCAGCTCCTGCCCCAAGGAATGTGGAGGCGGAGGTGGGGGAAACATCCACATGCCACAGGCCTGTATTGCTCCTGACAGAGTCTGCCAACGAATTATCCTCTGACGAAGGAAATGTGGGTGACATGGAAGAGGGGGGGTTTGGCAGACAACTCAGGAGGAGATCAATCATCTTTATCTTCGCTGGATTCAGATCAGGAATGTATGACAGACCCACGGATGCGTACAGTTATGCATAGGAGAGAACAACTTAAGAAATATTACAGGAGATAAGAGAGGCCACCTGTGTTTGGGTGGGGCTCCAGTAATTCTAGCTGCTGATAAAATAGCAGCATGCTGGCTTGGCCGTTGTGGAAGATTATCTGATCGTAGTTTGTCAAGGTGAATTGTTCTTTCCTGATTGTATTCAAGACTGTGTTTGGATTCCTGGATTCCTGGACTTTGGATTGTGAGTGTTTATCACTGTTTGGACAACAGTAGCTGTGACCCAATTTCACAGTTACTGAGTGAATAATTGGACTTCGTTCTTGTATTTTATTCCAACTGTGCCTTGTTGCTACAAGAAATCCCTTTGAAGTTTAAAAGGGAGTTTTTTTCTTCTCTTCTGTTGATAAAGAACATTTATTTGCCTTCTATCGTGTGTGTGTCTGCTTGGACTAATTAACCTGTAATTAAGGGCAGTTGGCACACTCTGGCAGAACAGAATACAGGAAAGTCAATTTGGTATAGTGATTTAAGCCCTAAGGCATTGACCTAGGAGACCATGAATTCTAGTCCACCTTAAACACAAACCCAATTTGGGTGACCCTGCTCCACTTTCTCTCTCAGCCATAGGAAGGAAGCAATGACAAATCAGTTCTGAAATCTTGCCAAGAAAACTGAAAGAACTAATCAAGGCAATCACCAAGAATCAACACTGATTCTTACATATTCCAAAATATGTATGTATGTGAATCAATCACCATTAGAAAAAGATTAAATCATCCATCCCTGTTAAGAAATCTGATCGTAAACAAGAAGGCCACTTTCTCAAAATGGATTAATGTCTAAAAGATAGTAAAGTCCAATTAGGGTGAAGTGGGATGCAAGTTAAATAAATACTTATACAGTATATTATTATTATTATTATTATTATTATTATTATTATTATTATTATTAATTAGATTTGTATGCCGCCCCTCTCCATAGACTCAGGGCAGCACACAGCAATAATAAAACAATGTACAATAGCAAATCTAATAACAAATCTAATATTTAAAAATATCTAAAAAACCCTTATTTAAAAACAAGATATACACACAAACATACCATACATAAAATATAAAGGCCAGGGGGAGACATCTCAATTCCACCATGCCTGACGGCAGAGGTGGGTTTTAAGTTTACGAAAGGCAAGGAGGGTGGGGCAATCCTAATCTCCGGTGGGAGCTGGTTCCAGAGGGTCGGGGCCACCACAGAGAAGGCTCTTCCCCTGGGTCCCGCCAGATGACATTATTTAGTCGACGGGACCTGAAGAAGGCCGACTCTGTGGGACCTAACTGGTTGCTGGGATTCGTGTGGCAGAAGACGGTCCCGGAGATATTCTGGTCCGATGCCATGAAGGGCTTTGAACACTTTGAATTGTGACCGGAAACTGATTGGCAACCAATGCAGACTGTGGAGTGTTGGTGTGACATGGGCATATTTGGGAAAGCCCATGATTGCTCTCGCAGCTGCATTCTGCACGATCTGAAGTTTCCGAACACTCTTCAAAGGTAGCCCCATGTAGAGAGCGTATAATTAAATAGGTATTTACAATTCAGTTTATATTTAAGAATATAACCCAGCAGCTACAAAATTAGTAATATGAATATGCAGTATTTCAAAAGAGTTTCAAATAAGATGCTTCAAAATATCAGGAATGAATAATAACACCTGTCAGCAACAAACAACATAAGATACCTACTTCTTGAAGTTCATTTATACCAGAGGTAGGCAAAGTTGGTTCTTATATGACTTGTGGACTTCACCTCCCAGAATTCCTGAGCCAATCATGCTAGGTCAGGAATTCTGGGAGTTGAAGTTCACATGTCATAGAAGAGCCAACTTTGCCTCCCCTTGATTTATACAATACAGGCCTAGAAATACTTTTGTTTTCATTTTTATATCACTTTCTCCTATGGTTCCTGTTTTACTTCTTTTACTGAAACAAGTAGATGGGAACTCTGTGTGTAAATATTTTAAAATTTACCGGTATTTTAAATATTGTGCCAACCCATTTCAGGATATTTTTTATTTATTTCTTTATTTGCACTCTGACTATATTATTTTTACAAATAAACTCAAAAAGGTGAACATATCCAACATACTGTACCTTCCTCCCCCTATTTTCCCCACAACAATGTGGGCTAAGAGATTAATACTGACCCAAAGTTATCCAGCTGGCTTTTGTGGCTAAGGCAGAACTTGAACTCATAGTCTCCCATTTTCTAACTTGGTGCTTTCACCGCTAGACCAAACTCACTCATTAGTCCAAGCTGCAACATGGTCTGGCAATAATTTACTGGAAATTACATGATCAATCTTTGCACAAAAGCATGTTATATCCTACAAGATAGGCTTAGAACAGGGGTGTCAAACTCAATTTCACTGAGGGCCAGATCAGGGTTAGGGTTAGGATTTACCTCAGGGGAGCAGGGTGGGCGTGACAAGTGTGGGCATGGAGAGTTTGATATCACTCATGTTCAGGGCTTCTCTGGCGGCCAGCAAAAAATGGGCTCCCAAGATCCAACAACAATCTGCTAGGGAGCTCAAATTTTCTCTGGTAGAGGCACCACGGGCCAGTCTTTTGCTATATCCCATGGGACAGATCTAAGCACCCTGTAGGCTAGATCTACCCCTGGGCCTTGAGTTTGACACCACTGGCATAGACACTTAAAACAATTCAAACTTGCTTTACTGTTTAAAACTACATTGTCCACAATAAGAACTCTTTTAGAGCTCCAACTAGCAGAGCATTCCATCAGCTAAATATGCCCATGTTACTCCAACACTCCGCAGTCTGCATTGGCTGCCGATCAGTTTCTGGTCACAATTCAAAGTGTTGGTTATGACCTATAAAGCCCTTCATGGCATCAGACCAGGATATCTGCGAGACCGCCTTCTGCCGCACGAATCCCAGCGACCGGTTAGGTCCCACAGAGTTGGCCTTCTCCTGGTCCCGTCGACTAAACAATGTCGTCTGGCAGGATCCAGGGGAAGAGCCTTCTGTGTGGTGGCTCCGACCCTCTGGAACAAGCTCCCCCCAGAGATCAGGATTGCCCCCACCCTCCTTGCCTTTCGTAAACTTCTTAAAACCCACCTCTGTCGTCAGGCATGGGGGAATTGAAACATCTCCCCCTTGCCCATGTAATTTTTGTGTATGATTCAATTGTGTGTTGTTTTTTATATATTGGGGTTTCTTTTTTTGGACTTTTTAATCTAAAACTGTAACCTAGATTTTTAAATATTAGATTTGTTACTATGTATTGTTCTTCACCATTGTTGTGAGCCACCCCGAGTCTGCAGAGAAGGGCGACATATAAATCCAATAAATCTAATCTAATCTACTTGTCTCACTTTTTTTCCTCTAATATAAAACTCAGCTTGTCAAAGTGATTGCATATTGACTCTTTTTTAATAGTTTAATCCCTTGCATACAAGTTATTGTGTGTATATGTGTGTGTGTATATATATTGTGTGTATATATATATGTCACATGTTGGTGGGTTTTTTGCTGAATTTAAAAATTAAGGGAGACTAGGATAGATCTATGAACCTGCAACTTTTGCCTTGTAAGGCAGAGAATTATCTTCTAGGCTACAGTATCCAATCCCTTCAGCTCTGTACCAGGGAAAGGTTACATATTTTTGTGTCAAATCACCCTGGTGCATTGAAGGAACATCACAGCTCCTTATTTGCCTCTCGGCCCAACTCAGGGCCATTTCCAAGACAGTTAATTTTATTGATAGCCGACAATTCTATCTGTATGTGTCACATGGTTTTGTTTTGTTTTTTGCTGAATTTGAAAATTAAGGGAGACTAGGATAGTTCTATTTCGGCCTTATTTTGGCCTCATCAGCTAGCCGTACCCTCACTGGGACTTGAACCTGCAACCTTTGCCTTGTAAGGCAGAGAATTAACCTCTAGGCTACAGTATCCAATCCCTTCAGCTCTGTACCAGGGAAGGGTTACATATTTTTGTGTCGAATCACCCTGGTATATTGAAGGAACATCACAGCTCCTTTCTTGCCTCTCGGCAAAAAATATATACCTATATATATATATATGTATATGTATCTGTATGTATATATCTTATTTATTTATTATTTATTTATTTATTATTTGGATTTGTATGCCGCCCCTCTCCGAAGACTCGGGGTGGCTCACAACAAGTGAAAAACAATCCAATACATAATCCAATTAATTAAAATATTAAAAGTTTTTAAAAAAAACCTATACTAGCATACACACACACAAGCATACCATGTATAAATTCAGCGGGCCCAGGGGGAGATGTTTAGTTTCCCCATGCCTGACGGCAAAGGTGGGTTTTGAGAAGTTTATGGAAGGCAGGAAGAGTAGGGGCAGTTCTGATCTCCGGGGGGAGTTGGTTCCAGAGAGTCGGTGCCGCCACAGAGAAGGCTCTCCCCCTGGGGCCCGCCAACCGACATTGTTTAGTTGACGGGACCCGGAGGAGGTCCACTCTGTGGGACCTAATCGGTCGCTGGGATTCGTGCGGCAGAAGGCGGTCTCGGAGATATTCTGGTCCGATGCCATGAAGGGCTTTAAAGGTCATAACCAACACTTTGAATTGTGACTGGAAACTGATCGGCAGCCAATGCAGACTGCGGAGAGATGGTGAAACATGGGCATACCTGGGTAAGCCCATGACTGCTCTCGCAGCTGCATTCTGCACGATCTGAAGTTTCCGAACACTTTTCAAAGGTAGCCCCATGTAGAGAGCATTACAGTAGTCGAACCTCGAGGTGATGAGGGCATGAGTGACTGTGAGCAATGAGTCCCGGTCCAGATAGTATCTTAAAGCACATTGATGCCATTGTTGTTTCTTCCAGTGACTGTATATTCCATTGTAGTTGCCATTAACCACTTGAGATTGCCTTTAAAGAGAGTGATACTGTATATGCAGAAATCGTGAACCAAATCCCTGTAAATGTACAGCTACATCCTTAATGCCCGTATTATAGGTAAAACAAGAAACCTGTTTAAATAAAAAAAACTTATGAGTAACTTATTGTTTTGAATGAGATACTATTTTTCTGTCTGCACAGTTTATAAATCATTGACAGTCCTGTTATGCAAGTAATTGCTGCTGTTTAATGTAGCCTGAATGTCAACTTGTTGGACACAATCTGTAATCTTTCCACAAGGCTCTGAAAAAGAAAAAGGAAAAATCAGTGGGATACTGTGACTATAATAAACATTTGGTCAATTCATAACATGCAAGACAGTCTTTACCTAAACATAACTAGGAATACAAGTTGAAATGTTAACACCTATTTCCAGTAGAAATAGAGTAATATGAAATTATGTTTATATAAAAAAATTGTATGGCTTCAATAAATGGAAACAGTAATTAATGACGTGGTGATAGAATAAACATTTATTTATGTTGTGGTTAGCTCTGGCCCAGCTCCTTCCCCAAGGACTGTGGATGTGGGGGAGACATCCACATGCTGCAGGCCTGTTTTGCCCCCGGTGGAATCTGCTGATAAAGGCTCCTCTGACCAAGAAGACATAAGTGACAGGGAGGAGGAGAGTGTGGCAGACAGCTCAGAAGGAGATCAATTATCTAGCTCCTCCTTGGATTCAAAACAAGAGTTAATGATACAGCCACGCATGTGGAGAGCGATGCATAGGCAACAACAACTGAGAGATTATTATCAAAGAAAATGAGGCCACCTGTGGTTGGGTGGGGCTGTGGTAATTATTGAGGCTGCTATAAAGAGCAGCTTGTGGGTTTGGCCATTGTGGAGGATTATCTGATCGTTGTGTTTCCTGCCTGCTTTGCTGCCTTTGACCTTTTGTGTGCTGATCCCCCCCCCCCTGCTTTGAACTAAACCAGAGCAAAGTGTGTTTCACTTTGTGACAGAAGAAGGACTGTGAATTGCCTCACAGCTTCAAGCTAAGTATCACACAACTGATAAGGGACTTGTACAAATTACCAGTTTGTTTGGAGATGAGTGCTCTTTGCTATACAAAAAGAGGGCTTAGTTTAAGTGAATTTTCATTATAAAGAACATTGTTTTGAATTTTCAAACGTGTGTGTGTCTGAAATTTGTACCTGTGAATTTTCGGGAGGAGTCTGCCAGAGAGCCTGACAGAACAATTTATATCCCTTATTTCTCCTTTTGTCTCAGATACCGTTTTGTCTAAAGAGTAAAAACAAATTGCACATAATTTTGTAATCTATGTGTTAACCTAATAAACAAGCTTCTCAAAGTGGCTTGCAGGGAGGGGATCTTGGAATCTTTTTTTTTTATATTCCTAGATGTCATTTATCAGAATGAAAGGAAGAAACTGACACCTCAGCGCAAGATGTTTAGAAAGACAAAATAATCCATGATGATTCAAATAATGCATTGGATATGATTAGAACTTTTCATGAATCTATTGAAATTAATATGAAATTTAGCCATTGGGGTTTAGTTACATGTATTTAAAATCAGGTCTTATTAGTAACCTGATCTGTCATCCATTTCAACTAAGATTGAAGACAATGATATTGCTGGATTCAGGTAATAGTTTATTAGATTTATAGTTATAGTTTATTAGATTTGTATGCCGCCCCTCTCCGAAGACTAATATTGACTAATATATTGACTAATATTGACTAATATTGCATCAAATAAAACAAATGTGATGGCTAATTAAAACATTTAATGCCTATATTGCATTTGCAAAAGGAACATTTACATTTAATGTTTTTACCTGTTCTACATAGGAAGGTTTAATAGAAATGGTTTAATTACTAGTAGAAAATATATAAGTGGATTGGAAGCACTTGGTAGTATTTAAAAACAGAATTTAAAATGTGCTCCTGGAAGACCAAACCCAGACCAGATGTTTTCAGAAAGATACATTTCTTATCTTTCAATATCATTCATTAGAACATATTAAGGGATGGAAGAAAGGCCACAAAACAACAAGGTTTGTGAGTTCCCAGAAGATTTGTTACAATTTCTAACCAAAGTGGTTCTGAGCTTTAATTTATGTAGACATTTTCCCTTGATATTGGCAGGAGAAAGCTATTTTTTTCCTCAACTAGTGGTAAATATTTTATAAATAGCAATGGTGAAAATCTCAAATTCCCAACAACTGGAAATCTTTTTTCTTCTCTTCTTGAAGCTAAAATTCCTTCAAGATGACATTAATATATCAACTAGACTTTACAGAATAAAGTATTAAAGAATGCTCAAGTGAGTCATAGAAAGATTTATGTTTGAGGCACCAAAAAGCTATCTTCCCAAGGCTTAAAACTTTTCTGTCAGCAACTTAAATTTTACTGTATCTTGATATTAAACCACATGGGACTTTCATATGCCATTGCAAATGCCAGTGTGCAGAAATTATCATGATTGCAAAAATGAGTTGCAAAAACTAAAAAATCGTAGCTTCAGTTTATGTAAATTAAATGTGGAAGTTCCATAGTACCCTTAAAAGAAGTCTCTTTTAACATAAAATAATAATTTAATAATTTGGAATTATTATTATTATTATTATTATTATTATTATTATTATTTATTAGATTTGTATGCCGCCCCTCTCCGTAGACTCGGGATGGCTCACAACAATAACAAAAACAATGTAAGAACAAATCTAATAATTTAAAAAACACTAAAAAACCCATTATTAAAAGCAAACATACACACAAACATACCATGTATAAACTGTATAGGCCCGGGGGAGATGTCTCAGTTCCCCCATGCCTGACGGCAGAGATGGGTCTTAAGAACTTTACGAAAGGCAAGGAGAGTGGGGGCAGTTCTAATCTCCGGAGGGAGCTGGTTCCAGAGGGTCGGGGCCGCCACAGAGAAGGCTCTTCTCCTGAGTCCCGCCAAACAACATTGTTTAGTCGACAGGACCCAGAGAAGGCCAACTCTGTGGGACCTAACCAGTCGCTGGGATAATAATAATAATAATAATAATAATAATAATAATAATAATAATAATTTAATAATTTAATAATTTAATAATTTAATAATTTAATAATTTAATAATTTAATAATTTAATAATTTAATAATTTAATAATTTAATAATTTAATAATTTAATAATTTAATAATTTAATAATTTAATAATTTAATAATTTAATAATTTAATAATTTAATAATTTAATAATTTAATAATTTAATAATTTAATAATTTAATAATTTAATAATTTAATAATTTAATAATTTAATAATTTAATAATTTAATAATTTAATAATTTAATAATTTAATAATTTAATAATTTAATAATTTAATAATTTAATAATTTAATAATTTAATAATTTAATAATTTAATAATTTAATAATTTAATAATTTAATAATTTAATAATTTAATAATTTAATAATTTAATAATTTAATAATTTAATAATTTAATAATTTAATAATTTAATAATTTAATAATTTAATAATTTAATAATTTAATAATTTAATAATTTAATAATTTAAAATAATAGTTTAGAATAATTTTAATATTTAATAAAGCTGGATCCACCTTCCTTTCTACCATCTCTTTCTCCCATGGGTCCAAAGTAACCTCCAAAAGGAATGCTAGGCATGAAAGAAGATATGATATGGATGGTTTGCTATCTGTTTTTATTAGTGAAGAAATGTTGCTGGTTTTGTTCTTCTTTTATAAATTGTTATACCATTACAATATTCATGAAAGAAAATGTATAAAAATATTTATTCCAAGTTATCTAACATATCTTTTTCAGAAGTTTAGTGTTTACCAACAAAAGCTCATCTGCCGTTCAGGACTAAATGCTTTCTATGCGCCTTACACTCTTATTGGGGAATGATTTGTATAAGGAAGTATTTCAGGTATCTCCTTTGTATTTTTTGCAATACTATACAAAGTTTTTCTTACTCACCTGAAGTTTTTAGGAGGTATACAACAGCTGCTTAATAGATTGTAACATTTTAGCTCCTAAATGTTTCAGAACAATCTAGTTTATCAGCCATAAAATATGCCTACATCTACAAGGCATATCCACCTAATTTTTGGAGTATTATCAGTCCCTAGAACAGGGATGGTGAACCTCTTCTCTGTCAGATGCCAAAAGTGTGTGTGTGCATGCTATCGTGCACATGCAAGTACCCCCGCCCATAATTTAATGCCTGGGAAGGGAGAAAAGGGACTTCCCCGCCCCTGAAGAGGCCCTCTGAAAGCCGGAAATGGCCCATTTCCTGACTTCCGGTGGGCTTCGTAAGCCTGTTCTTCACCCTCCGCAGGCTCCAGAGGCTTCTCCCACTCCACTAGAGGCCCTCTGAAGGCTGAAAAAGTCCTCTCAGAGCTTCCGTGTGAGCTGAAAATCAGCTGGCTCGCACGCACATGCACACTGGAGCTGAATCAGGCAATGGCTCGCATGCCAACAAATATGGCTGGCATAGGTTCACAATCACTACCCTAGAAGCTTCCCTGTACTAAACCTGATCATTGAGTTTGTCAAGTCCAATGTTTTCAATAATTACCTGTAATATCTCTTCAGAATTTCTGATCTATAAACACAAGTGTAATATCTTTTTCCAATGCCTCAATGGAAGTTCTACCAAGTCTGTACTGGCACATATTTCTTGACTGTTTATTCCTTTACTGTGATGGGACAAGAATTTGCTCAGGTGGATGAATGCTGATCAGTCTGCACTAAACCTAACGTCATCCATACTATAGCTATGGACAAGAGAACAGAGCTGGCATGTATGACCAATACTTGACTGGGAGTTGGGAGGGACTGCAGCTTCACAATGAAATATTTCAGCAGACTTTTGGGTAAAGTAACACCCTCAATTTCCAGGGAATGGAAGTTATGAGGGTCATCATTCTTCAGGTGGCTTATTGTGAGGCAATATTTAGGAGGTTAAGAATTTGCAGATGCAGTTATTAGGTCACCTCCTAGCCCTTCCTGAACTGCAATACAAGGTGGTTATTGATTCACCTACCCTGCTAGTACCTTCTCTAGGGTTTTGCAGAACTCAGGAATTCAAGATATGGTTATAACTATGAGCCGGTACCAGGTCGAATTACAGAGCTAGCCAGAGATATTAGACTTGGGTTTTACTTCAGAGCAGATGAGACATGAATTGTTACTGGGAGATATTTCCTAAGACTAACAAATTAGTCTTTTGTTATGGACAAGTCATTTCTTCATGTAGGTGAGTTTAACCAGTTAACCTACACTGGGAGGATTACCGATTCAGAGTGTCCAGTATAACTAGTGGATTTTTGAGATTTTTCTAATGTCCCATAAAGCAGATTTGTGGAGTACTAGGTTATTCCCTACAGTATATGGATTTATTAAGACACTTGTTGTTTGAAAAGCATATGTAGATGAAAAGAAAAGCTTGGAGCCAATCTGGTAGAAGATGGAATAAAGTACAAGTGGATACAAAGAAGATGGAGTTGAGTGTTTGCAATTAAAGATGGCAGAATAGACCTACATCTTCATTTGTATTGCATGAGTAGATAGTCAGAATTCAAAAACTTATTGGAGAATCACCAAACTGAGATGGATAAGATGTGAAGATACAAAATTTTAATATAACTTTGGGTTATTGTATTTCTGTATATTTATTTGATTCGTTGACTTCACAATATTGTTCTTTGTGCAAAGATTCTAAAATACTTTAAGTCTGGAATGCTTTTTAAAGAATTAGAAATTTTAAAAATACAATGCATTTGATTGTTATATATTGCCTTTTGGGGGAAAAAACATTCTTTAAGATGTTAAGCACCATTTTTCTTCATAAAGATATAGTGCATATATTAGACCATAAATACAGTACAGTGATCCCTCGAGTTTCGCGATCTCGATCTTCGCGAAACGCTATATCGCGATTTTAAAAAAAATTAATTAAAAAAAAACCCACTTCCGCGTTTGGCTTCAGGACTCAGCTGGGAAGCGGCGCGGCTGTTTTAAAAGATCGCAGCCAGCCTGGGGGGCTTCCCAGCACCACCACCCCCTGAATCCCCAACCTGGGTCTTCCCGGCTGCCCACGCAAAGGGGAAACCCTGGCTCCTCGCTGATGCCCGCCGCTCGCCCGCCCGCCAGCAAGAGGGGGAAGACCCAGGGAAGGTTCCTTCGGCCACCCAGCAGCTGATCTGCTCGGTAGCGCAGCAGCAGCGAGGAGCCGAATCGGGGTTTCCCCTTTGCGTGGGCGGCGGGGAACGCAAACTCCACCATCTACGCATGCGCGGCCATAGAAAAAAAATAGGGCGCGCATGCGCAGATGGTGTTTTTACTTCCGCAACCCTACATTGTGAAAAATCGATTATCGCGAGGGGTCTTGGACGGGAACCTTCGCAATAATAGAGGGATCACTGTATTGTGAAATTCAGTGCAAATATAATTCCAGCTCTTACCATGATCCTTGTATGACTCTATTTGAACCATGAGCTGCTCAACAGATGTTTCATTAGTTAATTATAAACATTTATGGAAATTATTGTAATGCTTTTGATTCAAAAATAGCATGTGATTGAGATTGCTATAAGTACATATGTAAAATACATACATAAAACAATTCAAAAGTTATATTGTTGTATAGCCTTTATTCTGAGTTTTATATGTGTTTGTTATAGGATTATCCATTTGTTGGATAGTTTTCATAAGGTTTAAAGACAACTTTCCAATTTTAAAAGAGAATTGGAGCTAGTAAACTGGACTGATAATTTGTGAAATTTCTCCAGTTTGCTGTTTCTTTTCTGATTTCCAGTCTTATTGCACATATTGTATGAATGCTTCTTTGATACTTCCAGGTGCTGTTCTGATTCAGTCTAAGCCTTTTAATACTCATCATATAATAATGAATAATAATAATAATATATTAGATTTGTATGCCGCCCGTCTCCAAAGACTTGAAGACTCAGAAGACTATATGTTCTCTAATCTGTTAAGATAGTTGAAAATTCCATGGGCAGAGCTTTGACATCACGGAGACGTCCTTCCTGGAGTCCACGTTTCAGCCGGCCATGAAGGATGTCTTTATGACGTCAAAGCTCCACCCATGGAATTCCCTATTGGGATTCCTCACCTCCGTTTGAGCCTCCCGACCGGCCAACAGCTCTGTGGCTCTTCTGGCAAGGTAACAGCCGGGCGGCGGGACTTCTCGGCGTTCTCCCGAACCCGAACGCCAAACCCAAACTTTTGCTAAACTTCCGGGTTCAGCGTTCAGGTGGCAGGTTCATAAGGCGAAAAAAGTTCGTCAGAAGAGACAAAAATGTTTCGAACCCCAGGTTCGTATCTCGAAAAGTTTGTATGACAAGGGGTTCGTATCACGAGGTACTACTGTATAATGAAAGAAGTAAATATAAATTATATAAAATGATATAAAAATTTATTGTCACTTCAATTACAAATTATTTTAGCCAATAAAATGACTACTCTTTAAACTACTTATATAGAAAAATAAATGTTTTATTTAGATCTGTCATTGCTAAACTACTATTATTAGAAATACTAACCATTTGGCAAATGGAAAGAATGGAAATTGTAACTCGGTAAACTGGATGAATATCATTTACTTATTTGTGTTAATATATTACAGAGAACAGAGAATTATGACACTTTTCCAAAAGCACTTTGCATTACATAATTGAGGCATATTACTGTATTTGCTATTTCGCAACTTGATTCAACATTGAAATCAACTCTAAATATGGCAGCATTTGTTATATCAGGCATATAGCCTAAAAACAAAGGTGTTCTGTACAGAGATGGCATTTAGCCAGTTCGGACCAGTTCAGGCAAACCGGTAGTGGCGACCTACGACCTCCTTTCTCTTCCTGATTGCACAAAGGTAAAACCTGATAGAATAGTTTTTTTCAGTGTTAAGTCAACAAAGATCCGAGTGTATTTGCAAATTTCACAGTGTTAAGCTCGCAACTGAAAATATTCACAAAAGTCCTTTTGAAGTTCTTGCTTTGTTGTGAAACCCTTCTCTCTTAAAAATGCATTTTAAGAACTGTCAAAACATCAACCAATGATGCTACCAGAATTTAAGAACTTGATGTTCCATGCAAACTGACTTTGTGTTGTAACTGTATTCTGATTTCATTCAATCTTCTTTCAGATTGTAATTTGAATGTTGTTCTTATTATGATTATGTTTTGCCAATGTTGCTTTAGAACTTGTTATAGCTTTTACTTTATTTATCCTTCTTCATCTATTATATCATGCTTTCAACAGTCTGATAACTGAAGTGTTATGATGTCACTCCACGTAGTCCATTCCTTTGGAGTGTGAGTCATGTCATGATGCTGCAAACATTGTTGATTTTGGTCAGTCTTCCCCTTCAAAAAATACAGTATATACCATGCATCTCATTTGTTGGTGAGTACATTTAGATTTTATTTATTGCCTTTCATATGTCTTCGACTATCTTTTTTGGAGCTGGATGCTAATCATTTATTTGATGTATTAAAAAAATCAATCTTTTCTTCAAGTGTAATATTTTGGAATATCCATTTCTGTCATAAAATTATACTGTATCAATTATGGTATGCTAAATAGAATGTATACTTTATACTAAACTAATTCATTGATACTAAATTAATAAGAGCTTTATTACTGTAACAGAGCATGGATTTAAATCTACTAAGTTTGTACTTACAAACTTTTCTACTTTAGAACCTGATCACAGAATTAATTAAGTTCTTAAGTAGAGGTTAAGTATATAATTTATTAAGATGGTTAGCCAGAAGAAAAAGGTAGCAAAAAGGCTTTACAAAGATTATTCTTATCTAAGTTAACACATTCTAGGGTTAGCTTCCTTGTAGGATTTTTTAAAAAATGCATTACTTGAACATTTGTATTTACTTTGTAAAATGCTTAAGTGCTATATTTTTTGTCAAAACTTTTCTTTTTATTTCGTCACATCACCAAAGTTAACAATGTTTATCAAAGGGAAAAAATTGAACAAACCATTATTTGACATCTGCTTCTTGAGTAATATAATAGCGATATGTCTACAAGCTGAACTGTAATATTTTTACTGCAAAAAAAAGATTGAAGTAAAAACAAAAATGTACCTCAAAATTGTTCAAACTACTGATAATTCAGTACTAGGCATGCTTATCTAACATTGACTTTAATGCCACGTTTTTCATTCAACACTTTATTCCCTATGAAAATCATTGCTGAGCTTTCAAATATTCTAGTATATCAGTATTTTGCCATTCCTGAATTTCAAGCTAAATCCAAATATAAAAACATAACATTTTTGTTGCAAACATTTTAAAATATAAACTGGTATGATATCTCCTACATGAATTGTCTGAACTATTTTGCAGCAACGTTCAAATTGAGTTCAAAATGTCATATTATATAAGAAAAGGGACACACCACACTCCAGAGACACTCCTTTCCCTCTCTGCTAACTTAGTATATTATTACCTATATTCAGTGTCTTGGAATTATTTCTGCCATCTGTTTTTAATTTCTATTCATAGCATTTGGACTATTCCATAAGGCTCTGAGCATAAGAAAGTATTGATTAAGACTAACATACAGCATCTCTTTCATATTACAGTATAGAAACATCATTAACATAGTATAATATTAAAATCTGTACTAATATTTCAACATTACTTTCTATAATTATCATTGCAAATATAATTAAAGTTTACAGAAAGTTTATAGTTATAATTTATTTTTATTTGTATCTATTTGTATGCCTTCTTAACCATACATTCTAGTGTATTTGTATTTGTATTTGTATTTATTAGATTTGTATGCCGCCCCTCTCTGAAGACTTCAGGGCGGCTAACAACAATATAAAAAGACAATGTAAACAAATCTAATATTAAAAACAATCTAAAAAACCCCAATTTAAAGAACCACTCATGCATACAAGCATACCATGTATAAATTCTATAAGCCTAGGGGGAAGGCAAATTTCAATTCCCCCATGCCTGACGACAGAGGTGGGTTTTAAGGAGCGTGAGAAAGGCAAGGAGGGTGGGGCAACTCTGATATCTGGGGAGAGCTGGTTCCAGAGGGTTGGGGCTGCCACAGAGAAGGTTCTTCTCCTGGGTCCCGCCAAATGACATTGCTTAGTCAACGGGACCCGGAGAAGGCCAACTCTGTGGGACCTAACCAGTCACTGGGATTCGTGTGGCAGAAGGCGGTCCCGGAAATATTCTGGTCCTATGCCATGAAGGACTTTATAGGTCATAACCAACACTTTGAATTGTGACTGGAAATTGATCGGCAACCAATGCAGACTGCGGAGTGTTGGTGTGACTTACAGTTCATAAATTCCTGCCCCTGTATATATGTATAGTTTAATTTATTGTTTTATGTTCATCACAATCAAAAAGACTCTTGGCGGTTTAAGAACGATTCATGAAATACAATCACACCCCTACAATATAATAATTAAACAAATAATAACACATAATAAAACATTTTTGAGTCACATCATATTATACCTGAACTAATTAAGCAATGGCTATCTAAAACAGCTGCTATTTGCCCCAAGAGCATGGAGACCCGTTAAATTGTCTTGTATAAAATATAGTATGTCACATAGCCAATTGCTCTTGGTCATATGATCATTACAAATTTGTTCATCACAATCAGATGATTGTGATTCCCAATGGCAATTTCCCAATTTGGATGCCACATAGCTTTATTTCTGAGAATTGCAAGACTTTGAACGAGCTGCTTTGATATCTACTTTCATATGAGTACTCAATAAAAAAAAGATAATTTTATATTCAGCACTGGAAAACAAACTTTCAGTTATATTCTGCTCCAGTAAACAATTAAATCTTTTTTTTTTTTTGGCAGAATAACAATGAATTAACTACCATGGGGAAGAATTTATATTTATTGTGATTCATGCCCCTTTTAATAAGTTTTCTTCCATATAATAAAATGGGATACATATATTAATTATACATTTCATAGGAGAAAATAAATTATACACATGCACATTTGCACATGTACACATACACACACACTGTTTTAGCTCAGTGGTGCATAAAAATGCTGCTTGTTTTTCTGGTATTCATTGTGTCCAAATTAATAAATCACTGAAATCGCTCATGGGACTGAAACTTTCAGAGGTCAAGTTAGACTGGAAGTAGTACAGATCAGTTTCTCACAGACATGCAATTAGAACATCTGTTTGCATCTTCTATGCCTATTAAACTGTTTACACTATTAATTGTAGGCATGGCACAGCTACCTTTTATATTTTTGTTTTCCTGCCCATGTCAGCAGTTCAACGTCAGACATTTAACTTGAAATAACTGTAATCACTCTCTCACACATAGGGGGGGAGAGGAGGGGGGGGAGACAGAGAATTTTATAGTTGGCAGCATTTATCAGAGCTGGTAAAACAAGATAGGAAGGAAAATAGATAGCTAAACACCTCTTGAAGGTCCTTTTACAATACAGTAGTATCTCTATTTATGGACTTAATTCGTTCCGTGACCAGGTTCTTAAGTAGAAACATTTGTAAGAAGAAGCAATTTTTCCCATAGGAATCAATGTAAAAATGTGTGATTGGGGAAAACACAGGGATTGTGTGGGCCCTGTTTCTTTCCAGGAGATTCCTAGAGAGGCCCCACGGAAGCTTCTCCCCGCTTTTTCCAGCCCTGTTTCCTCCCAGGAGATTCCTAGAGATGTCCCACAGAGGCTTCTCCCCACATTTTCCAGTCCTGTTTCCTCCCAGGAAATTCCTAGAGAGGCCCCACGGAAGCTTCGCTTTGCCTTTTCCGGCACTGTTTCCTCTCAGGAGATTCCTAGAGAGGCCCCACAGAGGCTTCTCCCTGCCTTTTCCGGTTACAGTTTTGGAGGCTTGGGTTTGTAAGTAGAAAATGGTTCTTGAGAAGAGGCAAAAAAATCTTGAACACCCAGTTCTTATCTAGAAAAGTTTGTAAGTAGAGGTATTCTTAGGTAGAGGTACCACTGGTATGCCTCACAAAAAGTTGGAAGAGGCAGTTAATGTTGCTACTATCTAGAGCAAGGGTCTCCAAACTTGAAACTTTAAGACTTATGGACTCGTGAATTCTGGAAGTGGAAGTCCACAAGTCTTAAAGTTGCCAAGGTTGAATATACCTGATTCAGAGAGCAAAGAACAAGGAGGATGGAAGAGTCTTTGGAGAGGGGTGGCATACAAATCTAATAAAATAATAATAATAATAATAATAATAATAATAATAATAATAATAATAATAATATTCCTCTTGTGAGCTACCACACCCACATTCCAAGCCACCTCTATCCAACACCTGCTTCCTTAACAGCAGGATAAACCAGGAATCCCCATAGATGGAAATGAGGAAAATTATTGTTAAGAATATCAACCTCATGGAATATCTCCAGAGAAGGGAACAGTCCAATTCCAAAAGTCCAGAAATTCCACACACAGTCTTGAACAGGGAAACAACAAACCACGATCTTGACGAACTATGAATCAGATAAACTTCCACGAGGCTAAACCAGCATGCTGCTCTTTTTATCTGTATCACTAATTACAGCAGTCCCACCCAACCACAGGTGGCCTCACTTATCTCCTGTAATAATCCTTCAGTTGTTCTCTCCTATGCATCACTCTATGCATGCGTGGATCTGTCATAAGTTCTTGTTCAGAATCCAGGGATGATAAGGATGATTGATCTCCTCCTGGGCTGTCTGCCAAACTCCCCTCTTCCCTGCCACTCACGCTTCCTTCATCAGAGGAGACTTCGTCGGGAGATTCTATCGGGAGCAAAACAGGCATGTGGCATGTCCATGTTTCCCCCACATCCACCTCCACATTCCTTGGGGCAGGAGCTGAGCCAGAACCAACCACAACACCTAATAAAATACCAGTTTAGCAGAATACTTTTTACAACCATGTACACTTTTTACAAACTTCAAACTTGACTTGTGAACTTCAACTCCCAGAATTCCTCCTCCAGTCATGCTAGAGTTGCCAAGTTTGAAGACCCTTGCACCCTAATTCCTAACCCAGGGGTCTTAAAACTTGACAGATTTAAGACTAGTGGACTCCAACTCCCAGAATTCCTCCTTCAGTCATACTAGATGGGGTAATTAGGAGGTAAAAACAGCCCCATTTTTGCAAAAAATTGACCATTTTTCACCAATTTTTTCACAAAAATTGGTTGGACAGAGGGTCTGGGAAGCTTGCGGAAAGCTCCTGAGTGCTGGCGAATGGCAAAAATGCACCCATTTTGTGAAACAGGGCATTCCCATTTTGCCTTCCCCAGTCCCCAGGAGCTCTCTATAGGCTCTCCAGGTCCTTTGCCCACCCTATTTTTGCAAAACAAATGGGAGAAAAATGGTCCATTTTTTACATAAATGGGCATTTTTGCCATTCTCCAGCATCCAAGAGCTCTCTGTAGGCCGGGGGGGGGGGCTTCAGGACAGCAAAAATGGCTACATTCAGTGTATACAATGCACTGACTTTTCCACTCTCTTTTAGGGGGGGAGGTGTTCTTTTACTCCAAAAATACGGTGTGTGTGTGTGTGTGCATGTGTGTGTATACACACATACACATAACTTGGAAAGATGGCTCTGAGAAAGGATGGCTCTGTGTTTAGCAATTGAGCAAAAAAAATTCAGCTCAGAAATTAAGAAATTGGCCAAAAAAATTAGTTGACAATTCATTTATTTGAACTGTAATGTAAACACATCTTTGCAGGAGAGGCAGAGTAACGACACGGCCACAAGAGCTGGATTTAACTGGGTCATTTTTATTAAATTAAATTAGCATAATTTATTCAAATAAATTAGCATAAATTAGTATAAATTTGCATAACAACTATGACCCAAACAATGGACCTGCAGGGTCAAACAATTGCTTCCGGGGCGGAAAAGTTACATCACATAAACTTCCTGGGCAACTTATGGGCGTAGCTCGATGCTAGTCCAGGTGAGGGACCCCTCCCTCACCTGAGACCCTGCCATGCCTTGCATGAGGGGGGTCACGCCGGCTAACCCCTAACAGGGGACTTAAAGGTGCATGACCCAAAGACAGGTTCCCCCCAACTGCTCAGGTCGCTTCCACCACAAGCTTGGAGAGAACCTGTCAATCATCCCCAAAGATGCCCAAGGGAGAACACCAGTTGCTAGACCACCACCCAGTTTTCCGCCCCTAACCTGCCTACCCAAATGACCAAAGGTAAGCCAATCAGCCTAATAAATGCAAGCACCCCCTAACCGCACATCCATCATCCCAGTGTGGAATGGGCGAAAAAACGGCCCTGCGAACAGGCAGAGCCACAAAAAATTCCCATTCGGCCCCCCTAGGGGCGACCCACCTTAGCACACTGTAAAATAGGGAGGGCGGGCGGGTGTCTGCTCGTGGCGATGGTCCGGGTGAACAGGCAGAGCCTCGGGCCTGCTCGCCCTTAAATAGGGCGAGCAGGCCCCGCCCGGACCAATCAGCAGCCGGGCCTCTGCAGGCCCAACTCTCGGGCGAAGTCTCGTGTCGCGAGACTTCGTCCGAGAATAAAGATGGCGGCCGCCATGGGGTCCGGTGTCTTCCCGGCCCCTCCCGCAAACGCCGCCGGCGGGTAAGTCCGCCGGCGCTATTCTGTGATTAATTTCCCTAAAATGTGATAGAGTTCTCAGCTTCTCATCTTGCTGATTAATTTACTATATCATTCTGCTTAAGGTTTGTTTTCTGAGAGTTTCTGATTGAAATCCTTTGGGCATAGGTAAGTTATAAGAGACAATAAAAGGGGAAACAGATCAAATTTATTCCATCAATTTCCATTTAGTTCATTTTAGTGTGCTTTAATAGAATAAGCAACACATTCAGTTTAGTTTATGTTTTGTAAAGTTAGATCATTTTCAAGGGGACACATTCCATTTTCAGTTCCATTCTTCTACCACATAAGCAAATAATATATATATATATATATATAAAGGGTGTTTACAAGCCAATCAACCCATGATTCGCTGCTTATTTTCACTTTGGTTGAGAAGCAAACACACGCAGCAGACTTGAAGTCAGCATTCCACAGACATGAAGAATGTTCTTGTTTGTAAACCAAAAAGGAAGAATTATAAGCCAGACACTTACCTCACCTGACAGATGTGTTTCCCAATCTTTCTCAAGGTTTTTTTAAAGTGTCTTTTAAAAAAGAAATAGCAAGCAACTGAAAATAAAAGAAGGAAATCACGGACCCATAACGTAGCCTCTTTTACAGAGGGAGATAGAAATATATTAGTTTCATATTCCATTATCAGAAACACCAAAATCTCCTTTGTATCTAAGAAGTAAATATTTTATATTTCTCCTTGAAACCCTATAGCTTGCAGCTACTGGTAGATCAGTAACATATAATAACATGGTAGCAACACATAAAACTGTCAGTCCTCAAGGGAAATGGACACCTAGGCTGAGGGGGTAAACAGACTAAATCAATTTTAACATGCATGTTAAGGTCTGCGAAAGGGCAGAGTTTAGTGCTGCTAGGCTGAAAAACATTTGTCTTTGTCTCATTGTATTTCCCTACTATTCAGTGGAACACACCCACAGGCTTCTCCCTTGGCTCCAGCCTGGCTCCATGTCTGATTAATGACAGCTGGAGGTATCCACTCATTTCCTCACCTAATAATAAACTACAGCCCCTAAAAGTGGTTCCCCTCCAGCCCACATTTAACAGAACTCTATCACCAGGTCTGAGATAAGGCACACTTAAGCAGCTTTTGGGGACCCACTTAGCTCACTCTGGGCATCCTGCCTTTTCAGATAATGTTTGGGTCAGTTATATAATGACCTGACATTCCAAAAATTTCTTCATGGTCCTTGTGGGGGACTAAATCTAAACTGAAGAACTGTCCTGTCCAAGCATAGACAGAACCAGCATAGCCGCAGCAAGCCCTCTATAGAAACAACTAGTATTTTTACTTTTATTTCTTAGCTCTGAAACGATGATTGTTACTGTTTCTGCAATAGATTTCACAATCCATTTCTCAAAGGTACATACTAAAATATTTTTATAGAAGTACATATATTCCTATCAAGACTTACTTACTATATTAAAAGCAAATCCTTGTTATTCATGAACATGCATGTGTCTTGTGTCTTTCTCCGTGTGTAAAATTAACTATGTATTAGTTGATTGTGTTATTTATAGACTCTCGTCAAATACTAATTTCTTCATTAAAATGCATAGTTGAGTAGTTGTTTCCTCCAAATAGAAGACAGTAAATCAATGTCTTACTTGGCTCTACATTACACGATTTGTGTCCAAGATAGTTCCTTCTGATTTATTCCAGGAAACATCTTTTTTTTCAAGAAAGGAAGGAAATGGGGTTGAAAAGCATAAATTTTAAGTCAAACAATGTACATCCAGAATATATTCTGAAGCTATGTGAATTCAAAATTATGGTTTCCCTAATTCATTAAGAAGAGACAAAAATATTACAATTCAAAGAGCAGGATTAGTGATGCATTTTCTGTACCAAACCCTTTGTTCAGTAGCTCAGGATGGTGTGAAATATAGTTAATAATATCTTGAGGGATGCAGTTTCTGGATCCCTATTTATTTATTGGAAGAGAACTAGAAAAGACAAAAGAAAGTATTTCATCACCAATAGCGACAACAATCTGGATAATCTCTAAGTGGCAGCAAATGCAGTGATCTGTTTGCTTTCAACTGGTAACTCTTTCAGATTTCTGAACATGATGCATATACTTAAGTTGTGAAATTCATTACTACAAGACATAGTGGTGACGACTAATATGATTGGTTGCAAACAACATCTCATGCTTTCACAAAGGATTGGATCTATCAACAGCTATTAGTTCAACTTCAGTTTTAAATTTGAAGTTAAAGGCAATATGTTTCCAGATATCAGCTGCAGAGAAACAATCTAAAGCTTGTCATCATTATTGTTATATCACCAAAACTATGAATGGATATAGTATCTGGGTTTCCTGCTTTTAATCATATGGATTAGATGGTCACTGTAAGACACAAAGTGCTGAACTAAGATAGGTTTTGACCTGACTCATCAGGACTGTTGAAATACTTAATGGAAATAATCCCATAGTAAATGAACAGAGATGAAGATGGCAAATTATGCAGAGATAATAGTGAATAATAATCTCTTGCAACTCAAATATTTTGTGATATTTAGGTTATATTTTTCCTGACCCTAAACAGGCAGAACACTAAATATTCCATTTGCTCTGTATCTGGACTGTTTTGCATTTTAAAAGTCATGACTGCCAATAACATACTCCCTCTCCCCTAGTAGAAAACAGATGTATTTAACTCCAAGAGAAAGGAGACAAGAATTTGACCTGCTACAGATCCTAATCCCACAGACAATTGCATTTCTCATCTCAGTAGCAACAGTTGGAAGACAAAAATTAATATTCTGTTAGAGTCATAGGATTATTTATGTATATATTTCATCACATGAACATTCAGAGCCCATAGTTTACAAGGGACAATTGCATTAGCATCAGTCCATGCGAACATTTAAACAATAATACTATACATATTTTCCAAGTGGTTGTACAAAAGGTGTCTGTGTATAACTTAGCTCTTTTTTCTTTGACAGACAAAAGGTTCTCAATGCTTTCCCAATTGCTGCATCTTAAAGCAAATGCTGAATTGTGAGACATATACAAGGAAAAATAATGACTAAAACAATACATGCAGAACTAAACAAGACTGTACAAATAGAAGAGGCAATAATAAAGTTCAGCTCAAGATATTTCCTATAGTAACTGCTTACAGGTAGCTTTTTTTTTTTTTTGGGCATTACAGAGTGTCAAAAGTAGTGTTTGATACCAAATGTCAAGTCCTTGGGTGTTCCAAGTTTAGATGTCAGAGAGCCTTGCACTTTTTTGAAAATAATATTAAACGCAGACATAATTTTTTTTTTAAGTATATAAAGTACAGAGCTTGCTTGGATAAATATTTTATTTTTATTCATTCATTCATTCATTCATTCATTCATTCATTCATTCATTCATTTATTTATTTATTTATTTATTTATTTATTTATTTATTTATTTATTTTGTCCAATACACAATGAGGGATTTCGTGGGTATATATATTTGACACAAAAATATGTAACCCTTCCCTGGTGCAGAGCTAAAGGGATTGGATACTGTAGCCTAGAGGTTAATTCTCTGCCTTACAAGGCAAAGGTTGCAGGTTCAAGTCCCAGTGAGGGTATGGCTAGCTGATGAGGCCAAAATAAGGCCGAAATAGATCTATCCTAGTCTCCCTTAATTTTCAAATTCAGCAAAATAAAATGTGACACATATAGATAGAATTGTCGGCTATCAATAAAATTAACTGCCTTGGAAATTGCCCTGGGTGTTGGGCAGAGAGGCAAATAAGGAGCTGTGATGTTCCTTCAATACACCAGGGTGATTCAACACAAAAATGTGTAACCCTTCCCTGGTGCAGAGTTGAAGGGGTTGGATACTGTAGCCTAGAGGTTAATTCTATGGCTTACAAGGCAAAGGTTGCAGGTTCAAGTCCCAGTGAAGGTATGGCTAGCTGATAAGGCCAAAATAAGGCCGAAATAGATGTATCCTAGTCTCTCTTAATTTTCAAATTCAGCAAAAAAAACATGTGACATATATATATATATACACACATAACTAGTTTTCTACTAGTTGTTGCTATGTAAGATTATAGTAAAAAAATTAAGCATCCAGCTTCTAAACCCACGTTTTTCTGTCAGAATGTGTCACATCGAAACTCTGGAGAAGGTGCAAAAAAGAGCAACCAAAATGATTAGGGGACTCGAAACCAAGACTTACGAAGAGAGATTGAGAGAACTGGGTATGGACAGCCTAGAAAAAAGAAGGTCTAGAGGGGACATGATAGCAGTTTACAGATACTTGAGGGGTTGCCACGGTGAGGAGGGGGTCTCTTTATTCCCCAGGGCACCAGAGGGCCGGACGAGGAACAATGGTTGGAAGCTGACCAAGGAGAGATTCAACCTGGAAATAAGGAAGAACTTCCTGACGGTCAGAGCGATCAACCAATGGAACTGCCTGCCAGGGGAGGTGGTGAACTCCCCAACTCTGGACACCTTCAAGAGGAGATTGGACTTCCATTTGGCTGGGGTGCTGTAGGGTTTCCTGCTCAGGCAGGGGGTTGGACTCGATGACCTAACGGTCCCTTTCAACTCTATTAATAAATAAATAAATAAAATTGGCAGGTTTCTGAATGGAGATCTAGGGTAGACCAGATGTCCCTAAAGGAGCAGTGATAGAGTGAGGGAGAGATCATTACCCAGATGGCTAGTTCTGGCCAGCATTATCTTTCAGGAGAAAATGAGAGAGTGTGAGATTGACCACTTGCACTTTGGACAGCTGCTCCTCTCGAGAAGACTTCAGGAACTGAAGTGTTTGTTGTTGTTGTTGATTCATGAATTGAACAGCTGGGAGTTGAGGGATATGTTCAGAGGTATGATGAATCCTGCTGTACTGTAAACTTAAGAAACAAGGAGTTAGAAATAAAGAAGAGAGGTGTTTATTTGTTTGAAAGATTATTATTTTGGTAAAATTGCTTTTAAACAACTTGAAATTTCAGTAAAATATTTGCATATCACTATGACATATATGTAATTGTTTGTTACTTTAAAACAACTATGTTAAGACATGAAATAAAGTTTAAAAACTTACGTTAAGCTAAGACAAACTACAACTGTCATAGCTGATTTGAATTCTGTGATTAAATTATTGTCTAGAATGATGTTTTTGTTTCATACGATACCTGTTTCAATTGAATGCAACTGATGCACCATTTAAACAAATAAAAACATTAAAAAGATATATCTAAATTTGTGTGTCAGGGTAAAAACACGTTTTAACTAAAAAGTATTATAGAATGCTTAAAAAATATACTGCTCAAAAAAATAAAGGGAACATTCAAATAACACATCCTAGGTCTGAATGAATGAAATATTCTCTTTGAATACTTTGTTCTGTACAAAGTTGAATGTGCACAACAGCATGTGAAATTGATTGTCAATCAATGTTGATTATTATTATTATTATTATTATTATTATTATTATTATTATTATTATTATTATTAGGTTTGTATGCCGCCCCTCTCCAAAGACTCAGAGCGGCTCACAAGTGGACAGTTTGATTTCACACAAGTTTGATTATCTTGGAGTTATATTGTGTTGTTTAAGTGTTCCCTTTATTTTTTTAGCAGTGTATGTGGATTGGGTTTACCTGATTTGAAAATGTATTTCGCTGTTTATAATTTGGTTTAGATGGAAGAGTGGTAGCTGCTGAGAAATAGAAGTCATTTGAAATTAAAAGGACATGACCTGAAATTTAGGTATGGGTATCTGTGCTAAATAAAGTCAAGGTAAATGTGAATTTTAAAAATCGTTGTTTTAGATGGGACATGCGGACAACATGGAATAGATACAAATCCAGAAACTGCTCAGAAACAGACCTTTTGTAGTTCTCAGCACGATAACATTTTGGATATGGAAAATAATTGGCAAGCATAAATAGCTAATTTAATATTTATATAGTGTATGGCACACATTATCTCGGAAATCTATACATGCTGGACACACAATGTAGTTCTTATAGCCTAAAATGCTAGTTTATTCTATTCAGGGCTTCTGTACCTATCCTTGGTGCATCACAAGAGCAAATTAGCTTTATACCACTTATTAGCAGCACTCAGGTTTTTGGTTCTTCTCTGCCAGTCTCATCTCATACTTCCTTGTGCCATGATGCCTTGCATCCAGCCAAGTCCATTGCTCTCCACACACATAAATGCAACACACACATAAATGCAATCAAGCAATGGAAGTGCATTCCATCCATCTCATATAGCTGGGCTTTAATCACTGGAGAGCAAACTATTTCTGGCCAGCAGTTGCAGCATTATTAAGCCTCATTGCCAATATTGCCACTCATTGCCACTATTAGCCCCATATGGCTAATTTATCATAAGATACTAGAGGTTTTTCAGAGGTAATACAAAATAAAATCAAGAGAAGAACTAACGGTAGAATAACCAATTGTTTTTTTATTTACAATTAGACAGTTAGAAAGATTTAGACTTCCGGTTCCTCCTTTGGCCCGGTCAGAATCTGGGATTTATTGATTTGTTGATTTGTTGATTTGTTGATTTGTTGATTTGTTGATTTGTTGATTTGTTGATTTGTTGATTTGTTGATTTGTTGATTTGTTGATTTGTTGATTTGTTGATTTGTTGATTTGTTGATTTGTTGATTTGTTGATTTGTTGATTTGTTGATTTGTTGATTTGTTGATTTGTTGATTTGTTGATTTGTTGATTTATTGTTAGAGTTGGAAGGGACCATGCAGGTCATCAAGTCCAACCCCCTGCCTAAGCAGGAACCCTATAGCATCCCAGCCAAATGGCAGTCCAATTTCCTCTTTAAAATGTCCAGAGTATTGGAGTTCACAATGTCCACTGGTAGGTTGTTGCACTGATTGATCATTCTGACCATCAGGAAGTTCTTCCTTATTTCCAGGTTGAATCTCTCCTTGGTCAGCTTCCAGCCGTTGTTCCTCGTCCGGCCCTCTGGTGCCCTGTAGAATAAAGTGATCCCCTCCTCTCTGTGGCAACCCCTCGTATACCTGTAGACTGCTATCATGTCCGCTCTGGCCCTCCTTTTCTCAAGGCTATCCATGCCCAGTTCCCGCAGTCTCTCTTCATAAGTTTTGATTTCTAGACCCCTGATCATTTTGGTTGCTCTTTTCTGCACCTTCTCCAGAGTTTCAATGTCTTTTTTGAAGTGTGGTGACCAGAACTGAACACAGTACTCCAGGTGTGGTCTGACCAGGGCATAGTAGAGTGGTATTAAGGCTTCCCTGGTCTTGGAGTGTATTCCTCTGTTGATGCAGCTTAGGATTGTATTGGCTTTTTTGGCGGCTGCTGCACATTGTTGGCTCATGTTTAGTCGATTATCCACCAAGACATCCGCCGTCACTACTGCTGAGAGGGGTTTCTCCCAGGCTGTATGTGTGTCCAGGGTTTTTTTTAAGATCCCGACCTCTGGGGCCGGCTCTGAACACTCCTTTCCCGAGGGTCCAAATTCAGACCTAAGCCTCCACCCCATGGGGGGGCAAGCAAATGGGGGCTGCCAGAAGTATAGAGGGAAAGCGCATCTCCCCTCCTCAAGCTGGCGAACCCCTTGCCGACGGTGCAAAGCTGCAGCAGTAAATATGGCTGCCACAAAGCCAAAGGAGAGCCAGAATTAACAAAATTTAACAGAAGGAAATGTGGGTTATTTGCAATCTGAGATGAAAAAGACTGTTTGCTCCAAAATACAAGGAGGAGAAATAAGGAAACTAAAGAATAGTGTTGGGTCAAGCATGCTGAAGTAGTGAAGGAAAATATTTGGGAACTAGAAGAAAAAAGTTTTTCTTGGAAAATTTAAAAGATGATGTGGTTTTGGAAATGATACACTATTTTAAAGGGGGTAAAACTATGATATCTGATCTGAAAGTTGTCTCTGTTTCACTATAAACTGACTATTACATTTACTGGATTTATAAATTTAAAATGATGAAATTAAGGAAGAATAATAAGAATTTCTGATCTGAAGCCTGAGCGCCATTTTGGGGGGGAGGAATGTAATTCTCAGAACTTTTCCCTTTGTTTGACAAATAATGTGGATCAAACTTTGTCGTTAAAATTACACCATCTGGAAACAAAGAAGTGGAAAGCATACCTCGGGATAATAAGATTTTTTGATAAACAGCATGTGGGAACAAAAGAAATACTTCAAATTATCAATCGTATAGAATTAAAACTGGAAAAATATAATGGAAAAAACAACAAATAATGTTCAGACAAATGAGGAAAATCTGGAGAACTTTGGAAGACTGAAAGAAACAGTCTTTCAGAGTCTTTCAATCTTCCAACAGAGGAATTAAGAAACAAGCAACAAGAAAGAAAACAGAACAAAGGGATTATTGAAACACAGGGAGAAAAGGGTAGTAAAGCAGACAGGGAAATCTCTGGTAAGGGAAAAGATAAACAAGGAAAAGAAAGCTATAAGGAAAAGACAGAAGACTAGGAAAAAGGAAAGCAATATTAGACAGCAAAAAGGGAAAAAGAGAGGAGAGAGAGAGAGAGAAACTATAGCAAAAAAAGTAAGTTAAAGATAGAAATGAAAAAGTTAAAAGAAATATGGGAGAGACAACTAAAAAAATGAAAGGAGGATTAAAAGATTGGAGCAAGGTAAAAAAAGAAGGGATAAAATAAAAATAACAATGTTTTGTATAATTAGTAGTAATATGTTTTAATATAAGTTTGATAATAGAAAATATGAAGATTGAATTTTAAATATGTCCTATATGAGGGGGGAAAGGGAAGTTTTAAAATAGACAAAAGAGTGTATGGTTTTAAACATTGTAAGACTGAGTATGTAAGGGAATTATGTGCAAATGATAAAGATGTAATTGCTAAAATGTATAAACATCTATTGAAATTTGAAACAGAAGAAGTGAAAGAATGCATAATTAAGTGAGCTAAATTTGGTTATAATACACAGCTGGAACCATGTGCAATGAAAGGATGACATTAGCATTGTTATAATCTTAAAAAGGAGTTTTATAAAATGATGTACTATTGGTATGTACATATTACTCTGGTATGTATGTAACCAGAGAAATTGTCTAGAATGTATTAAGGCACTTCAAATTTATATTGGAAATGTGAATAACAAGAATATAGGCTAGGTGCATATGTAAAAAGTTTGGATTCAACTACATACATTGCTTTAGAGTATTTTAAATTTAATATATTATTGAAATCTGGGATGTTTTTTTCTGACTGAAAAAGTTACCATCCTTATCACAGCCAAGCTAGCCAGTAGTATACTCCTATCACATCACCCATATCAATCTCAGTGGAAGAAGCCATTTTCCTCCCTTAGTGTCTATTCCATTTCTCTCCACCATCCCAGCCAACCCATCAACACCAACAGTTATCATATGAAGAGCATTCTCTGAGACAAAACATACCTCCCACCAAACACCAATTGTCACCACTCACCCTAGCAATCACAACCTACTGCACTCACTCAACACATAGTTTTCAGTTCACTTCACAACCCAATCTACCAACTTCATGCATCCTTTTAAAATGAAAAAAAGAATCTTCATAAACTTTCTCAGGCTTCACACACTGATGTCCATTCATCTGTCATCATTCCTCAGCACATATAGTTCAATCATTCTGGGGGAGTTTCCTCACCATTTGTCAGCTGTCACTTGTCAGGAAGGCAGAATCTAAACATGTCCCATCTTTCTATTCTCACATTCTAAACAAAGCATTTCACAATCTGTTCTCTTTTATCTAACCTTTGCCTTAAGAACTACTGCTGGTTCCGAAGTTTCAATTCTGCAAGGTACAATTTACAGTACAGCTTCTTCACACTAAATAATCTCATATTCATTTCTCTCCACTATTCTCTACTTCCAATAGTCTATGCTCCCCATACCAGTCACCTCTGATTTTCTTTGCTTCTCTTATACCATCCGAAGCTGAACCAAATGAAACCACTCCATCTTATATAGCAGCTTCCACATTGCTGCTGTTCCACGGTCCTCTCTAGGAAGGCATGGGCAATGCAGTTCACCTTTCTCGAGAATGCCAGTCACCCTTGAAGAGCTGAGAAGTTCAACAAATTCTTCTCTGGAAAATAGCAGAATTGAGTAAGAGTCGCAATACGTCTTTTTCTATTTTTTATCATCAACATGATAAACCCCCAAAAAAGAATATCAATACTTCCCCCCAAAGAAAATCTGATGAAAATCTGGATGAAGTCCATGATTAACCATGGATTTTATCCAGCAGCGGGTTCTGTATTGCTTTGATGATGGGTCACTCAGGGTCATGCCACTGCATGCCCAGAATCAAAATCCAAGATGGCGGCACCCATGGACTGGCACTGACAGAACCGGCTCTGGGATGTCATCACTTGTTTACTTACAGTTCTAAAGAACCAGTTAGAACCAGTAGGAACCCACCTCTGACTTCATCTGAAATCTCGTGCAAGATGAAAGCAAAGAAGGAGATGGGTTTCTAAGTAAAGAGTTTCAATATAGAGCAAACCACCACTGTAGCCTGACTAAAGAAAACAATTGTCCTACAACCTAGGTGGAGCTGGAATTATTTAAGGAGGTAAAGAATTTTACATCAAGCATGGCTTGCTTTTTTACAATTAAAATCTACAGGAGGAGTGTCAAACTCACAGCTTCCTTGCCAGCTGCATCACAAGTGCTGGCCATACCCACCCCTGCTTTAGTGAAAGGGGGAAAGTCTTGATACAATATGTGACAGCAATGTGACAACTTGAGTTTGACACCCCAGACTACTGCATCCAGAAGGAATAAGGTTGTCTACATTCTTGCCTTAATGCTTAACCTAAGTTCCTAGTTTTGTGCCTAAAACTCTTCTACGGATAAACTATGCTAGAAGATAAATGTAATCCTATTGATTCTTCTGATATACAGTAAGACCTCACCTATCGCGGGTGTTACGTTCCAGACACGGCCACGATAGGTGAAATCCACGATGGGGAATTTATCGAATGATAGTACTTATTTAAGTATTTATATTGTAATTGTTTGGTAAGTTTTCATTGCTTTAAGTGTTTATAAACCCTTCCCACACAGTATTTATTTTAGATACAGTATTTAAATACAGTATTTACAATTTTAGATATATTTTTTTTGAAAAACCTGCCGATCGAGTTCCGCGGCCTGTTTAAATCTGCCGATCGACTTCCTCACAAACCCGCGAACCAGCGAAGATCCGCGAATGATTTTTCTCATTAATATTTCTTGAAAACCCGCGATGAAGTGAAGCCGCAGTAGGTGAAGCGTGATATAGCGAGGGACTACTGTACTATCTTTTAATACCAATGCCCATGGTATTAGAAAAGTGAAGTGATCACATTGTTCTTTGTAAATACAGTTAACTTTTCAAGGCTTACAAAAGTTTATTAAAATGCTTGTGTTTCCGACTTTATTCAGACTGGAGTATTACTATTTTAATGCTGTGCATAAGAGCTAAGATGTTTTATGTTGCTACCGACTCTGATCTTTGCTTTTTTCTTAATATTTTATTGTTATTTCTCTTACATTTTTCCAGTTTTGTATCTTTTTTTCCCCTTTACTTCTGTATGTCAAAGCAAATTTAAACATGAATAGTTAATTTTAAAAATCTGCCCATTATACAGAAGTATGTGGGTCATAAGCTAAATTGAATACGTGTAGCATCTGTGGCTTTACATGCTGAATGACTAGGTTGATTCAAAATCTGGTTAACATATGAGTTATAAATTAAGTTGGCAACTTGAACATCTGCGGCTGCCACTATATCCACTAAAATCAGTTAAGATTCCTTTGTTGAGTGCAAAATATTTTGCACATTAAGCTAGGTTGTTTAGATTTTTTTTAAAGTGTCAAATTTTAAAAATATAGACATTCTTAGCAGGATTGTGCTCTGCTGGTAATCTCATATTCAGATTTGAAAAATGGATACAAAAATAAGCATATACAGTGTTCCCTCGATTTCCGTGGGGGATGCGTTCCGAGACCGCCTGCGAAAGTCGAATTTCCGCGAAGTAGAGATGCGGAAGTAAATACACCGTTTTTGGCTATGGACAGTATCACAAGCCTTCCCTTAACACTTTAAACCCCTAAATTACCATTTCCCATTCCCTTAGCAACCATTTACTCACCATTATTACTGGTACTCACCATTGAATAAGACACTTAGTGATCCTGATATTTATAAACATAATTATTTATTAACAATAATCTTTTTTTTGTTATTTATTTGCAAAAATTATTCGTTTGGCGATGACATATGACGTCATCAGGTGGGAAAAACTGTGGTATAGGGAAAAAACCACGAAGTATTTTTTAATTAATATCTTTTGAAAAACCGTGGTATACGCTATTCGCGAAGTTTGAACCCGCGAAAATCGAGGGAACACTGTACCTTCTTTTGAGCTTTCTTTCTCAATTTATTCTTGGAAAGGTGGGCCACACATGTAACAAGCTGATTCACATTCCATGATCTCCCAGTTCCTTTAAACTTGCACTCTTATTCCTTAAAATTGCTGCTTGTATATTGAGATTGCATGTTTCTCCAGTACAAGAGGAGGACAAAGCTAGAGAAGAAACAGGAAAGCTGGTCTACTGTCAGAACTGAGGCTTATCACAGCAGCTTCCTATTTTTAACTTGATTGCAAACTATATTGCTGATCAAAGGGCTAGAACCCCTGCAGGAGCTTATGCAAACAGCATGGTGGCCGGAATTCTTCTTGATGATTTGTAAGCAGGAAAGAACTTTTGACATAAAAGACAGCTTAAACAGCACAGAATAGCAATAAACCATCTGAAAAATGCTTAACATTGCCCTTGAACTAATGCAAATTTGTTCCAAACAATTTTTTTTCCTTTTCCTTTTTCTCCTTCTTGCAATCTCTGAATCTCCTGCTGGGGCATTTGAACAATCACAGACTCGACATACAAAAGCCTGCAGACAGGAGGGGAAGGAGGATAGAAAATACTGTCTATTAATATGTTTAGAACAGGGAATCAAACTCCTACAAATTAAATCTGCAGCATTCCTTTTTTTGTTTTTGTTTGGTAATCATCAATAACAGTCTGGATAGCAATGTTAAAGAATAATTTGAATAATTCAAATATTCTGTTAAGGATCATACTACTTGAGTTTGTTAATTTACTATTCCAGTTCAGTAAAAACAAATTATTGTCTCTTTGTTTTAGTAATCAGAAGTGTAAGTGTAACCTCAGGATGCTCAGCAAATAAATACAATAAGAGATAAAAAGATAACAAAATAAATAAAAGCAAATACAATATGTGCCACCAAAGTTCAAAAATCCCTCTGGAAATGTTCTCTCTAGCTTTTGAATCTCAACTGAATTTAAAACAGGAGGTCATAACAAAAGATTTGCTCTATAATTGAAAAGCAACCTGGTGCTTCAGTAAGTATGAATAGGGTGAATAAGTTGAATAGGGTGAATGGAAGAGGAAGACAGAAGTTGCTTCAAAACAACAGCTCTTTATTTGGCAACTATTTACAATCCAGCAAAAGCTCTGTCTGGCAGCCAGCCCTTTCATAGGTAACTGCCAGACTGTCTACCCAATCAGCAGTCAGTATTTTACCTCTAGAAAGAAGGACCTGATTGAAGCCTATGTGCTTCAATCTGAGAATGCAACAGTTAGAGTCTACTTAATACAGATAAATTAATTAATTTATTTATTAAATTTGTATGCCGCCCCTCTCCATAGACTCGGGGCGGCTCACAAGAGTAATTAAAAAAACAATGTACAATACAAATCTAATAATTAAAACTAAAAACCCATAATTTAAAAAACATGCACACAACATACCATACATAAACAATATAGTCCTGGAGAAATTATCTCAGTTCTCCCATGCCTGAGGGCAGAGGTGGGTTTTAAGGAGTTTACGAAAGGCAAGGAGGGTGGGGGCAGTTCTAATCTCAGGGGGGAGCTGTTTCCAGAGGGTTGGGGCTGCCACAGAGAAGGCTCTTCCCCTGAGACCCACCAAACGACATTGTTTAGTCGACGGGACCCGGAGAAGGCCAACTCTGTGGGACCTAATCGGTCGCTGGGATTCGTGCGGCAGAAGGCGGTCCCAGAGATATTTTGGTCCGATGGCATGAAGGGCTTTATAGGTCATAACCAACACTTTGAATGCAAACATGTTGGCGCTATAATATATTACTTACCACCCAAAAGAATTATAGTGTTAAATCCATGTAATGCAACTCTTAAAATGAGTTCCTATCTATCTATACAGTACGAAAGTGAGTAGCAGTTGGCTGAAAGTTTCAATCTGTTAGCAGTAATGGACAATATCTTCACATCTCGCTGTTTTAGAAAGGTGCACAACATTCTCAGAGACTGTTCTCATCCTGCTTACAATTTTTTGGACTGCTGCCTTCTGGCAGAAAATACAGAACAATTAAAACTCGAGCCACACATTTTCTGAACAGCTTTATCCCAGAGCTATAATTGCACTTAACAATGTACTAAGGGGTCACCATCAGTGAACTGCTGGACCATCCTACTTAGTCTGTTGTATGGATGTTGAGTGGTTCAGGTGAGAAATTGTGTTGGGTTGAGCATGTTCTTTTAGATTATTATGTTTGTTGAGATTAGTCTTTGGCATCATAGAAATTTCATTGCATGGGTATACTGTGTATATACATACAATGACAATAAAGTATTTATTTATTCAAATATGAGGATAGGACTCAGATGCCTGCAAAGTAGAAAGGCCTTTGGAGGGAGGGATCCTTAGCATCAAGATGAGGAGTTTCCTTGCAGTCAAGAGCTCTCTTTATTCACCTTTTCTTCCCTCCAGCAAAGTGACAACTGCTGGTCAATCAAGGAGGATGAATGGTTTCCAACACTCCCTGCCAGCTTCTCACAAGCAAAATCAATGGGGAAGACAGAAGGAAAATTGATAAGACAGTCATGCTCCCACTCTTTTTTTTCCTACTAGTGATCATTCTGATTTTTTCTGTTCAGGTAAGGATGTTTAGGATGACCCAAAGGAACATGAGTTGTCTAATATCCCATATACAGTGATACCTCGTCTTACAAACGCCTTGTTATATAAACTGTTCGAGATACAAACCCGGGTTTAAGATTTTTTTGCCTCTTCATACAAACTATTTTCACCTTACAAACCCGCTGCCACCGCTGGGATGCCCCGCCTCCGGATTTCCATTGCCAGCGAAGTACCCGTTTTTGCACTGCTGGGATTCCCCTGAGGCTCCCCTCCATGGGAAACACCACCTCCAGACTTCTGTGTTTTTGTGAGGCTGCCGGCGAATCCCAGCAGCACAAAAACAGACACTTCACTGGCAACGGAAGTCCGGAGGTGGGGTTTCCCAGAGAGGGGAGCCTCAGTGAAATCACAGCATCGCAAAAACACAGAGGTACGGAGGTGGGGTTTCAAGGACTTAGGTGTTTTTGCGATGCTGCGATTATATTGATGCTCCCTTCACTGGGAAACCCTACCTCTGGACTTCTGTTGCCAGCAAAGCACTCATTTTTGCAATGCTGGAATTCCCCTGCTGGGATTCCTCTGCAGCATTGCAAAAACATAGAAGTCCAGAGGTGGGGTTTCCCATGGAGGGGAGCCTCAGGGGAATCCCAGCAGTGCAAAAACGGGCGCTTCGGCTGGCAAAAGGTGTGAATTTTGGGCTTGCACGCATTAATCGCTTTTCTATTGATTCCTATGGGAA
Organism: Erythrolamprus reginae; assembly: GCF_031021105.1. Classification (NCBI taxonomy): domain Eukaryota; kingdom Metazoa; phylum Chordata; class Lepidosauria; order Squamata; family Dipsadidae; genus Erythrolamprus; species Erythrolamprus reginae. Next base: position 60,769,720 of record NC_091956.1, on the reverse strand, counting down.
ACATTGTTTCGTCTTACAAACTTTTCACCTTAAGAACCTCATCCCGGAACCAATTAAGTTTGTAAGACAAGGTATTTGAATGGGATTTATAGACTGATCATACTATCTGTACATGACCAAAACCACACTTCTTGCAAGATATAATCTACAAGACATCATTACCTATTGAACATATGCAACTTCTGTTATCAGCTTTCATTGTGCCTGAAATATATACTATGCTATCAATCACTTGGAAGCAACCATTTCCACTGTCAAATCAAGAGGAGAAAGAGTGCAGAAAGAGCTTATTAATCACAAATGGCTTACCTTCTAATTTACTTGTAAAATTAATCCTTTACAATATCCATCTACTTTAAATACATATGATCAGGACTGACATGTTCAAATATATGGGATATTAGACAACTCATGTTCCTTTGGGTCATCCTAAACATCCTTACCTGAACAGAAAAAAAAATCAGAATAATCACTGGTAGGGGGAAAAAAGATTGGGAGCTTGACTGTCTTATCAATTTTCCTTCTGTCTTCCCCATTGAAGAGCAATATGCCTAGCCCATTTTACATATCTTAAGTAATTATATATACATAATATCAATCTGATATGAAGAAATGGATGACAATATTAGTGACAATTGAACAGAAGAAGGAAAAAGCAAAGGAATATTTAATAATAGAACAGAACAGAATTCTTTATTGTCCAAGTGTGGTTGGACACGCAAGGAATTTGTCATTGGTGCATATGATCTCAGTATACATAAAAGATACATTTATAAAGAATCATAAGGTACAACACTTAATGATTGTCAGAGAGTAAAAATAAGCAATCAGGAAACAATATTAATATAAATCGTAAGAATACTAGCAACAACGGAACAACAAGAAGACTAATAGCAATAGTAATACAGTCTTAGTGAATAGTTTCACAGTAGTGAGGGAATTATTTGTTTAGCAGAGTGATGATGTTTGGGGAAAAACTGTTCTTGGTGTGCTTTGCTCTGTAGCGTCTTTTGAGGATAGGAATTGAAACAATTTATATCCAAGATGTGAGAGGTCCATAAATATTTTCATGGCGCTCTTTTTGACTCATGCAGTATACATGTCTAAATGGAAGGCAGGTTGGCAGTCATTGTTTTTCTGCAGTTTTGATTAACTATGTTGAAGTAATAAAATAAATGTTTGAATTGCATAATGATAAGTTACCATTACTAAGTAATTTTTAAAATTTATTTACTCAAATTTGTGTAACTGCCCCCATCAGGTTTTAGCTTATAGTATAATAATATCCACAGTCATCCATAACAATAGAAAAATGATAATACACCTATGGGGAAATTACAATACAAACTTTGCCATTAGATATTTATTTTGTGTGAAAGAGAGAAAGGGAGAGAGGGGGGGAAGGAGAAGGAACAGAGAGCAGGAGAGGAGGGGAGGAGGGAGAGAGGGGGAGGAAGAGAGGGCGAGATTGTAGATATTACTAGACTTACCCTTACGAAAGAAGAAAACAGATGCTAACACTGTGCTGACATTCTTATTTGATCAATATGGTACTGGACAAAACAAATATTTAGAATCTACATCTCTTCCAGTTTTCTAAATGTTGGTGTTGGAAATAACAACTCTTCTGTAGTCTAGTTTGACATATTAATGCAACTTTCATGTTGCTTTCAATCTTTGTGAAATTTAAAACAGGTCCTTGTTATTCTGTCTGACTTTTTTGAAGAGTTTCTATATATGGCTATTAGTGTGTATATAAACAGTGGAAATGTGAACAGATAAAAATTATAGATATTGTCCTCAGTAAAATCAGGCCATGTCCAAGTATGTCCGGGGAAAATTAAGATTACTTTCGGGTCTAAAATCCAAAGCTCTCTATTTTCTTAATTATCAAAGAAATCCATTGAACCAAGACACATGGTGGTGCAGTAGTTAGAATGCAGTATTTCCGGATAACTCTGGCTACAGTCTGGAGTTCAATCCTGATAGACTTCAAGATTGACTCAATCTTCCATCTGAGGTTGGTAAAATTAGGACCCAGATTGTTAGAGGCAATAAGCTGATGTTGTAAATCAGTCAGCCAGTACTGTAATGGAACGGTATATATTGTAGGTCTAGATGCTATTGTTAAGGGCTATTGCTATTTTATTTAACAGAATAGGATGTAATTTTCAGAAACAAAACAGAATACTGATAAACAGATACTGACGTCAGGCCAAAGCCATTTTATTTGGGAGCTTAGGCCTGCCACCCTTTATACAATTTTACTATGCATTTTCTACTGTGGGAAAATGGGAGGGGGTTGTATGAGATTGTTAATATGTAGCCATAACAAATTCTTTCTAGAAAGCCAAGGTCATCCTTTGTCTCTGCACTTCTGCACCTGCATGGAAGAGATGGGTGGACTCTGCCAGCATGGCAATAGAAGTTTGGGCAATATGATGAATTTGTGGATGTGGGGGCAAGGACTTGAACTTTCAATTGGGTGATGAAACCCGAAGGACTTTAGATTCACCCAGATGTGCCAACATGGCTCTATTGATAAATTGGAACTTGGAGAAATACTTTGCCTGATTTAAAACTCTGATTTAATTTTGGATGCTATTTGGAACCCTGATAACTGACATATTTAAGGTCTGCCTTCTATTTTTTTAAAAGGATTTCTCCAAGTAGTTTATTTTTATTATATTTCTTTAGTATTATTTGCTAGCAAAGTTAACCATTATGAGACACATTTTAGGTAAGTGAACGAGAATGAATGAACCTTATTGTGCACGAATAAACCACCTGGGGGCATCCAAAAATGAAAGTGCCTTTTCCAAAATTATGAAAATGATCATAATCATTATGTTCCTAGATAAGAAAACCAGAATACGTTTAGGAAGATGGGTGCAAATTTGAGGGATGGAGTTATATTTTATTTCAGTATCTTCTTCCAAACTAATATGATTAGAAAATTACAAAAATCACTGTAACTGAATTAGAGCTACCAAGCCAAAAACAAGGTCCTCTCCTTCCCCTCTTTGCTCCCACATCTGGTTTTTCCCCTATATGGAAATTCAGAGAGAAATGAATCAACATTTGCAGACAGGCTATCAGTGACACAATGTCCCTACAAGTTTCTGCATTACTAAACAAGCTTTGGAAAAAGAAAAAAACCCCACAAATTTGGACTTGATTGCATTTGAATCAGACAGCTTTTGTTGGTTCTTTAAAATAAGAAACCTGTTTTAGACATAAAAGGCATTTGTCCAAATTAATCAGATTAAGTTAAGGATCCAAAATTAATAAAACCTTTTATATGTATTTATTTCATTTGACACATGCTGATTTAAAAGCAACTGAGTGATTATAGTAAACAACAGTCTACAAAATACAATATGAAGTATTTGATGCTCTCTGAATTTTTTTGCACACATTTCATTACTCAACTAGGCAAAATCTTCAGTTCTGAAAGTGAATGGAGTTTGCTCTCTGTTTATGTTCAGTAGTTTACCCTGTCAGTGTTGGAAGTAGAGTTGTTTTATTCTTGGTTATTCCTCAGTTGTGCTGTTGTTGTTGTTTGATTGTTTGAGTTCATGGCACCGTGTTTCCCTGAAAATAATACCCTGTCTGATATTCTTTTGAATCCTGAAATAAGTACTTGGTCTTATTGCCATGCACTCAAAAGCCCAATCAGGTGATGTCTTATTTTGCAGGAAATGCTGCAACATTCTACCTGTCAATGACTACTTCAGCTTCAATCGCAACAACACAAGAGCACGCAAGAGATTCAAACTTAATATTAACCGCTCCAAACTTGACTGTAAAAAATATGACTTCAGCAACCGAGTTGTCGAAGCGTGGAACCCATTACCTGACTCAGTAGTGTCAACCCCTAACCCCCAACATTTTTCCCTTAGACTATCCACGATTGACCTCTCCAGGTTCCTTAGAGGTCAGTAAGGGGCGTGCATAAGTGCACCAGTGTGCCTTCCTTCCCCTGTCCAATTGTCTCACCTTATCTCATTTATTTTTTCTTCCTTTCAAATTTGTTCACCTATACTGTTATATCTTTTCTTCTATTTGTTTCTTTAGTTATATTACTACATATCTATTCTCTTCAGTGTGTATTATGTATTGGAGTAAGTAAGTAAGTAGGTAAGTAAGTAAGTAAGTAAGTAAGTAAGTAAGTAAATAAATAAATAAACAAATAAACAAACAAATAAACAAATAGGGTAGCAATAGCACTTATATACTACTTCATAGTGCCTTTATAGCCCTCTCTAAGCAGGTTACAGGGTCAGCATATTTCCTCCAACAATCTGGATCCTTATTTTACTGACCTTGGCAGGATGAAAGGCTCAGTTAACCTTGAGCCGGACAATATCGAACTGCTGGCAATGAGCAGTAAATTAGCCTGCAATCCTGCATTCTAACTACTGTGCCACTTTTGGTTGGGCAACTGTTTACTACTAGATTGTTAGTATGATATTAATCCTTATGCTAAGATAATGCTATCTAGGTGTTGATTGCTGGTGAGGTCTTTTTGTTTCTTTTTTCAATTTTTGATTGTCTCTTTTGAATGGTATGTAAATGTTATTTATCTCTATGTGTCTGTTGATGACTTGTTTAGATTGATTTAGAATAGTCAGCTTCTCATGTGAAACTATGCTTAAATCTGCCCATGTATTGTGCAATGAAGTAATTTTGCCATGTCTTCTGATAGCTAGTTAATGTTTATGGATGCTCTCTGCTAGTGTTCTGCCCATTTTTCATATGCTTTTCCTATGATCGTTACAGTACTTAAATTGTATCTTTTAGAGCAGTGATTTTCAACCTTTTTTGAGCCATGGCACATTTTTTACATTTACAAAACCCTGGGGCACATTGAGTGGGGAGGGGGGGGACTAAAAAAAGTTTGGACAAAAAAAATTCTCTCTCTTCCTCCCTTTCACTCTATTTCTCTCTCCCTCCCTCTTTCTCCCCCTTCTTCTTTTTTCTCTCTCTCCATCCCTCTTTCTTTCTTTCTCTCTTCCTTCCTTCCTCTCTTTTTTGTTCTCTTTCTCCCTCCCTTCCTCCCTCTATGTCTTTCTCTCTCCCACCATCACTCCCTCTCTCTCTTTCTTTCTTTCTCTTTCTTTCTCTCTCTCTCTTGCTTTCTTTTTCTCTCTTGTTCTCTTTCTCTCTCTTGCTTTCTTTCTCTCTCTCTCTCTTGCTTTCTCTCTCTTGTTTTCTTTCTCTCTCTCTCTTTCTTTCTTTCTCTCTCCCTCTCTCTCTTTCTTTCTCTCTCTCTCTGAGCTTCGCGGCACACCTGACCATGTCTCACGGCACACTTGTGTGCCGCGGCACACTGGTTGAAAAACACTGTTTTAGAGGACTCATTATTTTATTTTGTGACTATACTGGATCTTTCGGTTTAGTTAAAATGTTTAGGAGAGTTTTAGTTGATTTGTGTGCTGTGCTGATATCTGTTGCTTGTTTATGAGAAGTTTTTAATACTTTATTTATTTATTTGTTTGTTTATTTGTTTGTTTGTTTGTTTGTTTGTTTGTTTGTTTGTTTGTTTGTTTGTTTGTTTGTTTGGTTGGTTGGTTGGTTGGTTGGTTGGTTGGTTGGTTGGTTGGTTGGTTGGTTGGATTTATTTCTATGCTTCCTTTTTCCGCAGACTCAGGGCGGATATATGGCAGATACAGATAATACGTATGTAAGTCCATAACAGAAAATTTTGGAATTATATTAAATCAGTGTAGCAGCTTTTCTGATCTCCTTTGTTCTGAATTGTACATCATGGACAGAAATGTACTAAGAATTAACTGTAGTGTTGATTGTACTGTATGTGTTGATTGTACTGTAATATTTAGTAGTCAACATGTCCAACAGAATACCATATTTATAAATAATTGAGAAATCAGTGACCAGGAGCAAAAAAACCAAGTATGAATATATCAATATCATTTGGCACACCCTTCCCCCTTTAATCTTATCATGGTGTAGTGCACATCAGATGGCCAGTGGTAGAAGAGGTGGAAAACACTTTTCAGATAAAGCAATAAAATATAACTTCAGACCTCTTTTTCCTGGGTTAGGCTAAGTCATCCATGATGCCTGTATTCACCTTCTCTAGATCTACTTCCTTAAGCGTACACAATTAATGGTTAATTGGTCGTGCAGATCAGAAAAGTAGGTATTACATTATGTTTTGACAAATCACAAGTAACACTGATCAGCCTTAAAATTTAACTGGTTGAATTTTCTGTCAAGTGTATTAAAATGCTATTTCTAGGTGTGCATGATAAAAAGGCATGAAGGGCATTTACTGACCCCTCGCATCTTGGACATAAACTGTTTCAACTCCTACCCTCAAAAGGTCACTACAGAGCACTGTACACCAAGACAACTAGACACAAGAACAGTTTTTTCCCAATCACTCTACTAAACAAATAATTCCCTCAACACTGTCAGACTTTTTCCTAAATCTGCACTTCTATTCTACTAGTTTTTCTCATCATTCCTATCACCTTTTTCTCCCACTTAGGACTGTATGACTGTAACTTGTTGCTTGTATCCTAAGATTTTTATTAACATTAATTGTTTCTTCATTGCTTATTTGACCACTATGACAATCATTAAGTGTTGTACCACATGATTCTTGACAAATGTATCTTTTTCTTTTATGTACGCTGAGAGCATATGCACCAAGACAAATTCCTTGTGTGTCCAATCACACTTGGCCAATAAAATTCTATTCTATTCTATTCTATTTTATTCTATTCATAAGATCAACCAGTAGAGATAAGCATATATAAGTATACAGATAAACTCCCGCAAGCCTGAAAGGAGAAATTTGGTATCACTATTAAATTGGTGTGGCAACTTCTCATAATTTGTTCTGGATTATATGTCAGGAACAGATGTTTCACAAATGTACATTGTATTTGACCTCTGCTGAGACAGGTAGCAGGAGGAAAGGCATACGGTTTTTGACAGTTGTTTCTTTTACTGCATGTTACCAGGGTGATCAAAACATCCACTCTCTTTGCTTCTGCTGTTCATAACAAAACATTTTATGCATATTATGTTGGATAGCTTCAAGTGATTTCCACATGACAGAAAATAAATGATGTTTCTCTAAGCACAGTTTCCACTGTTTTCAGATACCATGACCTTTCACTCTTATAAACTGATTCAAAGGCAGTGCTTAAATTTGGTTTTTCCAAGTATGTGCAAAATATACAGATGAATGCACCAAGAAGCAACATATTCAGTTTCCTCTGTCAACTTCATCCTATGTTTTATGTTTTAGATCAGTTTTCTATAAACATCTAACTCATTGCTCGTAGCATCACACAACATATTTTTTTTCTTTTTAAAAAATTCAAGGATCAAAAAGCAGCAACATTTTGGCCCACTGCACTTAAATTCACACACTCATAAACCAAGCAAGATTCCTCAGAAATACATGACCAAGTAAGGCTCTGGAAAGTTTGTTTGAAAGTTTGGTGATTGTTCTTTGCCTACTGAGATCCATCTTTGCCTTCCAAACTACTGATCCGGGGTGGTGGAGTGGTTAGAGTGCAGTACTGCAGGCTACTTCAGCTAACTTCTAGCTGTAGTTCAGCAGTTCAAATCTCACAACTGGCTCAAGGTTGACTCAGCCTTCCATCCTTCTGAGGCGGGTAAAATGAGGACTCAAATTATTGGGGGCAATATGATGATTTTGTAAACTGCTTACAGAAAGCTGTAAAAGCACTATGAAGCGGTATATAAGTCTAAATGCTATTGTTATTGCTATTGTTAGGAAAAAAGTATTTATTATTATTATTATTATTATTATTATTATTATTATTATTATTATTTATTAGATTTGTATGCCGCCCCTCTCCGTAGACTCGGGGCGGCTCACAACAGTGATAAAAACAATACATAATGACAAATCTAATAATTAGAATCTAAAATAACAATAGTACATTTAAAAAGTCTAAAAAGCAAGGAACCCCAATATAAAAAACATACATACAGTCATATCATGCACAAAAACTACATAGGCAGGGGGAGATGTCTCAGTTCCCCCACGCTTGATGACAGAGGTGGGTTTTAAGGAGTTTACGAAAGGCAAGGAGAGTGGGGGCAGTTCTAATCTCTGGAGGGAGCTGATTCCAGAGGGTCGGAGCCGCCACAGAGAAGGCTCTTCCCCTGGGTCCCGCCAGACGACATTGTTTAGTCAACGGGACCCAGAGAAGACCAACTCTGTGGGACCTAACCGGCCGCTGGGATTCATGCGGCAGAAGGCGGTCTCGCAGATATCCTGGTCCGGTGCCATGAAGGGCTTTATAGGTAATGACCAACACTTTGAATTGTGACCGGAAACTGATCGGTAACCAATGCAGACTGCGGAGTGTTGGTGTAACGTGGGCATATTTATCCAGTTCTTAAATATAAATTAAGAACTGCCCTCCCATCAGATTACAAAACAACACATCTTTGTTATTTTTATCATAATGACGCTTGCAGCAACCCTAAGCATACAGTATGTAATCTCATAGGTCAGTGATGGCGAACCTATGATACGAGTGGCACAGGTGGCACATGGAGCCATATCTGCTGGCACGTGAGCTGTTTCCCTAGCTTAGCTCCAACATGAATATGTGTGATGGCCAGCTGATTTTTGGCTTGCACAGAGGCTCTGGGAGGGCGTTTTTGGCCTCCAGAGAGCCTCCAGGGGGACTGGGGAGGGTGTGTTTTCTTACCCCAGCTCCAGGGAAACACAAACTGAGCCCACCAGAAGTTGGGAAACAGGCTGTTTTCGGCCTTCAGAGAGTGTTCAGGAAAATAAGAATTCCATATCATTGTCCTCAAGAGAAAATTATACACGAGTCAAGCATGAACAGAATGTGGCAAAACTGATTGGTGCAAGGTTGGACAAGCAGTGCAACAAGCTCTTTACTCTCCAGCTACTTATTCAATCTATATGCTGAATATATATTAAGGGAACATGGCTTCCCCATTGACTTGGCTTATTAGAAAGTCATAAAAGGTGATTTCAACACTGCAACCATCATAAATGTGAGTCAGTTGTCAGGCCTATACAATTTATGCATTGTATATTTGTGTGTATGTTTGGTTTTTTTAATAAGGTTTTTTAGTTATTTTAAATATTAGATTTGTTATATGTTGTTTTATTATTGTTGTTAGCCGCCCCGAGTCTACGGAGAGGGGTGGCATACAAATCTAATAAATGAATGAATGAATGAATGAATGAATGAATAAATAAATAAATAAATAAATAAATACATAAATAAATAAATAATCTGAATGTAAATTGCCTGTCCGTGGGAATAGTGAAGTGGTCGTAAGCGTGAAAAATGGTCCTAAGTAAAAAGATTTTGGTGCCGTTGTAATTTTGAATGGTCACTAAGCAAACAATTGTAAGTCGAGGACTCCTGAAGTCGAGGACTCCAAAAAATGAACCACATACTAGTATTTGATATCACAGCTATAAAGTCCCTGGAAAAGACACTCAAATCAGTGGTGAAATTCAAAAATCCCCCCTACCGGTTCTGTGGGCATGGCTAAGTGGGTGTGAGAAGGGAAGGATACTGCAAAATCATCATTACCTTCCCACTCTGGCGCCATCCAGAGGTGATATTTGTCAATTGTCCAAACTACTCAAAATTTCTGCTACCAGTTCTCCAGAACCTGTCAGAACCTGCTGAATTTCACCCCTGATTCAAATGCTATGAAGAGTCTATACAAAGATAAGAATCATGCAAACCATAGTATTCCCTATGACATTCTATGGAGGCTAAACTTGGTTCAGAAGAGTATTGATGTTTTTAAATTTGGGATTGAAGAAGACTCCTGAAAATACCATAGTAGCCAAGTAAAATAACTAATACATCTGTGAACGAAACCATCCAAAGTTCTTACCCTTATGCATAAATGACCAGTTTCAAATTATCCTAGAGATACATTTTAAGAAGACCTAGCTCTTTGAAGAAGGTAAAGGAAAAAGAAGAGGTTGACCGGCCGCATGGTGAATAATATCATTTACTTGGCAATGTGCATTGGTAAAACTGAAAGGTATGGATAAATCATCAAGGAAAAAAATCTATGTCATTGCTAGGAATAACAAATAACAATGATCCGGGGTGGCGCAGCAGGTAGAGTGCTGTACTGCAGGCCACTGAAGCTGACTTGTAGATCTGAAGGTCAGCGGTTCAAATCTCATCACCGGCTCAAGGTTGACTCAGCCTTCCATCCTTCCGAGGTGGGTAAAATGAGGACCCGGATTGTGGGGGCAATAGCCTAGCTCTGTTAAAAAAGTGCTATTGCTAACATGTTGTAAGCCGCCCTGAGTCTAAGGAGAAGGGCGGCATAAAAATTGAATGAATGAATGAATGAATGAATGAATAAATAAATAAATAAATAACAATTGACTTGATGGCACATCATTAAATCCATGTTGTCCAGTATGCTGAACTATGAAGCATGTACTGTATTGAACTGGAGGTTCAAAAATATATCTAGGCATTGCAAGTTAAAGAATCAAACAGTTCTGTCCCAAATATCCCAAAATCCCAAATATCTCATTCTGCATTGGTTTCAGGTTTTTCATTATATTAAATCTCACTCTTCCTTTCAATATGCAATAGGTACCAGTATTTTGATGTCAAGAACACCAGATCTGCTAGAGATCAGGGATATTCAATTGTCTGCTTATACAAATATAACAGATGTATTTTATGCCAAAACCCCTCATTTGCTACAAATTAGTATGTGTTTGATTTATATAACAAATTATACAAGCTTTTTTGTTTAACTTTGGATGTTTCTATATTTTGGATGAGTTTCTTGCTATTAAGACGATGGCTTTCCAAAATCATTAGGATTACCTTTTTCCAAATTTTATTTCAGTCATTCTGAGGTTATGTCTTTTGGCATAGATACATACAGGCCATATTGTTTTTACATGTACATGTGTTAGGAAATGGAGCATGATAAGTTGCTTTAGAAACTTTAATCTCTCCAAGGGAAAAAACTGAAGGGAAGAATTCTTAAGTTTCAGTTGTCATGGAAGACGCTTGCATTGTTTTTGTAAAGGAGAGGTCCTCTGCAGAGATACTGTATAATTTGTGAATCACTGTTGCCAAAAGAACTCTGCCTCTTGGGTTTAGCTTTTTAATCATGTTATTGAGGAATTGCATACAGTGGAACCCCGACATACGAAATTAATTGGTTCCGGAAGGAACCTCGTATGTCGAAGAGCTCGTAGGTCGAAGCATTGTTTCCCATAGGAAACAATGGAAAAGTGATTAATGCGTGCAAGCCCGAGGGCTGAGGGGAAAAGACGTCGGCTGAGGGGTGCCCGGTGCTTCGGAGCCGGCATGGGGGGGCTTTCCATGCTGGCTCTGATCTTTTCAGATACGAGCTTTTCAGACAGGCGTGCCGATTCTCCGCTTTTAGCAGTGAGCGGAGAATCGGCGCGCCTGCCTGAAAAGCTCGTAGCTGGCATGGGGGGATTTTCCATGCCGGCTACGATCTTTTTAAACAGATGCGTCGATTCGCCGCTCACCCGGAGTGAGCGGAGAATCGACGCGCCTGCCTGAAAAGCTCGTAGCTGGCATGGGGGGATGTTCCATGCCGGCTACGATCTTTTTAAACAGATGCGCCGATTCGCCGCTCACCCGGAGTGAGCGGAGAATCGGCGCGCCTGCCTGAAAAGCTCGTAGCTGGCATGGGGGGATTTTCCATGCCGGCTACGAGCTTTTTAAACAGATGCGCCGATTCGCCGCTCACCCGGAGTGAGCGGAGAATCGGCGCACCTGCCTGAAAAGCTCGTAGCTGGCATGGGGGGATGTTCCATGCCAGCTACGAGCTTTTCAGACAGGCGCGCCGATTCTCCGCTCACTGCTAAAAGCGGAGAATCGGCACGCCTGTCTGAAAAGATCGCCGCCGGTCCGGTGGGGTTTTGCAGCAACCTCCGAGCCCAGGTTGCTCGGAGGATGCTGCAAAATCCCACCAGACCGGCGGCGATCTTTTCAGACAGGCGCGCTTTCTCGAAAGGGCGGAGAAAGCCCTCTCTCGCAGCCTCCTGGCTGGGAGCACTTTCGCTGCGAGAGAGGGCTTTCTCCGTCCCTTTCGGGAAAGCCCTCTCTCGCAGCGAAAGTGCTCCCAGCCAGGGAGAGCGTTCAGATCCCCCCACCCCCAGCAGAAAGCGTTCAGATCCCCCCACCCCCAGCAGAAGCCAAGGACTCACCAAGCGCTGGATACGAACGGAGAAGAGCCAGGCTGGTTTGCTTTGCAGAGCCGAATAAAGCATCACGCCCCCCTGACGCTTTTGGCGGCAAAAGAGCCCAGCATCGCTTCGGAAGCCGCCGAAAGCGTCAGAGGGGCGTGACGCTTTATTCGGCTCTGCATCAGCTCGGAAGCAAAGCAAGCCAGGCCGGCTCTTCTCGGCTCGTATCCCGAATGGAAGCTCGTGAGTCGAGCAAAAATTTCTCTACTCTCCCAGCTCGTATCTCGAGTAGCTCGTAAGTAGAGCTGCTCGTATATCGGGGTTCCACTGTACTCAGTTCCAAACAGACATCCATAGGGTAAGCATATTTACCATATTGTTCTAGTAGTGAGGGTGAATAATCTTTATTTCTGACCAGATCCTCTGCACATACAGTCTCTCTCTCTCTCTTAATTGCAGATTCAGAAGAAGAAGTCTGATACTTCAAAGTCCACCTCCAAGCACTATTCCAATTTTTTTAAAAACAGGCATTTTAATGACCAAGAATTTCCCCAAACTGAGTATGGCTGCATGAAGTCTTCCCTATTGAAGAGTCAATAGTAAACCAATCCTAAACCAGCAATGCCCCTCCAAAAAGAAAAGTTAAACAAAGTATTATTACTTTGCAGTTATTAATTACTATCAACCCCATGGTCTAACACCTAACTAAAATAAATGTCATCCATCAAATATTTCAAATAAATATTGTTAATGTGTAAATGATACAATGAATCTCATTGTCACTAAAAGGATTAAAGACTTTATCTCTCTTTTATAGAGAACAAAGCTACAGTTACATTACAGAAAAATCAAGATTATGGAGATCTAAGAATCTAGTCAGTGTTTCTCAACCTTGGCCGCTGGAAGAGCTGGCTGGGGAATTCTGGGAGTTGAAGTCCACACATCTTCCAGTGGCCAAGGCTGAGAAACACTGATCTAGATTTAAAAAAAAAAATACTTTATTGGTTTATATAAAAGGAGGTAAAACGGGGAGAAGGGGGATGGGAGTACAAAAGAGAGAGATGGGAGGGGAATGGGGTAAACAATGTTGTTATATCACAGCTTATTTATACATTTTTTAGTATATGATATGGAACATTCAAAGTATACTAAGCATTTAAAGTTAAGAATCTGTTTACAATCCCACCTGTTAAATTCATCTTATATAGTAACTCAATAGGTTAGGCTCCTCTTTTTAACTTATTGCCACTCACTTTTTTATTTCTCTTTAAGAAGAAATTATATCTGCTTTATTAATGGTTCTCACATTAATTGTTTGCTTCTCGGAACATCTTAGATAACAGCTCTGAAATGCTCGCTTTTAATATAATGTATTTAGCATGCATTCCTGTGAACCAAAATAATTCTTCCTTGTTATCAGATTAATCACAAAGGAAACAGTTAAGTGATCTAAATATTAAGCTAGAAATAGCTAGACTTATTGGAACCATGCAACTGAATCTCAGGAGAGCTCACTCAGTTTGTCATTTACGACATAAAATATCTCTTAGAGTCTGTGTCTCATCTTTTTCAGACAGCAATGTTTGGGAAATAATATGAAGTTCCCTTTTGTTACTCTATTTATAGTTATAGTTTCTTTGTTTTCTACAAATTTAAACAAAAGCATCCCAAAACCTATAATCCCTCTATTATTATTTTCCCTTACTCCAGGTTGTAAGGAATATACCGTATTTTTCAGCATATAAGAAGCACCGGAGTATAAGATGCACCCTAGTTTTGGCGGAGGAAAATAGGGAAAAGAATCTGCTTACCATATATTCATCTGATTAGTGTCTTTAGTCTGATCAGCTTCAGCACATTATATCATCCCCTGGTTAGGGCTTTAAAAAACTTTATTAGGAGAGAGTAACAATGAAAGAACTTGTAAGCCAGTAAGAGCTGGGAACATCATCAGCACTTGGTTAGGGCTAGAAAGAAACTTATTTGAAGCAAGTTAAAGCAATGGGGGAAAAAACCTGCAAAGACTTAGGGCTTGGAAAATATTCTTTGTGAGAAAAACAATGACAGAGCCTGCAAGGTAAGAGCTGGGAAGATCATTAGCAGCTAGTTAGGGCTGGGGGGGGGCAGCTACATTCAAAGTATAAGACACACCCAAATTATCAGCCTCTTTTAGGGAGGAAAAAGGTGCATCTTATACCCCAAAAATATATATGGGGGTATATATATATATATATATATAAATATATATATATGTTTTTTTTCTGTTGGATCAGCAAAAACATGTTGCATATGTCACATGTTTTTTGCTGAATTTGAAAATTAAGGGAGACTAGGATAGATGTATTTCGGCCTTATTTTGGCCTCATCAGCTAGCCAAAGCCACTGGGGCTTGAACCTGCAACCTTTGCATTGTAAGGCAGAAAATTATCCTCTAGGCTACAGTATCCAATCCCTTCAGCTCTGCACCAGGGAAGGGTTACATATTTTTGTGTCGAATCACCCTGGTGTATTGAAGAAACATCACAGCTCCTTATTTGCCTCTCGGACCAATCCAGGGCCATTTCCATATATGGGATATATGGGGTTTTTGTGCAGCTTTATCATTAATTTTGAAGATTAATAGCTTCCAGCAGTATAGCATTGCTTGGGAAGAGAGGTGTTTCTTTCACAACAATAATTTAAGATTAATTGGGTTAAAAGAAAAAATGACAAGCCCCAAGCTATCTGTGAAGTTTCCATGGCTGAGCCTTCACTTGAAGGTAGGAACCTTGATCTGTATACCACACTAGCTGTTTATTATTGTCTCTTTCATAGCACATTCTACCATATTGTAGAATTGTCCATCTGGCTCTAAATTTTTTTCTTTGATGGGAAATGAGCAATCATCAGTGGGATCAGTATAAGAACAAAAGACCAGAAAGCATTACAGTGGTACCCCTACCTACAAATGCCTCTACTTACGAACCTTTCTAGATAAGAACTGGGTATTCAAGATTTTTTTGCCTCTTCTCAAGAATAATTTTCCACTTACAAACCCGAGCTTCCCAAACTAGAAAAAGCAGGGAGGAGCCTCCTCGGGGCCTCTCTAAGAATCTCCTGGGAGGAAACAGAGCCAGAAAAGGTGGGGAGAAGCCTCCGTAGGCCCCTTTAGGAATCTCCTGGGAGGAAACAGGGCTGGAAAAGGCGGGGAGAAGCCTGCATGGGGCCTCTCTAAGAATCTCCTGGGAAGAAACAGGGCCTCCACCCTGCCCGCGGTTTCCGCAATCGCACACATTATTTGCTTTTACATTGATTCCTATGGAAAAAATTGCTTCTTCTTACAAACTTTTCTACTTAAGAACCTAGTCACATAACGAATTAAGTTCGTAAGCAGAGGTACCACTGTACTTTACAATATTTTTTTGGCAAGGGGTAAACATAATGAAATCTGGCTTTGGCATAAAAATCTGTTTGACTCTATTGGCCTAGTTATCTACCTTATTTTTCCCAAAATACACAGATGTAATACATACATAAACTGTGTATCCTGAGTCTTTTTTGTCACCTTAAAACACCCCTCTGCACTTGGTTTCCTATCTAGCATTTAAAAAAAAAGAAAAGAAAAGAAGCAAACAATTCTAAAATGTTTTCCTTCTGGTATTTATGCAAGAGACAGAGGCAACTTAGACAGTCCATGTCAATCTCATCAGAAGATTGTGAACAGTGTGGAAGATTTTTTAGACAATCATGCAATCATACACATTGTTAACATCCTGTTTATTTGGCCTGTTCCCTGATTATTGGCTGCAGTCTACCAGCATATTGCTAGCAGCTGGAAATTATTTTGGTGAATATGTCCTTCCTACAACACTGATCCATAGTATAACAAAGTATATGTCCATACATTATTTTATCATATAAAAACACACACAAATGAATCTGTTATTGCTGAAGCACTTCTAAAAAAGCCCTCTGTGACCTCTGGAGGCCATCTGAGATCATAAATCTTTGGAACCCCAGTTCCGGATTGCTTTGGGCAAGGTCGGAATGGCAAACTTCCCACATCCACAATATCAGATGTTACGGTAATTCCTCCTAACTAATATGTAAGAGCAAAGGAATGTCTTCAAACCTCATTTAGGCCCTGTGGAATCTGTTGAAAATGCATGACAGCTGTGGGGTTTGGCTGGATTCTGCTTGTGAATGCATGAGATTTGGAAACATTGTGACTAGAAGAGGAGGGGTGATGTTTATTCGGTGTCTCTTCTCTCGGCCATTCACCCATGTTGCAGCATAGCTCTTTGCAGCCTTTTTTTAATGTTGCCATAGTCAACATACATGCTTTACGAAATGACTGTTGCAAACAACATTTAGTACAATGTAGAGGAACAATCCACAGTAGTGGCGACAAAACAGTGCTAATGACTTTAGTAAGACACAAGAACATTATTTGTACAGAAAGGAACAAGGACTAAAAGGAAGGAAGCAACTGAAATCTACATTTATCTCAGCCGCATATGAATGCCAAAATGAAACAGGGCTCCTAATGAGCCAAGCACATTCTTGGCCCATTCAACTCAACTCCAAACAAATCTAAATGAATTAAAGTCCATGAAAGTAAAGAAAAGTCCTCTCTTCCTTCTGCATCAGCCAGGAAACAAGGGTTGATGTACCATTCATACAGAAATTCATGCACAGGCAGAAATAGTCTCTCTTTATATACTAATAACTAGAAATTATAATAAGATAATATTGTTTCAGAGAAAGTGAGAGAGACAGAGAGAGAGAGAGAGAGAGACACAGAGAGAGACTTAATCTGGATAGCATTTGAGAGAAACTAGTTTGTTTGATGGTTTAAACCAGTGTTTCCCAACCTTAGCAACTTGAAGATATCTGGACTTCATCTCCCAGAATTCCCCAGCCAGCATTTGCTGGCTGGGGAATTCTGGGAGTTGAAGTCCAAATGTCTTCAAGTTGCCAAGGTTGGGAAACATTGGTTTAAACTAATCAAACTAGTCAAATCAAACTAATGAAAATAGAGTTTTATTCATATGGTGGATTGTTAGACAGTATAAAATATAAACTCTTTTCCTATCAATTTTTGACTTAACGTAGAATAGTTAACAACCTTTTAACAACCCTTTCTTGCTAACAATTACTTGAAGTACTCATCATATTAGACAAATTGCAAAGGTGTTTAAACATACTGAGTATCGCCCATGTATTAAGGACACTAGTCTCATATATCAAGGGCACTAGTCTTTGACCCATCTGACATGAAAGTTGCATATTTTGAAATGCTATTTATATTTTATGAGATGCAGTAATGGGAATCTAATAAATTATTGCTGGATATGATATGAATATGATTCTTAGATTCCTCGACTGCAGAGAAATTTTAAAAATGTAACGAATGCAAAGAAATAGAATTGAATGTTATATAATGTACTATCTCTCATTATCAATCATTTACTTTACAAGCTTACATATAGTTGAGCTAGCAAGCCTCCAACAAATCAGCACCAGCTTACTCCTATAATGTGTTCAAGGTTGTTTTGCAATCTATTTTTACTTAATCGCTTTTTACTTTTACTTCCCTTGTTGTTTTAAAGCAGGCGTGTCAAACTCAATTTCATTGAGGGCTGCATAAGAGTTGTATTTGATCTGGAGGGGCGGGTGGGGACAGTTTGATGCCATTCATGTCAAGAAGGGTGCCTCTGGTGGCACGAGTGCTCTGCCAGCAAAAACAGGCTCTTGATCTCCGTTTTTGGCCATGACAGCCTCCTGCAGTCCGTGAAAAACAGAGATGGGGTCACGTGTAGTGGCCCCCCCGAGCTTCGTTTTCACTGGCAGAGTGAGCACAAAGCTGTCACGGCCGAAAATGGAGGCCTGCTTATCAGTATTGGGTTCCTACCTGGAAGAGGGGAATGGCATTCCAGTAGCGAAAATGGAGCTACGCGGGTGGGCGCAGGCGTTGGAGTGAGATTTGCCTTTTGCGCATGCACACGAAGCAAAAAGAATCACCAAAATCTTCTCACAAGATTTGCTTCCTGCACATGGGCAGAAGCTGACTCTCACTTGCCTGTCTGACGCATGCACGAACCCATAGTTAAAGCCCTTCATGGCATCGGACCAGAATATCTCCAGGACCGCCTTCTGCCACACGAATCCCAGCAACTGGTTAGGTCCCACTGAGTTGGCCTTCTCCAAGTCCCGTCGACTAAGCAATGTTGTTTGGCGGGACCCAGGAGAAGAGCCTTTTCTGTGGCGGCTCTGGAACCAGCTCCCCCCAGATATCAGTGTTGCCCCCACCCTCCTTGCCTTTCGCAAGTTCCTTAAAACCCACCTCTGTCATCAGGCATGGGGGAATTGAAATTTCCCTTCCCCCTAGGCTTATAGAATTTATACATGGTATGCTTGTATGTATGAGTGGTTCTTTAAATTGGGATTTTTTCGAGAATTTTTAATATTAGATTTGTTTACATTGTCTTTTTATATTGTTGTTAGCCACTCCGAGTCTTCGGAGAGGGGCGGCATACAAATCTAATAAATAGATAGATAGATAGATAGATAGATAGATAGATAGATAGATAGATGGATGGATGGATGGATGGATGGATGGATGGATGGATGGATGGATGGATGGATGGATGGATGGATGGATGGATGGATGAATGAATGAATGAATGAATGAATGAATGAATGAATGAATGAATGAATAAATAAATAAATAAATAAATAAATAAATAGCTGTGCATGCATTCTAACCGGTAGCGGAGATAAGTTGCAACCCCTGCCTGTCGCTCATAGTCCCCATGAGCACCATTTTCACTGCCAGAGACACCGCAGACCATTCCTTCACTGTTTCCACAAGCCAGATCTAAGCATCCTTGTCACACACGTCCCAGAGACCAATAAGAACACACAGAGTTGGCCTCCTCCAGGTCCCGTCAACTAAGCAATGCAGGTTGGTGGGACCGCAGTGGAGAGCCTTCTCTGTGGCTGCCCTGGCTCTATGGAACCAGCTACCCTCCAACGTCCAAACTGCTCCTACCCTACTAGCCTTCCACAAGACCACAAAGACCTGGCTCTGATGGCAGGCCTTGGGGCCATGAATTGTACATCTTTCATGGCCAAACTGTATGAATGGTGTGTATGCATGTGACTATGTCTTTTCATAATAAATGGGTTTTATCATGGGGTTAGTTTTAGATATTATATTTGACTTCTCTTATTGCTTTGTATTTTTTGTATTTGTGAGTCCTTCGGGGTTGGGCAGCATAGAAGTCGAATAAATAAATAAATAAATAAATAAATAAATCCTGTGGGCCAGATCCAACCCCCAGGCCTTGACTCTGACACCCCTGCTTTAAAGGAAGTTCCAGAACTATGCACATAGATATATGTGTATGTTTCTATATATGTAGTATATGCAGGATATGTATGTGCATGTACAACATTACAACAAACAACATTAAGAGCACTTTTTTCATGTTAGGAATTGTTGTGGTTAGCTCTGCCCCAGCTCCTGCCCCAAGGAATGTGGAGGTGGATGTAGGGGAAACATCCACATGCCACAGGCCTGTTTTGCTCCCGAGAGTCTGCCACTGAAGTATCCTCTGATGAAGGAAGTGGGGGTGTGATGGAAGAGGGGGGGCTTGGCTGACAGCCCAGGAGGAGATCAATCTTCCTTATCTTCTTTGGATTCAGAGGAGGAATGTATGACTGACCCACGCATGCATAGAGTTATGCATAGTAGAGCAGTGTTTCCCAACCGGTGTGCCGCGGCACACTGGTGTGCCGCGAGACATGGTCAGGTGTGCCGCGAAGAAATAAGCTCAGCTTCTGGTCTCGCAACTTTTTGCGAAGAGCAAAAAGTCGTGAGACTGGAAGCTGAGCTTCCTTCTTTGCGCCTTCCAAATTTTCCAGCAGCTGCAGCGCCCCGCCCGGCTGGAGTTTCCCTGGTGATGGCAGCGGGTGAGCTTTGGGGCTTGGTGGGAGGGCAGCAGCAGCGGGAGGGCGGCGCACAGCGGGAGGGTGATGGCGGCGGCAGCGGGCAGTATGGGGTGGCCAGCTGTGAGCGGAGCTCCGGAATGGAGGCACCGACCGGCGGCGGCTGGACATTTTGCTGTAGCCATGGGGCGACGGCAGGGTGATCAGCTGTGAGGCGGAGCTCCAGAAGGGAGGCACAGACGGCGGCGGCTAAACGTGTTGCTAGACGCCGTACATATCTAGCGCTGGGCATGGAGATAGCAAGAGAGGGAGAGAGAGAAAGAGAGGGAGAGAGGGGGGAGAGAAAGAGGGAAAGAGATAGCAAGAGAGGGAGAGAGAGAAAGAGAGGAAGAGAGGGGGGAGAGAAAGAGAGAGCAAGAGAGGGAGAGAGGGGGAGAGAAAGAGATAGCAAGAGAGGGAGAGAGAGAAAGAGAGGGAGAGAGGGGGGAGAGAAAGAGAGAGAAAGAGATAGCAAGAGAGGGAGAGAGAGAAAGAGGGAGAGAGGGGGAGAGAAAGAGAGAAAGCAAAAGAGTGATAGCAAGAGAGAGAAAGAGAGAGGGAGAGAGAGAGGGAGAGAAAAAGACAGCAAGAGAGAGAGAGAAAGCAAGAGAGAGAGAGAAAGAGGGGGGAAGGAGGGTGAGGGAAAGACATAGAGGGAGGGAAGGAGGGAGAGAGAAGGAGGGAGAAAAAGAGAGGAAGGAAGGGAGAAACAAAGAGAGATGGAGAGAGAGGGGGAAAGAAAGAGGAAGGAAGGGAGAGAGAGAAAGAGGGAGAGAGAGCGAAATAGAGCGAAAGGGAGGAAGAGAGATATTTTTTTGTCCAAACTTTTTTTAAAACACCCCACCCCCCACCCCCCAATGTTCCCCAGGATTTTGTAAATGTGAATACTGTGCCGCGGCTCAAAAAAGGTTGGGAAACACTGTAGTAGAGAACAACTTAAGAAATATTACAGGAGATAAGAGAGGCCACCTGTGTTTGGGTGGGGCTCTAGTAATTAGAGCTGCTGATAAAAATAGCAGTGTGCTGGCTTGACCATTGTGGAAGATTATCTGATCGTAGTTCCTCAAGGTGAATTGTTGTTTCCTGATTGTATTCAAGATTGTGTTTGGATTACTGGGTTTTGGATTATACTTCATTGTGAGTGTTTATCACTGTTTGGACAACAGTATCTGTGACCCAATTTCACAGTTACTGAGTTAATAATTGGACTTCGTTCTTGTATTGTATTTCAACTGTGCCTTGTTGCTACAAGAAATCCCTTTGAAGTTTAAAAGGGAGTTTTTTCTTCTCTTCTGTTGATAAAAACATTTATTTGCCTTCTATCTTGTGTGTGTGTGTGTGTTTGGACTAATTAACCTGTAATTAAGGACGGTTGGCACACACCGGCAGAACAGGAATTATGCATTTAATGTTCAAATAATTACCACATATTTAAAATTTTGAGCAGCACTTTGAAGTATACCCATAAACCTATTAACAGCCAATGCAACCACTTCAAAATGAGTCTTATATAGTGGCCAGATTCCTACTTGGAATCCGACCACTATATTTTGAACAAATAAGAGCTTCTGAAACATTTCCAAAGGCAAGTTCCAAACAATTCTATCATTCTTGCTTACTCCTCTCATCATAAGAACTGCATTCCATAATTGACCTGGTTTTAAAATATTTCATAAAGATGTCTTAGGTTCAGTAAAATGTTTTGCAATAGAGACTTTAATAAAATTAACAAATTGTGATCAATCAAAAAGATGAAAAGAACACAGCAGAATTCATGAAATTCTTTTATTGGGTTTTTAATGCAAAGTTGGCATAATGGTAATGGTTTTAAATGGATTTTTAAAAATAAATTATGAATTCATTTGATATTATTTGATACATATTGCTCAATGCAGCTTCTCCAAATGAAAGTATTTTAAATATATTATAAAAACCATACATAAAGAAAAAACACGCATATAGTTTATAGAGGAAATCTAGCCTTCACAATTTATAAGGATGATAAAATACGATCATAAATTGCCAGAAGAAGAAATTGAATTTCTTCCTTTTTCTTCTCTGTGATTTATTATTCCACAAGTCTCATTTCAGAGCTCTGGTTTAATAATCACCTTTGTCCTATAATGATATATAATATAGTCTTAGAAAAATTGTCTGTTTCAACAAAATCACAAAGATTGGAAAAGACTAGCTGTATCATGCCTGTGAACTGTTTTCAGTAGATGGTATCTTTTGTGATTCCTGCATTTGCAGAAATCAAAGCAGGAATTCCACACAAGGCTTAATTTATAGTCCAAACACATGCAGGCATTTTACAAATGTTACAAGTTAAAATCAAATGAACTATCAACATTTATGTGGACTACAAAGGTGATGCCTAGACAAATCTGGCTTGCCTAGTTTTCTCTTTATGCAAGAAAGACAATGCATAAGTACCATTTAGATTTTATTCTCATTTAATTCATTCAAGGATGAAGCATGTTACACTGAAATTAGGTTTAAGGCTAGAAGCCCTGCTGTTTGGGTGACTTGAGATAAGCAGTTTAAAATGGTGATGTTAGGGGGAACAAGTTCCTGGAATCAGACATGATAGATAGATAGATAGATAGATAGATAGATAGATAGATAGATGGATGGATGGATGGATGGATGGATGGATGGATGGATGGATGGATGGATGGATGGTGTTCTGTCTGGGTCACTCCGGAAGCTATGACCAACCCAAAAAGATAAGCCAGACACACCGGTAGAATCCAAACACAGTTTTATAATGGTAAAGAGAAAAGAAGCCAACAGAAAATGTCCTTACAAATCAGGAAAACACTGGAACTCCAAATAGATACAACAGACATACACCTCCCACGGGTCTTCAAGACTGCTGGGCCACGAGCCAGGAACAGAAACGCTGAGAGACAATGCAGATAACAGCAACTCCACTCTGATAACACTCCACGCTGCTGAAAGAGTTTGCCTGCCTTATAAACCCTTCCCCTGGTGTTCCTCATTCAACGCTGATAATATTTCTTCAATTGATTCCTCCTTTCATCTATGCGTCTCTGTCACATACTAATGATAGCTTGTGCTTCGTCATCCAATGACTCCAGAGACTCCAGGGAATCCAAGCTACTGGCTTGAGAGAGCCCCTCCCCAGGGCTCCCAGGCCTTTCTTCCTCGTCACTTTCCTCTCCGCTCTCATCCTCCCCCAGGCATGGAGCCAGCAGAGACACAGCTGGTCTTTCATCTGACTCAGGCTGAACCACAACAGATGGATGGATGGATCAAATATCTTCAAGTATATCTGCTGGGACTACAGGAAGAACTGAAGCTTGATACAGGTAGAGCCAAAATGGGAATAATTCTGATTCTTTTTCTGAAATATAATTTTCGTCTTTCTGCCACCTAATATCCTACACACTTACAGCAGGCTGAAGGAAAGAGAAAGGTAGATTGCACTATAGCATGGGTGTCAAACTCACGATGACACATCACCGCACAACATATCATGACTTTTTCCCCCTTCACTAAACTGGGGTTGGAGGTGACTAGTGTGTGACACATCCAGGCCACAGGTCGTGAGTTGGACACCCCTGCACTAGAACGTTGAAACTATATCTTGGATAGGGATAGAATAAAGAGCGGAAATGGCCCTATTATAGACTTTAGTTGCACTATTCATGCTGTAGTGTTTACATTTTATTTTAAGTATTGATTAATTCCATAATTCATTGTGAGGCATTTTGAATACCTCATGCTAGTTAATACATAAAGATGGGATTGAAAAGAAAAAAATGCATGCTTTTGTTTCCAAGTCTGTAATTTTTGAGCCATTCAAATAGAAGCACCTGTCAGTTTTTTCAAGCAATTCTAAATCCCCAGTGCTGCAGTACAGTTTTTCTTGCACCTGTTGTTTTAACAGAACCCATTAAGCCTCAGGGAGGAAGAGGAACAGCTTGGGAAAAAATGAGAATTTAGCAATAACTAAAATCTCAGTGGGACTTGCAACCTAAGGTTACAATGTGGAGGGTTTTCTTGTTGATTATTCAAGCCAGATAAATCCACACATATACTAACTAGCATATGCACTGCATATTTATTGTCTTTTCCTTCTACTGTGTATTGGTGCTTCAGTTAAAGAGATATTTCGAAGAATCTTATTTATTTCTAGGCTTCTAATACTCCATAGTAGAAAAATGAAGATATTCTGTAATAATTTTTATATAAAAATTAGCTTGGCCCTATTTCTTAGTCCTTAGGTTTGGACATTTCAATCTTCTGGAAAGTTTACCTGTTTAAAATTATAAAATTTTAGTCAGTCAGTTTTATTATTTCATCTAATTCAAAAAGCTTTACATAAAATTATTCAAGACTAATGTAAAGTAAGTATTGAACATTAAAAAAAAATAAAACAGAAACTACAAGAAATCCATTTTATCAGGACATCATAAAGAACACACAAAAAATCAATTAAAATATTATATACAGCAATTACAACATTGTATTACAACAGAGCCATTATCTATCCAAAACAAACTAGGCCCTATTTCTTATATCTATAATACTTAGTATCCCTTTTGAAATAAGCATTCCTACAATATTTCTGTTCTATATATAAGATCTTCTAGAAATATTCAGCATACTGTAACCTGATAATATTATCAGCAGCTCCAAACTTATTTACATATCCAATAGCAGGTGGTACACAGCATGGTGCCTTTCCATTCATACATGCCTTGTAGGCATGAGAAAATTAATGTTTTACTGGTATTATTACCATCCTATTATCACTATGAATTTTTCATGTTATGTCTTATCTTTTTTTATTTTTTTATTTTTTTATTTAGTCCAATACATAATACACATTGAAGAGAATAGATATTTAGTAATATAACTAAAGAAATGAATAGAAGAAAAAATATAAAAGTATGGGTGAACAAATTTGAAAGGAAGAAAAGATAAATGAGATAAGGAGAGACAATTGGACAGGGGACGGAAGGCACACTGGTGCACTTATGCACGCCCCTTACTGACCTCTAAGGAACCTGGAGAGGTCAATCGTGGCTAGTCTAAGGGAAAAATGTTGGGGGTTAGGGGTTGACACTACTGAGTCAGGTAATGAGTTCCATGCTTCGACAACTCAGTTGCTGAAGTCATATTTTTACAGCCAAGTTTGGAGAGGTTAATATTAAGTTTGAATCTGTTGCGTGCTCTTGTGTTGTTGCGATTGAAGCTGAAGTAGTCATTGACAGTCTGGCAAAAGTTTCTTCATGTAAACTAGCCTAATTTCATTGCTGGCACAGAAACAGTCAACTCCAGTTATGGGTGAAATCCAGCAGTGGAAATTTTGATTAGTTCAGAGAACTAGCGCATATCACCTCTGGCTGGTCCAAGGGTGGAGTGGGAAGTATACTTCAAAATATGGATTTTGCAGTATACTTCCACTAGAGTGGGGTGGGAATTGAGATTTTGCAGTATTCTTCCCCTGCCATGGCCACTAAGCCATACCCACAGAACTGGTAATTAAAAAATTGGATTTTACCACTGGCTCCAGTCCCATGAAAATTGTATTGATCTTCACTCCCCCCACCTTAATTGCATTAATAGAATGATGTTTTTTAATCTTATCCCTTCCCTTTCCCTGCCCCAACAAAGGAACAAATCACAAGTGGTACCAGTTAAATTGGCCTGTAAATGTAGCATTTGGTAATATTATTATTATTTACTAAATTTGTATGCTGCCCCTCTTCGAGGACTTGGAGCAGCTATATATGAGCAGAAAACTACTTCATGTGCCATTTGCAGAAGAATCCAAGCACTGTTGGGGTTTTTTAAGTTGATAAAAACTTTAGGTTTCGAAGGTAGTAAAGTCCTGGAGTCTTGTTCATACTGGAATTTCTGAGCCTGCTTATGTAACCACTTAGATCAAACAGTGTAGTAATCTAAGTAAACAAATCTGCAGGTTTCTATGAAACTAAATCTCAGCCAGGGACAAACCATAAGCCAGAGGAATACCTCTGTAATTCAGAAGAGCTTCAAAGGTAGCACTCCAGACCTAACGTTATGATATTCTTCTTAGTCAATGCATATTAGGTATGAAGAATTTACTTGGAATGGGATACCCCAGAGAGGATGTCTTGAGATAATCAATTTTATCCATAATGACCATAATGACTGATAACCATTGGGTAACCAGAAGTATAGATTCCTCCAATATAGCAATAGCACTTAGACTTATATAGCGCTTCACATTGCTTCACAGCCCTCTCTAAGTGGTTTACAGAGTCAGCATATTGCTCCCAACAATCTGGGTCCTCATTTTACTGACCTTGGAAGGATGGTGTTGTGGTTAACTCTGGCCCAGCTCTTGCCCCAAGGACTGTGGATGTGGGGGAGACATCCAAATGCCGCAGGCTTGTTTTGCTCCCGGTGGAATCTGCTGATGAAGGCTCCTCTGACCAAGAAGACATGAGTGACAGGGAGGAGGAGAGTGTGGCAGACAGCTCAGAAGGAGATCAATTATCTAGCTCCTCCTTGGATTCGGAACAAGAGTTAATGATACAGCCATGCATGCGGAGAGCGATGCATAGGCAGCAACAACTGAGAGATTATTATCAAAAAAAATGAGGCCACCTGTAGTTTGGTGGGGCTGTGGTAATTAGTGAGGCTGCTATAAATAGCAGCGTGTGGGTTTGGCCATTGTGGAGGATTATCTGATCGTTGTGTTTCGTGCCTGTCTTGCTGACTTCGACCTTTGTGTGCTGATTTTTCCCCGCTTTGAAACTAAACCAGAGCAAAGTGTGTTTCACTTTGTGAAAGAAGAAGGACTGTGAATTGCCTCACAGTTGCAAGCTAAGTATCTCAGAACTGATAAGGGACTTGTACAAATTACCAGTTTGTTTGGAGATGAGTGCTCTTTGCTATACAAAAAGAGTGCTTCGTTTATTTGCATTTTTGGTATAAAGAACATTGTTTTGAATTTTCAAACATGTGTGTGTCTGAAATTTGTATCTGTGAATTTTCGGGAGAATTCTACCAGAGAGCTCGACAGAACAGATGGAAGCAGGGGTGGGCTGCTGCCTGGATGGGGGGGAGACACAGTGGAGTAGCAAAAATGGAACTCCATCTCAGAGCACACCATTTGCACTGAAAGATGTTGAAAGAAAATGCAGGGCATCCTGCATAAGCCACACCCACAGTGTGGTAGTAAAATGTTTGGTAGCCCTTCACTGGATGGAAGTCTGAGTCAAACTTGAGTGATGAGACTGCCAAATTGCTAGCAGCCGGTGATCAGCAGAGATAGCCAGAAAAATTGCAGTACTACACTCTAACCACTGGGCCAGCATGGCTCTTATAGGTAGCACTACCATACCAGCTTCCATAGGTCAGAAAACAAGAAACTGCATTCTGAACTATCTGTAGAAATTATCTCCAAATATAGCCATACATAGAGTGAACTACAGTTATAAAATAGTAAATTGCAGACAACTTTTGTTTCACAGGATAGAAATTAGTACAAATAGAAGACAATTCCATTTGGTTTCCAGCACTGTGAATAAAAATAGATTGTGAGGTCCATGAGTAAGTAACAGATTGTGAGGTCCATGAGTTTCACAGCTACAGTAGGATTGAACCAGCAGTATGGGAACATTTGAAAAATAACTAAATAAAATCTATCTCAATCGATTACTATGCATGGATTCTTATTTTCACCTATTTTATTGAGTTTCATTATTGAAATACTAGCAGAAATCTAGGAAATAAAAAAGTCTTAATAGAAAATAATTGTCAAGTTTTTGTTGAATTGTTGAAACAATGTTAATTCAAGAGATAAACTTAGTTTTAGCATTGGCATCAATTAAAAGTATAATTATGATGCTTTTAATAAATATTTAAATATTTAAAAAACAAGGATAAATTCAACAGATAAAACTAAAGATCTGAAATTAAAACTACTTGTTCCTTAAAAGTTGCCACACTTTTAAGGAACAAATCACAAAGTGAACAACTTTGGCCTCTCTTTTGAAAATTATAGAAAAGTATATCAGCTAATTGTTCTGAACAATGTTGGTGTCTATTACTTATTTTAATCAAAATGCCTTTTTGTTACTCTTTATTTCATGAAGGATTATTTTGTAAAGAAATAAATAATAAAGCAAACATCAAGCAAGCAGTCCATAAGATATATCCACCTTCTGAATTCACAGATGCCCAAGAATCCTTGGAACAGTCTGATGTAGCTACACAAAACCTTTAAACACGGAGGTGGGTTCTACCACTTCTTTATAACCATTAGTAATCCGGTGATGAAGTCACAGAAATGTGGCCTGCCTATCCTACACCTCCCCAGCCAAATGGCAGTCCAATCTCCTCCAGAGTTGGGGCGTTCACAACCTCCACTGGCAGGCCATTCCACTGGTTGATTGCTCTGATCATCAGGAAGTTCTTTCTTATTTCCAGGTTGAATCTCTCCTTGGTCAGCTTCCAACCGTTGTTCCTCGTCTGGTCTTCTGGTGCCCTGGAGAATAGAATGGCAACCCCTCAAGTATCTGTATACTGTTCTCATGTCCGTCCTGGCCCTTCTTTTCACTATGCTATCCATGCCCAGTTCCAGCAATCTCTCTTCATACGAATTGGTTTCTAGTCCCCTTATCATTTTGGTTGCTCTTTTTTGTATCCTTTCCAGAGTGTCTGTGTCTCTTTTGAAGTGTGGTGACCAGAACTGGATGCAATACTCCAGGTGTGGTCTGACCAGGGCATCATAGAGTGGTATTAATACCTCTCTAGTTTTGGAGTGTATCTCCCTGTTAATGCAGCCTAGAATTGTGAAACATTACTGGCTCATATTTAGTTGGTTACCCACCAAGACTCCGAACTCCCATTCACAGTTACTTGTGGTGAGTGTGGTTTCACCCAGGTTTTATGTATGTTTTTTTTTGGGGGGGGGGATGGTATACTACAGTAATAGAGAAGCTCAGTCTCCCTTCCAAATCCTTGGTTTTTTTAGTTGGTTTTAATTTTTAAATTTTAATCAGCTTTTTTATTTATAAGTGTTGACTGTTCATTGTTTTATATTGTAAGCTGCTCAGTCACCTTGAACTCCATGATTAGAGGCAAATAAATCTGATAAATATTTCCACAGGTTGCAGTGTTTATGTAAAATTTTATATGAAATTTTGATATAAGTTTAATAAAGCCAGAAATCTTTAATATTTTGCAAGTCTTTCAGAAACATGGTACATGATTGGAATAATGATTAACCAGGGATAAATTATCTACTTCTAAAAGATATAGTATTACGAATGAACTTTATATATTTAGTTTTATTTATCTAAAAGGTCATAATATGGATTTTTTAAAGAGCCATAGTAGATTTTCAAAGTAATTAATAGTGAATAGTGAAACACACAACAGAATTAGACTAAGCATTTGTAATTTATTTAGACCATGCAAACGCCAGAAGAAAAAGAAAGCAATATTTCTCTTCTAGCATTTATCAAGCAACAACTCTGTGAATATCATGTAAGTCAAGGGAGAGAGCATAAGTAAGTGGAGGTCACTCAATTTATATTAGAAAATTATGCCTTCTGAATCACTTTAAATTCATAGAAAGGAGTAAAAAAGCAATAGCAATAGCACTAGACCAGTGATGGCGAAACCTTTTCTGATTGAGTGCCAAAAGTGTGTGTGTGCGTGAGCGATAGCCCATGCCAGCACCCACAATGCAATGCACACATGACCCCCATGCTCTCCCATACATGCACCCACCACACGTGCCTGTGTATGCACCATCTGTGCATGCTCTCTGGCACGTTTTGCACCTGGAAAAACTCTTGCACCAAACTTTGCCAGAACGAATGGTCTGCCACTGCTGTTCCTCCTTCTTCTGCCATCCTCGCGCTCTGGACAGCATCCAGCATGGCCACTTGCGGCACCACAAGGGAGCATGATCGCTTCCCAATTGGGTTGCCTCTAACCACTTACAGAGCTCTCCTCCAGTCCTCCTGGGGGCAGCTCACTTCCACACTGGCAGCTTATCCTTTTCCTGGCTGTGAGGGGCAAGGAGGCAGGCCGGAACCCAGAAGAGGAAAAGGAGGAGAATTGCAGCCAGGCTGGGGCTTCCCTGTCTCCCCACACAACAGGGCTTCTGGTGCAGCCCCAAGCCTCTGGCGGGAAGGGAGAGAAGCCCCAGCCTGCTGTTCTTGCCGCCCTCACACCCTTGCGCCAGGCAGCGGTAGTTGTCACACTGCCATTTCTCCAGTGACTACAGCTGAAGAAGACTGAGCCAGTCCGTTCTTTAAAATTCTTTATTTGGCTCAGCAGGAGAAACCTCTTTTTGGAAAGTGACTTCAGCTCAGAACGCGACTGACTGAAACAGTGTCAGAGCGCTCCTTATATACTTTCACTTTCCCGCCTAAACTCAACTGTCATTGTTTCAACCAATCAGAATGCTCAATCCACATTCAAGTTATTTACATTGCTTCAATGGATATTTAACAACAGCAAAAGCAGGCTGGGGTTTCCCTCCCTCCAGAGGCTTCTCCTTCTCCTGGCTGTGAGCAGGCATACCCTGTCTCCCCACCTGAGAGGGCTTCTGCTGTGGCCCAAAGCCTGCACCCACCGGAAAAGAAGCAGTCTGAAAACCACCGCTGCCTGGGACGAGGGTGTGAGGGAAGCAGGAACAGCAGGCTGGGGCTTCTCTCCCTCCTCACCAGAGGCTTGGGGCTGCACAGAAGCCCTCTTGTATGGGGAGAGAGGGAAGCCCCAGCCTGTCTGGAAGCTCTGCTCCTTTTCCTCTTCTGGATTCTGGTGTGCCTTCTTGAGGAAAAGTGGGCTGCCCCTCCCTGCTGGAGGTTTGCTGGAGCTGCCCCGAGTCTTCGGAGAGGGGCGGCATACAAATCTAATTAATAATAATAATAATAATTATTATTATTATTATTATTATTATTATTATTATTATTATTATAGCATGCCTAAATTGACCAGATTTTTAAATTGCTGTGCTTTGGATAAAAAAATAATATCAACCCGGGATGGGTGTTGTTGTGGTTAGCT
This sequence comes from Erythrolamprus reginae, assembly GCF_031021105.1. Taxonomy (NCBI): domain Eukaryota; kingdom Metazoa; phylum Chordata; class Lepidosauria; order Squamata; family Dipsadidae; genus Erythrolamprus; species Erythrolamprus reginae. Next base: position 60,738,483 of record NC_091956.1, on the reverse strand, counting down.
CTGGCCCAGCTCCTGCCCCAAGGAATGTGCAGGTGGATGTGGGGGAAGCATCCACATGCTGCAGGCCTGTTTTGCTCCCAATGGAATCTACCGACGAAGCCTCCTCTGACCAAGGAAGCTTGAGTGACATGGAAGAAGGGAGTTTGGCAGACAGCCCACGAGGAGATCAATCATCTGTATCATCCTTGGATTCTGAACAAGAATTAATGACACATCCACGCATGCATAGAGTGATGCATAGAAGACAACAACTGAATGATTATTACAAGAGAAAATGAGGCCACCTGTGGTTGAGTGGGGCTGCTGTAATTAATGCTACAGATAAAAAGAACAGCGTGCTGGTTTAGCCTTGTGGCAGTTTATCTGATTCATTGTTTCGTCAAGATCGTGGTTTTTGTGCTGTTCAAGATTGTGTGTGGACTCTCTGACTTTAGAATTGGACTCAATTTCCCAGTTATTGAGTGAGCAATTGGAGTGCATTTAACCTGTGCCTTGTATGTACCAGAAAATCCCTTTGACATTTAAAAAGGGAGCTGTTTCTGTTTTTCACTTTATAAAAACTTTTGGGTTTTCCTTTTATCGTGTGGTGTGTGTCTTCCTGGACTAATTGCCCTGTAATTACAGGCGGTTGAAACACGCCGGCAGAACAGGTAGTTAGGCTTTTTTCCAAGCAGAGAATGAGTGGAAGCCATCCAAATACAGGAAAATTCACTGAAAAATCAGGAACAAAGATGGCGGAGCACATGGCCGTGATGCAAATCTTATATCACCAGTGGGTCACTAATGGTTCAGGCAATCTGCTCCAAACCAGGAAGAACCCACCCATGATTTAGATACTTATTGTTGCACTAAACTGAAAAATGAGACTATCAAATGGATACACAATCAGTACACAGTTAAGTTCTGAGTGCTGTTTCCTGCTTGCTTCCAAATCTGATAATTATATAACTCAATGAAGCCCAGGATAATATCCATCATGGAGTAACTTTAGAAAAAGTCCTGAATACAGTCTTTTTCTTCTTTTTTCTAAAATCTTACTGTGTTTCCTGTCACTTTTGACGCTTGAATCCTAATTATGTACTATAAATATGGCTAACAAATTTTAATCCTGATTAAAAACAGCCAACACAAGATATTGAGTTACATCTGTATATGCTAAGAACATTGCATAATCCTTAGTATATTATTCTACAAATCTAATAAAAAAATACATTGGATGGTAAAGCAACTTCTATTAAGCACAGATGGGATATATCCCGGGAAAGGCTGTTTAAAACAGCAGATTTTAGGCTGACAACACTTCTTGTCACATTCCCCTTGCCCCCAAGGCACAAAATTTTGTGTTGAAGTTTGTTTTGTTAAACTTGATTATGAAGTCTTGGCTAGAAAATCCAAGCATATGTTCCTCACTGGTTTAGTTGGTTTCCAGTGTAATTTTTATTTGTCCAACAGTTTCAGAAACAGATTTATTTTCATAAATATGCAAAAGGACTGGAAACTTCAGCAACAGTAGCTTCGGAGCCTGACTCATAGCTTTCTATGCTGTTACACTCTTCCAAGCTGTTGGAACCATCTTTGTTGGTTGAAGTTAAAATGCAATAATAGTATAAATATCTTGAGTGGGCACGTGTGCCTGAATGTGAATGTTAAAGAGCCCTTTCAGTTCAAAGAGCTGTCACTTTTTCAATGATTTGGAAATTATTTCAGCATTCTTTCTTTCTATAATATGTATAGTCCCTTTCATACTGTTCCTGTCTTACCATCTCTGTCTTGCCATCCCTGTCTTTCTATCCCCATTTACTCCATTTATCTGTAGTTACTTCCTTTGTTTATGTTTATACCTATACCTGCTATCTTGTACATGTTTGACAAAATAAATGAATAAATATTTTTTTTAAAAAATAAAATTATTCCAACTGATATTTAATCCAAAAGTTAATTTAGCATTTTATCTACAGAGATATTTGTGCTTTATCTCATACAAATACCATTTTGTATGACAGTGGTCCCTCGATTTACGTGTTCTCGATTAGCGCGAAACGCTGCAACGCGGTTTTTCAAAAAATATTAATTAAAAAATAAGTTCGCGGTTTTTTTTGCTATACCACGGTTTTTCCCGCCCGATGACGTCATGCTGATTGCTGATTGGCCAAAATCTCGACCAATCGTTGCAAACGCAAAAAAAAGCTTTGCAACTGAACTTTTGGAACTTGTTCAGACTTGTTGCAAGATGCCTCCTAAACGTTGTGCACGGAGTGCTGGCGGCGACGCTAAAAAGACCAGGAGGATACTCACAATTAAAGAGAAAATTGACATTTTGGACATGCTGAAAGAGGGACGCTCTTATGCAGATGTTGGTCGGCAGTATGGGATCAACGAATCGAGTGTGCGAACCATTCGTGACGACGAGAAAAAGATAAGGCAAAGTTCTCTGATGGAATTCAACAAGGCTGCAAAAAGAATGGTGACGCCTAGAAACAAACGGCTTATGAAGATGGAAGCTGCTTTGTCCCTGTGGGTACAAGACTGCCGCAAAAAGAGCATTGCTTTGGATACCAACACTATAAGAACCAAGGCACAACAATTGTACAACCGTCTTGAAGACACAGAAGAAGGCGATGCAGATGAGGGAAACGCAGGTAAGGGCTGGGGTTTTTTATTCTGTCATTAGATACTGTATTTAAGTGTTTTTTAAGGAAGGAGCAGGGAAGGAGGGAAGGAGGGAAGGAGGGAGGGAGGGAGAGAAGAGAAGGAAGGAGGGAAGGAGGGAGGGAGGGAGAGAAGAGAGGGAGGGAAGGAGGGAGGGAGGGAGAGAAGAGAAGGAAGGAGGGAAGGAGAGAAGAGAAGGAAGGAGGGAAGGAGGGAGGGAGAGAAGAGAAGGAAGGAGGGAAGGAGGGAGGGAGGGAGAGAAGAGAGGGAGGGAAGGAGGGAGGGAGGGAGAGAAGAGAGGGAAGGAGGGAAGGAAGGAAGGAGGGAAGGAGGTGGGCATTTACTCTTTATGCTTTCATTCAAGTCACTTCTCTCTCCCTTTCCTGTCATTCTGCAGCCTCAGCCTCAGCCTCAGCCCCAGCCACATTCACAGCAAGCAAAGGGTGGTTTGAGAAATTTCAACGGCGCTATGGCCTGAAGAGTGTGTCATTGCACGGAGAAGCTGCCTCAGCAGATACAGGTGCAGCAGAAAACTTTGTCCAGCGCACGTTTAAAGAGCTAATTGCAGAAGGGGGCTACCTTCCAGAACAGGTGTTCAACATGGACGAAACAGGCCTGTTCTAGAAGAGGATGCCTTCAAGGACTTTGTTGATGCAAGATGAAGCCAAAGCCCCTGGCTTTAAGGCCATGAAAGATCGAGTGACTTTGATCATGTGTGGGAATGCAGCAGGCTTTTTGCTGAAGCCAGGGCTAATTTATAAGTCACAAAATCCAAGAGCCCTCAAGAACAGAAATAAGAATGCATTGCCAGTGTACTGGATGCATAATGCTAAAGCATGGATTACAAAACCCCTCACGCGGGACTGGTTTCATCACTGCTTCATCCCACAGGTGGAGGTGTATTTGGCTCGCAAAGGACTTGATTTCAAAGTGCTTCTCCTAATGGACAATGCTGGCGGCCATGATCACCTGGACCATGAACATGATGGGGTGCAAGTTGAATTCTTGCCACCAAACACCACATCGCTTATCCAGCCGATGGATCAAGGTATTATCCGTGCATTTAAGGCACTGTACACGCGCAATTCTCTTGGAAGCATCGTGGAAGCAATGGATGCTGATGACAACTTCACATTGAAGGCCTACTGGCATCAGTACACAATTGCATCTTGTCTGAAGAACATTCAGAATGCCTTGACAGATATGAAGACACAGACAATGAATGCCTGCTGGAGGAAATTGTGGCCAGAAGTGGTGCATGATTACAAGGGATTTGCTCCCGAAGAAATCCAAGATGCTGCAGTCCAGACCTCTGTGAAGCTGGCACAGGCACTGGGTGGAGAAGGCTTCGTTGACATGACAGCAGAGGAAGTCAATGGTTTGCTTGATGAGCATGGCCTACCGCTGACAGACAAAGATCTGGAGGAGCTGACCAGGTCAGCGAGTGAAGAAGAGGAGGAAGCGGAAGCTGAACAAGCTGAGGAAGAAGAAGATGTTGGCCTAACGCTTGAGCGGCTTGCAGAACTGAACAGAGCCACTTCAAATGTACAACGCATGGTGGAACTTTGGGATCCCAACATGACTCGCTCTATACAGTTTAATGCCTCCCTTGACAACATCTTTGCACCATACAGATCCATGTTAGGCCAGAAAAAGAAACGGCGCCAACAACTGCCCATGACCATGTTTGTCACAAAAACCAAGAGGTCTGTCACACCATCACCTGCAGCGTCCATTGTAGAAATGGTGATAGAAGAAGATCCCTAGTTACTGTATCCCAGTTATGCTAACCCCCACCCCACCCCAAAAAATGTAAATAAATATGTTATTGTTCATAACTTAAGAGTCTTATTCAATGTGTACAGTAGGTAATGGTAATTAAGGGGATGGGAAATGGTAATTTATGGGTTAAAAGTGTTGGGACTGAGTGGCACACAGTCTGTACAGAAGAATGAATGAATGAATGACTGAGTGAATGAATGAATGAAATTCAAACACAGGTGAGGGCTGGGGGTTTTTATTCTGTCATTACACAGTACAGTACAGTACAGTTACAGTTTAAGTGCTTTTTGAGAAAGGAGGGAGAGAAGGGAGGGAGAGAAGAGAAGGAGGGAAGGAAGGAGGGAGGGAGAGAAGGGAGGGAGGGAGAGAAGAGAAGGAGGGAAGGAAGGAGGGAGGGAGAGAAGGGAGGGAGGGAGAGAAGGAGGGAAGGAAGGAGGGAGGGAGAGAAGGGAGGGAGAGAAGAGAAGGAGGGAAGGAAGGAGGGAGGGAGAGAAGGGAGGGAGGGAGAGAAGAGAAGGAGGGAAGAGAAGGAGGGAAGGAAGGAGGGAGGGAGAGAAGGGAGGGAGGGAGAGAAGAGAAGGAGGGAAGGAAGGAGGGAGGGAGAGAAGGGAGGGAGGGAGAGAAGAGAAGGAGGGAAGGAAGGAGGGAGGGAGAGAAGGGAGGGAGAGAAGAGAAGGAGGGAAGGAAGGAGGGAGGGAGAGAAGGAGAGAAGGAGGGAGGGAGGGAGGGTTGCCATTGCCGCCAGCGCTGCCCCAAGAAAGCCGGTGAGAGGAAGGAGAGAAGGAGAGGAGGGAGGGTTGCAATTGCCGCCAGCGCTGCCCCAAGAAAGCCGGTGAGAGGAAGGAGAGAAGGGAGGGTTGCAATTGCCGCCAGCGCTGCCCCAAGAAAGCCGGTGAGAGGAAGGAGAGAAGGGAAGGAGGGAGGTTTGCCATTGCCGCCGCCAGCGCTGCCCCAAGAAAGCCGGTGAGCGGGGCGAATCGGGCGGGCGGGGGGTAGCGGCAAGGAGCCCGGAAAAATCACCATTGCATTGCCAGCCTCCGAATTTGCGTCGCTCCACCTTCTGCGCATGTGCGGCCAGGGCGCGCATGCGCAGAAGGTTTTTTACTTCCGCATCCAGTATAACGCGGAAATCGGTTAGCGCGGGAGGTCTTGGAACGTAACCCCCGCGCTAACCGAGGGATCACTGTATATAAAAGTAGCATTTTCTTCCCTCTTAATATTTTTCAGTACTAGCTCTCACCAGTGATGAATATCCCTTAACCAATATTGGATTAGAATGAGTGACAGGTGCCAATCAGAACTGCAGAAAAAGCAATTGCCTTCCATTGAGGACCTGTATACTGCACGAGTCAAAAAGAGGGCGGGGAAAATATTTACTGACCCCTCACATCCTGGACACAAACTGTTTCAACTCCTACCCTCAAAACGTCGCTACAGAGCACTGCACACCAAGACAACTAGACACAAGAACAGGTTTTTTCCGAACGCCATCACTCTACTAAACAAATAATTCCCTCAACACTGTCAGACTTTCTACTAAATCTGCACTTCTATTCTATTAGTTTTTCTCATCATTCCTTTCACCCATTTCCTCCCATGTTGACTGTATGACTGTAACTTGTTGCTTATATCCTAAGATTTTTATTAATATAGCTTCTTCATTGCTTATTTGACCCCTATGACAATCATTAAGTGTCGTACCACATGATTCTTGACAAATGTATATTTTATTTTATGTACGCTGAGAGAATATGCACAAGCATAAGACAAATTCCTTGTGTGTCCAATCACACTTGGACAATAAAATTCTATTCTATTCTATTCTATTTATATAATTGTTCATATGAGAACAAAAATATTTATGGCTCTTCACAGCTATCAGGTTGTTCAAAGAACCAGTTGATAGCTCTATCCTGTCAATAGTTCTCTTACCTTTATATTATGGTTTTCCACATCACCACTACTTTCCCAATACTAAAACAAGAACTCAAAGTAATGTTCAAAATAAAATGCCTAATCAAGGATGTAAACTGTTCTGGCAGTAGCAGCTTGAAACTTGTTCTCCTGCTGTCTCATCAACAATCTCAATAAGTCTTCCAGCCTCAGCTACAAGTAAGTCCTTACCTCTGTAGTTCTTGTTTGCCTTTCTTTCTTTCCTTCTTCAAAGACTTTTCAGCATAAGGATCTCTCTTCCCGTCCAGGACAATTGACTGAGTCAAGGCCAGGAGGCACAGAAGGGTGGGGGAAATACGTTGATACAGGTTTAACAAGGGTAACCAGCAGATACTTGCTCTATAGGTTTTCTTTGTTGCTCTCCAGCATATATCACCTTCCCAAACCCCCATTCATCAGAGCATCCTTTATGCACAGCAGGCACTGAGTCTGCAGACATTCCTAATCTACTGCTGTGGCTTTTTCAGAAAGAGGCTGGTGTGTTCTCTTCCTCACCCTAGCATTATCTTGTGTATCCTTTCAATTTCTCCTAGAAGTTTTGATGTCTCCTACTATGAGTTGTCCACCACCTACACTACCACCACTTTCCCAATACAAACCATGTAGTTGTTGTTTTTGTTACAACCTTATTTATTTTTGGAATCACTAATAGATACAGGTACAAAATCTGATACATGTTAAGTACACATTAGTGACTGATGAGAAACAAAAACTACAATGGACAGGGTGATGATGGGGTAATATCATGCAAGTGGTCAAGACAAGCCTTGTACATTTGGGATATTGGCTTTTATTTATTTATTTATTTTATTTATTCATTTGTCCAATACACAATACATATGGAACAGAATAGACAAGAAGTAATATATATAAAGATAACATGTAAAAATAGAGGAGAAGATATATGAAAGGAAGAAAATATATATGATATATGAGATAAAGGAGAGACAATTGGACAGGGGACGAAAGGCACACTTATGCACTTATGTACACTCCTTACTGACCTCTTAGAAACCTGGAGAGGTCAATCGTGGATAGTTTAAGGGAGAAATGTTGGGGGTTATGGGTTGACACTATTGAGTCCAGTAGTGTGTTCCACGCTTCGACAACTTGATTGTTAAAGTCATATTTTTTACAGTCAGGTTTGGAGCGGTTAATATTAAGTTTGAATCTGTTGCGTGCTCTTGTGTTGTTGTGGTTGAAGCTGAAGTAGTCATTGACCGGTAGGACGTTGCAGCATATGATCTTGTGGGCAATACTTAAATCGTGTTTTAGGCGCAGTAGTTCTAAGCTTTCTAGACCCAGGATTGTTAGTCTATTTTCGTAGGGTATTCTGTTTCGAGTGGAGGAGTGAAGGGTTTTAGGCTTTGCAGGGTTTTAAGCCTAAAAGGTAACTTGCTCATAATTTGAAAGATGCTGAGAAACCTTATTTCTTAACTATCTCGGTTGAAGTGTAGTAATATCATTTGTAGGAGCTGAGGAGGTGATACAGAAGGTACTTTAGACTCTTTTAAAGAAGGCTGCTTACACCCATGGCTTGTGGTTTCCCCAACTTTTATTAGGGTTCCAATTTGACAATAGCCATGCTATCACTGCATAAATCCAGATAACAATGGATCCTTAACTTTAGTTTATCATTCTTTTTAAGCTGACTCCAAAGCCTAGCTTATAAACATTGTTATAAGTGTTATAATGTTGTTATAATATTTTTTAAAAAAACTTTAATAATGTACAATTTTGCCCAATTAATGTACAGAACTATAATTTTCATCATTTTAGCCAAAAGTCTCCCTAGCTGGCTATTGTTTAAAGGAATAATTAGTGATTATATTTGAACATTGGCTGCCGATCAATTTCTGGTCACAATTCAAAGTGTTGGTCATGGTCTTTAAAGCCCTACATGGCATACCTCCAGAACCGCCTGCTACCGCATGAATCCCAGCGACCGATAAGGTCCCACAGAGTTGGCCTTCTCCGGGTCCTGTCGACTAAACAGTGTCATCTGGCGGGCCCCAGGGGAAGAGCCTTCTCTGTGGCAGCCTGGCCTTCTGGAATCAACTCCTCCTGGAGATTAGAACTGCTCCCACCCTCCTTGTCTTTCGTAAACTACTCAAGACCCACCTATACCGCCAGGCATGGGGGATTTGAAACATCTTTCCCCCAGGCTCCTTATAATTTATGTTTGGTATGTATGTGTTGTTTGGTTTTAATATGATAGGGTTTTAGTTATTTCTTTTAATATTAGATTTGTGCCACTATAATATTGTTTTTATCATTGTTGTGAGCCGCCCCAAGTCTTCGGAGAGGAGCGGCATACAAATCTAATAAATTATTATTATTATTATTATTATTATTATTATTATTATTATTAACAGCAATCGGTTATATACAACTGGTTTGAAGTGTAAGATGCAGACTAAATTCATTTCTTTCTGCAGCATTAGTGCATTGTCCACCATAGTTCATTGTTTTGAAATTGCATTTTCCCAGGTACAATATGCACTGGGCCCAGATTCCTTTCTCACCACGCCTAAGGTCATTTTAATGAAAATTCCACAGCCCATGCCAAAAAGATAGAATTGCTCTTAATCCTTTACCAGCATGTCATCTGATCCCAGGCCCACTAGAGTTGTTATTCTGCGTCTGCAGAGCGCAGCAGTCAAATCAGAAGCAAATAGCAACAGCAGTAAAAAGCAATTAACTGTATTCTTCACCTCGGGTTTTTAAAACCCCAAATATGCCTTGGCTGAAAGAAAGCAAATATCTATTGAATATCTTTGAAACCATTTCAAACCCCATAGCTTAGAACTCTCAAAAATTTCTCAAGTGAGATAATAATTGGCAATAATATGAGTGATAGATGGAAAAATGAAAATCAGTACCTATGATGGTTGGCTTTACTAATACCAATCCTCAGACCATACTTTTTCTCAATACAATGATACCTTGTCTTACAAACTTAATTGGTTCTGGGATGAGGTTCTTAGGGTGAAAAGTTTGTAAGATGAAACAATGTTTCCCATAGGAATCAATGGAAAAGTGATTAATGCGCGCAAGCCCAAAATTCACCACTTTTGCCAGCCAAAACGCCCATTTTTGCACTGCTGGGATTTCCCTGATGCTCCCCTCCATGGGAAACCCCACCTCTGGACTTCTGTGTTCTTGCGATGCTGCAGGGGAATCCCAGCAGGGGAATCCAAAAACGAGTGCTTCGCTGGCAACGGAAGTCCGGAGGGGGGGTTTCCCAGTGAGAGGAGCATCAGTGAAATCGCAACAGCATAAAAATACCAAAGTCCTCAAAATCCCACCTCCAGACCTCTGTGTTTTTGCGATGCTGCGATTTCACTGAGGCTCCCCTCGCTGGGAAACCCCACTTCTGGACTTTTGTTGCCAGTGAAGCACCCGTTTTTGCGCTGCTGGGATTTCCCTGCTGGGATTCCACTACAGCATCACAAAAACATGGAAGTCCGGAGGTGGGGTTTCCTATGGAGGGGAGCCTCAGGGGAATCCCAACAGTGCAAAAATGGGTGCTTCGCTGGCAACAGAAGTCCAGAGGCGGGGCATCCTAGTGGCGGCAGTGTGTTTGTAAGGTGTGTTTGTAAGGTGAAAATAGTTTGTAAGAAGAGGCAAAAAAATCTTAAACCCCAGGTTTATATCTCGAAAAGTTTCTATGACGAGGTGTTTCTAAGATGAGGTATTACTGTATTTAATTGGTCAAGAAACTGCACACTGAAACATATTCTGAAACTCAAAGGTGAAAATATTCTGTTTAAGAGTAAGAGGAGAAAGGGACTTTCAGTTGAAGTTGCAGTGGGATTGGACATGCAGAGCAGGTCTCCTGGTTCCTGTGCCGCATTCTTTCAATCGGTGGTGTCCGAAAGGAGCCAAAGCTGCCCTGTAGAGGCAGTGAAGTAAAGAAGGGTGCCCTGTGATGTCACAGAGAGGTGCAGCTCTACTGTCTGACCAGGTTCTTTTTCCCTTTCTGCCATAGCGAGGCAAAGAGGCAAACTAAAGATGTCTGCCACAAAGCTGGGACAATCAAGGGACAATTAAGACTGGTGCCTGAGTGAAGTAGGTGAACAGTGATTGGAACTAGGGAAGATGATTATTTTTTGCTTAAAATCTAACCCCAAGAAATAATTTAGAACTATTTTCTTAGAACTATTTGTTACAGCAGCAATTAAGCATTTTTTGAAAAATACTAGATTGGAAGGAAAAGACGCAAAAGAGAGAAAATCAATAAATCTTTTAAAATACAGAAAAATTGACTCTTAAACTAGGAAGATGTGGTAATGAGAAGGCATTTTAAAATGCTGGAATTGTCTATTTTTTAAAAATGTATCCTTTTATAATTGAGCTACAATTAAAATTATGATTGAAAGACTAAAATTAGATTGATTAGTGGCAACACTGTTTAGGTTGAGAGTACCACCTGCAGACGAAAGGAAAATATACAGGTCTGGGAATACTTATATAAAGGATTGTGAAAATATTTATTGGATTATATCTAGCTACCCCATGACTACTGGAGACTTAAATATGAGAACAAGGAAGTTATTGTTAAAATGACCTCTGAAGATTGAAGCTGTAAAGGGGATGTAAAGAGGCTTCTGATATAAATAAATAAATAAAACATTTCTGGGCCAATTAATATAATAATTAATTTAAACATTGTTCTGCCGGCTCTTGGCACGAGCCTCTAATTAAATGCAAAAGTAGCCAAAACAGACACACGCAGAGAAAAAACCACAACACTTTCTTTATCCAAGCAAAACCCTCTTTTTTGAGTCAAAGGGCTCACTTGCAAAACAAACAGTTTTTAAGGCAGTGACAAAAAAAGCAAACTCAATGCAATTAACCAGTAACTGTGAAGTCGTCACAGCTACTCTCCTTCAGACTTTGTTTAACTCACACGGTTAACTATGATTTACATTCAGAGTCCAGATATCAAAGCACAGGGTCCTTGGAGAATCTGAAAAGTCAAGGCAAATCTACAATCACAAACAGATAATCTTCCACATTGAGAGGCCGGCAGGCTGCCCATTTAACAGCAGCCCTAATTACCTGAACCACACCCAACCACAGGTGAACTCTCTTATCTCTTGTAATACCTCCATAACTGCTCTTTCCTATTCAAAGCTCTTCGTCTACGTACATCAATAAATGTTTCTTCATCAGAGTCCAGTGAAGATAAGGAGGAGGATAAATGGCTTCTTCCTGGGCTGCCTGCCAAGCCCTCCTCTGAGAGTCCCATTTCACAGACACTCCCTGCTTCTGATGATACTTCACTGCCCGAAGCAGTCGGCAGTAAAACAGGCCTCTGACACTGGGAGGATTCACCCAAATCCACCCCCACAGTCCGTGGGGCAGGAGCTGGCCCAGAGCCAACCACAACAAACAGGTAGAGTGCTGTACTGCAGGCCACTGAAGCTGACTGTAGATCTGAAGGTCAATGGTTCAAATCTCATCACCGGCTCAAGGTTGACTCAGCCTTACATCCTTCCGAAGTGGATAAAATGAGGACCTGGATTGTGGAGGCAATATGCTGGCTCTGTTTAAAAGTGCTATTGCTAACATGTTGTAAGCCGCCCTGAGTCTAAGGAGAAGGGTGGCATAAAAATTGAATGAATGAATGAATGAATGAATGAATGAATGAATGAATGAATTATCTTAAAAAACTAAACATTTAAAATCAAAGAGTCACATACATAATATAACACCAAATACATTAATTGGGCAGGGGCTGGGGTCTAATGACCCCAAGCCTGGCAACATAAATGTACTTTCAAATTCTTACAGAAGGCAAGGAGGGTGGGGGAAGTGCAAATCTCTGGGGGGAGTTGATTCCAAAGGGCCGGAGTTCCCACAGAGAAAGCTCTTCCCCTAGGTCCCGCCAGCCCAGCATAACTACATGTATCACCAAGAAAAAAAAACACCCTTTAGGAACCATGGTAGCACAGTGATTAGAATGAAGTATTGCAGGCTGACTCTACCCACTGCCAGTAGTTCAATCCTGACTGGCTCAAGACTGATTCAGCCTTTCATCCTTCCGAGATCACTAAAATGTAGACCCAGATGGTTGGATCAATATATTGATTCTATATACTGCGTAGAGAGAGCTGTAAAGCACTATGAGGTGATGTAGAAATCTAAGTGCTATTGTTAGAGATATCTATTGTCACAAATTAAAACTCTTAGCTTAGAATCTAAATTGTTTCTGTTTTATAGTTCTATTCTTTTATTCACAGCAAAAGGTGAAATAGCAAAAACAAATACAGTGTCCCCTTGATTTTCACAGGGGATGCGTTCCGAGACCGCCCACGAAAGTTGAACTTCCGCGAAGTAGAGATGCGGAAGTAAATACACCTTTTTTGGCTATGGACAGTATCACAAGCCATCCCTTAACACTTTAAACCCCTAAATTACCATTTCCCATTCCCTTAACAACCATTTACTCACCATTATTATTGGTATTTACCATTGAATAAGACACTTAGTAATCCTGATATTTATAAACATACTTATTTATTAACAATAATTAATTTTTTGTTATTTATTTGCAAAAATTATTAGTTTGGCGATAATGTATGATGTCATCGGGCAGGAAAAACCGTGGTATAGAAAAAAAAATCGCGAAGTATTTTTAATTAATATTTTTTGAAAAACCGTGGTATAGGCTATTCGCGAAGTTCGAACCCGCAAAAATCAAGGGAACACTGTAAATCTCTAGAAACAGCAGAGCCTGACTTTGTTTTCTTGTTTCTCCCTTACAAAACTATATGTATAAACTTGCATTCCTTTCTGAACATTTCAGTTGAGTCCATAGTCATAAATTATCACATGAATTGCAACCATATAAAATTGTATTTCTATCCATGGTAACCCTAAGGCTGTCCACACCATCCGGATTATCTCCAGTGCTGAGGCCAACCTCACAGGGGAAATAAAAAGAGTTTTAGAAATTACAGGAGACAAAAGTGGGGATGATTTTTAAGTTATAGGAAAGCAGCCTTGACTGGAAGGAAGAACAAAACCTAACTGGATTATTCAGTCTGGCCATCTGCACAGCTAAAATATATACAAAGGCAGCCCAGGTGAAAACGCAGGGAGAAAGGAGACACTCTACTATTCTTGAATTAATTGCTCTCTATTCATCTGTTTGCTGCAGAGAGAAAATTCAAAATCGTTCTTTGGGAATTCATGCCAATTGTGTAGATCTAGTTTCTCAGCTGTATTTTCCCTCCTTCTTTCACTTACCCCCTCCTCTGTTTTTATGTGCATAAGACTGAGGTATTTATCTGTCCTGTGTCTCTGCCAGCATGCTCTGGAATGATTCAAAGGGTCCTGGCACTGAATCATAAGAATTTGTGTTGCTAATAAATACAGCTGGCACCCTCCATTGTGATTAATTGTGACTGAAACCTAAACAACAAACGATTCTCTCAATTGCTTCAGTGCCCATTAGTTTTACGTGTTTATTAGACCGGGTTATGCTCTTTTAGGTTTATTAACAACAGATTAAGGAAATGGCCAACAAATCTACAATTCTGTTTCTTTTAAGTGCAATAGTGAGTATACAATTTACTAATTCTTTTGGGGTTTAATAGTAAGTCGAAACAAACCTCTGAAAAATTCACTCATTTATAAGCCAGTTGTGATACAAGCAGGAAGCAAATAATGCTAGGATTTAATTTAAATTGTGAGAAATATCTTAGTGTTCCTAAAATTCACCCTCTGTGTGAGTTTTCCTAACTACACAGTGAATTTTTACGTCCCCAAACCCTAATGAGTTCTTCATAATGGATTTAGAAAAATCAGAGAATCTCATAACACTTATATAATAAAGTACTGTTTCCACACTTACAATGTGTAATGAAGATAAAAAACCCCCACTTTCCTGTTTTTCATCTAATGCCAACATAATGTCCCACTGCTATTTGTCCATTTCTAGCATGCCCTGGTAACTATTTATTTATCCTAATAATACATCTTAATGAACTTGTCATTATATAATACCTAAAATGCTTAAAGTCATCTTTTTACACATAATTTTTGACACTTTAACATATTTTAGCTTGCTTCAACTACTTGTTGGTGGCTTATAAGGAGAGAATTGGATACCAGTAATGAGTGTGACTTGATTAATGAATCCAGAAGGGTTTCAGAGGGAACTTGGGGAAATGCCCGACTCATTTGTCCACAGGGACAAATGCTTCAGGGGCTCTAGATTGGATTGTGCCTTTGCAGCTTCTCCAAAACAGTAATCTCCTTGGTTTACCAAAGAACTCCGAGAGATGAAACACCAAAAGAGATAACTAAAGTGACGATGGATATCTAGTAACTCCAAATCAGACCGGACACAATTAAGAGCTTTTATTAAGACTTACCTTGTGGCAATAGAGGTGGCAAGATGTGCACATTTTTCTGCTCTTGTTGCATCTGAAAATTCTCGCTCAGCCGCCCTGTTTAAGGTGACCCATTCCCTTCTAAATAAGGAAGAGACGGTGGATTCCTTGCAAGGTAGAGCTGAGTAATTTATTCAGTTTCTTGCAGATAAAATCACTCAGAATCAAAATGAGAATCAGAATGAGATCTACTGCTTTGGAGAGGCTGCAGAGGCGCCATCTGATCCAGAGGCCCTGAAGCTGCCTTATTCCAGGCCAACACCAGGAGCTCCGCCGAATTGTGGACAAATGAGTCGGGTATTTCCCCATGTTCCATCTGAAACCCTTCTGGGTTCATTAATTGATTCACACTCATTACTGGTATCCAATTCTCTCCTCATAAGCCACCAATAGGTATCCAACTATCAAGTTGTTCATACGGAGAAAGAGTAGAATGATGAAGATTGTCTTTGTATATATCATCCAGGCTTGCTGAAGCCCCAGTCAAAATGACCATAGAAAGCAGTGCCCAGTGACTAAAGAGTGGAGATAGCAATGATGGTACTCCAATTGGGCAATTCAGAACAAGATGATAGGGACAGGTCTTCGTCCTGTTTTATGGGATGAATTTAACTTGATGACGCCTGAGTTCCTCCACTTGCTTACTGAACTTGTGTCCCTCAACTGGTTTCATCAAGCAGAAAAGTGACACATGGTTGGATCCAGGCATTGATTAATGCTTCCTTGAGCGAGGGGTCCTTTCCGCAACTGCTAAAAGAAGCGATTGTATGACCCCTTCTCAAGAAACTTTCCCCGGATCCAGCTGAGTTTAAAAACTTTAGACCAGTCTCCAACCTACCCTTCTTAGGTAAGGTTGTAGAGAAGGTGAATGCTCTCCAACTTTGGTGGTCCTTGGATGAAGCCAATTATCTTGACCCTTTTCAGTCTGGTTTCAGGATCAATTATAGCACAGAAACCGCTTTGGTCTCGCTGATGGATGATCTCTGGTGGGTCCAGGATAGGGGTCATTCTTCTATCCTGGTGCTTCTTGACCTCTCAGTGGCCTTCAATACCATTGACCATGGTATCCTTCTGCAATGGCATGAGGGGTTAGGAGTAGGAGACACCGTTTTATGATAGTTCTCTTCCTATCTCTCCGGTTGTTCTCAGTTAGTGTTAGTGGGGAATCAGAGGTCCACCCCTATGCCCCTACATTGTGGAGTGCTGCAGGGGTCTGTCCTCCCCCCCATACTATTTAACATTTATATGAAGACACTGAGTGAGATCATCCCTTGGCATGGGGTGACATATCATCAGTACATACATCTCCACTCCATGTCAATTCAGTGAAGTGATGGAAGTAATGTGCCAGTGCCTTGAAGTTGTAAGGGTCTGGATGGAAGCCAGCAGGCTCAAGCTCAACCCAGACAAGACAGAGTTGCTGTGGTCATTTTATCCTAACGACCATTCTATCTGTCCATCCATCATTCTGGGAAGGGTAACTTTGATCCCCTCAGATAAGGTCCGCAACTTGGGTGTCCTCAGTTGAGCCTTGATCACCATCTCTCAGCTGTGACCAGAGAGCCCTTTGCCCAGGTTCACCTGGTATACCAGTTGCAGCCCTTTCTGGATCAGGAGCCTTTACGCACAGTTACTCAGGCCCTCATCACCTCCTGTCTTAACTATTGCAATATGTCCTACATGGGGCTACCCTTGAACAGTGTTCGGAGACTGCAAATAGTCCAGAATGCTGCCATGCAAACTGTCATGGGTGCACCTCGACACACCCAAATAACACCTATACTCCGTGAGCTGCATTGGCTATCGATTGGTCTCCAGTCACAATTCAAGGTGTTTGTTATTATCTATTAAGCCCTATATGACTTAGAGCCAGACTATTTATGGGACCCTTTCCTGCCATATACCTCCCA
Source organism: Erythrolamprus reginae (assembly GCF_031021105.1). Classification (NCBI taxonomy): domain Eukaryota; kingdom Metazoa; phylum Chordata; class Lepidosauria; order Squamata; family Dipsadidae; genus Erythrolamprus; species Erythrolamprus reginae. The sequence goes on along the minus strand of NC_091956.1, from coordinate 60,721,784 downwards.
GAGACCAATAAGATCGCACAGGGTTGGCTTTCTCTGGGTCCCATCGATTATGCAATGCAGGTTGGTGGGACCACAGGGGAGGGCCTTCTCTGTTGCACCCTGCCTCTATGGAACCAACCCCCCCTCCGATGTCCATCCTGCTCCCATCCTGCTGGCCTTCCGGAAGGCTACGAAGACCTGACTTTGCTGGCAGGCCTGAATTGTACATCTTTTGTGCCAAATTGTATTGAATGATATGTATATTTTGATTGGATTGCTGAATTGTGGGTTTTAACTGGTGTTATTGTTTTAATTTGTAACTTGATTTCTTTTTATTGGTAACTGTACTTTTTTATAATGTTGTAAACCACCCTGAGTCCTTCGGGTTTGGGCGGCATAGAAGATGAATGAATGAATGAATGAATGAATGAATGAATGAATGAATGAATGAATGAATTTATGAATGAATGAATGAATGAATGAATGAATTTATGAATGAATGAATGAATGAATGAATGAATTTATGAATGAATGAATGAATGAATTTATGAATTTATGAATGAATGAATGAATGAATGAATTTATGAATGAATGAATGAATGAATGAATGAATGAATGAATGAATGAATGAATGAATGAATGAATGAATTTATTCAGGGCGGCATGAAAATCAAATAAATAAATAAATAAATAAACATTCATAAGCACTGTGTGAAAAATGGCATCCTTGTCATGTTGGGGGTGGGGAAGGTTAATGTTTTTGAACATGGGTAGAAAGGGTTGACTCTAGGAAGGAATAAAAAGAGAGCTCCCTTTCATTAGAAGTGTAACAGAAAGCATAAAATATCATTGCGCCTACCATTCTGTAAGGTGCAGGAGATTTTCCACATTTAGATATAACAAGGCATCACTTTCCTGAGCCAAGGGATGTCTTCCTGAATTCTCTAAGTCAGTGTTTCCCAACCTTGGCAACTTGAAGATATCTGGACTTCAACTCCCAGAATTCCCCAGCCAGCGAATGCTGGCTGGGGAATTCTGGGAGTTGAAGTCCAGATATCTTCAAGTTGCCATGGTTGGGAAACACTGCTCTAAGTGACCTACCCATTTAAGACTTCACACATTATACTTTGTAGCCTACAATATTTCATTGCATGTGTAATTTCCAGCTTCTGTGTTTCCCAACAGAAAGGCTAGGCAAAAACCGATTCACTGTATCAGGCATTCTCTATATAACCAAAAGATAAATTATTATAAATTCTTTTCGATTCCAATGTGTCATGCTTAAAATTTTCTAAATCATAATTTCCTCTCTTAGGACATATGGAATTAAGCCTGCGTTGTTTCTAAATGTGAGACCAGAGTTCAAAGGAGCAGAATCATGATTTTGATTAGACTTGATTGGTTTTACCCATGCCTGCAAGCGCAAAAGTAAGGTTTGTTGCTACACAAGCTATTTTTGAAAAAATTGGATCCAGGCCACTTCTAGCTAATGAAAGCCAATAAAAAGACCAGATCCTTTCCTGGCTGGCATGTTTCATACTTCTTCCAAGGAGAATATAGTCCTGGAACAAACACTGCAGTTTTGTTTTTTTCAAAAATAAATTCAAATCTGGATAGTTCATTCTTACTAAAGGCTGCCATGTGTGAAAACCTGATTATGGAAACTGGGACGCATTCATGAGGTTGCTCTTGAGGTCCTCTGGTTGTTCTTGGAAGGCTTCTCAAAAGCTGGAATACAGTGTTCCCTCGATTTTCGCGGCTTCGAACTTCGCAGAAAGTCTATACCACGGTTTTTCAAAAATATGAATTAAAAAATACTTTGCGGGGGTTTCCCCTATACTACGGTTTTTCCCACCCGATGACGTCATATGTCATCGCCAAACTTTCGTCTGCCTTTAATAAATATTTTTTTTAATAAACTTTAATAAATAAACATGGTGAGTAATAATCTGAATGGTTGCTAAGGGAATGGAAAATTGCAATTTAGGGATTTAAAGTGTTAAGGGATGACTTGTGATACTGTTCATAGCCAAAAATAGTGTATTTACTTCCACATCTCTATTTCGCGGAAATTCAACTTTCGCGGGCGGTCTCGGAACGCATCCCCGCGAAAAGCGAGGGAACACTGTAGTCAACTTTTTGATAGACAGTGGGCAAAATAATATTTTCTGGAAGTTCAAAACCTATGGTTTCAAACAGAAGTGGGTCCCAACTTACCTCGCTGCCAGTTCACTTCCTCCTGTGCTGTATGGCCACGCCTTGTGGCCGCACGCATAGGCAGAAATTGTGGGTTCTATCACACTGAAGGCTTTCAAAAAGAGACTGGAAAATTTTTGAAAATAGCCGAAAGGAAGAAAAGGAAGATGAGAGGAAGAGAAAGTGTTCTAGGAAGGAAGGAAGGAAGGAAGGAAGGAAGGAAGGAAGGAAGGAAGGAAGGAAGGAAGGAAGGAATCCTTCCATCCATTATCTTCCCTTCCCTTTCTCCTTCCTTCCTTCCTTGCTTCCTTCTTCTCCTTCCTTCCTCTCCTTCCTCTCCTTCCTTCCTTCCTCTCCTTCCTTCCTTCCTCTCCTTCCTTCCTTGCTTCCTTCCTCTCATTCCTTCCTTGCTTCCTTTTTCTCCTTCCTTCCTCTCTTTCCTTCCTTCCTTTCTTCCTTTCTTATTGCAGGAAAAATGCCAGGAGAGAGAACAATTGAAATTATCTCAAATGGTATAAGGTCTCCTGCTAGAGCAAGTGGTTGGGCTAGAATACCCCAAGATCCCTTCCAACTCATTACTTGGTGGTATTATTATTATTATTATTATTATTATTATTATTATTATTATTATTATTATTTATTAGATTTGTATGCCGCCTCTCTCTGTAGACTCCGTAGTGTTCTATGTGCAAGGCAGGGGTGGGTTCTACTTATCTACTTATCTTCCCCACTGGTTCACATCATGACAGAAGTGCATGTTTTACGCGTATGTGCTTCCTGGAAATGAACCTCTTTGCATGCGCAGTACAGTGGTACCTCTACTTACAAACTTAATTAGTTCTGTGACCAGGTTCTTAAGTAGAAATGTTTGTAAGAAGAAGCAATTTTTCCCATAGGAATCAATGTAAAAGCAATTACTGTGTGCGATTGGGAAAACCACAGGGAGGGTGGAGGCCCTGATTCCTCCCAGGAGATTCCTAGAGAGGTCCCAGAGTGGCTTCTACCCATCTTTTCTGGCCCTGTTTCCTCCCAGGAGATTCCTTAGAGAGGCCCCACGGAGGCTTCTCCCTGCCTTTTCTGGTTACAGTTTCAGAGGCTCGGCTTTGTAAGTGGAAAATGGTTCTTGAGAAGAAGCAAAAAACTCTTGAATACCCAGTTCTTATCTAGAAAAGTTTATAAGAGATCTCTGCTTTCATGTTTATGACAGGACGTTTTTGTCCCTTGTTCTCCTCCTTTGCTTTCTTAACTTGCCCTTTTCTCTCTGAGAACTTTTCCTTGATTTTAGAAAATTTGGAGATTAAGAGAAAGCCAGCCGCTTTGTGCAAGACTGCTACTTTAACCAGTCAAAAGCCTCTGCAATGACCTCGATCTAGCTAGCAAATCAGAAACAGGGCAGAGTTTAAAGCCACTTTCCCAAGGACTCTGGGCATAACAGTAGAAACGCTTATTGCTATCATGCTAAATATTACTTTTATCTTTTTCAAGAAGTAGCACAGTGCAATATAACATTAGGATTCATTTTTTTAAAGATGGAAATCTATTTATTGTCCAATGTAATTTGTGAAAATTTTGATGAGATTTGAGGTTTCCATCCCATTCCATTAGGATGTCCCATTTATTTTCATGTCTACGTTTATATGTCTATATTAAATAATAATTAAATTATAAATTAATAAATTATAAAGTACTTAATTTAATTTTTAAAGTAAATTATAAATAAGTAATAAAGTAATAAATTAATTACATGTGTCTATTTTATGCCTATGTTAAAAATCTAAGCAAAGAACTATTCAGACGTGAAGCCAGGTAATTAAATGTGCAGAAGAGTTGGAGTTGGTTGTATGCTTTCAAATGTAATATGAAAAATATGTTTAGTCTTATTTGTTTTATCCTGTTTCAACTGACGTGTTGTACTCTTCTCTTTAAATAATGTCTTGGCATCCCTAACTCTGTAAAACAAATATAAGTTAGGGTTAGGATATGCAATCCTTCCAAAATCAAAAATAGTTTGGCAAGATAAATAAAGTTTAGCTGGTTTGAGCAAATAACACATTGCAGAAATATTGGATTTATGTCTTTGCACCTGAGCAATACAAATAAATCAGAAAATATGCTAATCACTATTTTATCCAACTTCCAATATGTACCCTGTCTCATTTCTCATCCATCAACCAAAAGAATAGACATAAGTTACAAACGATCAGAAATCAATAGATTTTTATTTAACTACTGTTGTGGTTCCGTCTGAGGCCCCTCCGGGAACGGCTGACCTTCTGTCGGTTTCCAGCTCAGAGGGAGAGGCTGAGGAACAGGAGGTGCAGACAGACGAGGAGGAGGAATCCCAGGCTGAAGAAGAGGGAGGACAGCCAGAGTCCCACCAGGGGGAGCTCTCCCCAGCAAGCAGCCTGGATTCCTTAGAGGAAAGTGCACAAGCCATAATTGATCTGCGACAACGAAGAGCTACTCAGAGACGGAATCAATTGGCTAAATACTTTCAGCATTAAAGTGGCAACAGCTGGGTTTGGGTGTGGTGCTCTTGGGAAAGGCTAAAAGGCAGACCCACCCTTCCTGGCTTGTGGAGTTTTATCTTTGAGAGTCGTGGGACCTGACTGTGAACTTTGGCGTCTTGGAATCCTGGTTTGTGCCTTTGACTATTGAAACCTTGGGGGGGGGGTGCCAGCAAGAAGCTTGCTGTATTGTCTGGACATCAGGACCCTGCTGTACTGTATTATAGCCTGTCTGTTGGGAAGAACAGGTTTTCCTCTGTGCTTATTTTTTCCAGTTATAAAATACTTTTGGCTTTTACCAGAGTGTCTGGCTGTTTTTTCCAGTTGGTGTTGAGGTCTGGGGGAACCCAGACAGAACAACTACTTAACGTGTAACCTTAATTACTTTTTAAAAAAATTATGTGTAACTTTAATTACACGTGTTCATTAAGAATGTGGAGAGATTTTAACATTTTAGGAACATTTGTAACATTTTGAAAGGTCAAATACAGAAAAATATTTTGTTTCATTCTTGTCTAATATCATAACCTAAAAGCTCAATCTAACAGACAACTCTATTTTTCCAAATATAGTAAAAAAAATTGTCTTTCAACTTATAGCAGATATTTGGCTTATTGAAATAAATCAGTTTTGAAACTCCCCAAATTTCAAAATAAACGTATTGTGTATTACATAAACATTTCCTACAATCAACTTGTAGGAACATATTTTATTGAAAAAATATCACAATCATTTCATTCTTTAAACAAATTATGATATCTTTTCAAGAAAGTTTTGCCTAATATCTATTTATTGTCTTGCTTTGAAAATAACATGTTTTTATTCTTTCAAATCACCTGTTCAATGGTTGATATAAATATTTCATTTGATTATCCCAAACTTCTACTTTATTCTGCAATGCTGCATTTTAACAAGATTTATTTCTGTAGTATTTGTAGATCATCTTACATTTCCTGTTTTGATCTCTGCTATTTTTATGCTGTTTTTAACTGAAGGATTTATTGTAATTCCATATTTTATTTGTGCTCGTATTAGATGTTGTCTTGAAAACATGTTATTTTAGCAGTGTCTGCAGGAACCTTTCAAAAATTTGCACATGGACTCCTAAGGATTTTATTCCTTATGAATTTAAAAATTTCTCTACAACTCTACAACTTTAAAGACTTGGTACAAGGGTACATGACTTGGCACACCAGAGTTTTGTCAATGTGTGTCTAAATGTTTTCTGTATCAAAATAAGATTTATGCTTAAATGTATAAACAAAAGGGTAATATTTTGCTCCTGATAATTGTCCTGAAATTGCAAGAGCAAAATATGTAAAAAGAATGTTAATGTGTGTGAGTTATAAATCTTGAAACATCTTTGTCACCTTTACAAATTCTTACCATGTCATTCCAGATCAAAAGGTTTCATTCTAAACACTAATATAATTTAGAGATGACCAGCAGATGTCACCTGTGAGATCCAAAAAAAATGAATAACTGCCTTCTGCTTGGCAGAAAATATTGACATTTATAATCCTCTATTTGTGGGTATGCATATTTACACTGATATATTCCTGTGTGGAAGAGTTTAGTTATACAGGAAAAGTTCAGAACAACTGAGAGAGTAGACATTTAGATGCTTTTTATGTGCCAGCATAAAATGTTTCTTTTGTTTAATCTTTTTTTTAATGTCAAAATGTCATGTGTGCATCTTTCTAATATCTACTCTAAGCTGTAGCATCAGTTTAAGATTTAACAGCACATTTTATAAGTGTCCATGTTATCACCATAACAACTATTCTGATGTTGTGCTGTGTACAAAACGAATGTACTTTCTTATCTGTTATCTTGATCGTGGTGAACGCTAATATCTACAGTACATCACATCCGAATTTACTATTTTGCTTTTGAAACCATGCATAAGACTTATTTAGAACAAACAATACATGTACCACATCACACCTTGCTTTCTATGCCAATCCTTTATTTATTTATTTTATTTTTATTTATTTATTTTGTCCAATACACAACAATACACAATGAAGGTTATAGAGGTTATACTCAAGTAAAATATATTAGAGAAAGAATAGAAGTGAAAATTTAGGAATAGAATATATCAATTAGAAAATAGAAGGACATTATGAGAATAGTATAAGAGGATTAGAATAGAAGAATAGTAGATATGATATTCGGTAACTTCAGATCGTGCAGAATGCAGCTGCGAAAGCAATCATGGGCTGCCCTAAATATGCCCATGTTACACCAACACTCTGCAGTCTGCATTGGTTGCCGATCAGTTTCAGGTCACAATTCAAAGTGTTGGTTATGACCTATAAAGCTCTTCATGGCATCAGACCAAAATATCTCGGGACCGCCTTCTGCCGCACAAATCCCAGCGACCAGTTATGTCCCACAGAGTTGGCCTTCTCCGGGTCCCGTCGACTAAACAATGTCATTTGGCGGGACCCAGGGGAAGAGCCTTCTCTGTGGCAGTCCCGGCCCTCTGGAACCAACTCCCCCCAGAGATCAGAATTGCCCCCACCCTCCTTGCCTTTCGTAAGCTCCTTAAAACCCACCTCTGTCGTCAGGCATGGGGGAATTGAGATATTCCCTTCCCCCTAGGCCTATACAATTTATGCATGGTATGTTTGTGTGTATGTTTGGTTTTTAAATAAGGATCTTTTAATTATTTTAAATATTAGATTTGCTATATGTTGTTTATTATTGTTGTTAGCAGCCTCGAGTCTATGGAGAGGGGTGGCATTCAAATCAAATCAAATCAAATCATGAATGGATAGATAGATAGATAGATAGATAGATAGATAGATAGATAGATAGATAGATAGATAGATAGATAGATAGATAGATAGATAAACAGATAAACAGATAAACAGATAAACAAACTGAATGAATGAATGAGTGAGTGAGTGAGTGAGTGAGTGAGTGAGTGAGTGAGTGAGTGAATGATTAAGTAAGTAAGTAAGTAAGTAAGTAAGTAAATAAATAAATAAATAAATAAATAAACAAACAAACAAACAAACAAACAAACAAATAAATAAATAAATAAATAAATAAATAAATAAATAAGAGATATAGGAGAGTTTCCGGTGGAGGAGTAAAGGGCTCTTCTGGTGAAGTATCTTTGGACATTTAATGTGAACCTCATTTAATGCGAACATCAATAAGTGTGACATTTACACAGGGCTAAAGCCAAATATTTAATAATATGGGCTTTTTGGTACATCTGGCAAGGAAGAGATAATGTGCCCTTTTTCATTTGGCCATTTGCTCCTGCAGGCTCTTCTTCAAGTGTGGGAGTGAATTTGCAGTCACTTGATAATGTCACTTGCAAGCAATCAAGCAGCAAGGCCTAATTGGTCAGCTGGTGACAGAAGAAAGGGAACCTAAGTGGAGGGACACTGGTTCCTTAGAAAGCAGGAAACACAGGGCTGGGAATCAAGCAAATTTGCTCCCGGGATCTTTGGCAATATCTATCAGTTTTTCCGGTCACATGCCACTTTCTTCAAGAACAGAAGGAAAACATAACATTTAAGTCCTATAAAGTTAATAGGTCTTGAAAGTTCCTTCCTACTTTTAAATTTAATGATATTATGATTGTTGGACAGCCTTAGGTTGTCCCAGAGCCTTTCCAAAGCATTTCACTGAACTGTAAACTTTATCAGGATAGAAGGCAAACGTTATGAAATATTTAATAAGTAATGTTAACAATATTTAATTAAAGTACACTTCATGAACATTCTTTCCTTTTCACTCCCTTTTTTTTAAAGGGGGGCTGTTCTTGAGTCAACTACTTTGCAGTAGACCAATAAACTACTTGGAATGTGGTATCTTGATTTAATTTACCTCTCAGTTAAAATTTTCATGGCTATTTTAATAATAATAATAATAATAATAATAATAATAATAATAATAATAATAATAATTTATTAGGACTCGGGGCGGCTCACAACAATAATAAAAAACAATATTATAGTGGAACAAATCTAATATTAAAAGAGAAAAAGACATATAAAACCCTATCATTTAAAACCAAACAACACATACATACCAAACATAAAGTATAAAAGCCTGGGGATGGTGTCTCCGTTCCCCCATGCCTGGAGATATAGGTGGGTCTTGAGTAGCTTACGAAAGACAAGGAGGGAGGGGGCAGTTCTAATCTCTGGGGGGAGCTGATTCCAGAGGGCCGGGGCCACCACAGAGAAGGCTCTTCCCCTGGGGCCCACCAAACGACATTGTTTTACATATTTGGTTCACTACTATAAAGATGTAGTACAATTTTTCAGTCATTTTTTAAAAAATTCTTTCTTTCATATTGCTGTATAAGGTATCCAGCTTAGCTAAAAGTGCCTTTAACTTTTTTTAACCACATCTTGGACATCAACACCCTTGAAAATGTCCAAATATACTTCACCAGAAGAGCCCTTCACTTCTCCACTTGAAACAGAATACCCTACGAAAGCAGACTATCAATCCTAGGTCTAGAAAGCTTAGAACTACGTCGCCTAAAACACGATCTAAGTATTGCCCACAAGATCATATGCTGCAACGTCCTGCCTGTCAGTGACTACTTCAACTTCAATCACAACAACACAAGAGCACGCAACAGATTCAAACTTAATATTACCCGCTCCAAACTTGACTGTAAAAAATATGACTTCAGCAACCGAGTTGTCGAAGCGTGGAACTCATTACCTGACTCAGTAGTGTCAACCCCTAACCCCAAACATTTTTCACTTAGACTATCCACGATTGACCTCTCCAGGTTCCTTAGAGGTCAGTAAGGGGCGTGCATAAGTGCACCAGTGTGCCTTCCATCCTGTTGTATCCTGTAATGGCTACCTTGTATCTCTGTAAATAGTTTGTTCCTTGTTAAAGCGCTGTCTGAGCTAGAATCAGGAAGTCGCTCCTGATTGGCTCAGACGCGGCTGCTCTTGCTTTGGCGGGAACCGCAAATGTATAAAAGGAGTGGTTTCTCCCAGGTAGAGCAGACGGTACTAGCTGAAAGTCACTTACCTTTTCTGAGCTGAAATAAAGGTACCGTTCTCACCTAACCCTGTCTCTGGGTCTACTTCACTGGCGACGATGGACGAAAGAAACCACGCGTGCAACATGAACAACCTCCAAATTGGCCGGGCTCCTGAGTTCTTCGATCCCGAGAAGACTTCCTGGGACGACTACTTAGCCAACTTCGAGATCTTCCTCGAGGCAGCAGGAATACGGGACGCCGACGCCGATCGAAGACGGGCCATCTTCCTAAACTACTGCGGTCCAGAAATCCGCGCCCTCGCCCAGACTCTCACCGACCCGCTGCCAGCAAGATCCGTCGCTTGGGACGTCCTGCAAGCCAAGCTCGCGAGCCATTTCAAGCCAACAAAACCAGCCATGGTTTTCCGGCACCAGTTCTCCAGAATGGCTCAGCGCGAAGCGGAATCAATCAACCAATTTGCAACGCGACTTCGAACGGTTCTTGCAAAATGCAAGTTTGACAACCCGGAAGCTCGCCTCACCGATGCCTTAGTTTTCGGCATGAGAAACGCCTCGGTCAGGAACAAACTCCTCACCGAAGACGAACCGACCCTACAAACAGTGATTAAGCTAGCACAAACTGCAGAGGTCGCCGACGCCGCTGCTAAAGAGCTGAAGGAACACGAAAGACAAGAAGTCATAGCAAAGATAGACTCCATGTTTTCCCGCGCCGAGGACCCAGACAACCTCAGCCCACCAGCTCGCAACGAGGACAGCTGTTTCCTGCTGCAAGACCAGCCGAGACAACACAGATTTCCTCACCCCGCCGGCCCCTGCGCCGGCTGCCGAGGAAACCATCAGCGCCAACGATGCCCCTTCCGGGACGCCATATGCCGCCGCTGCAACCGACGCGGCCACATCGCCGAAGCCTGCAGAGCAGCTGCACCGGAGGAAACCTTCTCCACACCGCGCCACCAACGACCCCAGAATCAAACACCGCAACCGCGAGAAAACCGACCTTTTCGTTTTTCGCACCGTAAGAACTACTCAGCCGCTAACCGCGACTACTCAAGAGGTAACACTCAATTTTTCGTGAATACCACGGCAACAGAAAATGGGGGCAATATTGTTATTTCTTTACTTTTAAATAACAAGCCATGTTCTATGGAACTTGACACGGGGTCTAAATACACCATTATGCCGTGGGAAAAGCTTAAATTGTACATGCCTAGCCTGTCTAAATCTGAGCTATTGCAAACCTCGTTGGTAATTAGGGATTTTCAAGGGGGGATAATCTCTGTTCTGGGCAAAGTGAATGTACCTATCGTATTTAAGAATGTTAAATGTACCCTACCCATGATTGTTGTTACAGGGGCTAAACACTCTCTCCTGGGGTTGGCTTGGATGGAACCTTTGGGAATTGAAATTTCTGGTATTTGCAATGTTAACTGTGATAGCATGCCTAACTTTTTACAAGAGTTCCCTGAAGTGTTTAGCCCCACCTTGGGGTCGTATAAAGGGCCCCCTATCTCGTTTTCCATCGATCCCAAGGTCCCACCTGTCCGGCTCAAACCTCGCAGGGTACCCCTTCCGCTACTCCCCAAACTTGACCTGCAGCTGGATAAGCTCATAAGCCAGGGCATTCTAGTTCCTGTGGAGCAGGGACCATGGGAAACACCCATAGTCACCCCTCTAAAACCAGATGGCTCCTTAAGAGTTTGCGCTGACTATAAATCTACGCTAAATAAAGCCCTCCAACATCACCCTTACCCCATTCCGGTGGTACAACAACTCCTGCACTCCCTGGGGGAAGGGAAAAGGTTTGCAAAGATCGAGCTCACGCAAGCTTATCAACAGTTACCTGTCGATGAACCGACAGCAAACGCGCAAACAATTGTGACCCACAGGGGTGCCTTTAAATGTACCAGATTACAGTTTGGAGTAAGCATAGCCCTAGGGATATTTCAAATCATAATGGAACGTTTGTTATCTGTGATAAAGGGGGCCATTCCCTACTTTGATGACATCTTAATTGCAGGGGAAAACCAAGAACAGCTCAACAAAAGAATAAGGGAAGTACTTCAGAGACTTCAGGACAAAGGGTTAAGAATTAAGCCTGATAAATGCGTCTGGGGAACCAACAGTGTAGAATTCCTAGGTTATAAAATCGATAAGGAAGGTATCTACCCCACGACTGAGAAACTGAGAGCCATTAGAGAAGCCCCAGAGCCACAAAATAAGACGGAATTGCAAGCTTTTTTAGGCCTTCTTAACTTTTACTCCGTCTTTTTAAAACAGAAGGCAACAGCAGCAGAGCCTCTACACCGCTTACTCCAGAAAGAAACCCCTTGGACATGGGGGAGAACTGAACACGAAGCCTTTGTACAAATAAAACAATTATTAACTTCTAAAAGTGTGGTAGTCCAGTATAGTACTTCGCTACCCATCAGGCTGACGTGCGACGCTTCCCCTTACGGCGTGGGAGGAGTCTTGGCTCACGTTTTGCCTAATAATACAGAGGCCCCAATTGCTTTCTTTTCCAGAACGATGACCAATACTGAAAGAAATTATAGCCAACTAGATAAGGAGGCTCTAGCTTTAGTGGCAGGGGTGAAGAAGTTTCATAATTACCTTTTTGGGAGAAGTTTTGAATTGGTTACCGACCACAAGCCCTTACTAGGTCTCTTAGCCCCCAACAAGCCTACTCCTCCATTTATGTCCCCAAGACTAATCAGATGGGCCCTTTTCCTCTCAGGATACCAGTACTCAGAGAGATACCAGTACTCAGAGAGGGTCCGCAACTTGGGCGTCCTCCTCGATCCACAGCTCACATTAGAGAAACATCTTTCAGCTGTGGCGAGGGGGGCGTTTGCCCAGGTTCGTCTGGTGCACCAGTTGCGGCCCTATTTGGACTGGGAGTCACTGCTCACAGTCACTCATACCCTCATCACCTCGAGGCTCGACTACTGTAACGCTCTCTACATGGGGCTACCTTTGAAAAGTGTTCGGAAACTTCAGATCGTGCAGAATGCAGCTGCGAAAGCTATCATGGGCTTTCCTAAATTTGCCCATGTCACACCAACACTCCGCAGTCTGCATTGGTTGCCGATCAGTTTCCGGTCACAATTCAAAGTGTTGGTTATGACCTATAAAGCCCTTCATGGCACCGGACCAGAATATCTCCGGGACCGCCTTCTGCCGCACGAATCCCAGCGATCAGTTAGGTCCCACAGAGTTGGCCTTCTCCGGGTCCCGTCAACTAAACAATGTCGTTTGGCGGGACCCAGGGGAAGAGCCTTCTCTGTAGCGGCCCCGACCCTTTGGAATCAACTCCCCCCAGATATCAGAGTTGCCCCCACCCTCCTAGCCTTTCGTAAGCTCCTTAAAACCCACCTCTGTCGTCAGGCATGGGGGAATTGACATGTTCCTTCCCCCTAGGCTTATAAAATTTGTGTATGGTATGCTAGTGTGTATGATTGTTTTTTAACTTGTGGTGTTCTTAAAATTAATTTAATATTGGATTTGTCTTGTATTTCTGTTGCTGTGAGCCGCCCCGAGTCTGCGGAGAGGGGCGGCATACAAATCTGATTAAACTAAACTAAACTAAACTAAACGAGCTCATCCATAAAGGGGGTAAAACCATCAACCACGCAGATGGTCTCAGTAGGTGCCCCATGGCAGAGTTAGTGGAGGACCCTGCCCCATCTGCTGATGTCTTAATGATAGAACTCGAGGACAACCCACTAACTACTGCAAAGGAGGTGGCTGCACACACGCAGCAAGATCCAATCCTAAAACAGGTGGTAAACTGTGTACTTAAGGGATGGCAAAATGACTCTGTGAAACCTGAATTGTGTGACTTCAAAACCAAAAGACTAGAATTGTCATATGTAAAAGGTTGTCTGTTGTGGGGGGATAGAGTGATCATTCCTAAAAGCCTAAGGGTAAAGGTACTCGAAATGTTACATGTGGGCCATCCTGGGATTGTCAGGATGAAGGGCCTAGCTAGAGGGCACTTATGGTGGCCAGGTTTGGATGCTGATATTGAAAACTGGGTAGCCAAATGTGATCCATGCCAAGAATCACGGCCTAACCCCCCCCCCAAAACAACTCCAGCAGAGTGGGAGCAACCTGCGGGGCCATGGTCCAGGGTCCATATTGATTTTGCAGGGCCAGTGGGGTCACAATACTTCTTAATAGTAGTTGATGCATTTTCCAAATGGGTGGAAATCATAGCAATGAACAACATAACCACAAGTGCCACCATCAAGGTGCTGCGCAGGCTGTTTGCTACCCATGGTTGCCCTGATATCCTAGTGTCTGACAATGGGCCACAATTAACGGCCAGGCAGTTTGAATTGTTCTTAGATAATCTTGGAGTCAGACACGCACTCATCTCGCCTTACTCTCCCTGGGCTAATGGTTTGGCAGAACGCTATGTTCGCATGGCAAAGGAAGCATTGCGCAGGTCAGGCCCTGGAGATGTACAACAAAATTTGGACCAGTTTTTGCTAACCCAGCACATTACCCCAAACACTCACACGCACGTAAGCCCTGCTGAGTTACTAATGGGAAGGAAACTAAGGTCCCCACTAGATAGGTTACACCCAAGGTTTTGTACAAATAACCCAATGTATGTAAACCCTGAAAGACAAATTTATTTGGGTCAAAATGTGTTTGTGAAAAATTTTGATGGAGGTGTAAACTGGATGAAGGGAATTATTGTTAAAAAAACTGCTCCTAAAACATATATTGTAAAACTGGAGGATGGTCGAATGTGGAAGCGGCACATTGACCACGTACGAAAACGCATGGAAAACTCCCTGGAGCAAACCGCTGACACAGACTCTCCCATTTCAACAGACCTTAACACGCAACCCGATTTTATAGACATTCAAATGGACTTATCGGGTCAGAGAGAATCCTCCAGCGACGCCGAACCATCTTCCTCCTGCGAAGTCAGCGTTGTGTCTGCCAGGCCGAATCAGCAGGCCGGAGCCCAAAACAGGCCCCAGCCACACCGGGGGATCAACAGCGAGCCGACCTCCACCGTCGGTAGCGAGGACACAACTGAACTGCGCAGGTCTGAGCGAGCCTCGCGGAGACCCAGCAGATTGGAGGACTTCGTCACATGGCTTTCGTGATGGATGTATCCAAACTAAGGAGGGAGGGGTGCTGTATCCTGTAATGGCTACCTTGTATCTCTGTAAATAGTTTGTTCCTTGTTAAAGCGCTGTCTGAGCTAGAATCAGGAAGTCGCTCCTGATTGGCTCAGACGCGGCTGCTCTTGCTTTGGCGGGAACCGCAAATGTATAAAAGGAGCGGTTTCTCCCAGGTAGAGCAGACGGTACTAGCTGAAAGTCACTTACCTTTTCTGAGCTGAAATAAAGGTACCGTTCTCACCTAACCCTGTCTCTGGGTCTACTTCACATCCCCTGTCCAATTTTCTCTCCTTATCTCATTTATCTTTTCTTCCTTTCAAATATGTTCACCTATACTTTAATATCTTTTCTTCTATTCTTTTCTCTACTTATATTATTACATATCTTTCTCTTCAATGTGTATTATGTATTGGACAAAATAAATAAATAAAATAAACTCTATTTTTTCTGTCCGTCTGTCCCCACCACCCCGCCCCTAAATTATGGGACAAAATATCCACATTTCATTCAAAAATACATAATATTTTTCAAATGTTTTCAGGATGCAAAATTCAGCCCCATTCATCATACAAAAGAAGAATTTCTTTTTTTCCTTACAAACCACATTGTAATATGTCAGGAAGTAGGGGGGGAAAGGCAGCTAGGAGAAAATAGGAATACAGGAATAAAAATAATGAAATTGCATGTCAACAGCTAGATTTGTATTGAAAAGGGTCATTCAGAGTGCCCCCAGTGCCTTGGGCTAATTCTGGCATAAGAGAGCTTAATTTTTTTCATCTATTTCAAGTAAATTCTAGACAAAACAGGCATAGTTTGTGGCTTTGAGACAATGAATCATACCATTCTTTCTCTTTTTAGTATTCTGCATTTTCCTGTAACTTTGCTCTTCCCGGAGGCTGCTGAGAGTGCAAAGAGACAACTCATGTTTGAACGACAGAATATTGAAAAGGTCAGAGCTGTATAGCACAATGCTACCATTCACAGAACATGTTAGCTACTGAAATTCCATTGCTTCATTCTTATGACAAAGGCCAGAGAACACAACAGGAAGCAAACCAACATAATTGCATGCTTTCAAAAGCAGCGAGAGAGACTCTGATTTGCATCATAAATCATGAAACAGAGAGTGCTATGGAGCAGTCAAATAATTTCAAGGGTACCTCCTTGAGCTATCACCACTCTTTCTGCACAATGGGGTATTAGCTTTAGCTGCAGACGGTTCACTGTCCAAGCAAATTCCCAAAATTGTTCCATAAAATTGTCCAATTTTATCTTACCATCTAAGACCGCATTAGATGGTAAAGTATCATTGTTACATGTTCTAATATGGAGGGCTGGAGAAGACAGTTGACTGTTTAATATAATCTTGTACATTGGGAATCGAAAAATCTAAAATCTAAAAAAAATATTTAAAAAGTCCTCCTATCCTGCAAAATTCCAATTGTGGCAAAAGCAATATATAGTGCAGTGATGGCGAACCTATGGCACGGGTGCCACATGTGGCACATGGAGCCATATCTGCTGGCACGCATAAGAAGGGTGGCATAAAAATCAAATAAATAAATAAATAAATAAATAAATAAATAAATAAATAAACAAACAAATAAATAAATAAATAATAAATAAATAAATGGATGGATGGATGGATGGATGAACGAACAAACAAACAAACAAACAAATACTGTGTTTCCATAGGGCGCCTAGCTCTGATTCATATGGTATTACAGTATATGATGACAAAAAGGGAGAAAATAAATGTGAAATTGCTTAAGTAGGAATGGTAGTGAACCATTCAGTTTTCCTAACTTTTAATTTTATTTTTTGCAACTAAATATAAAAATTGACATATACAAATTTATATCACTTCATGTTCTCTATGTTTATGTATGTCTATGTCCACATGCATGAGCTTGTAAGTATGTAAAGTTACTTTAATGTAGAACGTTGTTGAGCTAGATAGCAATAGCAATAGCACTTAGACTTATATACCGCTTCACGGTGCTTTACAACCTTCTCTAAGCAGCTTACAGAGTCAGCATATTGCCCCCAGCAATCTGGGTCCTCATTTTACTGACCTGGGTAGGATGGAAGGCTGAGTCAATGAGATGAGATTCAATCTGCCAAATTGCAGGCGCCCAGCAGTCAGCAGAAGTAGCCTGCAGTACTTTATTCTAACCACTGTAGCTCCTGATGATTTCAACTCATGGTCACTCTATGGATTAAAACTAACTTGTTCATTTTTTAAAAAAATTGCTGATTACTTGTTATCAAGTGAATGGCAAACAGTGACTGTATAGGTGAATTTCCTCCATTATCACGTCCTAATCTGGTCTTTCAGGTTTTTTAACAGTGAATTTCTAATAGTGCACTCATCACCATTCTAACTAAGATGACCTGTCTAGCTGCTACTCAAGGAGAGAAGCAACTTAGAACTAAGGAGAAATTTCCTGACAGTTAGGACAATTAATCAGTGGAACAGCATGCCTCCAGAAGTTCCAATGCTGCTCCAACACTGGAAGTTTTAAAGAAGAGATTGGATAACCATTTGTCTGAAGTGGTGTAGGGTTTCCTGCCTAAGCAGGGGGGGTGGGCTAGAAGATCTTCAAGGTCCTTTCCATCTTTGTTATT
Organism: Erythrolamprus reginae; assembly: GCF_031021105.1. Taxonomy (NCBI): domain Eukaryota; kingdom Metazoa; phylum Chordata; class Lepidosauria; order Squamata; family Dipsadidae; genus Erythrolamprus; species Erythrolamprus reginae. The sequence continues at coordinate 60,704,338 of NC_091956.1, read as the reverse complement.
GTATTCTATTCTAATGAAATGGCTGCTATCAATTTTGTAAATAATGCAAGTTTTTCACATTCTATGGCAGCTGTTTTGTGCCAGCATTAAAATATGAAATACAGTGTTCCCTCGATTTTTGCGGGTTCGAACTTCGCATAAAGTCTATACCACGGTTTTTCAAAAATATTAATTAAAACGTAGTTTGCGGTTTTTTCCCCCTATACCACGGTTTTTCCCGCCCGATGACGTCATATGTCATCACCAAACTTTCGTCCACCTTTAATAAATATTTTTTTTAATAAACTTTAATAAAGAAACATGGTGAGTAATAATCTAAATGGTTGCTAGGGGAATGGGAAATTGCAATTTAGAGGTTTAAAGTGTTAAGGGAAGGCTTGTGATACTGTTCATAGCCAAAAATAGTGTATTTACTTCCGCATCTCTACTTCGCGGAAATTCAACTTTCGCGGGCGGTCTCAGAACGCATCCCCCGCGAAAATTGAGAGAACACTGTATATCCACCAATTTTGTTGGGCTGTCATTTAGCAAGTAAAAATATATGGAGTTGGGGGGAAGGAGGGGAGAGAGAAACTACAGTAATTATTTCAATTTTCCCAGTAAAAAGGAATGAGAAGTTATAGGAGTGTTGTGTAGTCTTTTGAAATAAGGGTTTGCTTACAGACTCCTTCACTATAGTGAATTGTACATTTCAACTTGCATTAAGAGTTTATTATGCTAATTAAAATTGACATTTATGTCAATTATTATCAATGCAGTTCAAATTAACCATTCATGTTTTTTTCTACTAAAAACAACAATATCAGGAAGTAAAGATAATTGGTAAATTCTTTAATAAACATATTGTATAACTTTAGTTGTATATTCAAATTTACACCCTAAAACATAAATTTTGGAACTGGATATATGGCCAGGCATTATTGGGTCAGAATGAAATGAGCTGCTTGAACAAACTTTAGTATAAGACATAAGTTTTCATGAATTGCAGCTCACTTCATCAGATATATAGACTGACTAGAACAGAGGCCGGGAACACATGACTCTGGAACCACATGCAGTTCTTTGGGCCCTCTGCCATGGCTCCCTGCCCCTTAACACACTGGCCTCATCCTTCGCCCCTCTTATTTATTTTTTGGACTCAAGCCCAAAGCGGCAGGAAGCTAAGGCAGGTCCAAGGCCACTTTGCTCCTGCACTCTCCAGCGACCTTCCTTCTCATCCTCCACCTCTCGTGACATCCTGGCTGGCTGTAGCTGAACCAGGAGAATATGCACGCATGGGGAGACCCTCCTTAAGTAAGCTGAAGCCCACCCTGTACGCACCTTTCATGTGTGGGAAGGATGGTCTTCCCACACATGTGCATGCTCCCAGCTCCGCCACAGCTGTCCAGACCATCACAAGAAGCAAAGGAGTAGGAGGAGCAATGTTACTGGAGAGTACAGGAGCGAGGCAGCCCTGTTCCTACCTTCACTGCACCTAAGGCAGCCTTCACTTCCCATCAATTCGGGCTGGAGTGTGTGCCCAATGTGCTCAGTGGAGATGTTGGGCGTGGGAGCAAGGTGATGGCCAGAGCAATAGTGCAGGAGAGAAGCAGCATCCTGTTAAGACCCTCCTTAAGCCAGCAGCCACCCACCTCAGGTGCACCTTTGCTGCTCTTTGGTGCTCACTTGAGAAGGGTCTCCCTGAGAATCCCTATTCTTCCGGTTCAGCCACAGCCAGCCAGAGGGTCATGGGAGGAGGAGGGAGGAGACTTAATATTAACCGCTTCAAACTTGACTGTAAAAAATATGAGTTCAGTAACCAAGTTGTTAAAGCGTGGAACTCATTACCGGACTCCATAGTGTCATCCCCGAACCCCCAACACTTTACCCTTAGCTTATCTACGGTTGACCTATCCAGATTCCTAAGAGGTCAGTAAGGGGTGATTACAAGTGCACTAGAGTGCCTTCCATCCCCTGTCCTATTGCTCTCTTATATTTCCTATACCTTTCTTCCATTCCTATATCTCTTCTTCTATTCTTTCATTGATATTTTCTATTCCTATATCTTTTCTTCTATTCTTTCTTAGATATATATTTACTATGAGTATATCCTCTATAACCTTCATCATGTATTTTACTATGTGTATACCCACTAAAACCCTCATTGTGTATTGGACTAGATAGATAGATAGATAGATAGATAGATAGATAGATAGATAGATAGATAGATAGATAGATAGATAGATAGATAGATAGATAGATAGATAGATAGATAGATAATTGCCCGAAGGGAGGGGAGAGACATACATACATACATTCAGAGAGAGGGGAGAGAGAGAGACATAGACACACAGAGATGGAGGTGAGAGGGGGGAAGAGAGGGGGGGAGAGACAGAGATACAGTGGGAGAGAGACACAGGGAAGAGAGGGGAAGAGATGGAAACGGATAGAGACACAGAGATAAAGAAAGAGGGAAGGAGAGAGAGGGGGGGAGAAGAGAGACAAAAAATGGTTTAGTGACTGGGTGGGAGTGAGTAACATCGAGTTGGCCAAGGCCACCCAGTTTTTTGGCTTCTGGTGTATTTTTCCTGTGGAAAACAGGTCCAAGTGGCTCTTTGAGTGTTTAAGGTTGCCAGTCCCTGGACTAGAGTAATTTAGAATTTAAAAACATTGAATTGGAAGAGAAAGCAGAGATAATATAGGATGATGTTTAGCGGTACAATGTGGCATGGTTTATATGTAGTGAATGGCTACCAAAATTTTTACTACCACACTGTGAGCATGGCTTATGCAGGATGCCCTGCATTTTCTTTCAACATCTTTCAGTCCAAATTGGATGCTCTGGGGTGGAACTCCATTTTCACTAACCACTGTGTTCCCCCCTATACGGGCAGCAGCCCACCCCTGTTTATATGTGATTACAAGCCCCTCACACAAATCTTGCATGATTCTTTTCAATTATTTCAGCATCCAAATTATAACTCCCTTTGCCCAAAAGGTTGTACTGGATCTCTTCTGTTCCCTTTTTTGTTCTTAAAAGCCTTTGAAATTCCATTGAAATGGGTTTTCTAAATTAGTTGTCAACCTTGATCTCTTTTAATATGTAATTTTGTATTTATTTACAGATTTTAAATCTATCTTTTTCGTTGTTAAGCTTTTCATTCATTTCTTCTAGCTTACTGTTTTTGGATAAATGCATTCCTAATACAGGTAGACTTTGATTTATGACAGTTTGTTTACTGACTGTTAAAAGTTAGTAAACAAACTGAAAAAAACCAGCACTGAAAAAACTGGCTTATGACTGTTTTTCACAATTACAACCTTTGCAGCATCCTGATGGTCACAGGATCCAAATTGCTTGGCAACTGACTAGGATCATCTTTTGCAACCTTCTGACAACAAAGTCAATGGGGAAGCCAGATTCGTCTAACAACTGAAGGCTAGAAAGGCCATAAAATGGGGCAAAACTCACTTAAAAATATCTCACTTAGCAACATAAATTTGAAGCTCAATTGTGGTCGTAAGTCAAGGTTTACCTGTATAATTTTTTTTTAAATAACACTTAAAAAAGCACTGAAAGTATGAATCGAATGAGATGAAGTCACCTGGCTTTAATGGAATTCTATGAAAAGCATTTTGACCAAGAGGTGACCATGAGCAAAACATGCGAAGTAAAGTATAGCCTTATCGGCACAGAGATTGTGTAGGTCGGATTTTGGTTCTTTAGCACATGATAGAAATACATATGGATGTAATAATCATTATTTTCATTATTATCTTTGTGGATTCGTATAAAGTACAGTGATACCTTGTCTTACGAACTTAATTGGTTCCAGGAGGACGTTCGTAAGGTGAAACAATGTTTCCCATAGGAATCAGTGGAAAACCGATTAATGTGTGAAAGCCCAAAATTTACCCCTTTTTCAAGCCAAAGCTCTCATTTTTGTGCTGGTGGGATTCCCCTGAAGCTCCCCTCCATGGTAAACCCCACCTCCAGACTTCTGCGTTTTTGCTATGCTGTAGGGAAATCCCAGGAGGAGAATCCCAGGATCGCAAAAACGGGTGCTCCACTGGCAACGGAAGTCCGGAGGTGGGGTTTCCCAGCAAGGGAAGCCTCAGCGAAATTGCACCATCACAAAAACACGGAAGTCCGGAGGTGGGGTTTTGAGGACATCCATGTTTTTGTGATGGTGCAATTTTGCTGAGGCTTCCCTCGCTGGGAAACCCCACCTCAGGACTTCCGTTGTCAGCGGAGCTCCCATTTTTGCTATCCTGGGATTCCCCTCCTGGGATTTCCCTACAGCATCGCAAAAACACGGAAGTCCGGAGGTGGGGTTTCCCATGTAGGGGAGCCTCTGGGGAATCCCAGGATTGCAAAAACGGGAACTTCACTTGCAACAGAGGTCCAGAGGCGGGGCATCCCAGTGACGGCTGCAGGTTCATAAGGCAAAAAGGTTCGTAAGAAGAGGCAAATATTTCCGAACTCCAGGTTCGTATCTCGAAAATTTCGTATGACGAGGGGTTCATATGATGAGGTACCATTGTATATAATAAACAGGCTTGAAAAATGGAATATTTGGGGTGATTGTGGTGTTAAACTTTGCTTCCTGAATGTGGTAGGAATGTATCATGGAAATAAACCACGTATAAGAATGATATCCTTAGTGAAAGTTTCAACATTAAGCAAATGTAAGAGGAGACATAATATTCTGTTGATAGGTTAATATATATGATACATATATAAAGATTAGTTGTGGTGACAGTACAATTGTTGGTTGAGGATATGGTGCCAAGTTGTCTTGGCTCATGATTGTGTGTGAGATTGTATGATGCCATGGGGAATACAAATATGAAAATTATTGTTTTAAAACACAAAGTAATTCTTTGACAAGGATTTGACAAGGAAAATGGGGTAAGCACTGCAAGTAGCTGTTTAAGTGGGTCTTAAAATAGTTTGCATATTGAGCCAAATGGGAGATAAATTGTTTATTATATCTTCCAGTAATGGAAGCTAAAACAAATGCCAAATATAAGGTTGACTGGGAAATTTCATCCAAGTTTCTAAACAGGAAGCTGTAAACTGAATAACAGTGGTCTTGCAGGATGTCCCTATCAAAGTCATAATGAAATTGGTTAAAACTAAAAAAATCTTTCAAAAGTTAAACAGTAGAATTAACTTACAGATGGTTCTTGCTTATCATACCACAATTGGGACCAACAACTCCATCACCAAGCACCATAACTGCTAAGTGAAATTTCATGCGACAGTGATGGGATTAAGATCTCATTCCCCCTTTGGCATTAAGCAAACTTCCCATGAATAAAACTTATTTTATTTCCACCTCTATTAATATAATTGCCTATTTGGGAAGATGGATGGCATATAACTTTAACAAATAAATAAATTCTGCTTGTCACAAGCCAGTGCAGTGCAGTGTCCAAGTGGTGGCCATATGACTGAGAGGTACTGCAATGGCTGTAAACACGAGGACTGCTCACAAAACTAGTTTTAAACATCATTGTAATTTTGAACTGTTGTTAAATGAGGCAGTCAGGAAAGGACAATTAATGACATTTATCTTAAAGAATCCAAGATCACTTTCTAAACATCTCTCTAATGTAAGCTTTAGAGAACTTGACTGTAAAAAATATGACTTTAGCAATCGAGTTGTCGAAGCGTGGAACTCATTACTGGACTCAATAGTGTCAACCCCTAACCCCCAACATTTCTCCCTTAGACTATCCACGATTGACCTCTCCAGGTTCCTAACAGGTCAGTAAGGGATGTACATAAGTGCACTAGTGTGCCTTTCGTCCCCTGTCCAATTGTCTCTCCTTATCTCATATCTCATATATCTTTTCTCCCTTTCATATATATTCTCCTCTATTTTTATATCTTTTATTTATATATAATACTTCATGTCTATTCACTTCAATATGTATTGTGTATTGGACAAAATAAATAGATAGATAGATAGATAGAGAGAGAGAGAGAGAGAGAGAGAGAGAGAGAGAGATGGATGATAGGTAGATAGATAAATGTATCAAACATATTTTTTCAAATTTACGAGCTGTAGAGCTTCTTTTAAAAAACAAACTAGGAACATCTCTGCCTCATTTATACAAAACTCTTCCATTCTGTATCACAGTTCTACTTCAAAAATAAGTTTATAGTCTAGCTAGACAGACAGACAGACTGACTGACTGACTGACAGAAAGACAGACAGACACATACACCCCACAGATGAAAGATAGGATATTCCAACAGGAAAGCAGTGGCATTTCATCAGTATATATCTAGTATCCTCTCTAATTATTACAAACTACGTAATTACAAGAATTGGCAATCTGAAACTCATACAGACTCTTTCCTGATAACAAGTTACATATAATTAAAAAACAAATCCTTTTTCCTCCAGCAGATTTTTTTTGGGTGGTGGTGGTAGAGGGGGACCCTGCACTTCTCTGCAAATGACTCATCAAAGTTTAGCTCTGGCACCATTTCTAAGACTTCTTCCTGTTCTTTATTCCTCATCTTAATCCTTTGCTTACAATTAAACAAATCATTGCTCAGAAAAAGACTATCAGAAGATTACCGCGTCAGGTGGAAAGTTCCAATATAAAAGGATGAAACAAGATCCTTTTTGGGGTAGAAGTGGGTGGGGGAAGTGTAAGAAGAAGACTGAATTCCCCTTAGATGTTTCCTCACTATTCCTTTCGTGGAAGGAGCTCAGTTTTCTTTTACAAAATCATCCACCACTAGGATTTTTAGTCGTTTTTCTGAAATGTATGTTCCAGCTCCAGTTCTGTTTCTTAAGAGAAAGGCAGTCACTGAATTGCTCAGGGAGGAATTATATAAGAGGAAACTGCAATAATTTGTTCCACACCGTTAATCCCAATAGGATACGTCTATGAATTTTACAGAAGTATCATTTGGAAGTGATCCTTTAAGCAATTGCTGTGATTTTTAGACAAGTGAGCAAAATCCACATGTTAGAGATTTTGTACATATTGCAGCTGACCACAAATGAATTGAGCTGTTTTGTATTGATCAAAACAGGGTGTTTTGTTGACCACCCAATTATTATTTTTTAGAAAAGCTATTTCTGTGAGCAATTTGTGTATGATTTAATTATATACAGTCTAGTACATACAGTAGAGAAACGGAAATTGGAATCAAACTTCCAAAGTCTTATATTGTTGCTGAGCGTATTCACTGGGGGTAGCAAAATATGTACATTATTTCTGGCTGAACAATAGTGTATCTAACATGGACAGAGAGCTATTGATCCCTGTGTGCCATGTTTTGTTTTTATGTCATTGATCATCACACTATTTTTTAATGTCAGTTATTTTTTATTATTATTATTATTATTATTATTATTATTATTATTATTATTATTTATTAGATTTGTATGCCGCCCCTCTCCGTAGACTCGGGGTGGCTCACAACAATAACAAAGACAATGTAAGAATAAATCTAATAATTTAAAAAACACTAAAAACCCCATTATTAAAAGCAAACATACACACAAACATACCATGTATAAACTGTATAGGCCTGGGGGAGATGTCTCAGTTTCCCCATGCCTGACGGCAGAGATGGGTCTTAAGAACTTTACGAAAGGCAAGGAGGGTGGGGGCAGTTCTAATCTCTGGGGGGAGCTGGTTCGAGAGGGTCGGGGCCGCCACAGAGAAGGCTCTTCTCCTGGGTCTCGCCAAATGACATTGTTTAGTTGACGGGACCCGGAGAAGGCCAACTCTGTGGGACCTAACCGGTCGCTGGGATTCGTGCGTGAATGGATTCTCTTCCACATCCCTAGTAGTAAGAAGTACTACTTGTGAGCTACATTTCCTGGCAACAGGACTGGTTGATGGGGCTTCTGTGCTATATAACTAAATGTTAATTAGTTATCAGTACAAATTAATATAAGATAGGAAGAGTCAAAGATGCAGTTGTACAAAAGACTTGCCTTAAAGGAAATAAAAATCATGGCAGAGTCCCAAACTACATTTCCAAGCAAAAGACTTGTTATATTCTGCAATCTTTTTCCATCATCTATTCCTTAGAGTATCATTCAGAAATGCAATCAAAGATAATGCTAACATCGGCAGCAATATAAATTAGAAGAAAAAAATGTCATTCTATTGTTTATGGACAAAAATATTGAGATGCAGGGATCAAGAAATAACAATACATTGTTCATGGCTGAAAAACAGCAGATGCACTCCACAATTATGTCTTCATTTATTTCAGGGGATTATAATTTGACATAGCTTCAAGCTATTTAGAAATGCTCCCATTCCCAAAAGCAACAGCTATATTTATAGAGTATGTGATATTCCATAGTATTTTGCCATAGTGTTATGGCAACCAAGAATGGAGTGTTGACATAGCTATCAAGTTCCAACAAGTCAAACTGTAGGTTTTGCACCACTGTTTCACATAAAAATGAAGCACATTTGCTGTGCAGAATATAAACACACACATATAGTATATACAAATGAAAAAAGAAGTTATAAAAGAAATGATGGATGGATTTGTAAAAGCACATTTTTATTGAGAGACTGAAATAAGTTATGATACAATGGCCAATTGAAACGTCAGACTCTTTCCTATATGGGGTTCCCATGTACAATTGGTGGGCCACAGTGTGACACAGAATGTTTGACTCGATAGGCTTTGGCGTGGCTCTTCTTATGTTCTTACGTTCTTATCTGTCCGTCCATTACCCTGGGGGGGGGAACTATTGAGCCCCTCAGAGAGGGTGCGCAACTTCTCCTCGATCCACAGCTGACATTGGAACATCATCTTTCGGCTGTGGCGAGGAGGGCGTTTGCCCAGGTTCGCCTGGTGCACCAGTTGCGGCCCTATTTGGACAGGGAGTCATTGCTCACAGTCACTCATGCCCTTATCACCTCGAGGTTCGATTACTGCAACGCTCTCTAAATGGGGCTACCTTTGAAGAGTGTTCGGAAACTCCAGATCGTGCAGAACGCAGCTGCGAGAGCCATCGTGGGTCTTCCCAGATTCACCCACGTATCTACAACACTCCGTGGCCTGCATTGGCTGCCGATCAGTTTCCGGTCACAATTCAAAGTGTTGGTCATGACCTTTAAAGCCCTACATGGCATTGGACCAGAATACCTCCGGAACCGCCTGCTACCGCACGAATCCCAGCGGCCGATAAGGTCCCACAGAGTTGGCCTTCTCCGGGTCCCGTTGACTAAACAATGTCATCTGGCAGGTCCCAGGGGAAGAGCCTTCTCTGTGGCAGCCCCGGCCCTCTGGAATCAAGTCCCCCCGGAGATTAGAACTGCTCCCACCCTCCTTGTCTTCCATAAACTACTTAAGACCCACCTATACCGCCAGGCATGGGGGATCTGAGACACCTTTCCCCCAGGCTTATTATAATTTATGTTTGGTATGTATGTGCTGTTTGTTTTTTAATTATGATAGGGTTTTTAGGGTTTTTTTAATATTAGATTTGTGCCTGTATAATATTGTTTTTATCGTTGCTGTGAGCTTCCCCGAGTCTTCAGAGAGGGGCGGCATACAAATCTAATAAATTATTATTATTATTATTATTATTATTATTATTATTATTATTATTATTATTATTATGGGTTTTCACTGTTTTGTGATCAGTTGTATTTCCTGTGTCGTCACAATCATATAGACTTTGAAAGCCCAGTATTTTGGGATGCTGAGCTCAGCTCAGCTCAGTTTCTCCTTCAAAGGAAATGCTGCTTGAGGTTTCCACTGATCTGAGATTAGCTGTCCCATGTCCCCATAATCCAATTGAGCTGACACAGACCTTGAAGAACACTGCAAAGATAGTTAAATGGCATTTCCTTTGGAGCCTAGTGCGGGGTAGTTTTGTATTAGTAGGAACTGCCACCTTATCTTGCTGTGTCCTTGGGATTCACCTCCCTCCAATAACAGACAGACCATTCTATTTGGCTACCATATCCCTATCTTCCAGAGTGCTTCTGAAGACCAACTGAGTACAACTGAGTACAAATAGTACAACTGAGTTTGTACTATTCAGTGGTCAATGGTTCTTTTTACAAAAATATTTCCCCTGCCTTGAATGTAAGTATAGTGGTACCTCTACTTAAGAATTTAATTAAATCTGTATCAGTACAGCAGGTTATGCTGCATTTATTTATTTATTCGATTTTTATGCTGCCCTTCTCCTTAGACTCAGGGCGGCTTACAACATGTTAGCAATAGCACTATTTAACAGAGCCAGCATATTGCCCCCACAATCCGGGTCCTCATTTTACCCACCTCGGAAGGATGGAAGGCTGAGTCAACCTTGAGCCGGTGATGAGATTTGAACCGCTGACCTACAGATCTGTCAGCTTCAGTGGCCTGCAGTACACCACTCTACCCATTGCGCCACCCCAGCTCCATTGCATTGCCTTTTGTGCAAATGCAATTGATTAATAATAATAACCACTTGATTAGCTACCAAGAATACTGTGCAGACTAACTACAAATAACACGATGACTAGGTTTCAATAATGGTGCATTGGAAGAAATACCATTTACTTGCAAGCAAGAACTGGTGAGACCATAAAATAGAGAAAGCAACAGAGAATATAGAAGCTAAAGGGCTTTAGGACTTTAGAATTCAAACTGACAGGCACCAGCTTAACAATTGTCAATAATGGACATGGCAGTACCACAGAATAGAAAAGAAAGAACTGGAGAAGATAATAAAGTACAAAGGTCTGAAAATAAAAATAGAACAACTGTGGTAAAAGAAAACAAAGTTATTGCCTATAATAATAGATGCCTCGGATGCCACCCTAAAACTGAAGCACTACGTGAGCACTATCAGCATTGACAAAATCACCATAGTCAATTGAAAATTTTATTTTTATTTATTTATTTATTTTATCCAATACACAATGAGGGTTTTAGTGGGTATATATCTATATACACATAGTAAAATACATGATGAAGGTTATAGAGGAGATACTCATAGTAAAATATATCTATGAAAGAATAGAAAAGAAGATATAGGAATAGAACATATCACTGAAAGAATAGAAGAAGATATATAGGAATAGAAGAAAGGAATAGGAGATAAAGGAGAGCAATAGGACAGGGGACAGAAGGCACTCTAGTGCACTTGTACTCGCCCCTTACTGACCTCTTAGGAATCTGGATAGGTCAACCGTAGATAATCTAAGGGTAAAGTGTTGGGGGTTTGGAGATGACACTATGGAGTCCGGTAATGAGTTCCATGCTTCGACAACTCGGTTACTGAAGTCATATTTTTTACAGTCAAGTTTGGAGCGGTTAATATTAAGTTTAAATCTGTTGTGTGCTCTTGTGTTCTTGTGGTTGAAGCTGAAGTAGTCACCGACAGGCAGGACATTGCAGCATATGATCTTGTGGGCAATACTTAGATCTTGTTTAAGGAATCTTAGTTATAAACTTGATAAAATGGCTTACATGCTGCAACAATACCTTTAACACCACCAAACAGATACATACACCTATTCCAAGTTCTTGAGAAGGAGTCAATAGGTCAGGGGTATTAAACTGGCAGTAGGTGGGCTGAATGAATCGTGTGCAGGCCACCCCGACCTTAGCTCTGCAAAGGCAAAACATGTTGCAATATATCACAGTACATCACATAACATGATCGAGTGCATCACATAACTTGATCGAGTTTGACACCCGTGCAATAGGTGAATAAAAATGATAAATGCAGTCTAAACCTCTGGTTGACTGTGCAAAAAACTATAATAATATATAATTATATATGTTAAAATACAAGCAGGAATGAAGAACTATGAAATAGGAAAATCTCTGTTCAAAATTATATCATCTGCACATTCTGATACTTATATACTGTATAATTATAAGTTCTATCTTACAGATATTTTCCAACTACCTAATAGTAAGGAATTGTGATTTACTGGAAAAGAAAAAAGATATCTACTGGCCAGAGTACCAAGGTCTATCATTACCTGCCAACAACAACCTGTTGCTGGAGCACTTACAGATCTGTTTAGACACATATATTGTTCGTATTCATATTAACATTGGTATGTTTTCATATGGTACATTCTGAAATGTCTAGAGCACTAAGCTTGAAATTAGATTAGGATCGTTTTTAGTTTATGAAGCATGGGAGAGAGATATTTGTATAAACTCTGATATAAAATTTCCTGTGGAAAAGAGACAGAGGAAGTATTACTTGGTTGAACATGCTTAATCACTCAGCAACTTTTTGATATTGTTAACCACAGTACCAGCCTCCTGGAGGCTATGCATCACCTGGTCATAAGAATGTAATAGATGAAAATAAAAATGAATCTTGGAAGATGAATCAAGCTTTCTGAGACCAACTATAGTATACCAACTATTTCCTTTCTTTAATAAGATTATCGAGCTAGAGTGATTTATACAGATAATCTTATATTTAGGCTATCGTAGATCTGCCCTATATGAATCAGTCTGCAGAAGAATCAAAAGCAACATATAAAGCAACATATATGATAGAGATCACTCAGGATATTAATCACTTTTTTAAATTATCTCTTTCCATAGTTCACCATAGAAAAAAAAGGATAAAATAGCCTGTTATAGTTAAACCCACTTACATACTATATAGATACAATATGGAGGAAAGTATAACGTTTCTTCTATATTCTGCCTACTACCGTACTTGGCCATGTACCTCTACTTATGAACTTAATTCATTCCATGACCAGGTTCTTAAGTAGAAAAGTTTGTAAGAAGAAGCAATTTTCCCCATAGGAATCAATGTAAAAACAAATAATGTGTGCGATTGGGGAAACCACAGGGAGGGTGGAGGCCCTGTTTCCTCCCAGGACATTCCTAGAAAGGCCCCACGGAGGCTTCTCCCTATCTTTTCCGGCCCTGTTTCCTCCCAGGAGATTCCTAGAGAGGCCCCACAGCGGCTTCTCCCCACCTTTTCTGGCCCTGGTTCCTCTCAGAGATTCCTAGAAAGGCCCCACAGCGGCTTCTCCCCACCTTTTCAGGTCCTGTTTCCTCTCAGAAGATTCCTAGAGGCCCCACGGAGGCTTCTTCCTGCCTTTTCCGATTACAGTTTCAGAGGCTCGGGTTTGTAAGTGGAAAATGGTTCTTGAGAAGAGGCAAAAAAAAATCTTGAATACCCGGTTCCTTTCTAGATAAGTTCATAAGTAGAGGTGTTTGTAGGTAGAGGGACCACTGCATTTTGAAGTAAGCATGGAATCTTACAGTACATTTATGAATGGTATGTCTGGATGTATGTTTGTTTAGAAAATGGGTTTTTTTAAATATTTTTAAACAGTAATTTAGATTTGTTGTAAATTGTTTTCACTTTGTTGTGAGCCGCCCCGAGTCTGCGGAGAGGGGCGGCATACAAATCTAAATAATAAATAAATAAATAAATAAAATAAATATTGTCTGGTTTTTCACAATTTATCTTACTGAGGTACATTAAAGAAAATAGAATACATCTTACTACATTACAAAATAAACTGCAAAATAGAATACATTACCAAAGTTCTATATGTTCTACTAAGCCACAAACACAAACCACAACTATGTCTGTGTCCAGCACTTTAATAGGGTGCCCATGTGTCTTCTTTTAGAAAGGCATTAGCTTTGTAAAAGACATTAGCTGTCTGAAGGATAGTCAGTTGCAAGAAAGAAAGGAAAAACCAGAGGGATTTTGAGTTAAGTCTATCAAACTAGCTTCCAAATAGCAGTCAGATCATATTTTTCACTGTTATATTGAGATGTATTGTATTCTGCTATAAAGTTAAAGGGATTTATTTATTATACAAGTTTGTTGCTATGGAAATGGCCAGTACATATTAAGTATGTAAAAGTAAAAAGTTGATCGTTTAATGTTACTATTCTTATTTTACTGCACTAAAGAGTCGTGTTTTTTCTTTTTTTCCCCTTTTACCCTGTTCTGTCGGGCTCTCTGGTAGAATCCTCCCAAAAATTCACAGATACAATTTTCAGACACACACACGTTTGAAAATTCAAAACAATGTTCTTTATACCGAAAATTCAAATAAATTAAGCCCTCTTTTTGTATAGCAAAGAGCACTCATCTCCAAACAAACTGGTCATTTGTACAAGTCCCTTATCAGTTCTGTGATACTTAGCTTGCAGCTGTGAGGCAATTCACAGTCCTTCTTCTTTCACAAAGTGAAACACACTTTGCTCTGGTTTAGCTTCAAAGTGGGGGGAAATCAGCACACAAAAGGTCAAAGTCAGTAAAGCAGTCACGAAACACAACAATCAGATAATCCTCCACAATGGCCAAACCCACAGGCTGCTATTTATAGCAGCCTCACTAATTACCACAGCCCCACCCAACCACAGGTGGCCTCATTTTCTTTGATAATAATCTCTCAGTTGTTGCTGCCTATGCATGTGTGGCTGTATCATTAACTCTTGTTCTAAATCCAAGGAGGAGCTAGATAATTGATCTCCTTCTGAGCTGTCTGCCCCACTCTCCTCCTCCTTGTCACTCATGTCTTCTTGGTCAGAGGAGCCTTCATCAGCAGATTCCACCAGGGGCAAAACAGGCCTGCAGCATGTGGATGTCTCCCCCACATCCACAGTCCTTGGGGCAGGAGCAGGGCCAGAGCTAACCACAACATACCCTATACTTTTCTCTTTCATCTTTTTCCTTCCCCATTTTCCACTATTTTCTTTTTCATTTATATTTTATATTTTAATAAGTTTAATAAAATTATTGGTTTTTTAAAAAATTAAAATCACCCAAACAAAAACATTACATTTTTAAGGACACATTGTTCTGGCTTTTTAATTTATTCTGTTTAAATTAATTGTTTACATCATTTTCTACCATTCTTTGAAAGTATACTATTTTAAAGTATTTATCCTGACTTTTCCAAACTCATTGTTTTCTTGCAAGATGGAGACATATATCATTTCTTGATATGAAAACCATTCTGTCTCATGTGCTAGGTTTTTTTTTTGAATTAACACATGGCATTTTCATTTAATGAATTCTATTTTAAGATTTATTTCCAGATTTCACCATAAAACTGCAAGATAAGTTACATGTTTCATTCTTATTTATGGATGTATTATCATTTCTTATTTAAACTGCCTTTCCACCTTCATGATTTTATTTTAATAATTATATTTCAGTACATATGAAAAAATCATCAACATTTTCTAACATTATGTATTCTGCTTCCAAAAAAGTCCCAAATCTCAGGTGATTTCAACCATCTTGTCTCTGAAATTTTATATAATCTGTCGTGTCAGAGGACAGTTGGGAAATGTGGCCCGCCCCTTATCCTTGGGCGGGAAAATACAGAGCCTGGATTGGCTGGCTCAGCCTGGCAGCAGGAGATATAAATAACTGCCAGGCGTGGCCATGTTGTTGCTATTGTTCTAGTTCCTTCTTACACTTGCTGCTACTTGTACCAATAAAGCCTATTAACAATTGCCAGGCCTACTGGGTTTTCCTTTTTGGGCAGATTTAATATTGGCGATGAGGAATTGACTTACTTGCGTTGACTCCAAAACCGAGGTGCCATCCATTTTTTTTTCTTCCACCGTCTACCTCCTGCCTCTGCCACCACTGGAAAAAACCCTTTTTCTTTTTCGCAGCAACCTCACTGCCAGCCTCATTTCTATCCGAAGATTCCACCACCGCCAGCCATGCTCCCTGCTCCCTGCTGCCACCGGGGAACCCCTAATAAAAGCCGCTACTGTCGGGGGATTCCCCCACCGACCGCCACAGGTCCCTGCCCAGAAGCCACCACCAGGGAATCCCCCGGCAACATCACTGCTGCCACCGCCAATTGCCAGGCCTACTGGGTTTTCCTTTTGGGGCAGATTTAATATAATCGCATGAAAAAAGTATGAAGTCTTATGAGAGCTAATTATATTTTACCTGATTAACAAAGTTATATTGTAAGATTTTAATATTAATTTTAAATAATTTTATCCATAGACAGTGGATTATGTATAGCTAGAACTTAGTGTCTTAGAAATAATTTCAAGTCCATTTTTCAGAGTACTTTAAAGAAAGTAATGAAGTCTTTTAATGACATTTTAAAACTAATATTAATGGTATACATTTTCACAGACTAAGTTGGCAAGTGAAGGGAGGGGTGGTAAGCAATAAGGTCTGGGAAGAATGAAATAGAAGAGATTATAGCATAATCATAAGAAATAAATCAAGATGTAGCAAAGCATTTATTGTCATAGGCAGACAATTTACAGAATAGATAAATCCTCTGGTAAAAAACTAAAAAACTGATTAGGCCATACATCATACACATTTTGGACAGAAATTAATTTTTTCTCAGCCTGTCGGAGAGGGGCGGCATACACGTCTAATAAATTATTATTATTATTATTATTATTATTATTATTATTATTATTATTATTATTATTTTATTATTATTATTATTATTATTATTATTATTATTATTATTGTATTATTTTGTATATGCAAGACCCTTCTCTCTTCAAATTGATGTAGAGGTCTAGATAGATGGATGGATGGATGGATGGATGGATGGATGGATGGTAGCGATAGCGATAGCGATAGAGATAGAGATAGAGATAGAGATAGAGATAGAGATAGAGATAGAGATAGAGATAGAGATAGAGATAGAGATAGAGATAGAGATAGAGATAGAGATAGAGATAGAGATAGAGATAGAGATAGAGATAGAGATAGAGATAGAGATAGAGATAGAGATAGAGATAGAGATAGAGATATGATACATAGAAACATAGAAACATAGAAGGCTGACGGCAGAAAAAGACCTCATGGTCCATCTAGTCTGCCCTTATACTATTTCCTGTATTTTATCTTACAATGGATATATGTTTATCCCAGGCATGTTTAAATTCAGTTACTGTGGATTTACCAACCACGTCTGCTGGAAGTTTGTTCCAAGGATCTACTACTCTTTCAGTAAAATAATATTTTCTCATGTTGCCTTTGATCATTCCCCCAACTAACTTCAGATTGTGTCGCTTTGTTCTTGTGTTCACTTTCCTATTAAAAACCCTTCCCTCCTGAACCTTATTTAACCCTTTAACATATTTAAATGTTTCGATCATGTCCCCCCTTTTCCTTCTGTCCTCCAGACTATACAGATTGAGTTCATTAAGTCTTTCCTGATACGTTTTATGCTTAAGACCTTCCACCATTCTTGTAGCCCGTCTTTGGACCCGTTCAATTTTGTCAATATCTTTTTGTAGGTGAGGTCTCCAGAACTGAGCACAGTACTCCAAATGTGGTCTCACCAGCGCACTATATAAGGGGATCACAATCTCCCTCTTCCTGCTTGTTATACCTCTAGCTATGCAGCCAAGCATCCTACTTGCTTTTCCTACCGCCCGACCACACTGCTCACCCATTTTGAGACTGTCAGAAATCACTACCCCTAAATCCTTCTCTTCTGATACAGATACAGATATACAGATAATACAGAACAGATACTGTATATAGGGGGACGTGATGGCTTAATGGATTAAAGGCACTTAGCATGTCAGCTGAAAAACTGAAAGCTTGGGTTCAAGATCCGAATGCCATGGGGATGAGCTCCCATTCCTGCCCAAGCCCCTGCCCACTTAACAGTTCAAAAGCATGCAAACACAAATAGATAAATAGGTATCACTTTGGTGGGAACATAACAGCATTCCATGCAGTTTTGATGTATGATCATGCTGAGCACATGGCTACAAAAATTCTTTTCAAACAATGCTGGCTTCCTCAGCCAGGAAACAGACATGACCATCGCGTCCTAGAGTCTGTCCTTGGTTAGCCAGACTTACTGAGCTTAAATGACCATGAGAGGGTAGCTGAAATTTTTAAGTTGCCTGATTCCATGCTACTGACCTATTATTTGGGTCATTTCTAAACAGAAAACTGTTATTGATGCCTTTGCTTATGTTTCTAACACTCTTCTAGAAAAATGATCAATGTATGTCCAAAAATAGTATAGTCAACACATTGCAAATGCATCAAAAGTCACTGGCTAAAGCATGGTGGCGTTCTCCTGACAGTCCCCTCCTGCTTCATCCTGAGCTGTTCTGATATACTGTACTTGCAATCTGTCAATCAGATCACTTTTGGTGCTCAGAAATAATCCAACTATCAAATTGCCTGTGCAGTTGAGGAATTATGGAAAGGACTAGGAGAGCTATCTTTTATTTCACTTTGCATGCCATTGCTCTCAGTTATGAGAAGCAGGTGGAATAGCAGTGTTAGCTATGGCCAGAGCCATCCATCTAACCTGTATCCTTTAGCAGCAGCTGTGATCTATCAATCAGAAAAATGCAGAACACTGTACTTTAAATAAATGACAATGTTGATTAGGAATTACATGATGATGTACTGTTGCTATTGCTGCAAGCATCCAGAATTTCTTATGAAATACAGAATGGCACTGACTTAAGCTAAGTGCCACATCCCAGTTAATAAAACCAGTAGAAGCAACAGAAAACCTGAAATGTATTCATTCAGACTGAATTAGCAATAAACAGCTGCTGGACTCTGCAAATCTTGCTAAGAAAACTGAGGAAATCTTGCCTTTGATCAAAGTCAATTGTTAAGATCTTAAAACTGGAGAGATCATTTAGAGCAGTGTTTCCTAAACTTTTGACATTATTATTATTATTATTATTATTATTATTATTATTATTATTAATAATTAGATTTCTTTGCCGCCCCTCTCCGAAAACTTGGGGCGGCTCACAACAGCAATAAAAAACAGTATAACAATGTGACAAATCTAATAATAAAATATTTTTTAAAAACCAACAATTAAAAACCATACAGCACTACATACCAAACATGAAAAATAAAAAGCCTGGGGGAGATGTCTTAGTTCCCCCATGCCTGGCAATATAGGTGGGTCTTGAGTAACTTGTGAAAGACAAGGAGGGTGGGGGCAGTTCTAATCTCCAGGTGGAGTTGATTCCAGAGGACCAGGGCCGCCACAGAGAAGGCTTTTCCCCTGGGGCCCACCAAACGACATTGTTTGGTCAACGGGACCCGGAGAAGGCCAACTCTGTGGGATCTTATTGGCCACTGGGATTCATGCGGTAGAAGGCGGTTCCAGAGATATTCTGGTCCAATGCCATGTAGGGCTTTAAAGGTCATTACCAACACTTTGAATTGTGACCGGAAACTGATCGGCAGCTAGTGCAGACCACGGAGTGTTGTGGAAACGTGGGTGAATCTAGGAAGCCCCACGATAGCTCTGGCGGCCACATTCTGTACAATCTGAAGTTTCCAAACACTTTTCAAAGGTAGTCCTATGTAGAGAGCGTTGCAGTAATCGAACCTCGAGGTGATAAGGGTACCTCTTCTATAATTTTCGTAACACTTAGTAACTCTCATCAAAAAAATGGATGTATTTTAATAACAATCAAAATATTTTTCTTTTTTCTTTTTTTGGTACATATACAAAATAATAATGAACGAAAAATAAAATTATTCATACTAAAATGAGTTTGATGGGAGAAAATTCTTCTCGTACCTCTGGGGGTACACGTACCACACTTTGAGAAACACTGATTTAGAGGAAATCAGGAATCTGGTCCAAGCCAAAATGACATTGGAATACAATCCCAAGCAGTGTTTCCGTGGCAGCTGAAAGTAGCCAATAAAAGCGCCAACCACATAATTATCTACAATTTGCTGATTGTTCATACAGCAAAATATGTAAGGAGAAGGGAACTCTACCTTTAAAATAAAACTAATTATAAATTTTAGTTTGTTATATGATAAGCTGGGGATTTATTGCAGGAACATCAGAATAATATGTCCTTTAAGAATAAGGAGTAATTACCAAAAAGTAATGATGAAATTTATCATATATTTATTTCTAGTCAATTAGTAGAATTAATTAAATTTTTATTGAATTGCACCTAGAACACACAGAATTGCAACTCTTTCCTTCCTATCAGTGTAAAACTAATTCAGAGATTGAGAAGTGGCAAATTTCATTCAGCCATCTGAAATATCCTTCTGCAAGTATGTAATAACTGATTTTCTCCCAACAATCCAGGTACATTATATAGAAAGTGGTTAATAAGAAATATCTTTCCAAATTTGGGTGATAACATTTACCAGTAAGTTGATACCTTTAAGTTGTTTCCACCCTGTTAAAGTTTAATTAAAATCATCTACCCTAAAGTGCTATTCTTGTACATTACCCAAATGTATGAATTGCAGATAATATATAATTTTTGGTTTTTTTCTATAAAAAACACATTCAAACCTAGCAGAGACTCCAGCACTGCTAAAACATAGCAGATATTTGAACAATATACATGGCCATTCATTGTTTTACATAAACTGTACATTTTAATAGTCTCTAAATGATTGTCCATAAATAGTTTATTAAAGGCAATTAATGAGGATGGGAATCCAGAAACTAGCCTTTGTGACTATAGTGATCCTTCGCCACTTCGCGGTTCACCTTTTGCGGACTCGGTGCATTGCAGGTTGCTGCTGGGGCTTAACCTAGTCCAGAGTGGAGCCTTCAGGAGCCACTCGCAAGGAGTATTCCCCACATGCATTTGCGGGGAACTGGGCAGGGCGTCCTCTTGGTGCATCTTGGGAGTCCCAGTAGCAGTGGCTGAAACTGGAGCCATGGGGGCGGAGCCAAGCCAGAGAGAATCGGGGCACAGAGCTGATAACACGCATACTACTTTATGTATCATAGTTTACATATACTGGTAGTACTATAAAAGCCTTGCTTAGTCCAGTACATGTGACATTTTCTGGACACAGTTTTAATTCCAGTTGTAATTTAATAGTTTCAGAAATATTTCTTGTGGCTTTAAAGCATGAATTATTTTCCCCCAATAATTAATTTAATTTTAATTAATTAATTTAATTTATTAGATTTGTATGCTGCCCATCTCTGAAGACTCGGGGCGGCTCACAAAACAATATACAAATCCAATATTAAAAACAGATAAAAACCCTTATTATAAAAAGGTTCATCACACAACCCAAACAAAACCATACATAACTCGTATTAGCAAAGGGGCATATCAACTTCCCCAAGTCTGGCGATATAGGTGGGTTTTTAGGAGCTTGCGAAAGGCAAGGAGGGTGGGGGCGGTTATAATCTCCGGGGGGAGTTGATTCCAGAGGGCTGGGGCCACCACAGAGAAGGCTCTTCCCCTTGGTCCCACCAGACAATACTGCTTAGTCGACGGGACCCGGAGAAGGCCAACTCTGTGGGAGTTGTACTATCATCACCTAACCTCCAAAACTTTACCCTTAGACTATCCACTGTTGACCTCACCCGATTCCTAGGAGGTCAGTAAAGGGCGTGCATAAGTGCACCAGTGTGCCTACCGTCCCCTGTCCTAATGTCTCTCTCTCTCTCTCTCACTAGTATCATGTATATAAATATTGTTATAGATTAGTATATGTTGTGATTCAGCCTGAGGCTCCTCAGGGACCGTCTGGAGCTCTGCCGGATCCATGCCCAGAGGAGGAGGACAGTGAACATGAGGGGGAGGACCAGGAAGATGGGGGAGAGGAACATCAGGAAGAGGAGGAGGGAGAGCAGCCTGAGACCCCCGGTGGGGGGGGCTCTCCCCAGCTAGTAGCCTGGATTCATTGGATGAAGACGCACAGGCTATAATAGACATGAGGCAGCGACGAGCAGCTCAAAGACGGGGCCAATTAGAAAGGTATTTCCATCCCTGAATTGGCAACAGCTGGGTTTGGGTGTGGTTCTCCTCAGCAGGGTTGAAAAGGCAGGTCCGCCCTTACAGTCTTGTGGAGAGTTATCAATTGGGAGTCCTGTGACCTTGCTTCGATTCTCGGCGTCTCTGATCTTGGCTTGTGGCCTAGAAGTCTGGAAGACTTGGGGGAGGCGTGGGTTTTATTATCTCCAGCGTTGTTTTTGCCAGCAAGAATCCTGTTTTATTGCCTGGCCTTCGTGAAACCTCTGTGAAGCTTCATAGTGTTCCTGTCTGTAAGAACAGTTTTTGTTACCTGTGTTTGCTTTGAATTATATAAACTGCTTTTGCTTTTTACCAGTGTGTCTGGATACTCTTTTTGGTTGGTGTTGGCATCTGGGGGGACCCAGACAGAACAGTATACTACCAATATGTATTTGACAAAAATAACTAAATAAAATAAAAATAAAAAATAAAATAAACTCTGCTGTCAATGACTTGTGACAGCTCTTTTTTTAAACAAAAAAATGTGACTTAGAGACTGCTTAGAGACTTACGTGCTAAAAATTATACTGAAACCACAAAGGTTATTAAATCCAAATAATTATGGCTTTTAGCCATTAAAAATATGAGATACATTTCAATATATGATCCTGGGGCAAAAAGGATACATATCATATTCTCAGGGCCCTGGGCCATCTAAGTCCCCTCGTTTGGCTGTTCCCTGTTGCAACTCCCTGCCCTGTGGCATTCATGCAGCTGCTACATTCTTGATTTAAAGGTCAAATGCATTTTTATCTCTTTCCTAATTACTCATAAAACTTTCTTGTCAGCTAATATGCTTTCAATTTTATTAGCTAGACACGGATATAGTTTATGTCATTGAGATTCTATATATTAATTTGAAATTACACAATTTAGGCTTTTGCAAAATGTAATGGAATATGGCTGCTAAAGTGACTGTCTCCTGTTCCATTCACTTTGAAATGTTTAAAATAAAACATTAACGAACTTGAAAGGATTTTATCCAAGTATCATTTCTGTCAAAGAGAATAATGCTTTGCATTTTGAAGGTTGTCACGTTCAGTTTTGGATATCTTCAAGCAAGACTGGGAAAAGTCACGTCTGAGAATTGGGACAGGTACTTGAGTCAGTGGAGACATTAGTGAATTAATACCTTCGGGACCGCCTTCTGCCGCATGAATCCCAGCGACCGATTAGGTTCCACAGAGTTGGCCTTCTCCGGGTCCCGTTGACAAAACAATGCCATTTGGCGGGAGCCAGGGGAAGAGCCTTCTCTGTGGTGGCCCCAACCCTCTGGAATCAACTCCCCTCGGAGATCAGGACCGTCCCCACCTTTGCCGCCAGGCATGGGGAAATTGATTTCCCTTGGCCGCCCCGTTTTATTTATGGTTTGCTTGGGTTGCATGAATGTTTTTAATCATTGGATTTGTATTTTGTGTTCCTATTGTGAGCCGCTCCGAGTCTTCGGAGAGAGGTGGTATACAAATTAAATAAATAAATAAATAAATAAATAAATAAATAAATAAATAAATAGATAAATAAATAGATAGATAGATAAATAAATGAATGAATGAATGAATGAATGAATGAATGAATGAATGAATAAATAAATAAGCAAGCAAGCAAACAAATAAATAAATAAATCCCAATAGTTTTATTAATGTTTGGAGTATTGTGTTTTCAATCATTATTCCCGGTACTAAGCTTCGTGATGCTGCAGTTTTTCTTCTTCCTATCACTAATATATCTGAAGAAGGTTTTATCCCCCTTCTTTACAGATTTGGCAATTTCTTCCTCTTTTGAGGCTTTAGCAGCATATATTTTCTGTTTCGCCTCCTTCTGTCTCATTTTATACACCTCTCTATCAGCTATACTTCCAGACTCTTTATACCTCCTATAGGCAGCCTTTTTTTCATTGACTATAGCCCTTACATCATTGCTAAACCATAGCGGTTTCTTCTTCCTTTTACCTTTAGTTATTTGTCTTACATATAGTCCAGTGGCTTTTAAGATGGCCTTTTTTAATACAGTCCACTGGGTGCTGGCTCCTGCCATTTTATCCCTCATTATTCATTATTTAGATATTCCCCCATTGCATTAAAATTTGTTTTTCTGAAATCCAATACTTTGGTTGTAGCATAGGATTGCTCACAATCAGTTTTTACATCAAACCACAAACATAGATGGTCACTGCAACGTAAATTTTCTCCCACCTTGACCTCTGAAACCCAATTCCCATTCGCAAAAACTAAATCTAGAATATTCTCCCCTCTAGTTGGTGTCTTAACCAGCTGTGCCAGAGCTGCTCCTGTAAAGGCCTCTACTATAAAGGCATTCCCATCCTTTGCACCAGATAAATCCTTTGCTCCTCAAAACTTAACTACCTTACCTCATCCCTCTAAATCTTCTGCCCACTGATCAATTGATCACCAAAGAAATGCCACATCTAGATATTAACTCAGGAGAATCTTGCCCATCAATAAAATTACCGTAAGCATAAATCTTACTAAAGTGGGCATAGTAAAGATGCTTGGAAATTAAAATAAACTTCAGAACTCAGAAGGAAAATAAAGCAAAGAAAAAGGAGTGTATTACAGTAGGAGCTTCATACTTCACATTAGCAGCAGTTCATGGGTCATTTTCAAGCAGGAGGAAGATGGGAACAGCATCAAAGCCATGGAGTAGAAACAACCAATTATAATTCTCAGTGAATTAAACAGGTTCAAAGGGAGCACTGTGAAGTGAAGGGGGGTACAAACAACCATGGAGCAGAAAGTGAGGACACATTATGCCACTTCTGATCCCAGAATGAGAGCAAAGAAAACATCTGGGTTATTGAAGCAGAAATAAGCACGGGTTCAAAATTCATAGATGTTTCAAAAGGGTATAGTGGACTTCGGGGGAAATCAGCATTCACATGTTTACGTGTGGGACCTTTAAATAACAACAAACATTTGGCAAGGCAGTACAAGTGGAAAAGCAAGCTATGGTAGAAAATAGTTTTCCTCTCCTCTTTTCTGAAGATATATTCATGGAAAAGACACATTTCTCAGTACATTTAAGCCATTACAATTGAACAAAAACTCAGCACCAGATATAAGGACAAAGATCTTCACATTATATTTGTGAACTGCTGGAATGATCTATCTAGCCTTGAAGTCCTGTGTCTCACTGAGAAAGGAATTTTAGTCAAGAGACTAAATATGCTTTTGATGGTGTTTGATTATTTCCTTTGGGTGGCTTGTTTTTCTTTTTGCTGTATTTTTATTTATTTACCTGTTTTTCTGCTTAAAATGAACACTGGAGAATTACTAGCGGTTTCAAGCTACTGAAATTAAATACAGTAAATAAAAACAAATATGTTGAGTTCTGGTACTGAAGAGACCTGCAGCAACTTTGTAAGTTTTTATTAGAAAGAAAATAACTCCAGCAAAAGCCCAGGCAGTGGCTCCTGTTTAAATAGAGAGCTCCAGCTGAGAAAAACCAATCAGCGATTAGCATTCTTGTGCTTCATAGAGCGGACCTGTTTGAGAACTTGCTAGCTAATATGCAAATCTGAGACACAACAAAATAACATTTAAAAATAATCAAGAAGCCAGTGAAAAAAAATATGATTTGGCTGCTACTATAAATGCAGAATAAGTAGAGAGTGAACATACAAACCCAAGAGAATCGATTCCATCATCTGGGGAAAAGGGCCTTTTCTTAAAAACATCAGAAAGCAAGTCTATCTTGCTTTATAGAGAGCGCTGGTATATTGCTTTATATAGAGTGCTGGTGAGACCACATTTGGAATACTGTGTTCAGTTCTGGAGACCTCACCTACAAAAAGATATTGACAAAATTGAACGGGTCCAAAGACGGGCTACAAGAATGGTCTTAAGCATAAAACGTATCAGGAAAGACTTAATGAACTCAATCTGTATAGTCTGGAGGACAGAAGGGAAAGGGGAGACATGATCGAAACATTTAAATATGTTAAAGGGTTAAATAAGGTTCAGGAGGGAAGTGTTTTTAATAGGAAAGTGAACACAAGAACAAGGGGACACAATCTGAAGTTGGTTGGGGAAAGATTAAAAGCAACATGAGAAAATATTATTTTACTGAAAGAGTAGTAGATCCTTGGAACAAACTTCCAGCAGACGTGGTTGGTAAATCCACAGTAACTGAATTTAAACATGCCTGGGATAAACATAGATCCATCCTAAAATAAAATACAAAAAATAGTATAAGGGCAGACTAGATGGATCATGAGGTCTTTTTCTGCCATCAGTCTTCTATGTTTCTATGTTTCTATCTCCACAAGTTCCTTCTAGATAGATTGTAAAAACAACTTTGCCCCACTTATTATGTTATATTATACTCATTATATGAAAACACCCTGGACTTTTTTGCTCATTTTGCTTTTTTATTTTTTGTTTTCTTTTTTGTTTTATTCTCCTTTCTTACATAAAAGAAATATCCATTTTCCAATGAAATAAATCAGTGCAATAAGTTTTTAAAAAAATAAATGTTGGCTTATTCATTTTCATTTATTGAATTTCATAGTTTGAAAACTACTCTGAATAGCAAACTACTCTGAGTGGCTTCCAATATTAAAACATTAACATTTATAGCTTATGGAAGTTGTGTTTAGAGGAGTTACAAAAAGGGGCTTACTTGCAGAAGTATAGGCTAATAATTTATTTATTTATTTATTTATTTATTTATTTATTTATTTATTTATTTATTTATTTATTTATTTATTTATTTATTTATTTATTTATTTATTTATTTATTTATTTATTTATTTATTTATTTATTTATTTATTTATTTATTTATTTATTTATTTATTTATTTATTTATTTATTTATTAGATTTGTATGCCGCCCCTTTCCGTAGACTCGGGGCGGCTCACAATACAATAAAAACAGTTTATAACAAATCTAATAATTTACAATATAAAATATTTAAAAACCCCATTATTAAACAAACATACACACAAGCATACCATACATAAATTGTATAGGCCCGGGGGAGATATCTCAGTTCCCCCATGCCTGACGACAAAGGTGGGTTTTAAGGAGTTTGCGGAAGGCGAGGAGGGTAGGGGCAGTTCTAATCTCTGGGGGGAGCTGGTTCAAGAGAGTCGGGGCCGCCACAGAGAAGGCTCTTCCCCTGGGGCCCGCCAAACGACATTGTTTAGTTGATGGGACCCGGAGAAGGCCCACTCTGTGGGACCTAATCGGTCGCTGGGATTTGTGCGGCAGAAGGCGGTCTCGGAGATATTCTGGTCCGATGCCATGAAGGGCTTTAAAGGTAATAACCAACACTTTGAATTGTGACCGGAAATTGATCGGCAACCAATGCAGACTGCGGAGTGTTGGTGTGACATGGGCATACCTAGGGAAGCCCATGACTGCTCTCGCAGCTGCATTCTGCACGATCTGAAGTTTCCGAACACTATTGCTGATTTATAGCATGGCCACAGAGGTCAGTATATTCCAGCCTACTATATGCATTCCACTTAATACAATGTCATAAATAGGATGCATTGTCATTCAGAGCTGCAGATGTGTGCATGAGAATCTCAGGAAAGGAATCTGCTAGGCAACAAATATAAAAGTTCAATGATACAAAGTAGAGGAAACATTAAACCAGTTGAAAAGGTGTAAACTGAACGATGCTGAAAATTTGGTTCAACCTATTTGAAAGGCACCAAATTGGTGAATGCACAAGCATCAAACCGCACACAAAGAAACTCTGGTTTTCATTTAACACTCTGACATACCAACTTATGCTTGTTTAGCTAACATAAACATTTTTGCAGTAGCCTGTTCTTGTACTTCAGGCTAGCATCAATACCGTCATGTATTCTCTGTCAATGCCATGAGTGGATATTAGTGACAAAGATTTAATTTTGTTTGGACAGCTTTTACACAAGTGCAAACATTCAAAGTATGAGATCTAATGAGATCGGCAGGCGTTGCCAAATAGAAGGCAGATGTCAGAGCTTCTTACAGTCATGGTGCATATTCTTGCTCCTAATTGTGATATGTAAAACATGGTCTAAGTTCCATTGCTTTCCCTTAGGACGTAGAAGGGAAGACATCACATTATTTGCTGTTTGTAAAACTGGAATTGGCAGGAAGTCCTCATGCTAATATTTGCCTTGTTGATGCTACTTGCTATTGAGGCTCAGCCAAACAGTGGTTTTTTTAAAATAATAATTTTATATAGATTAAAATTTACAACGATAAACCTGGCAATATAAAATAAGAAATAGTGCAGAAAATAAAGAAAAATAAAAATATAGAAAAGAAAAAATAAACACATGAATTATTTTCCCCTTTATCACATGTATGAACAATTAAAATGCAACAAATGGTCTCTTCTTTCCATATTCCATCTCTGATCTATAAACAAATCCATTAAATCTCATAAAATCTTGTCATTTTAGTCCTAATGTCTACAAAACCCATTAACTGCTACCAGAGGTAACATATTTTAACCTTGATTAAATAAACCAACTTTATATTACTTCCTTTTACTTCTAAAAGTCTTAATCTTTTAAACACTCTTAGTCCCTTGAAATGTCCTAAAATTTCATTTCTTTTCATTTTTTCATTGTACCTTCTCACAAAATTCTTCCAATCTTTAACAAGCTTCTTTTGTAAATCCAATATAGAAAAATTATTAAGATCACTATCTTGTTATATCCCTTTTAATTATGAAGACATTACCTGGTTTCTTTTGGATGGTCAATGTAAGATCTTTTTCCATGTCATCATTATTATTATTATTATTATTATTATTATTATTATTATTATTATTTCTTGTAGCTTATCACTTTTAAATCCATTTTCAAATCAATCTCAGCTTTTTCAGGTAAAACCTGTTCCTCCTCCATCATATCTTTTAAACAAAGTTTATCTATAGAGACAAGCACTCAATTAACTCCTGTGTCCTTTGTTCAAAAATGTCCTTCAATATGTCAAATGTTAAAATGTTTTGCTTCATTCTATATTTGTAAATTGAATTTGAGTGTTTTTCTCTTTTACTTTTAATCTTCAGCTCCTTGTAGTTTCCTCTAGGATCCAACAACCTTATGTTTTTTAAACAAAAAAGCATTCAAAACAAAAGCATTTTTCCATTTGAAGAATTCTTTACGATTAATTGCAAAATATTTTGCAAAAGGAAAATTTAAATTTATTTTAAAATTCTTTCAATACAGATTGAAGGAAAATTATCCAGTGCTGTAAAATTTGCCAATCCCCAAATTCCTAATAGCTAAAGGGAGTGAGCAAGAAATTTCTGAAATTGGTTAGAAAATGAAGTATGAAAAGAAGTGTCTTTTCAAAGGCCCAACCAACAGCACTTGCCCTTGTCTAGACAGGATTCCAAAGTGCCACCTTCAGTTTGATATTTTCTCCTGGAATCTGAAATATCAATGCACAATCAGCTGTTCCATTGCATTGTCATATGGGCCCACTTTCTTTGTTCTCTGAAGAATGAGATCTACTACAAAGAATTTATCCATTTCACTATGATAAATACTTGAACCAAAATACATGCATCCAGTGCAGTCTCAAGAGCAGAATCAATGGCGGGATTCAAATAATTTAACAACAGGTTCTGTGGGCCTGGCTAGGTGACTGTGGGTAGGTGGTCCAGAACCACCTGCTACCGCACGAATCCCAGCACCCGATAAGGTCCCACAGAGTTGGCCTTCTCCAGGTCCCGTCGACTAAACAATGTCGTTTGGCGGGCCCCAGGGGAAGAGCCTTCTTTGTGGTGGCCCCGGCCCTCTGGGATCAACTCCCCCCAGAGATTAGAACTGCCCCCACCCTCCTTGTCTTTCATAAGCTACTCAAGACCTACCTATATCATGAGGGAACTGAGACACCTTCCCCAGGCTTTTATACTTTATGTTTGGTATGTATGTGTTGTTTGGTTTTAAATGATAGGGTTTTATATGTCTAGTTTTTCTTTTAATATTAGATTTGTTCCACAGTAGCTTTGTTTTTATTATTGTTGTGAGCCGCCCCGAGTCTTCTCGGACTGTCGCATGGCACTGCCGAGGTGGGAGGGGCAGAATGAGCTGATGCCGGATGGAGAATGGTGGATCCCAGTAGGAGTGATCCTAGTCATGGCTGCATGTTCAGAGGTTCTCTGGCTGCCGAGGTGGAGAAGGGGCAGAGAAAGCTGCTTCCAGCTAGGGAAGAGTGGATCCCAGCAGAGATGATCCTAGACATGGCCATGCATTTGGAACTTCTCCGGCTGCTCAGGTGGGGCTTCCAGCCAGGGAATGGTGACTCAGAGCGGTGAGAGTCCCAGGCAAGGCCACCTGTTCAGAGCTTCTCCGGCCAGCATTGCTGAGGTGAGGGAGGACATAGAGAGCTGTTGCTGGTGGGTGGAGCCAAGGCAAGGCCATATGTTTGAAGCTTCCCTAGCCAGCAAATGGCACTTATGAGGTGGTGGGGCTACAAGAGCTACTGCTGGCTTGGGAATAGCTGGTGCTTTTTCTTGCCAGGGAACAGGCTGGTTCCTGGTAAAAGATACTTCGGCCCTCTTGAAAGAAATGCGGGGCATATGCGCAGGGGTGGAGGCACATGTATGCACATTGAGGTGTTTGCATGTGTGCATGCACACTATGGGGCTCATATGTAGGGGGAGTGTGAGGGAGGGTCATGCATGCATGCGGAAATGGGGGCATGCATTGCCTTATGGTGCCAGCACGCATTAGTGCAACAATGAGAGCCTTCTCTGTGGTGGCCCGGCCCTCTGAAATCAACTCCCCCCAGAGATCAGAACTGCCCCCACCCTCCTTGTCTTTTGAAAATTACTTAAGACCCACCTATATCACCAGACATGGTGGAATTAAGACATCTCCCCCAGGCTTTTATAGTTTTATGTATGGTAGGCGTGTGTTGCATGGTTTTTTAAATGATGGGTTTTTTAGATGCTTTTTAATATTAGATTTGTTTACATTGTCACACTGTTTTATTATTGTTGTGAGCCGCCCCGAGTTTTCAGAGAGGGGCGGCATACAAATCTAATATATTATTATTATTATTATTATTATTATTATTATTATTAATAATAATAATAATAATAATAATGATAATAATGATAATAATGCTCATGTGCTTGGACTTTTGGCACACAATGCCAAAAAGGTTTGCCATCACTGCTCTATACTATTATGGACAAATTTATTCTTAAAAACTTCCAGTGATGGCATAATCGCAACTTCTGAAGGCATCCCATTCCTCTGATTAATTAATTGTTCTCATTATGAAGAAATTCCTTCTTATTTTTAGGATGGATTTGTGTGATAAGTTTCCATCTCATAGATCCATCTCACAGTTATTTCCAGTTGAGCCAGGCATCACTTATTCTATACCTGTGCATTTGTTGTTGATTTTTTTGCCTAAGTGTAAAATCTTACTTTACTCTTCATTAAATTGCTTTTTTGGTGAGAAATGATGTTCTACAGTGGCATTCATAATGATTATTGCAAAATGCACTAAAGCTTGAAAAATATATCTCTGCTTATTCTTTTTGATTATTCTTTTTGAACATTAAAGAATATAGTGAAGGAAATATTTCCAATCCATTGTAAATGAAAACACATTTGAAAGGCATTTTCAAAGCAGTCAGTTGGTAGATTTTTATTTATTTTATTTATTTATTCTTTGTCCAATATACAATACATATGAAAGAGAATAGGCAATAAGTAATATATATAAAGATATATATAAAGATAGGAAGTAAAAAGAAGAGAAGTAGATAGGAAGAGAATATGTATAGAGGAGAGAATATATAAGATAAGAGGGATAAGGAAAGACAATTGGACAGGGGACGATAGGCACATCAGTGCACTTATGAACGCCCCTTACTGGCCTCTGAGGAACCTGGAGAGGTCAATCGTGGAGAGTCTAAGGGAGAAATGTTGGGGGTTAGGGGTTGAGACGATTGAGTCCGGTAATGAGTTCCACGCTTCGATAACTCGATTGTTGAAATCATATTTTTTACAGTCAAGTTTGGCGCGGTTCGTATTAAGTTTGAATTTGTTGTGTGCTCTTGTGTTGTTGTGGTTGAAGCTGAAGTAGTCATTGACTGGTAGGACATTGCAGCATATGATTTTGTGGGCAATACTCAAATCATGTTTTAGGTGTCGTAGTGCTAGGCTTTCTAGGCCCAGGATTGTAAGTCTGTTTTCGTAGGGTATTCTGTTTCGAGTGGAGGAGTGAAGGGCTCTTCTGGTGAAATATCTTTGGACGTTTTCGAGGGTGTTGATGTCTGAGATGTGGTGTGGGTTCCAGACAGATGAGCTACCATTCTTTCTCTTCTCTTTGAATTAAATCTTTCTGTTTTGCAATATTCCGAAACTTTCACAGATCCTTCACAAAAAACCCACTCCTGATTTAACTGGAATACATTGTTTTTATTCTCAGTTCTTCTGGTTACAGAACTTCGCTTCTCCTTCACTCATTATTTCTCCCTTTAATTGTGTTTGTATGTACTTGCAAGAAAAGGAAGAAGAACTGCCAAATGGAAAGATGTTGTTGCCAGTTCTAGAGTTGCCCTGTTGTTAATGTTAGCTGGTTAACCGAATAAAGGTTTTCTCTTACAGTAACCAATCTTGCCTTGTTCCTTGTCCGCCTTGTTCCCCAGTAATAATTCAGCTTGAATACTGACTGAAAATTATTAAAGTGTATTTAATATTTAAAAATATTTATTAGGTAAATCATATATCTTTAAGTATGAAAATAGATATTTATTATTTATTTATTGGATTTGTATGGCGCCCCTCTCCGTAGACTCGGGGCGGCTAACAACAGTAACAAAAAACAGCATGTTAATCCAATACTAAAACAACTAAAAAACCCTTATTGTAAAACCAAACATCCCTATTTGCAAACATACCATACATAAATTGTAAAGGCCTAGGGGGAAAGAATATCTCAGTTCCCCCATGCCTGACGGCAGAGGTGGGTTTTAAGGAGCTTACGAAAGGCAAGGAGGGTGGGGGCAAGGAGGGTGGGGGAGTTGGTTCCAGAGGGCCGGGGCTGCCACAGAGAAGGCTTTTCCCCTGGGCCCCGCCAAACGACATTGTTTTGTTGATGGGACCCGGAGGAGGCCCACTCTGTGGGACCTAACCGGTCGCTGGGATTCGTGCGGCAGAAGGCGGTCTCATAGATACCCTGGCCCGGTGCCATGAAGGGCTTTATAGGTGATGACCAACACTTTGAATTGTGACCGGAAACTGATCGGCAACCAATGCAGACTGCGGAGTGTTGGTGTTACATGGGCATTCTTGGGAAAGCCCATGATTGCTCTCGCAGCTGCATTTTGCACGACCTCTATATCAGATTTGCCTCTTACAGTCCCACCTTGGAAAGCAAATATTGATTATTTTTTATGACAAATAGTCTTAACATGCAAATCACCTCCAGAAAGTTTACCATGTGAAAGTTAGTAATATGAAAACACTGTAGATTCCAGAGAGTATCAGTGCCACTTCATTTAATAGACCTGCAAAAGCCCTATTATCCAAGGCTAAAAATAGCCTGTTCATTTTATAAGTGTACTATTAGAAATCTATGAAATATATGTCTATTTTCAAGAACTTCCTTTAACATTTACACGTTTGTGCATAAAGCATTGGGCAGCAGAGTAGAATACAACTGGTAGAACTATTTATTTTGTCCATTTACTGCTAAACAATTGTGATATATATTAGCTATCACATACTTAAAACCCATCAATCTGCAGAATTCTTACACTGAAACATTGTAATAGAAGTCCTTGTATGTCTGCTTAAAACAAAACAAATATTTAAATACTTAATTCTCACAAATTATTACGTCACTATGTACAAGGCCCGTCGGCGACTCACCCAGCCGACAGTTTTTGCGGCGTGGTCAGGAGAAGGAGGCCGCCATTGTGGGCGGAGCCTGTGGCCCCACGTCAGCACCGGGGGCTGCAGTGATGGCATCGGGGTGCGCGCGGCACCGATTGGCTGTGGGGCGATGAGGGAGGCAGCCCTATATAAGGGGCTACCTCGTGGTGCCGTTCCTCTTCGCCCGGCTTTTGGGTCACCCGCCCACCCTCCCTCTCAGGGTGCATATGATGGGTCGCCCCTCGGGGGGCTGAGTAGGAATTTTTGGCAGTCACAGTGAATTGGCCTAAATGTGACTGTTTTGTCGCCTACTCCACTCTGTGCATGGGAGTGTGGTTAGGGGGTGGACTCACCAACTAGTGCCCTCCCCCCCCAAGGTCACGGGGGGGAAGGCCAATAGGGGGCGGAAATGGGCGTAAGCAGCAACTGTGTGATCTCCTTTAGGGGCACCTCTAGTGAGGTGAGGGGCGATCTCCTTCTCGGATTACAGGGCTCGACCGGCTTGGGTGCGGGGAGGGGGTCGCTCCTGGGGCTCGCTGGCTGGGGCTTATCAGAGACCAGGGGAGAGCCATCCCACATGCCATGGGGGCGTGGCATGGGGCAGGGGACAGGTGTAAGTTTACCAATCCCCTATGCCCAGGCAAGGAGCTTTCGCCCGAGAGTTGCTCAGATGAGGTTGTTGAAAGTTAAGTCTGCCCCCATTTGATTTATGCACCCCTGCAGGTCATGTGGTTTAATTGGTTAAGTAGTTAATTTAGATTTGGTTTAATAAAGTGACCCCATTATACCCATCCATATGTGTCCGACTGTTACTCTGCCTGCGCCGCAAGAAATATCAAAATTTGTTACAGATGTGTAATCTTACAATCCAAATGATAAACATTAAATACGGAATAATAATAATAATCTTATATTACCAAATATAAAAATAGTTAATTATTCTAAAGGCTGTGTAAAATAAGATAGTCAACAGTATAGTCTTTTTCTTTTTCTTTCTCTTCTTCTCTCTTTTTTCTTTTTTCTTTTTCCCTCTCACCACATTTTTTTCTTTCTCCTTTATCACTCTCCTCTCATGTTCACCTTCCCTTTTTATGATATTTGATTTTGTTATTGCATTGGATATGATTTTCTTTTTCTCTTTTGTTTTTTTTTTTTTTGGTTATATTTAAAACCAAAAAAGATTATTATTTTTTTTTTAAAAAAGAAGTCCTTGTATTCAAGAAAACGTCCTCACATTTATTTATCTATAACCCCATGATAAAAGTTTTATCAATTATTACTTTTTGGAGCAAATAAAAGTATTCAGGACTACTCAATCTACAACCATGCCTGTTGTGAAATACCATTTAGCAAGAAGACATCTGTGTCTGCATATGACTTAGATAATATATACTCCGTGATATAACAAGATCAACTATGTATACTCCATGAGGTTGCATTAAATGTGATTTACAATTCAGGAAATACCGTATATGTATTTTTCATTGTGAGTTTCTTACAAGCATTTTTTTTAGCTTTTAAGGCATTTACTCAATCTGATTATAACAAGAAACCTGCTGGCATAAATAGGCCTTTTGATTAAAAACATATTTCAATATGTAGAAGGCTTACTTTGTTATAACAAGTAATTTACACACTCAAAAAAAGCCATTATACTAAGTATTAGGATAATCATTAAGTACCAAATACTATTAAACTTTGTCCTTAAGACAGTGTAAAGAGCAGGGCAGTTTAAATGAAATATAAAACTAGAATATCATGGAGCTTATTGTCAGTAAGTGCCCAGAGATAGCAGTTTAATTCACTGATATAACCTTACAGTAATAAACTCCTGTTATGAGGAAGATGTGAATTTGAAATTAAACCAGAGGTCTTCAAACTTGGCAGCTTTAAGACTTGTGGAGTTCAACTCCCAAAATTCTGGGAGTTGAAGTCCACCCTGATAAGACGGAGTGGCTGTGGGTTATACCTCCGAAGGACAATTCCATCCATCCATCCATCACCCTGAGGGGGGGAATCATTGACTCCCTCAGAGAGGGCCCGCAACTTGGGCATCCTCCTCGATCCACAGCTCACATTAGAGAAACATCTTTCGGCTGTGGCGAGGGGGGCGTTTGCCAAGGTTTGTCTGGTGCACCAGTTGCGGCCCTATTTGGACTGGGAGTCGCTGCTCACAGTCACTCATGCCCTCATCACCTCGAGGCTCGACTACTGTAATGCTCTCTACATGGGCTACCTTTGAAAAGTGTTCGGAAACTTCAGGTCGTGCAGAATGCAGCTGCCAGAGCAATCATGGGCTTTCCCAAATATGCCCATGTTACACCAACACTCCGCAGTCTGCATTGGTTGCCGATCAGTTTCCGGTCACAATTCAAAGTGTTGGTTATGACCTATAAAGCCCTTCATGGCACCGGACCAGATTATGTCAGGGACCGCCTTCTGCTGCATGAATCCCAGCGACCAGTTAGGTCCCACAGAGTGGGTCTTCTCCGGGCCCCGTCAACTAAACAATGTCGCTTGGCGGGACCCAGGGGAAGAGCCTTCTCTGTGGTGGCTCCGGCCCTCTGGAACCAACTCCCCCCAGATATTAGAATTGCCCCCACCCTCCCTGCCTTTCGTAAGCTTCTTAAAATCCAACTCTGCCGCCAGGCATGGAGGAACTGAGATACTCTTTCCCCCTAGGCCTTTACAATTTTATGCATGGTATGTCTGTCTGTATGTTTGGTTTTATAATAAAGGTTTTAACTGTTTTAATATTGGATTTTTATATGCTGTTTTTATTACTGTTGTTAGCCGCCCCGAGTCTACGGAGAGGGGCGGCATACAAATCCAATAAATAAAATAAATAAAATAATAAAATAAAATAAAGTTGCCAGGCTTGGGGACCCCTGAATTAGACAATTCAGAGAACAAAATATATTAGTTTAATGAAAGACGCTAAAACAAATCTATCCATCCATCCATCCATCCATCTATCTAATTCAGAACTATTGTTGCAAAGCCTTTGAACCAGGTTATAGAAAAGAAAATAATCCTAGCAGAAACAACACTGCAAAGGTCTGAGGTGAGCAAATATTCAGCTTAACAAAGCAAAGACAATATAGAAGCAAAGCCTCACAGAGAATCTGCAAGTAGCAACAAAACAAGTAACTACATGCAGGACTGGAATGGAGAAATGATCATTAAAACCTCAGTTTGCTGTTGTTACATATTTGCATCCTGTAATACAACAGCTATAGTTCACATC
Organism: Erythrolamprus reginae; assembly: GCF_031021105.1. Taxonomy (NCBI): domain Eukaryota; kingdom Metazoa; phylum Chordata; class Lepidosauria; order Squamata; family Dipsadidae; genus Erythrolamprus; species Erythrolamprus reginae. The sequence continues at coordinate 60,667,500 of NC_091956.1, read as the reverse complement.
TATATTCACGTCAGCCAAAGTAATAGTAGATTGTCCTGAATGGAATGGCTGAAAGAGGCAGTCACTTGAAAAGAGTGCAGAGTCTAAGATAGAATTCAAGCCAATGTATAGTTTTAGTTATTTATACAAAATGACCATCATTTAACTTTCATTGTTTATTGTAATGAATTGTATTTTCAAACCAATTACCTTAAATTTGAGTAAGCTCAACAACGAAGAGGTTATATGGATAGTAATAGATGAATGTTTTTAAGTCTTACCATTTTATTTATTTTATTTTATTTATTTTATTTATTTATTTTGTCCAATACACAATGAGGGTTTTAGTGGGTATATATCTATATACACATAGTAAAATACATGATGAAGGTTATAGAGGAGATACTCATAGTAAAATATATCTAAGAAATAATAGAAAAGAAGGTATAGTAATAGAACATATCAATGAAAGAATAGAAGAAGAGATAGAGGAATAGAAGAAAGGTATAGGAGATATAGGAGGGCAATAGGACAGGGGACGGAAGGCACTCTAGTGCACTTGTACTCGCCCCTTACTGACCTCTTAGGAATCTGGATAGGTCAACCGTAGATAATCTAAGGGTAAAGTGTTGGGGGTTTGGGGATGACACTACGGAGTCTGGTAATGAGTTCCACGCTTCGACAACTCGGTTACTGAAGTCATATTTTTTACAGTCACGTTTGGAGCGGGTAATATTAAGTTTAAATCTGTTGTGTGCTCTTGTGTTGTTGTGGTTGAAGCTGAAGTAGTCGCCGACAGGCATGATGTTGCAGCATATGATCTTGTGGGCAATACTTAGATCTTGTTTAAGGCGTCTTAGTTCTAAGCTTTCTAGGCCCAGGATTGAAATTCTAGTCTCGTAGGATATTCTATTTCGAGTGGAGAAGTGAAGGGCTCTTCTGGTGAAGTATCTTTGGACATTTGGATAAAGCTTCTTAACCCACTCCTCCCGACTCCTCCTTTATTGTCTCATTATAGTGACAGATATTCTTGGGCTCACAAAAGATAACTTTTAGAGGCAACTAAGCTATAGCTGATCCTGATAGCAAAGGATTATCCACATCATCCCAGGTACCGTATCCTTCTTTGTCACCTGTAGGTGACAAAACAGAAAAACCAAGTCCAGCCTGCAAGTAAAGCAAGGTCAGAGAAAAAATTACTTCTGCAATAGGTAGTAGAGTTCATATCAAGATCTACAACAAAGAAAGGAACTTTGGCTGTAGGGAGAAGTCCTTGGGAATAATGAAACAAAGTTCAGGATATAACAAGAAAAAGACCAGTGCTTAATGCAAAAACAAAGCAAGAATGACAAATCTTGCTTTTAAAGCCCTCATCAAAAAATTAATTCAGATGAAGGCATCTGTTTATTATCCAATATTTTTATAGTAACATAGAAACATAGAAGACTAACGGCAGAAAAAGACCTCATGATCCATCTAGCCTGCCCTTATACTATTTTTGTATTTTATCTTAGGATGGATATATGTTTATCCCAGGCATGTTTAAATTCAATTACTGTGGATTTACCAACCACGTCTGCTGGAAGTTTGTTCCAAGGATCTACTACTCTTTCAGTAAAATAATATTTTCTCATGTTGCTTTTGATCTTTCCACCGACTAACTTCAGATTGTGTCCCCTTTTTCTTGTGTTCACTTTCCTATTAAAAACACTTCCCTCCTGAACCTTATTTAACCCTTTAACATATTTAAATGTTTTGATCATGTTCCCCCTTTTCCTTCTGTCCTCCAGACTATACAGATTGAGTTCATTCAGTTTTGCCTGATACGTTTTATGCTTAAGACCTTCCACCATTCTTATAGCCCGTCTTTGGACCCGTTCAATTTTGTCAATATCTTTTTGTAGGTGAGGTCTCCAGAACTGAACACTGTATTCCAAATGTGGTCTCACCAGCGCTCTATATAGCGCGATCACAATCTCCCTCTTCCTGCTTGTTATACCTCTAGCTATGCAGCCAAGCATCCTACTTGCTTTTCCTACCGCCCGACCACACTGCTCACCCATTTTGAGACTGTCAGAAATCACTACCCCTAAATCCTTTTCTTCTGAAGTTTTTGCTAACACAGAACTGCCAATACAATACTCGGATTGAGGATTCCTTTTCCCCAAGTGCATTATTTTACATTTGGAAACATATAGCATATAGCTTCTACAAATTATTTATCTGGGGGGAAAAGTAAAGGGCTTTTTCTTCTTTATGTCACCACTGGAGCTCTTTCTTGCAGTTCAACGATCGATACTGTTACACCTCAGAGCTGAATTTGTCTAGTGCAGAGGTCTTCAAACTTGGCAACTTGAAGGCTTGTAGACTTCAACTCCCAAAATTCTCTAGCCAGCATAGCTGGCTAGAGAATTCTGGGAGTTGAAGTCCACAAGCCTTAAAGTTGCCAAGTTTGGAGCCCCTGATCTAGTGGAAGATTTGGTCATGTTATGAATGAATAGTACTTCAACTCAATTCTGCATTTTATGTACATGTATGCATGTGAGTGCATGTGCTGTAATTTAAAGGAAGTCTCGTTTTCAGAGAAAAACCACTAGTGGTGTGAATAATATGGTTATGGCTTCCCCCTGTTTGGCAGGGCTGCAGGCGATCAGTGGAAGCCAGCCTCTGTGGTTTGACTCTCTCCGTGATAATGACAGACCTACTCTCCAGCCCAGGAAAGAACAACACTCCAAAACAGGGAGGAAGAAAAAGAGAGCCTTGCTCTTGCCAATACCGGTAGCATGGAGGCCTGGAAGGATGTCACAAGATAGCCTGATATTTATTGCCCATTTCCACTGTATAGGAAGGAAGGAAAGCTTTTGCCAAAAATAAAAAAGAGAAAGCCTCCATGCTTCCTGTTTGATTTGACATTTCACAGGACAAGGATAATTCTAGTTTTGCTTAGAAGCCTCCTTGCAGTTGCCTTCCTTCTATAAAAGATAATAGTGTTTTGAAAACATTCAATTTCATCCCATGGCATTGGAGTTTCACACAACTGGACCTGGACACAAACATGGACAGAAATGTTCGATTTTAGGACAATTTTTCTGGAAATGTATCCATGAAAAATATATATGCTGCGCCCCCCCCCCCCAGGTAAATTTATACAAGAGATGGCATTCCTAGGTTATGCAGATAAATTTACTGTATATGGCTTTAGGTTATATACAACAAATGTGGATGGGATTCTTACCACAATAGAACATTAAGTTGATATTATTTTCCCCTTTAATCAAGAGTTCTGTGCTAGATAACTAAGGCAACATCTTGTTGCAAGTCTGAGGGTGTCCCTAATGAACCTGGTCTGGATTCACTGAATAACAAATTAAGCTAAATGGCTATTTTGTAGTGTCTCATTTCACCTGATTTACAACGGTGATAAGGCATGGGGCTACCTTTGAAAAGTGTTCGGAAACTTCAGATCATGCAGAATGCGGCCGCAAGAGCCATTGTGGCTGCCGATTGGTTTCCAGTCACAATTCAAAGTGTTGGTAATGACCTTTAAAGCCCTACATGGCATTGGGCCAGAATACATCCAGAACCACCTTCTACCGCACGAATCCCAGCGGCCAATAAGGTCCCACAGAGTTGGCCTTCTCCGGGTCCCATCAACCAAACAATGTCGTTTGGCGGGCCCCAGGGGAAGAGCCTTCTCTCTGGCAGCCCCGGCCCTCTGGGATCAGCTCCCCCCAGAGATTAGAACGGCCCCCACCCTCCTTGTCTTTCGCAAACTTCTTAAGACCCACCTTTGTCGCCAGGCATGGGGGAGTTAAGTTATTCTTCCCCCTAGGCCATTACAAGTTATGCATGGTATGTTTGTGTGTATGTTTGGTTTTTTATAATAAGGGTTTTTAGTTGTTTTATTAAATTTGATAGTTACATGTTGTTTTACCATTTTTGTTAGCCGCCCCGAGTCTGCGGAGAGGGGCAGCATACAAATCCAATAAATAAATAAATAACAAATAAATTTACTTTGTCCGAAAATGATCTGAGTTGAACTGAAAATGAGTTCAATTTTGACAACTTCCTTGTATGATTGTAAAAATCTGTTGACTCAGATCATAGACAGTGATAGCGAACCTTTTTTCCCTCAGGTGCCAAAAAAGCATGGGTGCACACTATTGCACATGCCCGAGTGCCCACACCCATAATTCAATGCCTGGGGAGGGTGAAAACAGCTCTCCCCCCAGAGGCCTTCTGGAGACTGGAAATGGCCTGTTTCCCAACTTCTTGTAGGCCCAGTAGGCTCATATTTCACCCTCCCTAGACTCCGGAGTAGGGTAAAAACACTGTCCACTATCCCTCCAGAGGCTCTCTGGAAGCCAAAAATGCCCTTGCAGAGCCTTTGTGCGAGCCAAAAATCAGCTGGTTGGCATACACATGCACATTGTATTAAGCTAGGGCAACAGCTCGCGTACCAACAGATATGGCTCTGCGTGCCACTTGTGGCACCCGTTACATAGACTCCCCATCACTGTCATAGACTATTATTGTCTTATAAGTAGTAATAAACTCAATAAACCATTGGCAGGATTCAAAATATGGAAACTTCCTCTGCTCATATTCTTCAATAAATATTCCTTTGAAGTGCTTAACATATCTTTCAATATGGCATTAGACATCATTATGTCCTTAATTGACATTATGTCCTTAATTGACTTACTTTGAGGAGTAAGATGTGCTGTGTAGAGTAGGTATACACAACATAATTGCCATTTAGGTAATGTGGATTCCATGATTTATATAACGCTAGCTATAGTCTGGCCTCCTCCAAATGCATTGGGACTGTATCTGCTAGAATTCCCAACTTTCAGCTGCAAATTCTGAAATATTGCAATTCAAACAAATCTGGACGGTATCTATCTATTTATTTATTTATTTATTTATTTATTCTATTTTTATGCCACCCTTCTCTTTAGACTCAGGGCGGCTTACAACATGTTAGCAATAGCACTTTTTAACAGAGCTAGGCTATTGCCACCACAATCCGGGTCCTCATTTTACCCACCTCGGAAGGATGGAAGGCTGAGTCAACCTTGAGCCAGTGATGAGATTTTGAACCGCTGACCTTCAGATCTACAGTCAGCTTCAGTGGCCTGCAGTACAGCACTCTACCTGCTGCGCCACCCCAGCTCTGTTAAAGATGCCAAACAGTACAAAGCACAAGAGAAGAGATTATTACTGTGTACCATAAATCCAACCATGTAAACTACTGTAATTCGATAAATGCAGAATGAGTTTAAGCTGAACACCTAACCATTTTTACCTACATTAAAATCATCAGTTTCACTTAATTCTGCTAGAGAATTTATAAGGCTTCAAAAGCTGCTAAGCAACAAGTCCTAGGATCCTTCAGTACTTTTCACATTGTCTGAATTCATTGGGAACTGCAGTTATATCTAGAGAACTGTAGGTGCTTCACCTCTGGACAAATCAATGTTCACAGGTTATCTTTTTAACCGGGGAAAGTATTATAGTATTTGTTTACTATAAGCAATATTATTTTTATTTAAGATGCTGAAAGAAAGAGATCACAAGCATATATTATAAACATTTACTGTATTTATAAATCTTCTGTAAAGCTTATTTTCTTCTCAAACCCATATAAATTGTGTCTAAATATCAGATTACGATGAGCAATGGCATAAATCAATCAACTGTTGATTGGGTAGAAGGAAAAACTATTCACAATAATCCAAGAAGGAAAAAAATCCCTGTTATACCACTTTGATGTAGACACAGGAAAGCATTAAAACAGAAGTGGATATAGTGCTATTATTGGCCATCCAGAAGTGACTCAACAGCTTTAACTAGAATATTCATATTTATTGTACCATTAAAAAGTTTTCATTTAAAAAATATTTGTACTATAAGCCAAGGTTACATTTCCCAAAATCCAACATCAAAGAAACATGCTGCTACTGGAGTTTTCGCCTATGGCCAAGGAAAAATTTAAAAGCAAGTGCAAAAGGAAGAAGAGCCAATGATTTTTTTAAAGCTGCAGATCTGAGACACAGCTTCCTTGAGCTAAGTCTTTATTACCTTCCACAGATCTTCACTGTTAATTGTGATTATCGTTTTCTCCATGCAGTATATTCCAAATAGCAAATACATAGCAGATTTCTTCATCATTTCAGGGGACGGATGGACTCTGGACAGTGTAAATAAAATGTTAAAATATCAAAACAACACATAACAATTAGAAAAAATTAGAAAAAATAGAATTTAATAGGAGGCAAGGTTGATTAAAATCTGAGACGGTCAGGGTGCCATCCAGCCCTTTGGCTTTGTTTTCCTCCGATCTCTCCATAAGTGGCTGCAATTTATTTATTTATTTATTTATTTATTTATTTATTTACTTACTTACTTACTTACTTACTTACTTACTTATTTATTTATTTATGTGAATAATAATAATGATAATAATAATAATAAATTTATTGTCATTGTCAAAACAACAAATTGTCATTGGCAACGAAAGTCGTGTGACACCCAGAGACCAGTCCCACCATACATAAAATCAGAATAGGTAAATTTAAAAATAGAATTAAAAATAGAATTAAAAAATAGAATAAAATGTCCCACCCACTACAAATTCCCCACCCTAAACCACTCAACCATTTACATGACAAACCAAGTAATATTGTCCAACAGTTCACTGATGGTGACCCTTTAGTTCATTGTTAAGTGCGAGTATAGCTCAGGGATAAAAATTATTCAGGAAACGTGTGGTCCGAGTTCTAGTTGTTCTGTATCTTCTGCCAGAAGGCAACAGTTCAAAGAGATTGTAAGCAGGATGAGAAGAGTCTTTGAGAATGGTATGCACCTTCCTAGAACAGCGAGATGTGAAGATGTCATCCAGGGCGGGTAGCTGGAGCCCAATGATGTTCTGGGCAGTTTTAATAATTCTCTGTAGAGCTTTTTTGTTCGCTACAGAGCTGCTCCCATACCGAGCTAGAATGCCGTATGTCAAGACACTCTCAATGGTGCTGCGATAGTAGGACAACAGTAGATGCTGAGATAAATTTATCTTCCTGAGCATTCCCAGGAAGTACAGTTTGTTCAATACAATACAATACAATACAATTTTGTTCAATACAATACAATTCAATGCCATATTTTAACTCCTTTATGGAAGGCCAGGACAGTGGGGGCCTTTCTCTTCTTCGTGTGGAAAGAATATTCCACATGGTGGACTATGCTGTTCCAAAATTCAGAAATAGGGGAAACAATGGTATTTAAGGATTTTCACTTATCCCACTTTCATCATAATTAAGATAATTTCTTCAGCCTGTCAATTAACCGACCCACAGGCAGTGATGGGCTCCTATAGGTATGGTCAGGTACACAGAACCGGTAGAAATACAGTGTTCCCTCGCTTTTCACGGGGAATGCGTTCCGAGACCGCCCGCGAAAGTCGAATTTCCACGAAGTGGAGATGCGGAAGTAAATACACTATTTTTGGCTATGACCAGTATCACAAGCCTTCCCTTAACACTTTAAACCCCTAAAGTGCAATTTTCCATTCCCTTAGCAACCATTCAGATTATTACTCACCATGTTTATTTATTAAAGTTTATTTTAAAAAATATTTATTAAAGGCAAACAAACGTTTGGCGACGACATATGACGTCATCGGGCGGAAAAACCGTGGTATAGGGGAAAAACCTGCAAAGTATTTTTTAATTAATATTTTTGAAAAACTGTGGTATAGACTTTCCGCGAAGTTCGAACCCACGAAAATCGAGGGAACACTGTATTTTGATTTTTCCCCCCCCTCTTTTGGGCTTTGGGTATATTTTTCCTATTGCAGTAAATGAGGTTTAATGTGTATAATTTTAGAAGAGTTGTGAGTGTGTGTGTGTGTATATATATACACACACAGTCTATATAATAGATAATGTATATTTTTGTGTGCCTATGTGTAATATGTATGCACACATATGGCCAGGGGTGGGCTACTGCCTGGCGGGGCGGAACGCAGTGAGGTAGTGAAAATGGAGCTCCACCCCAGAGCACCCAATTTTCACTGAAATATGTTGAAAGAAAATGCAGGGAGTCCTGTGTTAGCCACACCGACAGTGTGGTAGTAAAAATTTTGCTAACCCTTCACTGCATATGGCATGTATATACATAGAATTAAATAGTATATTTTGGATGTCCAATAATAGTAAATAGATAGGGAAATTGTATCTCTTTGAGGTGAGGAGAGGCCAGGCACCCTAACCCTAACCCAAGCCCTTGACGTGAGTGATGTCAAGTTGGCCACCTTTAAGCCAGTCACATGACCTTTAAGCTACCCACGGTCACATGATCATCAAGCCACTCCCACCTGGTCACTCCCACCTACAAAAGAAGCCATGCCCACAATGTAGTAGTAAAACTTTTTGCAGCCCTTCACTGCCCACAGGCAAGAGGAACCAACAGGCGAGAGGCATACTTCCTGTGGATCATATTAGGAATGTTATAGAACACTTTTGAGTCACTAATAAAGTTTCATACTACATTGACTTCATAATGCTTTGGATAATGTCAGATATTCTTTTGAATAAGGAATTGTCTGAGAGTACCAGGCTTAATATAAGCCCTGTCACTGGTATGCCCAGATAGATTGATTGCCTTTAATACAATTCTATTCTCATAAGTACTCACATCCATTTCCTGAAGTCTGACTTCAGACAATTATTGAAATCATGTTCTCTTTATACCTTCTAGATCAGGGGTGGGCAATTAATTTTGCCATAGGGTCACATGAGAAATTGGGATGGTTTTAGAGGGCCGGACTAATATAATTAACTCAGTTCTACCCAAGAGTGTATATTATTGGGTAGAATTGAGTTAATTATATTATAATTATAAAATATAATTACATTATACATTATACATTATACATTATACATTATACATTATACATTATACATTATACATTATACATTATACATTATACATTATACATTATACATTATACATTATACATTATACATTATACATTATACATTATACATTATACATTATACATTATACATTATACATTATACATTATACATTATACATTATACATTATACATTATACATTATACATTATACATTATACATTACATACAGTGTTCCCTTGATTTTCACAGGGGGTGCGTTCCGAGACCACCCGCAAAAGTCGAATTTCCACGAAGTAGAGATGCGGAAGTAAATTGGCTATGGACAGTATCACAAGCCATCCCTTAACACTTTATGTAGTGAAGGAACTGAGCAGTCACGGCAGGTATAACTCAACTTTATTTAAACACAGAACTGAGGTAACACAACACAAAGACAGGTTTTTATACTTCCCGATTAACCAATGAGAACACAATAATACTCCCGCCAAAAGTCTCCCCCTGCTGGTAGCCTAGGACATGACACCCCTTTCCCCTAGGGGGAGCATACAAAATCATCCAGGTATGCCGGCCTACGTCTGGTGCGCCCCGAACAACGAGGCATGCTCTGGTGCCCTTCGATTTCTCTAGGTAACTCTTGTGGGCCCTTTAACTCCACCTTTCCTTCGGCCAAACCCTCGGCTTCGACTGTCGGGTCCTTTGGGGGTTTCCCAACGTTCCCCGTAAACATCTGGGGAGGACCCATGTGTAACTCATCTCTCTCTAGGTCGGAATACTCCAAACAAGGAATGCCCTCCCCACAGCCAGGAACTTCTTCCTCTCTCCTGGGGTCATGTACATCCGCTGACCTGGCCCTTAATTGGTCCACATGACGATGCTACTCTCGCCCATCAGACAACACCACTGTATACGCTCGAGGCCCCCGGGTACCACTAACAGTGCCTGCAACCCATCTAGGAGAACCCATGAAGTTTTGGGCAAAAACCAAGTCCCCGGCTCTAAAACATCGAGCAGCTGTAAATTCTCGTTCAGGTTCAGTGTACAAAGGATGAAGTCTGTCCAACACAATCCGCAATTTCCGTCCCATTAAAAGTTCAGAGGGGGCCTTTGATGTTGAAGTGCAAGGGGTGGTGTGTTGAGCCAATAACATCTCATCTACTCTCTCCTGCAGCGTGCCTCGGGTTATTTTAGAAAGCATCTCTTTAGTGCTGCGCACCATTCTCTCTGCCATACCGTTGCTGGCCGGATGCCACGGGGCAGTTCTAGCATGACGAATACCTAACCCCGCAAGGTAGGCTTCAAAACCCCCAGAAACAAATTGTGGACCATTATCGGAAACGATGACGTCAGGGTACCCATGAGTTGAAAATAGAGCTGATAGCACCCTGATAATGTCTCTTGTTGTTGTAGATGACATAATTTTGACCTCTACCCACTTCGAGTACGCATCAACCACTATTAAAAGCATTCTTCCCTCAACCGGACCTGCAAGGTCGATGTGAACCCTGGACCAAGGCATATTGGGGGTTTCCCACTGAAGGGGGGCGGCTGCAGGAGGGGCTGTATGATTTTGCTGACAAGGTTGACAACTGGCAACCTTATTTTCCACTGCCTTGTCTAACCCCGACCACCAAATGTAGCCTCTAGCTAACGCTTTCATCCGGACTATTCCGGGGTGGCCAATGTGTACTAACTCCAGCACTCTAGATTGTAAATATGGGGGAATAACTACCCTTGAACCCCATAATACACATCCCCTTAATACAGACAGTTCCTTTCGGCGGACCCAGTACGGTAGAAACAAAGGCTCGATGCAAGAAGAGGGCCATCCACGTAAAATCCATGACATCACTACAGAGAGAACAGGGTCTTTTGCTGATTCGGAAGCAATTGTGGCAGCAGATACTTTGATAGGGCACGACTCTATGGCTAACACGGTGGAAATTGGAGCAGGGTCTGTAACAGGTATAGATAACGAACATCGGCTCAACGCATCCGCGTGAGGAATGGTGCGACCTGGTCGGTATGTCAGATCATATGAATAGTTAGCTAAAAACAGGGCCCAACGATTTAAACGAGGAGAAAGAATTTCGGGCGTTTGTCGATTTCCCGCCAGTATTCCCAGCAGGGGTTGATGGTCTGTAACTAATTGAAATTTGCGGCCATATAAATAATGATGGAAACGCTTGACCCCCGCCACCAGAGCCAAGGCTTCCTTATCCAATTGCCCATAATTACGTTCAGGGCGGCCTAATGTCCTTGAATAATATGCTATAGGAGCTTCCTTTCCTGAAGGTAGAATGTGTCCTAGAACCGCGCCCACCCCATAAGGGGATGCATCACACGTTAATATCAATGGCAAATTAGAGCTATATTGTACTAAAATATCATGAGATACCAACACCTCTTTTATGGCCATGAATGCGTTGGCCTCCGCTCTTCCCCAATGCCATGGAATCCCTTTAGCCAATAACTTATGCAGTGGTTCTACAATTGAAGCCTTGTGAGGGAGGAACATTGCATAAAAATTCAATAAACCCAAAAAAGATTGTAATTCGGTTTTGGACCTTGGTTCAGGAGCCTCCGTGATAGCTCTTATTTTAGCAGGGGTAGGATGAATTCCTTTGCTATCTATGAGGAAACCTAAAAACTCCACACTGTGAGATGCAAAAATACATTTTTCCGATTTAACTCGCAACCGCACGTCTTGGAACTTTTGAAGTACGGCTCGGACTCGCTCTAATAACTCTGGGCGCGATGAGGCGGCTATGATCACATCATCGAAATATGGCAAGGTTCCAGGAATTCCATATAGTAGACACTCCATAAGCCCCTGGAATATTCCGGGAGCAGAGCTTATTCCAAATTGTAACCTAGTACAACGGAACACCCCCCGGTGGGTAATGATTGTTTGTATATCAGCTGTCTCAGTGTCCACTGCTAACTGTTGGTATGCACGAGACAGGTCAATTTTCGCGAATACCTTCCCCCCCTCCAATGAATGTAATAGATGGGCAACCATTGGTACAGGGTAGGAATGGTGTGCTAACGCTCTGTTAACCGTGCACTTATAGTCCCCACATAAACGCACAGATCCATCTTGTTTAATTGCTACCACTAAAGGGGTTTCCCATTTGGCTTGGTCAACCGGCTCTAAAATTCCCAGGCTGATCAGGCGATCTAATTCTGAATCCACGTTACCCTTAACAGCTAAAGGCACCCGCCGGGGCTTCAGGCGAACTGGAGGGACTAATGGATCGAGGGTCAATGAAACTGGTGTGCCCAAATATTTTCCTAGCGTACCATCAAAAACTGTAGGAAACTCTTTTGCTAACTGTTGGGACATGGTCACGTCATTAACAACATTAATACCCTCTATAGTGAAACCCAATGCTGAAAACCAGTCTAATCCCAATAAGCTAATAAAAGGGCCATTTACAATAACAATGGGTAACCGCCCCTTAAAACCTTTGTACTGCACAGGAAAATAACCTTGTCCCACAGTGGGAATGACTTTGCCTTGGTAGTCCTTTAAGAAAACAGTGCACGGGCCCAAACGACTTTTAGATAAACGGGGAAACAATCGTTTGATAGTGCTCCAAGACATCAACGAGACAGATGACCCTGTGTCGAGTTCCATGGGACACAAGGATTCGCCAATTCGCACGTACACGGAGATTTTTGATGACTTCGCTGCTTTCCCTTGCTGAGATGACAGCTGCGGGGCTTGGAGAGTGTTGATTGGAGTGCTTGATGACGCATTTTGAATGACGTTGCAGGAGTCACGGCGGCCGAACGGTTCCCTCTGCCACGCCCTCTGCTGTTGAAAAAATGGCTCTCTGACAGGAAAAGGCTGCGTGCTGGCATTCCTTCGCATACGACAGACTCTTGCTATATGTCCTTGCTTGCCACAACGGCGGCAGTATGCCTCGCGGAATCCACAGAGCGCTCGGGGGTGATCCCCGCCACAACCCCCACACGAGGAACGCAATCCCCCCAGGGAACGGGGGTCTCCCGAGGATGTTTGCCTTTGCCTGGATGAGGTGGCTAATTTATTAATTTCTTCCTCTTCTTCTTGCCTCAAGTTTTTTTCTATTTCTGGTGGCAAAATTGCAGCAGCTGCAGTGCTATGAGTAGTGGCTGTGTCTGCAGGCAGATCCATCTCTGCCAATGACTGTGTAGACATCTCCACAGCCCTAGCCTCTTTTAAAGCAGCCGCTAGTGTCACTTCTGACATTGTTAAAAGCCTGCGCCGAAGTCTGGCATCCCTCACCCCATAAATTAAGCGATCTAAGAGATAATCATCCAAATCTTGAAACTCACAGGATTTTGCTGCGCGCCGGAGGGCTGCCATGTATTGGTTAATTGTCTCACCCTCTGCCTGATTTCTGTGATAAAATAAATATCGACGAGCGCTGCGAGACGGTGGGGGGGCATAATGGTTTTGGAGAGTTGTGAGGAATTCCCCCCATGGCACATCATGAATAGATCGAGGGGCAAATAATGACAGGGAAGTCTCTAACATGTCAGTCCCACAAAAACTCAAGAAATATGCCCTTTTTCTGTCTCCTGAAAGATCTTTGTAATCATTTGATATCAAGAAGCACTCAAACCGAGCGAGATAAGCTTCCCAAGATTCCCCTTGAGGATTAAACGGAGGAAAAACTATTTGGGTTGACATTCTGATTTACCGGTTTTTTTATCCTCACGACGGCAGCTAGTAATGTGGATTCTGATCCAACTTTCCTTCGTCGCCAGTGTAGTGAAGGAACTGAGCAGTCACGGCAGGTATAACTCAACTTTATTTAAACACAGAACTGAGGTAACACAACACAAAGACAGGTTTTTATACTTCCCGATTAACCAATGAGAACACAATAATACTCCCGCCAAAAGTCTCCCCCTGCTGGTAGCCTAGGACATGACACTTTAAACCCCTTTAAACCCTAAATTACCATTTCCCATTCCCTTAACAACCATTTACTCACCATTATTACTGGTACTCACCATTGAATAAGACACCTAGCGATCCTGATATTTATAAAAATAATTATTTATTAACAATATCAATTTTTTTTGTTATTTATTTGCAAAAAATATTAGTTTGGCGATGACGTATGATGTCATCAGGCGGGAAAAACCGTGGTATAGAAAAAAACCCGCAAAGTATTTTTTAATTAATATTTTTTGAAAACCCGTGGTATAGGCTATTCGCAAAGTTCGAATCCGTGAAAATCGAGGGAACACTGTATTATATATAATTATATATTATATATTATATCTTGAACACCCGGTTCTTATCTAGAAAAGTTGGACCGACCTCCGTGGGCTGGTCACAGACAGCGGGCAGGCCGCGTCCAGCCCTTGGGCCGCATCTTGTCCAGGTCTGTTCTAGATTGTGAAGAAAATACTTAAAATGGACTGTGGATACGAACTAGTTTGTAGTTATATACCACTGAAGTTATACGGGTCCAAACCAGGTCCCATTTGGATTTTGCTTTTTTAACTGGAATTTAAGAACAATATTCACAACTTTTCTTACTAACATTAGTCTCTTCCTGCACAAGGAGATTCTATCATGTACTCTGTGAAAAAAAATGTTGCAAGAAGAAAACCCTGGCCTAAGGATATAGAAACTTCACAATTCTACACATCTTGACAACAATGTCAGCTAGCAGAGACAATAATAAAAGTTTCTGCAAGGGTCAATAATACCTGGAGATAAAGAGATAAAGAAATACAGTTTATATAAATAAAGTACAACCATTTTAATTCCATGAAAAGCTTGGTCTATGGAAAACAGAAAAGTATTATATCCCTAAACCTCTCTGCAAAACTACTAATGCATTTAGAACTTTTTATGATATTTCAACATCTTTCACTTAGAATTCAAGTTTTCATTTTTAACAGGGTTACAGATATTTCTGGTGATTGTAATGTATATTTGTTCTTCCTGTAGAAATATTGTTGCTATGCAGCTGTCACAAAACAAATGTTAAAATCACTGGCATCCTCCTAAGTTGGGAACAATTGATTTTAGTTTCCCCTCCTGCTTGATAAACAACAAAACTAAACTTTTAAGAGTTTGGATCACAGAACGGGGGTTCTTAAAATAGCAGACCAACAGTACAGTAATTCCTTCCGGAGATCCAGTAATTTATGCTGAAAGAACGGACACTGGCTACCATGACAACCATGACTGGTAACACTATGGGGAAAACAGCAACAAAAAAGGTCTCTATTTCCTTTGCTCAGAAATAAGGTTTGGCTTCAAGCCTATGATACAGTTAACATAGGGAAAGAAAGGAGGAGAATCAGCGATTCTGCTCAGGTTCCAGCGACATTGCAAAGGTTTCATGCTTGCAGTTTTTGCCTTGAAAAACCAAAAGATGCTCTCTATTTTTTTTTAAGTCATGTGAATTTTTAACTGTCGATTTTTGCACATGGATTTTTTTTCTGATCCGATTTTTCCATAGAATACCTTGATTTTCAAGTCAGATTGGTCACATTTCATGGGAAAGCACTCTCTTGGGTTTCTGAGCAGGTCTTCGATAGCACTCAAGGCAATTGTTTTTTAAGATCTGGCCTTTTTTAAATGTCTGGCAGAAATTTGGCAAGCAACACTAAGTGCCAGGCATAAGGAAGGACACTATCCAAAGCACCCAAATTAATATAGTAAATTTACACAAATCAAAAATATGTGCCAAAGATTCATTGTGGTATTTTAACTAGAACAACCTAGCCATAACCGATCCTATGCAGCTTCTGCTCAGGCGATCTCACTCTACTCACAAGAGCCTACAAAACTTTTGCCAGACCCATCTTAGACTGCTGCTCATCTGTCTGGAACCCATACCACATCTCAGACATCAACACCCTTGAAAATGTCCAAACATATTTCACCAGAAGAGCCCTTCACTCCTCCACTCGAAACAGAATATCCTACGAAAATAGACTTACAATCCTGGGCCTAGAAAGCCTAGAACTACGGCGCCTAAAACATGATTTGAGTATTGCCCACAAGATCATATGCTGCAATGTCCTACCAGTCAATGACTACTTCAGCTTCAACCGCAACAACACAAGAGTACGCAACAAATTCAAACTTAATACGAACCGCGCCAAACTTGACTGTAAAAAATATGATTTCAACAATCGAGTTATCGAAGCGTGGAACTCATTACCGGACTCAATTGTGTCAACCCCTAACCCCCAACACTTCTCCCTTAGACTCTCCATGATTGACCTCTCCAGATTTCTAAGAGGCCAGTAAGGGGCGTACATAAGTGCACTGGAGTGCCTTTCGTCCTCTGTCCAATTGTCTTTCCTTTCTTTCACCTATCTTATATATTCTCTTACTTTCATATATCCTCTCCTCTAAATCCACTTTCACCCTCTTTTATATTATCACATGTCTATTTTTCTTCCTATGTATTTGTGTATTGGACAAATGAATAAATGAAAAAATGAAATACCAAGATCGTGGTAAGTCCCACTGATTTTAACAAGAGTTGAGCAGAAAGAATTAGTTCTCTTAGAGCTAATTCCCTATGACATAGTTTTCCCTATAGTAATCTTTGCTTCCTTTATCAAGACAGCAAAATTAAAGTAGTGTTATTTGATGGCCAGCAACCAGTTGAAATTAAACCCTGGAAAGTCCAGGTGGCTCTGGGTTTGGGGTTCGTTGGCTCGGGGAGAATTGTCATTTTTGGTCTTGGATGGGGTGTCATTATCCCAAAAAGACCCTGTGCGTAATCTGAGGGTTTCCTGGATTCACGACTCCTGCTCAAAGAGCAGGTGATGGTCATGGCCAGAATGGCCTTTGTGCAACTGTGAATTGTATGCCAGTGCTGGTTGTCACCTTTAAAGCCCTTCATGACTTGGGACCAGGTTATCTGAGGTCTCTTGCTGGTCACGTCTACCTAATCATCAGAGAAGGGAGGGAATATTGGGGGTCCCATCCCCAAGAGAGATACATCTGGTGGGACTCAGAAGAAGGGTCTTCTCTGTGGTGGATCCTTCTATCTGGAACATCATTCTCTCAAAGATTAGAATGGCCCCCACTATAATTCTCTTTTGGAAAGCACTAAAGACCTGATTCTGCCAGCAGGCCCAGAGAACCCAAAACAGGATGGAACCCATTAAATGGCTTGTCACTGAGGTGGGAGATGGGGTAGTGAATTTTATTAAATTAATTAATTTAATTTTTAAAATTCATTTATTGTTTTAAAATGTTTTTATATTCTGTAAGCTGCCTTGAGTTGCCATGGGCAAATAGGCAGCAATATAAATTCAATGAATAAATAAAATAAATAAATGTTTGGATGTATACCAGTGATGGCGAACCTTTTTTCGGTTCGCATGCCAAAAGGGGGGGGGGACTAGCATGCATGTACATGTCCACATCCCTTCCCTCTCCCAATCATGCACACACACGCCGTGCTGCCCCTGCGCATGTACACAGGCCTTTCTGAAATCTGGTAGGTGGGAAAAAATGCCCAAACGGGCAAAGTGGAAGTTTGTGAAAATGCACTTCCAATTTGCCATTGTGCTGCTTCCTGACGCTCCAGAGTGCAAAAAACCAGCACATGGGCAAACTGAAAGTTCAGAAAATGCACTTCCTGTTTGCCTCCCCTTTTTTTGCCTCCAGGGCTTCAGGGATGCTTTCCTGAAGCGTCCGGATGACAAACGGCCTTTGCCAAGGCTAAACGTTGGCTCGCCAGTGCGTGCATGCGCGCTGCAGCTGAAACATAACAAAGTGTTGCATGCCCTCTGATATGGCTCCATATTGCCACCTGTGGTACATGTGCCATTTGCCATCATGGATATATACTATTGCCTGCATATTTGGATATACTGTATACTTTATTTATCCAGATGAGCGACATATTTTTCCCATGTACAACAGAAATAGATTTGAACCAAATGATTTATTATAAATATCTAATTGTCAAAATTAACATATTTATCTATCAGGAGAACACTATTTATCTATCAGGAGAACATTAACATATTTATCTCTCAGACCAAAAACAAATCTTATTTAGCAGAAGATTGCTGGAAATCTCTTCAGTAATTGTTTCTATTTTGGTACCTCAGCCATTGATACTCCAAAGTGTTAATATTACCTCTGGTAACAATGGCAATAAATACAATAGTAGTGTATTTCTAATTGGTAAACACTGATGAATCTTGTTTTTTGATAATTATATAATCCTTGTGTATTTATGCATTTTATAGCAGTGCTAAATATTACCAACAACGTTGATAAACAAACTTTCAAAGCATTTAGCTATTATACTGGCAGGTTACTCTCTATAAAAACATATTACTAGGATTTTTATTAGATAGACAGGGGAAAATGTTTTGAAAAATATAGCAAATTTACATACAATTTAATAATTGTTTATTAAGTTTCTATTTACTTTGAAAAGTTTCCATGGATTTTGACTCTGATTGGACAAGTTTAATGTATAAAAAATAGTCAAATGGGAGAAAATTAGTTGTAAGCATTTTAACTTCATTACCTTAAAATTACTCTTGTTCTTTTTTATACATGTAAAACTATAACACTTTTCTCCCACTTTGAATAGCTGCTTATTGAAGAAAAAAACTTGTCACTTTTCCTCTACCATAGAAAGTAAAACAAGGGAACAATATATGTTACATACCTGAATTAATTAAAGGAAAGTTAAATCCCTTTTAAGTTCAGAATTTATTCAGGGACCACATACCACGTACCATATGTTAGATCAGCGGTCCCCAAACTATGGCCCGCGGGCCACGTGCGGCCCACTGGGGCTATTTATCAGGCCCGCCAGTGAGTGACAAGAGGACAGGGAAAAGAGAGAGAGAAAGAAAGAAAAGGGAAAGAGAGGGAGGGAAGGAGAAGTGGAGAGGAATGAAGGAGGGAAGGAAGGAAGGAAAGAAGGAAGGAAGGAAGGAGAAATGGAGGGAACAAGGAAGAAAGGAAAGAAGGAAGGAAGGAAGGAAGGAAGGAAGGAAGGAAGGAAGGAAGAATGAAATGAATGGAGGGACAGAGGGAGGAAGGACTGTTTGGGGGGGGTAATTTTTTAAAAATTTTCTCTCAACATACATTCAAACAACACAGTGTACCATCTAATTTTCCATGAATAAAATGCGGTATATTGTTAGTAACTAATATCAATCATCAAAAAAGTTGCAAAAGGTTTTTTTTCTAATTTTGTCATCCAGTTACATTCATTTTCTTTTAATTAAATTCCCTCCTTAATGTTCCTTCAAAAAGTGCAACACCAATTATATTTCTAACTTATTAACCATTATGCCAGAGTGCTTTCTTCTTTTTTTATACATTTTTCATAAGTCAAGAAAACCTTGTATAGCCAATCGGATGTTAACAAAAGAAAATTAAAAACCAAACATAGACATATATGAATTTCAGATCTTCTCCCCCCTCTAAATAGAACGTTCCCATTTTGTTTTTTACTGTAAAACAAGGTATGTGCAGTGTGCATAGGGATTTGTTCATAGCTTTTTTATATAGTCCGGCCCTCCAACAGTCCGAGGGACAGTGAACTGGCCCCCTGTGTAAAAAGTTTGGGGACCCCTGTGTTAGATTTTGCAAAAAAAGGGAAAAAAACATAACAAACAAAAATTTGACAAATCACTTTCTTAAAATATAAAAAAACAAAATCAATAGCTTTCATATTCTTCTTGGTGTAATGTAATTTTTAAATTATAGATCTATATGATCTATAGATTGCTAATCATGTCAAGTCCAGAAATAAATCTTTTAAAAAAAGGAAACTAAATTATAGGGTGGTGCACACTTTGAAATTATTTGAAAGAAGTTCATCAGACTCCATTACAGCTTTCCAACTTTATGCCACAATCCTATAAAAGGATGTTGTTGCTTCAAGCAGTTGATTCATGGTGCAAAGATGGTTGGAGTAATCATTCAAAAGCCAAGACACTTGTTCCAATTCACTTTTGAAGTAAGTACAATCTTATTAAATTCTTATAGCACTTTATTTTCCTCGTTATTTTTCTCTTTAAAATATTGTGTCTTAAAAAAAAATTTTTTTTTTAAGAGGAAAATGTTGTTCTGACCTCATCTCAAATAGATTGCTCAATAGTCTCATCCCCCTGGCCTTTACCTGCCTGCTGATTATGGGAGTTCTTTGGACCACAGAGAAACCTCAGCAACAACATAGGTTGTTAATGAACCTATACAAAGGTAAAAAGAATAGCAGACATAGGTACTTAATTTAACATTTTATCAGTATTCACAGATTTGCCCTTGCATTCCTATCTCAGATGGCCCATTCTTTTGTGGAGCTGTGGGGTAAGAAGAACTTTGCTTGCTTGCTTGCTTGCTTGCTTGCTTGCTTGCTTGCTTGCTTGCTTGCTTGCTTGCTTGCTTGCTTGCTTGCTTGCTTGCTTGCTTGCTTGCTTGCTTGCTTGCTTGCTTGCTTGCTTGCTTGCTTGCTTGCTTGCTTGCTTGCTTGATTGATTGATTGATTGATTGATTTTTATGCCACCTTTCCCTTTAGACTCAGGGCGGCTTACAACATGTTAGCAATAGCACTTTTTCACAGAGCCAGCATATTGCCCCCACAAACTGGGTCCTCATTTTACCCACCTCAGAAGGATGGAAGGCTGAGTCAACCTTGAGCGAGTGATGAGATTTGAACCACTGACCTACAGATCTACAGTCAGCTTCAGTGGCCTGCAGTACAGCACTCTACCTGCTGCGCCACTACGGCTCATATGCTAAAGGATTATTATTGTTGTTGTTGTTGTTGCTGTTAATTGGATTTATATTTATATAGCCGCCCCGAGTTTTCAGAGGAGTGGCATACAAGTCTAATAAATTATTATTATTATTAGTAGTAGTAGTAGTAGTAGTAGTAGTAGTAGTAGTAGTAGTATTGTTAGTATTGTTAATATTGTTAGTATTATATGTCGCCCCTCTCCAAAGACTCGAGTGGCTTATTAAAAAACAATAAAAATATCCTAAATCCAATTTTAAATTAAAACTAACTACTCTAAAACTCGAGTTCCTTAAAAATCAATCATTCCCATTCAAACAATCAAAAGTACATTTCATTCATCAGTCAGGGGGCTAATATCTAATGGCCCCAGGCAATGTACCCTCTAATTTTTTTTCGGTGTGGGCGGAAAAGTATAGTGTCTGAGCGACAGTCCCTTTGGGACTGGGCGGAATAAATAAATAAATAAATAAATAAATAAATAAGAAAAAAATCCCTTTTATTAAAAGAAATTAATAATTTAAAAAAAACCAAAATCCATTACTATTAAAACTAAATCAACCAGCAAAACCAAAAACATAACTATTAATAAAAACAGGTGAGGGCTGGGGTTTTTTTCTCTGTTATTATTTCAGTGCTTTTTCCATATGCTTTAAATCAAGTCACTTCTCTCTCTGTTTCTCTCTCCTGTCATTCTCTGCCACAATCATTTTCTCATTTCTCTTTTCTCCCCTTTTTTCTATCATTTCTCTCTATCTCTTCCTTCCACTCTTCTCTCTCTCTCTTGCTTTCTCTGTCTCTCTCTCACACTCTCTTCCTTCCTCTCTCATCTCTCTCTTTCTTTCTTTCTTTCTTTCTTTCTTTCTTTCTCTTTCTCTCTCTTTCCCCCTCTTGGTCTCTTTCTTTTTCTCACTTTCTCCCTCTCTTGCTTTCTCTCTCTCACTCTTTCTTGTTTTCTTTCTCACACTCTTTCTCTCTCTTGTTCTCTCTCTAGCTATCTCTTTCTCTCCCCCCTTTCTCTCTCTCTCTCTTTCTCACTTTCTCTCTATCTTGCTGTCTGTTGCTCTCACTCACTCTCGTTCTCTCTCCGTTCTTCTCAGCGGAGGCTGGTGATATTCAATGTCGGGGGCGCGGTTGCGCGCGCTCCCTATCTCCATACCAGGCCACTCGGAACATTCAAAATAAGAAAAGCCTTCGCCGGCAGGCATTCTCTCAGCAGAGGCCAGCAAAGGTGATATTCAATGTCGGGGGGGCGCGCGCGGTTGCGCGCGCTCCCTATCTCCATACTAGGCCACTCGGAACATTCAAAATAAGAAAAGCCTTCGCTGGCGAAAGTTTTTCTTATTTTGAATGTTCCGAGTGGCCTGGTATGGAGATAGGGAGCGTGCGCAACCTGCCCCGCCTCTCCTGCAACCCCCTTGCTGAGAGCCCGGGATGAAAGTGCTCTCAGCAAAGGGACTGAGACGGGCAGGGCGTGCGTTCCGGGTGCGGAGGAGCCGCGCCCAAAGGTAGGAGGTGGAGGAGGA
This sequence comes from Erythrolamprus reginae, assembly GCF_031021105.1. Lineage (NCBI taxonomy): Eukaryota > Metazoa > Chordata > Lepidosauria > Squamata > Dipsadidae > Erythrolamprus > Erythrolamprus reginae. Next base: position 60,645,327 of record NC_091956.1, on the reverse strand, counting down.
GCAGAGGGGGTGGATCGGGCGGGAAGAAGTGACGAAAGGCCGAGGGGGCCGGAGGCAACATGGGGAGGCAGGGGCGACTGCGGCTCCCTTCCCTTCTGCTGCCGGCGCCTCCCTGCCCCCATCCCCCCCCGCGGGACTGCGCGCCCATGGAAAATGGGGACTGTGCGCCCATGGAAAAGGGCGCGCGAGGCGGTATTTTGGTCTGCGCGCGCGCTCACGCGCGCAGCCTACAGGGAACAGTGGCCCCAGGCCTCTGAGCACAAATGGGTCTTCAAGCTCTTACAGAAGGCAAGGAGATTGGGGACAGTACGAATCTCTGGGGTGAGCTGGTTCCAGAGGGTCGGAGCCCCCACAGAGAAGGCTCTTCCCCTAGGCCCTACCAGGTGATGTTGTCTAGTTGACAGGACCTGGAGAAAGCTGACTCTGTGGGAGTCATGCGGCAAAAGGTGGTCCCATAAATACTTCTGAGCCCCTTCTCCCCACTCCTCTTTTTCCTCCGCCTTCCCCCCACTTGACCATGGCACAGGATGGAAGGAAGGGAGAGAAAGAAAGAGAAAGGAAGAAAGAAAGAGGAAGAGAGAAATAGAGAGAAAGGGAGGGAGAAGAAGGGATCGAGGGAAAGAGAGAGACAGAGAAAGATGGAAAGGGATGAAGAAAGAGAAAAAAGAGAGGGAGAGAAAGAAAGAAAGAAAGAAAGAAAGATAGAAAGATAGAGATAAAGGGGGGAAGAAGAGAGAGAGAAAAAAGAGAGGAAGGAAGAGAGAAGGGGAGAGAGAAAGAAAGGTGTGGGGGTTGTTTTGCTCCATATAGACCAAATTTTTAATCAAGCCTCTCCCTGCCTTTTCCGGTTACAGTTTCAGAGGCTCGGGTTTGGTAAGTAGAAAATGGTGCTTGAAAAGAGGCAAAAAAATCTTGAACACCTGGTTTTTATCTGGAAAAGTTTGTAAGTAGAGGCATTCTTAGGTAGAGGTACCACTGTACTCCTTCGTCCTCCTATTTTCCCCACAACAACACTGCGAAGTGAGATGAGCTTAGAGAATGTGATTTGACTTTAACTTTTACATCAAATATTCCTATACTGTGGAAAAAAATAGCTGTTTCCACTATTTATCAAACAGTTTTTACCAAAGAATTAGAAAGTCCTGACCCTAATAAATTTAAGAACTACGTGATTCTGTCAGGAACTTTATTTTTTTAAATTGAGCCTGGACACAATTATATGAATACTCTTAGACAGCATTACTGGGAATGTTTAATGATTATATACAGACTCACCTAGCAACTTGTGGAAATGCAAAAACAGTGACAATATTAATCTAGCAGATTATCTAGGCAGAGCAAAAATTGGATTTAATTCTATCACAGAAGTCCCACAGCTGTATAATTTAAAACTCTCTAATTGTGCAAAGAATTAATCCACCCAGCTTTGATGTAGATAAATTAATGACCGAATATTCTGAAAGCTATCCCAACATTCACAGTTAAGTTCCTGATCATAGGAGAACAGAATTAGCTTTCTGACAGTGCTTTTCTTTTAAAAATTGACTACTATGAGCCCTTATCCTACTTAAAGTTTAAACTTGCCAAACTTAATGTTAACTTCTTGATCACACAATGTTACTTTTATCTCATTCCCAGCCCACTTTTTAAACAGTCTTATGGACAGCTTATGTGTTCTGCGAGTCTTCGGAGAGGGGCGGCATACAAATCCAAATAATAAATAAATAAAATAAAATAAAGTATATATTTCCTATTTAAACTGCTTCCTATTTTCCAGGGGGAGTAACTGGAATGCCAGAAAATACATGACATTATCCACTCATTACTAATCAATGTTCTGTCGGGCTCTCTGGTAGACTCCTCCCAAAAATTCGCAGGTACAAATTTCAGAGACACACACGTTTGAAAATTCAAAACAATGTTCTTTATAATGAAAATTCACTTAAACTAAGCCCTCTTTTGGTATAGCAAAGAGCACTCGTCTCCAAACAAACTGGTAATTTGCACAAGTCCCTTATCAGTTCTGTGATACTTAGCTTGCAGCTGTGAGGCAATTCACAGTCCTTTTTCTTTCACAAAGTGAAACACACTTTGCTCTGGTTTAGCTTCAAAGCAGGGAAAAATCAGCACACAAAGGTCGAAGTCAGTAAAGCAGTCATGAAACACAACGATCAGATAATCCTCCACAATGGCCAAACCCACAGGCTGCTATTTATAGCAGCCTCACTAATTACCACAGCCCCACCCAACCACAGGTGGCCTCATTTTCTTTGATAATAATCTCTCAGTTGTTGCCTATGCATCGCTCTCCGCATGCGTGGCTGTATCATTAACTCTTGTTCTGAATCCAAGGAGGAGCTAGATAATTGATCTCCTTCTGAGCTGTCTGCCACACTCTCCTCCTCCATGTCACTCATGTCTTCTTGGGCAGAGGAGCCTTCATCATCAGATTCCACTGGGGGCAAAACAGGCCTGCAGCATGTGGATGTCTCCCCCACTTCCACAGTCCTTGGGGCAGGAGCTGGGCCAGAGCTAACCACAACAATCAACAACCTAAAAGTATCCTCCATACAGCTCTCATCGCAACTGAGGGTAATATATTTTGTTAGTCAATGACAGCATATAATTTTCTCAGTAAAATATTACAGTGATCCCTCGATTATCGCGAGGGTTCCGTTCCAAGACCCCTCGCGATAATCGATTTTTCGCGATATAGTGGTGCGGAAGTAAAAACACCATCTGCGCATGAGCACCCTTTTTTTCCATGGCCGTGCCTGCACAGATGGTGTTTTTACTTCCGCACCTGGGAAGACCCAGGGAAGGTTCCTTCCGCCGCCCAGCAGCTGATCTGCTTGGCAGCGCCGCAGCAGCGAGGACCCGAAGATCAGGGTTTCCCCTTTGTGTGGGCGGCGGGGAAGACCCAGGGAAGGTTCCTTCGGCCGCCCAGCAGCTGATCTGCTTGGCAGCGCCGCAGCAGCGAGGAGCCGAAGATCCGGGTTTCCCCGCCGCCCACGCAAAGGGGAAACCTGGATCTTCGGCTCCTCGCTGCTGCGGCGCTGCCGAGCAGATCAGCTGCTGGGCGGCCAAAGGAACCTTCCCTGGGTCTTCCACGCCGCCCACGCGCCGCTCGAGAGCAAGAGGGGGAGAGATAGAGAAAGAGAGAGAAGGAAAGAAAGAGATGAGAGAGGGAGGAAGAGAGTGTGAAAGAGGAAGAAGCAAGATAGAGAAAGAGAGAGAGAAAGAAAGATGAGAAAGGAAGAGAGTGATGTCATCGGGTGGGAAAATATTTTTAATTAATATTTTTTGAAAAATCGCGATATAGCGTTTCGCGAAGATCGAGATCGTGAAAATCGAGGGATCACTGTATATTGATAAACAAAGGCTTAATTTCATCTCATTTTGGTATACCGATTAAAACCAATGGATAAAACACACTTTTTATTTATCTTCCAATTCATTAAGTCACCATGGGAAATAATTATACCAATTCATGCTGAACAACAATCAATGATTTTATATCACCATGGAAGTCACATGAAATTTATAACAGCCTTTAGTCATTTCAGTACTTTAAATGTACACTATGAGATGAAATGTACTTTAATAAGTCAACACTTTAATTATGGGATTTCTAGTCAGACTGTATAATCCACTTGAATGTGTAATATATCCAACTGCTAATTGCAATAAATCAGCTCAATACCATTTGCCAGTTAGGTTTTTACAAAATACTTCCGGTCTATCAGCCTTTTTTGCTGACTCTGCTAGAAATTTCAATAATTGAACAGCAAGGCATTTGATCAGAAACATTATCTACTGCTTCTTTCACTACTTTTTAAATAGAAGTGTTGCATTTCTGTCAATTTGACAAATAACATGTATATATCATACAATCAAATTCCTTTATCAAATGATCTTCTGTAAACCTAATCCTTAATATAATCCAGAAGAATTGCTATGATTGATGGCACAATCTTTGACCTCTTGTCTACTTGACAAGAGGTCAAGTAGAGCCAAGATAGATGCACTACTCTCCCCATCTTCCTCTTGTTCAGAGATTATCCAAAAAACTGACATATATAGAAGACTAATCTTGAAGTAAGATGCATAGGAAACCATTCTGTGTAATAAAACTTCCGTGTGTATCATTTTACAAAAATGAGTACCGGTAATTGAAGTAAAGTAAATCTGATGTTTATGATATTTGCTTATTTAGAAACTTAGAAACATAGAAGACTGACAGCAGAAAAAGACCTCATGATCCATCTAGTCTGCCCTTATACTATTGGGATATATGGTATATATGTTTATCCCAGGCATGTTTAAATTCAGTTACTGTGGATTTACCAACCACGTCCGCTGGAAGCTTGTTCTAAGCATCTATTACTCTTTCAGTAAAATAATATTTTCTCATGTTGCTTTTGATCTTTCCCCCAACTAACTTCAGATTGTGTCCCCTTGTTCTTGTGTTCACTTTCCTATTAAAAACACTTCCCTCCTGAACCTTATTTAACCCTTTGACATATTTAAATGTTTCGATCATGTTTTCCTTCTGTCCTTCAGACTATACAAATTGAGTTCATTAAGTCTTTCCTGATATGTTTTATGCTTAAGACCTTCCACCATTCTTGTAGCCCATCTTTGGACCCGTTCAATTTTGTCAATATCTTTTTGTAGGTGACGTCTCCAGAACTGAGCACAATATTCCAAATGTGGTCTCACCAGCGCTCTATATAGCGGGGTCACAATCTCCCTCTTCCTGCTTGTTATACCTCTAGCTATGCATCCAAGCATCCTACTTTCTTTTCCTACCGCCCGACCACACTGCTCACCCATTTTGAGACTGTCAGAAATCACTACCCCTAAATCCTTCTCTTCTGAAGTTTTTGCTAACACAGAACTGCCAATACAATACTCGGATTGAGGATTCCTTTTCCCTGAGACAACTGATACAACTCAGTATTTGGTTTACATAGGGAAAACTGAATGAATTTCTAGTACAGGTAGTCCTCGACTTAATGACCTGAATTGAACCCCAATATTTTGTTGCTAAGTGAGCCATTTAAGTGAATTTTGCTTCATTTTATGACCTTCCTTGCCACAATTGTTAGGTGAATCACTGCAGTTGTTAAATTAAAAACATGGTTGGAAAGTGAATCTGGTTTTCCCATGGGTTTTGCTTGTCAGAAGGTCCCAAAGGATTATCAGTGATCACACAAAGCTTGGGCACTACAAGTCATAAATGTAAGTCAGTTCCCAAGTGTCTAAATTTTGATCACATGACCATGGGGATGCTGCAACGGTCATAAGTGTGGAAAATGGTCATAAGTCACTTTTTTTCAGTGCCATCGTAACTTTGAACAGTCAGTAAATGAACTGTAGTTAGTTGAGGACTCTCTGTAATCTGTTAATCATTGGATTGATCTGTTTCAGATACCAGCCATTATCTTTTTTAATTTCCAACTTTGCCTGAAGAAGTCAAGGGCAACAAAGGGAATATAGTAGAATTATCTAGAAAGCCATTGTCAGCCTTTGTTTAGGCTCTGTAATATTTTTCCTTTGTTTTTAGCTCCACATGGATGTTTTCAGTGAGCTCAATAGCTATATTACTGGACGTTCCAGTTGGTTGTTTTCCTACAAAACTGTGCTTCAGTCTTGGTTAATGTTTGCCCAGAAATATGTAATTGCAGACTTCCTCCTCATAAACTGTTCCAGAGTGCAAGCTGCCATCCTCCCATGCTATTATTATCTTTATGCCTCCTGGCTAATGCAGTTAGATGAAAGATAACCCTTTCATTCCTGAGTCATAAAACCTATCTGCTGCTATGTCTAAATATGGAGCACTTATAACGATTTGACTTAAGTTTCCATGGCCTTGGATCAAGAAAAAGATTCAATACCAATATTACCCCCCTGAATAAGCAATAGGAAACTTCTGTAGTTCAGTCATTCAACTATTTATGATAGAATTTATCCTTCTGCTACCCTCACCTGTTCTGGCCACTGCTGCTGAAATTGCTATTACTTCTGTTTTGCTTTTATCGTACCTTGCATAAACAACTGAGTTTCAGCAAGCCTGTGTATTTATTGAACAGTGAAAAATGCCCTGTAAATGTTGCTGAAATGTAATTGCCAGCATCCTGCACCAGTTGTTGTGCTTTGTGAAGCTGCTGGGAACTGAAGGACTGAATATTTGAAGAAATTTTCATGACTTGTTTATTCGTGGTACTTCTAAATACCACTTTTCCAAATTATGTTCTGAAGGCCTCTTAGGAAAAGTAAACAAATCAAAACATGGGAATAATAATACAGAATGGTATATTTACTAACCACGTTTCATAATTCAATAATATACTTATTTATTTAGCCAGAAGGATATTATAATTCATTTTGCTCTAAATATAGGAAAAGAAACTGCTTTTTTAAACTGTTCTGCAAAACATTCGTGTGTAGCCAATAAAGCCATCCCTGATGAATCCAAATCATTATTTTTGTCAATACCAAAATAAAAATGTCAGTCACTGACCAATATTGAAATGTGATCATTTAAACTAATTAGTTCCAAAATCTATCAAAACAGTACTTTTACCCCATGGCATAAGAGCGGCATGACTGTAATTAATGTAAAAGCAAAAGGGTGAACTCAAATTTCAGTACTAGAATCAGCTACTCAGGGGTGGGTTCTAACTTACATCTCCACTGGTTTGCTTCCTTCCATGCTGCATGGGCATGCATGTATACTTATGCAGTGTGAAAAACCAAGCTTCTGTGTGTTCTGCCAGGCTCTCTGGTATGAGCCTCCCGAAAATTCAAAGTTACAAATTTCAGACACACACACATTTGAAAATTCAAAACAATGTTCTGTATCACAAAATTCAAAATAACTTAAGCACTCTTTTTGTATTGCAAAGAGCCCTCTTCCCAAAACAACCAAGTAATCTGTACAATTTCCCTTAAGCAGACATTAAGTACTTAGCTAGCAGCTGTGAAGAAACTTCACACCCCTTCTTCTTCCAACAAAGTAAGACACACACATACACGTTGCTCTGCTTTGTTTTCCACGGCGTGAAAAAGCAACAAAGTCCAGAACACACAGGATTCCTGACGAACTCCGATCAGATATTCTTCCACAATGGCCAAATCCACATGCTGCTATTTATAGCAGCAGCCCTAATTACTGGAGCCCCACCCAAACACAGGTGGCCTCACTTATTTCCTGTAATATGTTCTTATTTGGTCTCTTCTACGCATAATGCTGCGCTTGCGTGAGTCCAAAATGTCATCATCTGAATCAAGGGAAGATAAGGGAGATTGACTGCTTGGGCTGTGTGCCAAGCCCTCCTCTGCCGAGTCACTCCCACCTTCTTTTTCGTCCAAGGAAACTAAACTCTGAACTGATTCTGTTGGCAATAACACAGCCCTGTGACATGTTGAATTTTCCCCTGCATCCACCTCCCCATCCCCTGGGGCAGGAGCTGGGCCAGAGCCAACCACAACATCAAGTATCCAGTCTTTTCTAATATAAAATATTTCTCCGTAAACAGGCCAGAAATAATATGCTCTTATTTCTCTGACTTTCTACCCAAATTTTATTGGAAAAGGATATTTTATCACTTTTAAAAGATCTATGTCAAGTTTCACAACAAAGATAAATACTAGTTAAATGTTATAATAGATCAGTGATGGCGAACCTATGGCATGGGTGCCACAGGTGGCACGAGGAGCAGTATCTGCTGACACGCAAACTGTTGCCCTAGCTCAGCTCCAACGTGGTTGCCGGCCAGCTGATTTTTGTCTTGCAATAGGCTCTTGGAGGGCGTTTTTGGCTTCCAGAGAGCTTCCGGGGGGATGGGGAAGAGTGTTTTTATCCTCCCCCAGCTCCTGGGAAGCCTTTGGAATCTGGGGAGAGCAAAACACGATTGTACTGAGACCACCAGAAATTAGGAAACAGGCCATTTCCGGCCTCCAGAGGGAATCCAGAGGCATTGAATTATGGATGTGGGCACTCACACATGAGCAATAGTGTGCACACGCGATCTTCCGGCACCCGAGGAAAAAAGGTTCTCCCATCACTGTAATAGATCATCATCATTTATTTATTTATTTATTTATTTATTTATTTATTTATTTATTCCAATACACAATGAGGGTTTTAGTGGGTATATATATATATATATATATATATATATATATATATATATATATATATATATACATACATACATACATACATACATACATACATACATACATACACATAGTAAAATACATGATGAAGGTTATAGAAGAGATACTCATAGTAAAATATATCTATGAAAGAATAGAAAAGAAGGTATAGTAATAGAAGAAAGGTATAGGAGATATAGGAGAGCAATAGGACAGGGGACGGAAGGCACTCTAGTGCACTTGTACTCGCCCCTTACTGACCTCTTAGGAATCTGGATAGGTCAACCGTGGATAATCTAAGTGTAAAGTGTTGGGGGTTTGGGGATGACACTACGGAGTCCGGTAATGAGTTCCACACTTCGACAACTCGGTTACTGAAGTCATATTTTTTACAGTCAAGTTTGGAGCAGTTAATATTAAGTTTAAATCTGTTGTGTGCTCTTGTGTTGTTGTGGTTGAAGCTGAAGTAGTCGCCGACAGGCAGGACGTTGCAGCATATGATCTTGTGGGCAATACTTAGATCTTGTTTAAGGCGTCTTAGTTCTAAACTTTCTAGGCCCAGGATTGAAAGTCTAGTCTTGTAGGGTATTCTGTTTCGAGTGGAGGAGTGAAGGGCTCTTCTGGTGAAGTATCTTTGGACATTTTCTAGAGCGTTGATGTCTGAGATGCGATATGGGTTCCAAACGGATGAGCTGTATTCGAGAATGGGTCTGGCAAACGTTTTGTAAGCTCTGGCAAGTAGTGTGAGATTGCCAGAGCAGAATATGTTTGAATATATCACAATTTCCCAGAAAAAATGATTTACATATATATATTTTCAAATATCTGCTGAAATTATTTCATTAAACTCATATTAAGCAATTAATATTGTCTGCTGATAGAGTATGCAGAATTTCTTAACTCTGGAGATTCTTGATCCCATATTCCCAAGATCTTTCAAATATCAAAATAAGTTGCCAATTATATTTCAACTTTTTTCATTGATTGATCAAAGACAGAACCTGAATAGAACATCTCTTGAGCAAAGTTTTATACTGTACATTACATACTCCAATATTTTGCTAGGAACATCATCATCACAATAGGATAACCTAAGCTACCATATAAATTTGGACCAAAATTGAGTCAGGTCATCAAGTCTGTGTATCATAGATTGTAACTTTATAATTACAGAGAAATTACTCTTCAATAATATATGAGATCATGTCAGCAAAGGTGTTATTGAACAGTTGTTGCTAATCCAACTGCATTACATAATTTAAACATGATAAAATTTGTCTTTGAAGTTTTCTCAACTTTTGAACCACATGGTTTATGAGCTCATTCATGGGGAAAAAAGTTTCACTTTGTAAATCATTAGCGTCAGCAGTACATCTCCTGCCCAAAAACTACAAGAACACATTTTAAACCTGTCATTTTTCTAAAATATAGTCCATATAAGCTTCATTTGTTTAGGTAATTGTTCTAATTCAGTTATGCTAGAAATTGCTGTTACATTTAATATTTTTTCTTTTTGTTTTTTGATATTTATTTTTATTTTGTTTGACATACAAACATTTAGACATCATACAATACAACATTGAACATTTACGATTTATATATTTACAAGATTTGTTTTTTACAATTCTATTTGCTATACCTTTTTCTTAACTTCCACCCAGTTGTATATTTTTCCCACACTTTGTAATAGTCCTTATTTTGTTGGTTTTGTATCTCATATGTTAATTTGCTAAATTTGGCGCAGTCTAATATTTTTTAAATCACCATTTCTTTGTTTGGAGCCTTTTCTTGTTTCCAACCTTGTGCATATGTTAATCTTGCAGCAGTGAGTAAGTGATTTATTAGGTAGTAATTTTCTTTGCTATGATTATCTCTGATTATGCCTAGTAAATACATTTCCGGTTTTATCTCAAGTATATAGCCCAGAATTTCTTCCATCCATTTCTGAATTCGGATCCAGAATTTTTTAGCTTCCTTACATTGCCACCATATGTGGTAGTATGTTCCCACCTCTTTTTTACACTTCCAACATTTGTTACTAATATTAACATTCATTTTGGCTAGGCGCGCTGGTGCATAATGCCATCGGAAGAACATTTTGTAAAGATTTTCTTTGTATGGTGTTAATATTTTTTCTATATCTCTTATTTGCTGGTGTCTCTTATAATTTACAGGGTGCGTTCCAAAAGTAATGCAATTATTTTTTTAAAGTAATTTATTGAACAGATTTGCACAAACACTTAAAATTCTTCAAAGTACTGTCTTTGGGCCTCTACACATTTTTTCCAGCGACTTTGCCATGACTTCAGGGACCTCTTGCAAGGTCTTTGTCATGGCTGGATGAAAAACGGGTTCCTTTCAGGGCTGAGAACAAAAAGAAGTCTGCTGGGGCGACATCAGGACTATTGGAGGGCAGTGTTGACACCTGGTGTTTCGCCAGGAACTCGTGGACTCGTAGCGCATTGTGGCAAGGTGCGTTTTTCGTCCATAGAAGAGATTCAATCAGCTGTGACAAAGACCTTGAGAGAGGTCCCTGAAGATGCCTTCCAGGGCGCATACCGGTCATGACAGAGTTGTTGTAAAAAATGTGTAGAGGCCCAAGGACAGTACTTTGAAGAATTTTAAGTGTTTGCGCAAATCTGTTCAATAAATTACTTTTTTAAAAAATTCCATTATTTTTGAAACGCACCCTGTAGTATCTAATTCTAAAAGACTCTACATCAGTAATCAAAATCTTGCTCCTTATTAGTAAATTAATCTAACTAAAAAAGAAAGAAATGCTATATACTTAATATATACCCATTACAGTAAAATGTTATGGCATCTGAAGAACTTTATACACCTTAATGCCCCTACCAGGAAATCAATAAAATTGTTTGCGCATTGCATAAGAATTAGCTCATACTGTTTGCACAGGGAAATAATCAACATGAATTGAATACAAATATGGGACTTATAAAGGCACAAGACAGGATGTGAACACAAAGGTTAGAGATGGAGTGTGAAGAGAAAACATGAATGACAGTGACATATCAGCTTTTAAAGTTCCTCAGCCATCTTAATTTATAGACAGTATTGAGCAATGCTTCAAATAGCTTATTATTTTGAGCTGAATACTTTTTTTCCGATCTCTCTGAAGCATTTAATAAAGTACTACTAGCAAACTCTGGAAACGGGACATTGAACTTAGCTTCTGGCGTAGCTCCTAATTAAACAGAAATGTATTTTCTTCTGTGGGATTCCTACATGGCAAGAAAAGATTACAATAGTACTTTGATTGGGTCTTAGATTACAAAAACAAACCATGTCCAATATAAATTTATTTTGTAATTAAATACAGCGATACCTCATCTTACAAACCCCTCGTCATACAAACTTTTCGAGATACAAACCCGGGGTTTAAGAATTTTTTTTGCCTCTTCTTCCAAACTATTTTCACCTTACAAACCCAAGCTGCTGCCACTGGGATGCCCTGCCTCCGGACTTCTGTTGCCAGCAAAGTGCCCGTTTTTGCGCTGGTGGGATTCCCCTCAGGCTCCATTCCATGGGAAACACCACCTCCGGACTTCCATGTTTTTGCGATGCTGCAGGGGAATCCCAGCAGTGCAAAGATAGGCACTTTGGCTGGCAAAAGGGGTGAGTTTTGGGCTTGCACGCATTAATTGCTTTTCCATTGATTCCTATGGGAAACATTGTTTCATCTTACAAACTTTTCACCTTACAAACCTCGTCCCGGAACCAATTATGTTCGTAAGATGAGGTTTCACTGTATAATAGAAATTTTTTTGTCCTGTTTCTTTCTCTTTTTTGTGTTTGTAGAATACTCAAATTTGTTAGACAAGTAGTAGGGTCATGTGCCATTAAAGTAAAAATAAAAATGGCACTAACATTTTTATCACTTGCTTTAGGGGGGGGGGGGTTTAAGCACTGAAAAAGTCCCAATCAAAAGTCACATTCTAGTAGGTTTTTAAACAAGAATTAAATGCTGTCAGCATTGTTGCTAAGCAAGGAGTATTCTGGATTTTGGCAGAATAGTTAAATGAATTTGCTTGTGAATCCTGACAATCCTCCGAGTTTTCGGAGAGGGGCAGCATACAAATCTAATAAATTATTATTATTATTATTATTATTATTATTATTATTATTATTATTATGTCAGTACAACACAGCAAACAAGATCACTATGCTGGATTTCGTATTTCATCACCAGTCGGGCGCTTCCCAAGCACCTAGGATTGTGTTATGTAGCGGCGAATTATGTTTGCCGATCCCAGTAAAGCGGCCTTTTGCAATTGACAGATGGAGATTTTGTCAATTCCAATGGTTTTCAAATGTCCGTTGAGATCCTTTGCTACTGAGCCCAGCATGCCAAGTACCACTGGAACCACTTTCACTGGCTTATGCCAGAGTCGTTGCAGCTCGATTTTTAGATCTTCGTATTTCACTAATTTCTCTAGCTTCTTCTCCTCAATTCTGCTGTCCCCTGGGATTGCGATGTCGATGATCCATACTTTCTTTTTCTCCACGATCACAATGTCTGGTGTGTTATGCTTCAGAATTCGGTCAGTCTGAAGTCGGAAGTCCCACAGTAGTTTTGCTTGCTCATTTTCGACCACTTTTTCGGGCTTATGATCCCACCAGTTCTTTGCCACTGGTAAATGGTAGTTCCGGCACAAGTTCCAGTGGAATTACAGTAATACCCCGGTTATTGCGTCCCCGACCATTGCGAACAGGGTAATTTGCGATTTTTCAACCCGGAAGTCAAAACACCATCTGCGCATGTGTGCCCTTTTTTTCTATGGGCACACATGCGTAGATGGCGCCCGGCAGATCAGCTGCTGGGCGGCTTCCCTGGGTCTTCCCCCTCTTGCTGGCGGGAGGGCGAGCAGCGGGCATCAGCAAGGAGTTTCCCCACCGCCCACACAAACTCCTCGCTGCCGCCCGCCCTTCGCCCGCCCACGCCGTTCATTCTCGCCGCTTTCGAGCTGAGTCCTGAAGCGAATTCGCTCCAGGACTCAGCTGGAAAGCGGCGAGAGCGAGCGCGGACAAGCCGTTCGCTGGCGCTGGCTCTCGCCGCTTTCGAGCTGAGTCCTGAAGCGAATTAGCTCCAGGACTCATCTGGAAAGCGGCGAGAGCGAGCGCGGACAAGCCGTTCGCTGGCGCTGGCTCTCGCCGCTTTCGAGCTGAGTCCTGAAGCGAATTCGCTCCAGGACTCAGCTCGAAAGCGGTGAGAGCCAGCGCGGACAAGCCGTTCGCTGACGCTGGCTCTCGCCGCTTTCGAGCTGAGTCCTGAAGCGAATTCGCTCCAGGACTCAGCTCGAAAGCAGCGAGAGCCAGCACGGACAAGACATTCGCTGGCACTGGCTCTCGCCGCTTTCGAGCTGAGTCCTGAAGCGAATTCGCTCCAGGACTCAGCTCGAAAGCGGCGAGAGCCAGCGCGGACAAGACGTTCGCTGGCGCTGGCTCTCGCCGCTTTCCGGGCCAAGCGGCTGCCTTCCGTCACTGAGCCTGGCTCGCCCGGAAGATCGTAGCGCGCGTTGGCTGCAGCGGCGAGGGAAGCCAAGCCGGCAGCAATGTCGCCGCCGCTGCAGCCAACGCGCGCTACGATCTTCCGGGCGAGCCAGGCTCAGTGACGGAAGGCAGCCGCTTGGCTGGGATGCTGGGCCAAGAGGAGCCGGGCTTGATCCGCTGAGCCTGGCTGGCCCGGAAGATGGCAGCGCGTGTTGCCTGCGCCGGTGAGGGAAGCCAAGCAAGCCAGGCTCAGCGGATCAAGCCCGGCTCCTCTCGGCCCAGCATCCCGGGCCAAGCGGCTGCCTTCCGTCACTGAGCCTGGCTCGCCCGGAAGATCGTAGTGCGCGTTGGCTGCAGCGGCGAGGGAAGCCAAGCCGGCAGCAATGTCGCCGCCGCTGCAGCCAACGCGCGCTACGATCTTCCGGGCGAGCCAGGCTCAGTCACGGAAGGCAGCCGCTTGGCCCGGGATGCTGGGCCGAGAGGAGCCGGGCTTGATCCGCTGAGCCTGGCTGGCCCGGAAGATGGCAGCGCGTGTTGCCTGCGCCAGGGCGAACTTCTGCGCTTGGCTTGAGGGCTCAGTTGGGAAGGCGCGCGGGTGTTTTAAAACGTCCCCGCTGACATGGGGGGCTCGCTAGCACCCCCCCGAACCCCCAACCCGGGTTTGGGGGGGTGCTAGCGAGCCCCCCATGTCGGCGGGGACGTTTTAAAACACCCGCGCCGCCCCCAATCTTCGGCTCCTCGCTAGCGCTGCGGAAGTAAAAACACCATCTGCACATGCGCAGATGCTGTTTTTACTTCCGCAGCGCTACTTCACGAAAACCCGCTCGTTGCGGGGGGTCCTGGAATGGAACCCTCGCAACGAGCGGGGGATCACTGTATTATTATTATTATTATTATTATTATTATTATTATTATTATTATTATTATTACTATTACTATTACTATTACTATTATTATTAATATTTTCCATAGACTAGAGAAATAGCTTCATTCAGATTTTAGAACAATCATGAGCAAACATAGTAACAAAATATTAATAATATTCTCTATGCTCCACAGATCCCAAAAGATATTGTAGATTTTCAACTTCCTGATGACAAATGATCAAAAGGCTGACCTCTTTACAGATTAGTTATATTTTTTTCTAAGCAATCTAATTAGCACAAGCAAATAAACTGGCTCATTCTAAACTAAGGGGTCAATGTGAATCAGATAAACTGTGAGTCAGACAGCTGAGGAAACAAACTTGCTGTTAAACTGCAACCCAGGTTATCCTAGAATAAGGACAGTCCTGGTTTTTTCCCATTTGTCCCACGTCTCACTGCGTTTTTTAAAAGTCCCGCTTTTACTTAGCAGCCGGAGGCTTGAACGCTGGCTGGAGATGTGTTGGAGCTGCTGCTTGCCGTGGGATCGGGTGCCTTGAATGGCCGGCAAGCAGCTTCCACCCTGGGTATGCATTTTACTTTTTAGAGGATTTCTGGCTACAAGAAAGAGAACCCCCCCACCCCTCCCAAACACTGTGTCAAATTAGAAAAAAGAAGGGGGGGATGGGGCCAACCCCAGATCGGCAAAGCAAGTAGCCTTGGGAAAGCCACCTGCCCCGCTCTTCTCTTGTGTTCAGGTGAGGCCTGGGGCTCTGGCTCTCCTCCCCACCCACCAGCCCACTTTTTCGGCTCTTTCAGACGAAGGCGGTGGGTCCAACTGGTGAACAGAAAGGCGGGGTAGGGTGTTTAGAGCGGGAATGGTGGGGTGTCTCTTAACCTTGGCCGCTTTAAGACTTATAGGCTTCAACTCCCAGAATTCTCCAGTCAGCTATGCTATGGCTATTCCTCAGCTATGCTGGCTCAGGAATTCTGGGAATTGAAGTCCACAAGTCTTAAAGTGGCCAAGATTGGAGACCTCTTCTGTTTGACTTCATTTATGTATAATATTTATACATACAATAATCTTTCTTTCTTTCTTTCCTTCTTTCTTTCTTTTGTGGCAGAACACTTTCCTTCCTTCCTTTCCTCCTTCTCTCTCCCCCTCCCTCCCTCCCTCCATTCCTTCCTTCCTTTCTCCCTCTCTTTCCTTCCTTCCTTCCCTCCTTTCTCCTCCTTCCTTCCTTCTTCCTTCATTCCTTCCTTCCTTAATTCCTTCTTCTCTGTTATTCCTTTAAAATTTGCAAAATACAGTATTTAAAATGATGTATAATCTTTGCCTTTCCCCCCAACACTCTTGCACCAGTGTTCCCTCTAAGGCACGCCCTGGAGACCGCTGACGAGGTGAGCTGCACAGCGGAGGCAGGAGGCAGAGCCAAGGGGAGGGCATGGAGCCAAGGGGAGGGCACGCCGGCCAGCAAATGCGCCGCTTTTCTGCGCTGGGACCACAGAGGGGGGGGCTGCATGTTAGCTTGCAACTACCTTTGAAATCAGGCAGCAATCCCAGCTTTACCCCCTCACAATCTCATTTGTCTTTTTTTTCCTTTTAAGAGAGGGTCACTAAAACATGATGGATCCCATTTGCAAAGCACCAGCACTAAAAAGGAGGAGAGAGGAAAAAATAGCACAAATGTAATATAACAAAACACTATTCCAAAAGCTTTCTATAGATGGCACAGTCAAGCCACTTTGAATATTAAATTTCTATAGACAAACAATGAACTATATAATAAACAAGTAGATTCAATTTTGCAAATTTCTAGTGATACATGTACATTTTTAGTGCCCAATACCCTTTGAAATATCCTTTGGGGCATTTATGTGGGTTAATTTCTTTTATGTGGGTTATTTCTAGATGCGGATTCATAATCCAAGAAAAATCCTTTGAAGTATAGCATATCACGACTGGCAATATTAGATTCTTTAAAGATTAGGTGATTATGGTATTTTTCAATTTTATATCCAGATTCTCTCAATGTATTACTAACTATTCTTATTACAGCTGTTGGCTTTATTGATAGAGGCAGTAACTACATTTTAAAAAGCCAAGGTGGCTCAGCAAGTAGAGTGCAGTACTGCAGGCTACTAAAGCTGACTGTAGCTCTGTAGGTCAGCAGTTCAAATCTCATCACTGGCTCAAGGTTGACTCAGCCTTCCATCCTTCTGTGGTGGGTAAAATGAGGACCCGGATTGTGGGGGAAATATGCTGGCTCTGTTTAAAAAGTGCTATTGATAACATGTTGTAAGCCACCTTGAGTCTAAGGAGAAAGGCGGCACAAAAAATTGAATAAATAAATAAAATGTGTGTATTTTTCCATTCTATTTATACAAAGAGGCATATTGAAACTACTTTTCCTATATGGCAATGCTAATATACTTCAGAAGAAAGCTGATCCAATTCTCTTTCAAAATGAGCACTTTTGTTTTAAATTTAAAAATGGAAAATATAAAGTATTTCTATCTCTTGACTATTAATTTCCTGAATATGATATATATTTCCCTACTGACCCCCATGGCAGGCATAGCTAGGAATCTCAGTTTCAGGGGCCTCCTGTCCTGTAGCCTGTAAAAAGTATTAAATTAGAAAGAATGTTGATGCATTTATACACAAGGACAAATAGAAAAAAAAGACTTATGTACAGAGATCTGTCTAAGACAATGTGTAAATGTAATTATAACGATGGATCCAAACAGTTTCTTTTTAATCTAAACTGATATTTAAAATGTAGTTATTATATTTGTAGATTTAAGAACTCCATTAAGCAAGTGATCCGATCTTTGAGTCTAAGCACTGGAAAGGATCATCAGATAACTTGAGCATCAAAATATAAAATAGGAATCGATTAAAATCATGCAATCCAGTGCATACTTACTTGGGACTAAGCTTTAGTCCTCTATACATGCTCAGTATCGCATAGTAATTTCTTAGGGACAGGGCCCTAGAGATTAGACAAGCTATCTTTTGTTGGTGGTGTAATCAACCATTGTCTTTAATATGATAAAACCATTTTAAATTCACACTTGTTGATGCATAATTTGCAATCCCATGTTGTTTAGCAGTCCTGGAACAAAAAGAAGAGAAGAAAAACATTTAACAGAATCTCTTTTTCTCTCTCTCTCTTCTCAAATCTTGAAAACTTTTTCCATGCCAGTGGTATTTGGCAATTATAATCACACAGTAAAATACCTAAGGTTAATGAGTAACCTCAAAAGGAAGTTACTTCACATAATGACAGCAATCTCTCTGAACTAAATGTTAATAATAAGGCCTGTAATACGGTAAGAAGGAAATGGTGGCAATTGGCAAATGGAACACTGTTGCCTAGTAACAAGACCTTAAGGTATGAGCTAGTTCTCGTGTTCGCTCCCTTGCTTTCTTTTTCCAGCAACAAAGAAAACATTTTCAGCCTGAGCTGATTATAGACACTGCACATTTTATAACTCCAGACAGCACTTTTATGCAGAGAACTAGAAGCAAAAAAAAAACCCCATAATTTTATGAACAATCACTTCAACAGTAAAGCCAAAAGTAAAACTGAACAGTAAAATGTAGAAGGATATTAACTTGTGGTTATCTTGGAATAAGGCTTTGTGAAGTTTATGGACTTTGCTTATACACAAGCAGGTTAAAGAAATGGTTTGGGGAAAGATGTTGAATTATTCCTGTGCCCATGAGACCATTTTCAGTGAACATAGAACGAAAGTATAGAGGACTATGGAAGGAGACATTGGTGAGTGCCTTTAGGCTGGCAGGGGAGGAAGGAAAAGAGAAATGATTGTGTAACCAGCAACATTTCAGCAAAATTGTAGGAGGCTGTGTCAGTGACTCAGGTAGACTCTATGCCCCCAGTCACAAAAAGAATTAGAGGAAGCCTCCCTTCCAAAACAACAAAAACCTGAAATGCTTTTAACTCTGCCAGATTCTACTAGATCTTAAAAATATTGTTCTGTATTATTATTCATTAGCCAACTAATGAAAACGCTAAATCATTAGGTTCTCCATTGAATGCCTCGTTCAGAATTACAGGATGACTTTAAAGAATTAGACATGGGTAGTAGCAGCATCAGGATGTTAGAGAAGATGAGACAACTATAAGATACAATGAATCTCCAGATTCTTCTCTGGGCCAATTGCTGTCTTCCAATAATTCTCAGAAGCTCATAAGTAGGGCTTATTGTCCATCTACCCAGAATGCTTCTTAGAAGTACATTTCTCCAGAGTATAAAGGGCTTTATTTAGGAGATGGTTGCACACTAATAAAGTTAGCTGCCATAAATATGACAATCTTTTTCTTAAAAGCTGTATTCTGTATTCTGAAAAGACACATATTATTTAAAATTTCAGGTGGAGGAATAACCAATTCAATGTTTCACCATAAGAAACTAAGCCTGCCTCTCCCCCCCAAAAAAAAGCTTAATTGAAATTTTAGTATACATGATAATATTCTGCATAGAAGAAGCTGTATACTTCCTTCCCAAGTAGCTATAAATAGGAATATATTGTTAATTTAATTGAAAGACTGTATGTTTTATTTCAGGGGTGCCAAACTTGCGGCCCACGGGCCAGATGCATCACATATTGGCCACGTCCACTCCGTTTTAGCAAAGGGGAGAAAGTCACAAGATGTCATATGATGACATGACGATGCAAGTTTGACACCCCTATTCTACTTATCTCAACCACGCCCTTTCTTGAGTTCTAAATTAAGATTATCAATATCTTTGCCTTTTAGATCATGATAATCTGACAAGGGTGGGCAGGAGGGCTTCTTCTGACATGGAGACGCTGGAAAAAATGTCATCAAAAATTGCATCATCAGTGGGTTCCTACCAGCAGCGCTCTGGTCTGCATCAGTAGGAACCCACCACTAGTCTTCTTTCTTTCTTTTTGAAGCTATTAGTTTTAGCAAATTGCTGGTTCTTACATACATTATAGTTTTATATTTTCACTAAAATAGAAAACTATTTTTACTTTAGAGGAAGTGGCTCAGCATTAAAAAGTTACAGAAACTTCATTGTTCTATAATTAAAAATAAAATATAAAAAAACGTGCATGAATGAAATTCTAGAGAAATTATTTTCATTTAAGGGAGTATTTTGATACTGAAGAAACCAAAGTAGGAAGCTGCCATTTCTTTATGTGATACTAACTAATACCTACACTCCACTATGGAACTATGTGATCGGGCTTGATAAAGAGACACAGCTTGAAAATTAATGAATAGTTACTATCAGTTTCTCTTCTTCCCTTCTTTCCTTAGCCTTGCCCTACAGAATCCTCCCCTATGCTATCCCCTTCTCTCCATCAGCCTTGCCAAAAAGAAGCTTCCCTGATCCCATTCCCTTCTCTCCCTCAGCCTTGCCCCACAGAACCCTCCCCATCCTCTCCTCTTCTCTCCCTCAGCCTTTCCCCATACAATCCTCCTCCATTCTATTCCCTTCTCTCCCTCAGCCTTACCTCACACAATCCTCCACTAGCCTATCCATTTGTCTCCCTCAGCCTTGCCCCTCAGAAGACTCCCCTATCCTGTCCCTTTCTCTCCTCAGCTTTGCCCCACAGGATCCTCTCCAATCCTGCTTGCTGCTGCGAAAGTAAAACTGTACCTGAAATTCCTCTCCTCTGCTTATGTTTTGCATTTGGAACAGATTTCTTTTCAGGTGTGGAGCGGGAGTAGAACTCCTTAGGATCAGAGGGCTCTTTGGAAAGTGAAACAGTATTTGCTGTGTCAGCAAAAAGACACGAAGGAGCCTGGCCCTGGCTTAGCTCAACCATTCTGTAGTAAAGCTGCTTGCTGCTGTGAAAATAATACTGAAACTGAAACTCCTTTGCTCTGCTTGTGTTTTGCACTTGGAACAGATTTATTTTCACATTGGGAGGGGTAGAAGAACTTCTTAGCATTAGAGCGTGTTAATAATAATATAAAAAATACTAATGCTCTGATGGTCATTTTGGAAAATCCTCTCTTACTGAGCACGTACAAGGCAAGAGGAACATATGTGGCAAATTTTGTGATTATGGCGTGAGTGGTTTTTGATTTTATATATAGAGAGGTAACATTTATATGGATACAGTGTCTCAGTGGCTAAAATGCTGAGTTTGTTGATCAGAAGATTGGCAGATCAGTGGTTCAAATCCCTAGGACCATGTAATGGAGTGAGCTTGTCCCAGCTTCTGCCAACATAGCATTTCAAAACCATATAAAATGCAAGTAGAAAAATAAGCACCACTTTGGCGGGAAAGTAATAGCGCTCCGTGTGCCTTTGGCATTTAGTTATGCTGGTCACATGACCACAGAGACATATCTTTGGACAGTGTTGGATCTTTCGGCTTAGAAATGGAGATGAGCACCACACCTAGAGCCAGAAATGACTAGCACACATGTGCAGGGGAACCTTTACCTTTTAAACATATTTATATTATATCACAGTCACCTGAGATGCTCCACCGAAGCTTTTGATTCTCATTCGTGTAATTGAGAGCTGAACACAATAAGGCTAAACATGGAAGAGATATAAATACAATTTACAGGAAGAGCTGCAAATGTAAAAGACTTAAGTAAGGACAGGTGTTTTGTGGTTGCTGCTTGCTGATCTGGCAGCAGTTGTTAGTCATTTGATCAGAAGGCCCATCTGCAAGATCTAAAAGATAAAAGCTTTGATTGTCTGGCTCTATAGTTGTCTGGCTCCTCTTCACTCATTCTTCTGAACTGACAGAGCCTCCAGCTCTGAAAGAAGAAGTTGGAAAGAAATCCATCCAAGCTATCCTGTTTTGCAGATGTATACAGCTGAGCTTGTTCAATAAATAGCTAATAGTTTGATTAACCATTCTTGATGAAAGTATAGTAATTATACTTATTTGGCTATAAAATCCCATTTTAATCTTTTAAGAATTATTTATAGTAATATTTTCTATATAATGTCGTTAGCCTGTAAACAATACAACTCCCCAGAATTATCCCTCCCCACAATCTTCCCAGCATATTCATATTTATGAGAAAGGATTGGGAGATGTGTAATGCCAGCTGTTGTCATAGAAGATATGGGTGGTCCTGGGATAACCAGGCTGATTGAGAACCTGCACTGATCTCACCCTCAGCATAAGGAAAGTATATCTGGGAGATCAAATGGGCTTATACTGCAAATCAGTAGGAAGCACAGTAAGTTTCATCCGAAAGAAATGAATTTAGAGCCATCACAAAACCAGTAATAAGGGAAGCAGCAATACTCACGGAAAGAAACACTTTGTAGCTTAGAATAGCATCGGTACGTACAGTCGGACTATATCTACGGTATTGTTTACATAGTGTTGACTCAAAAAGAAAAACCTCATTTCCTGAATAGTGTAAGTTTCTAGTATATTAACCGGAACAATCTGTTAGACAAATGTCTAACGTTCTGCCACAAAACATATCTCGGCTAAATCTATATCTTTCATTGCAGGGTTCCTAAACATTTGGTATAATGCCTCATCTTTAACTTTTCTTACCAAACCTCATGCTTACTCATAATAGATTACTATGAGTATCTCTTCTATAACCTTCATCATGTATTTTACTATGTGTGTATATAGATATATACCCACTAAAACCCTCATTGTGTATTGAACTAACCAACTAACCAAATAACCAACTAACCAACTAACCAAATAACCAAATAACCAAATAAACCAATAAACCAATAAACCAATAAACAAATAAACAAATAAACAAATAAACAAATAAACAAATAAACAAACAAATAATAAAAGTTATTAATAACATAATAAAATAATAAATAATAAATAAAATAATAAGAATGTAAAATGGAGGCCTTGCAGTGCAATCAATTTTCCACCTTGTTTTAAGGAATTTTGAATTTACGACACATCCAAAAACAAGGGAGAACCTTCATCCAGTGAAGGGCTACTAAAATCTTTACTACCACACTGTGGGCGTGGCTTATGCAGGATGTCCTGCATTTTCTTTCAACATCTTTCAGTGCAAATTGGGTGCTCTGTGGTGGAGCTTCCCTTTGGCTATCCTACTGCATTCCCCCCACCCCCACCCGTCCGGGCAGTAGCCCACCCCTGCCTTTATCCCATTTTCACAACTGCCATCTTGACTTTTTTTTTACCACAGCAAATGGACACATACAGACAGCAAATAGCAAATGCCCATTGATTCCACCTATTTTGTTCCTACATGAAAGCTTCTAGCCTCATTTTTCGTGTCACAGTCATTCTGCTACAGTCCTACTACAAATCATGTGACTTTTATCTAAAAATTTCACATTCTAACATTTGGAATTTCTTCACAGAAATCAAGTTGGTTACATCCTATTTCCAAACAGCAAAGTCATTACCTCGAGATTCGACTACTGTAATGCTCTCTACATGGGGCTACCTTTGAAAAGTGTTCGGAAACTTCAGATCGTGCAGAATGCAATTGCGAGAGCAATCATGGGCTCCCCAAGGTATGCCCATGTTACACCAACACTCCGCAGTCTGCATTGGTTGTCGATCAATTTCCGCTCACAATTCAAAGTGTTGGTTATGACCTATAAAGCCCTTCATGGCATCGGACCAGAATATCTCCGGGACTGCCTTCTGATGCACGAATCCCAGCGACCGATTAGGTCCCACAGAGTTGGCCTTCTCTGGGTCCCGTCGACTAAACAATGTCGTTTGGCGGGTCCCAGGGGAAGAGCCTTCTCTATGGCGGCCCCGACCCTCTGGAACCAGCTCTCCCCTGAGATTAGAACTGCCCCCACCCTCCTTGTCTTTCGTAAACTCCTTAAAACCCATCTCTGCCGTCAGGCATGGGGGAATTGAGACATCTCCCCCGGGCCTATACAATTCATGTATGGTATGTTTGTGTGTATGTCTGCTTTAATAACTGGGGTTTTTTTTTTATGTTTTTAAATTCTTAGATTTGTCTTGAATTGTTTTATTGTTGTTGTGAGCCGCCCCGAGTCTACGGAGAGGGACGGCATACAAATAAATAAATAAATAAATAAATAAATAAATAAATAAATAAATAAATAAATAAATAAATAAATAAATAAATAAATAAATAAATAAATAAATAAATAAATAAATAAATAAATAAATAAATAAATAAATAAATAAATAAATAAATAAATAAATAAATAAATAAATAAATAAATGGATAAATGGATTAAATAAATGGATTAAATAAATGGATTAAATAAATAAATAAATGGATTAAATAAATAAATAAATAAATGGATTAAGTAAAGAAAGAAAGAAAGAAAGAAAGAAAGAAAGAAAGAAAGAAAGAAAGAAAGAAAGAAAGAAAGAAAGTGTTTTTCATCTATCCTTTATCTGGATCCAGTTCACCCTGGTCATAATAACGAATTTGAAAAAGTAATCCTTCTATATAATGTATATTTGAAAACTCTATTTAATAGAAATCTTATAATACACCATAGTGAACTAGAAATTCACTCTTAAGACTAACTATCAAAAACAGGCTGGCCCAGTCCATGGGCCACCTGCAGTCCTGGACTGCTAGTAATATTGCACCACAAGATTTATTTTATGTATTTTTATTTGTTGGTTTTGTCAAGTATGTATTGGTGGTATACAAAAATATAACAATATTTATATACATGATATATATGATATGTATATTTAGATACATCAGAACATTATTTACACAGTGAGACAAGAGATAGACATAGATAGATGAGAGAGTGGGAGAGGGAGAGATACAGACTTGCAAGCATCCCAACCCATAGCTTTGAAGAGAGCACTGTAAAGTCCAAATATTTAGGCATATTTGTCTCTAATCACTTTGGTATACAAAATGTAAATGGCAACTTTGCTGTTCTACGTAATGAAAAAGTAATACGTTGTTCTCATGTTTAATGGAAAGCTAGGCAAAAATCAGTAATAGAAACATAATTACATATCTTGAAAAAGCCTATAATTTTCTAGGTGCCAATCACATTTCATTACTTAAAATCCATAAAAATTGTTTAAAATTTGGACCCGTTCAATTTTGTCAATATCTTTTCTGGAGACCTCACCTACAAAAAGATATTGACAAAATTGAACGGGTCCAAAGATGGGCTACAAAAATGGTGGAAGGACTTAAGCATAAGACTTATCAGGAAAGACTTAATGAACTCAATCTGTATAGTCTGGAGGACAGAAAGAAAAGGGGGGACATGATCGAAACATTTAAATATGTCAAAGGGTTAAATAAGGTTCAGGAGGGAAGTGTTTTTAATAGGAAAGCGAACGCAAGAACAAGGGGACACAATCTGAAGTTAGTTGGGGGAAAGATCAAAAGCAACATGAGAAAATATTATTTTACTGAAAGAGTAGTAGATCCTTGGAACAAACTTCCAGCAGACGTGGTTGGTAAATCCACAGTAACTGAATTTAAACATGCCTGGGATAAACATATATCCATCCTAAGATAAAATACAAAAAATAGTATAAGGGCAGACTAGATGGACCATGAGGTCTTTTTCTGCTGTCAGTCTTCTATGTTTCTATGTTTCTAAAATGTTAGCAAAGGAAGTTTGATTCTTCCTAGGCCATCAAAATAATATTATGCAAACAAAAATACAGCCCTTTTTTTGGTGACTTTTCTAAGCAACTTTGGCCTATTTTATCTATTTATAAAATTCGTGGTTAAGAAACAACTATCATGTAATTGTTGCAGGTGTACTATTTTTCTGCCTACTAATATTGTGGAAATCTATATGCATATAAGGTTTACAGATTAAGATTTCTAACAACAAACATTATGTGACCCTTAAGTGTTGTACATTTCACTGGACATTTTATAAATATACACTTCTGAGAGCCTTTGATATATACATCAAATGAAAGGTGTGGAAGAGCTTTGTAAAAAAAAACAACTGAAAAAAAATCAGAAATCTAATTGTTCAGTGGAAGCAACAACTAAAGACACAGCTTTAAACAAAGTGGACACTATTGTTCTGAGCCCCAGGGGTTCTGTGTTCTGCTGGGTGACAGATTGGAGTCTACACATGGAGAGCAACTATACATAGCTATGCAAAGTTTCATTCTCTCCCAGCAATTTTGATGTAGTAAGATAACTATTTTCTTACTGTTATTAAAAAATGGGGATGCCGTGATTTTACTCTCCATTGCTGGGTTTGATGAAAGAGGCCTAATATTATAAGTCACATTAAATGATCCTGATGAAGATTGTGCTAGTAAAAATCTGATTTAAAATCTATATCTTGTACTGTATATGAAGTTAATTTTGTTGGGGAAGACATGCGAGACTATCCCTCTTTAAGGGATAGACTTAATGAACTCAATCTGTATAGTCTGGAGGACAGAAGGAAAAGGGGGGACATGATCGAAACATTTAAATATGTTAAAGGGTTAAATAAGGTTCAGGAGGGAAGTGTTTTTAATAGGAAAGTGAACACAAGAACAAGGGGACACAATCTGAAGTTAGTTGGGGGAAAGATCAAAAGCAACGTGAGAAAATATTATTTCACTGAAAGAGTAGTAGATCCTTGGAACAAACTTCCAGTAGACGTGGTTGGTAAATCCACAGTAACTGAATTTAAACATGCCTGGGATAAACATATATCTATTGTAAGATAAAATACAGGAAATAGTATAAGGGCAGATTAGATGGACCATGAGGTCTTTTTCTGCCGTCAGTCTTCTTTGTTTCTATGTTTGAGGGACATGTCTTCCCCAACAAAATTAACTTCAAGATATAGATTTTAAATTCTAATGCAAGATATTAACGCCGGCTGACTCACCGGCCCCACGGCGATGTTGCTGAAGGGCCGGGCAGACTCGGACCCTTCAGATGGCGGCCGCCATCTTGTTTTCGGCCGAAATCTCGCGAGACGAGATTTCGGCCGGGAATGCCCTGCCCACGTGGCCGGGCATGACGTCGGGTCCGGGCGGGGCCTGCTGGCCCTATTTAAGGGGCAGCAGGCCGGGAAACAGCCTTTTCGCCCGGACCTGGTTGCCTGAGCAGACACCCACCCGCCCTTCCCTATTTTGCAGTGTGCCTAGGGGTCGCCTGCGGGGGCCGAATGGGAATTTTTTGCAGCCTCGCCCATTAGGCCAGGCTGTTTTTTCGCCCATTCCACACTGGGGAGATGGATGTGCGGTTAGGGGGTGTTTGCATTTAATTAGGTTAATTGGCTTACCTCTGGTCATTGGGTAGGCAGGTTAGGGGCGGAAATCTGGGTGGTTTCAGCAACTGCGCGTTCTCCCTTGGGCATCTTTGGGGATGATTGACAGGTTCTCTCCAAGACCATGGTGGGTGCTACCTGCGCACTTGGGGGGAACCTGTCTTTGGGTCCCGCTATTGAAGTCCCAGGGTAGGGGTGAGCCGGCGGGACCCCCCTCATGCGAGTGTATGGCAGGGTCTCAGGTGAGGGAGAGGTCCCTCACCTGGACCAGCATCGATTACGCCCATAGTTGCCCAGGAATGTTGACCTTTTACGTCATTTCCGCCCCGGAAGTGTTTGTTTGACCCTGCAGGTCCATTGTTTCCGGGTCATAGTTAAGTATGTTGATTATGCAAATTTATGCTAATTCATGCTAATTTAATTAATAAATTATGCAAATTTATTATAATAAAAATGACCCAAGTTTAAATCCAGCTCTTGTGTCCGAGTCGTTACTCCGTCTCTTCTGCAACTAGTTAACGTCTATAAACAACAGAATGATGGACTACGTGAAAAACAAGTTTGACTTTTAATACATTCTACATTAAGCCGGAGAACAAGCTAAGTAGTTGCCAAATAGAATTTTTACACATAAAATTAAATTATAATTAGATTATAATAATTATTAATCTTATATCTGAATTTTACAGTTTCCTTTCAATAATTCTGACTTTAAATTGCACACTTTTCTTAATGTTGGATAGAACTGGTGGTGATATCTATTTTTTGTTGTTGTTGTTAACAGTTCTTTGACATTGCTTCTATACATCATCATAATGAAGTGTGCATTAGACCAGTGTTTCCTAACCTTGGCAACTTGGAGATATTTGGACTTCAACTCCCAGAATTCCCCAGCCAGCAAATGCTGGCTGGGGAATTCTGGGAGTTAAAGTCCAAATATCTCCAAGTTGCCAAGGTTGGGAAACACTGCATTAAAAAACAAATGGGAAATGGGTCAGTACAAAATGACAATACAGTTCCAAATTATTATAATGAACTATAGTGGAGCAGGCTAGAGTGATTCCTTTGACAGACAGCATTTAGTAGATAATGGCAGCTGAATAACATAATCATGATATTTCACAAAAGTTTGTTAACGTCTTATGCAATTGTTTTGACTAGTTTTCTGGACAGAAAACCCAATAATTTGTCACAGGCAAATCATCTTTAAAAAGGGACACCCGGCAATAATACACCCCAAAGAATAGGCTATCTAGAAATCTGTTTGGAACCCATATCGCATCTCAGACATTAACATCCTTGAAAATGTCCAAAGATACTTCACCAGAAGAGCCCTTCACTCCTCCACTCGAAATAGAATACCCTATGAGACTAGACTTTCAATCCTGAGCCTAGAAAGTTTAGAACTAAGACGCCTTAAACAAGATCTAAGTATTGCCCACAAGATCATATGCTGCAACGTCCTGCCTGTCGGCGACTACTTCAGCTTCAACCACAACAACACAAGAGCACACAACAGATTTAAACTTAATATTAACCGCTCCAAACTTGACTGTAAAAAATATGACTTCAGTAATCGAGTTGTTGAAGCGTGGAACTCATTACCGGACTCCATAGTGTCATCCCCAAACCCCCAACACTTTACCCTTAGATTATCTACGGTTGACCTATCCAGATCCCTAAGAGGTCAGTAAGGGGCGAGTACAAGTGCACTAGAGTGCCTTCCGTCCCCTGTCCTATTGCTCTCCTATATCTCCTATACCTTTCTTCTATCCCTATCTCTCTTCTTCTATTCTTTCATTGATATGTTCTATTCTTATATCTTCTCTTCTATTCTTTCTTAGATATATTTTATTATGAGTATCTCCTCTATAACCTTCATCATGTATTTTACTATGTGTATATAGATATATACCCACTAAAACCCTCATTGTGTATTGGACAAAATAAATAAATAAATCTGGGATATTCTCTCTCTCTTTTTCAGTGATATCACTGAGAAAGGAAGCGAGAATACCCCATTTTCTTTACTTCAAAACAAAATGAAAACAAGAAAAGACTGAGGGGTTGCACCATCTGTCCCTGTCTGGGCTCCTTTGCTCCACACATTGAGAGGATTTGTAAGGGACTGAAGTCACCTTACAGACTAGAAATGATTGTGGCTGCTTCAGTCCTGTTGCCCAGACAATGGCAAGGCCCGAGAATCCCTTTCCTCTTTCCTCCCTTCCTTCCTTCCTGTTGAGTGTTCTGCCTGACTAAACAAACTAAATGCGCCTAAGTCGCTTCTTGTGGCAAGTGGACTTGACCGGGAGTTAAAACCAACAAAGAAAGATTCTGATGGGAGCTGCCCAAGTGCTGGGCACAGAGTCAACAAGCAGGTCTCATTGAAATGCTAATGAGACCATGTACTCCACAGCACCTCCAATGTCTAACTTTTCAACCCATAGCTAGCAGCAACCAATTTACAAGCTGCCGTAATGACTCACTGGCCCAGCCTAATGTCCTAGCTTTGTCCACTGGCCTTTGCAAGGTTATTGCACCCGGCAGCTTGGATTTTGGTGTTTTTGCAAGTTTTAATATGGTTGTTACAAAGTGTTAAGAGTCTTTACAGCTTTTGGGAGGACTGAAGTTTTGTTAAATACAATATTTTGAAACCATATACTGAAAAGGCATAAATAATATGCAATTCGTTGTTTTTTCCTAATTAGCTTACCATCATTTTTTTTGACAGCTGCAGTGTACTGCAACTGTCAAAAACGTCAAAAACGTCAATACAATTCTTGGCTGCATAAACAGAGGGGTAGAATCAAGATCACATGAAGTGTTAATACCACTACATAATGCTGCACTTGGAATACTGCATTCAGTTTTGATTGCCACATGTAAAAAAGATGTCGAGTACAGAGAAAAGCAATGGAGATAATTAGGGGACTGGCTAAAACTTATAAAGAACAGTTGCTGGAATTCGGTATGTCTAGTTTAATGAAAAGAAGGACTGGGGTGACATGATAGCAGTGTTCCAATATCTCAAGGGTTGCCACAAAGAGGAAGGAGTCAAGCTATTAACCAAAACACCTGAGGGCAGGATAAGAAGCAATGGGTGGAAACTAATCAAGGAGAGAAGCAAACTAGAACTAAGGAGGAATTTCCTGACAGTAACAATTATGGAACAACTTTCCTCCAGAAGTTGTAAATGCACTGGATTTTTTAAAAGAAGAGATTGGATAATCATTTGTCTGAAATGGTATAGGGTTTCCTGCCTAAGCAGGGGATTGGACTAAAAGACCTTCAACTCTGTTATATTATGTTTTGCTCTTCTCTTCTCTTCTCCTCTATTCTATTCTATTCTTCTCTCTGAGTAACTCCTGTGACAAAAGATGTAACCCCACAAATACCATCAAATTGCTATCACCATTCTCAGAAATGTTATGGAATGATAAATGACATCTACAGTATAGAAATGACTGTCCTACTCCACATCAGAAAAATCACAACCCAAATTGTGGTGTAAGAGATAAAACCTTTGATCTATGACAGAATTTCAAATGCTTAATTTTCTTCTTGCAGTTGTTTTAGTATTAATATAATTTTTTGGATTAACTGTGCTTATTATTATTT
Source organism: Erythrolamprus reginae (assembly GCF_031021105.1). Taxonomy (NCBI): domain Eukaryota; kingdom Metazoa; phylum Chordata; class Lepidosauria; order Squamata; family Dipsadidae; genus Erythrolamprus; species Erythrolamprus reginae. The sequence continues at coordinate 60,614,968 of NC_091956.1, read as the reverse complement.
TCATTCCATCTCTTTTTATGTAAAGTTGATTTTACACAATATACTGTATGATGCAGGTGAGCAATATATTATAACAATTATTATTCTTATTTTTATATGCAGGGAAATATGGCATATAAAAATGAATCAATCATTTTCTATACAGCTGTGATGGTGATATACCCCCCCTCCAAAAAAAATCCATTTAAACAAAGGCTAAAACCCATCTATGGGAATCAAAGAATTGTTTGGGGTTATTAAAGTACAGGCCAGGCAAAGCATGCCCCCTCAGATGGAAGCTTTGAAAAGCATATTATCAAATAAAACATCAGGTTTTTTTCTAAAACTGCATTTAGATGTAGCGTATGAGGTTTTATTTTCACTCTCATGAATTTTATATTTTAGTTTCTGCATCCATATATTTTCCAAAGGCAGCTGAACTGGCTAACAGATATATTATTTGCCTAATTAAGTGAGATAAATGTCAGAAAGTAAAGGTATGTACAATGAGAAAATAATACATTATGTTAGTTGTAGGTGTGTTTGCTTTTTATAGACACCCTACATATACATGAATTAAGCCCTCCAAGTCATTCTCATTCCTACCACTTTGTTCAACAAAACTGCAGCAACATCCTACCATTAATTCCAAATGATATCATTGTTAGCAGACCAAGCAAATTCACTCCACAAGCTGTCTATATACCAGACAGCTATAAACAAATATAAATTTATACAAATTTAAGGGTGATAAGCTTCTATTTATCATGATAGCTACATTGGTGCCTCCAAGATTGATTACAGTATGTCTCCTAGTACAATTTCTGGAGAATGTTAGAGATGCTCTTTACATTATGGGTTTGTTTGGTTTTTTGTAGGCATCTGTGTGGGAACATAAAGGTTCACTGAATAGGTCTTTTGTCTGATTAGCAAAATTCTTCTGGAATTCTTTTATATGATGCAGTGCAGAACGTACAACAGTGTACATAAAATATATTGTATACCTCCTTATCCCTTATAAGTTCAAGTATGCCATGTCCTACATTTCCACAGAAAGCAACAAATGAACCCCATTATCTTCAACTCTTTAATTAACTGATTCCGCAACTAGAAAAAGTAGCAAAGGATAGAAGAATTTCCTTTAACTTTGGAATAGCATTTTTCTATTTGTAGATATCCATTCAACTTTTTTTTCTGTTCCTTACATGAGACAATTTGCCATGGGTTCTGGAAACTTTGGAAAAAAGACACTTCTCTATTTTGGAAAATATTTTTATCTATTTTTTTCTTCAGGAGAAAAAAGTTTCTTATTTCTCAATTCTGATGGAACTTGTACTGTAATTTACTCTTGGATTTCATATTTTCTTCTGATCAGCAAATGGACACTGAAGTTGTTCACTTCCTTAATGTTTACAAAAATATACCTATAAATATTACTGTGCAACTAATTTGTGCCTGTTGATAAAGCTAAATGTACATCTCTTCTCTATAGGAGGCAAAGGAGACAAAAACTTGTATTACACTGTATTCACAAAATTGATAGCAGCCATTACATTAGAATAGAATACAATAACAGAGTTGGAAGGGACCTTGAAGATCTTCTAGCCAACCCCCCTGCTTAGGCAGGAAACCCTACACCACTTCAGACAAATGGTTATCCAATCTCTTCTTTAAAACTTCCAATGTTGGAGCATTCACAACCTCTGGAGGCAAGCTGTTCCTCTGGTTAATTGTCCTCACGGTCAGGAAATATCTCCTTGGTTCTAAGTTGCTTCTCTCCTTAATTAGTTTCCATCCACTGCTTCTTGTTCTACCTTCAGATACTTTGGAGAATAGCTTGACCCCCTCTTCTTTGTGGCAGCCCTTTAGATATTGGAATAGTTGCCAAGTCTGAAAAAACAGTTATAGACTGTTCTGTGTTCATGGGACACAGATGGTTTTGAGTATTTATAGATCTTCTGCCAAATATACCTTGTGGATAAGGCCTCTTTACTAAATTTTGCTTTTTTTAAAAAAGAATAATGTTGTGTCAAACAGTGACTGTATAGGGAGTGTGCTTGCCTCTCCAAAGTACTTGCATCTCCAAGTATGTCAATATACATCAGGAAACACAGTTGCGGTGTAAATTGTGATACCAATTCATTTATCATTATACTTCCCATTATTTGCTGTAACCATGCAAGATGAATGAAGTTGCTCTTTTTAATTCTGTTTTCTTTTAAATATGCCACCATTTCTTCAAATCTTTTCAACAGGAAGTTATCTATTGCACCTCTGAAATGATGTGTATTTTTTCTCTCTCTCTCTTTCTCTCTCTCTCTTTTGCTGGCAGGCTAAGGCCCTGCAGCAGGTGCAACCTGATTCCCAAGAGCACTGACCTTCCATAGGAGCACGGCAGGAATTTCAAATAGGATTAACCAGCCCAGACAAGGAAAAGGTCACAGGACATTTCCACTGGAAATTCTCATGCAAATAGACCTTTTGATATGCATGGCATTTTTTCCACGCGCATCTAATAGCCATGCAAACAGAAAAAGGGAAATATTGAAACATGATGGCTAATGTATGTTAATCTTGTGAAGGTGTTGACTTCGCTGAAAATCCAGGACTGCCAAAGGGTAGGGATGTCTGACTTTGTATAAAAGGCTCTTAAGATCTGTTTCCTTGCAAGACTTTAATATTCTGCCTTGTGGCTTCCCCTTTTTACTGCTACCGCATATCCATTGGTTGGTGAGACACTTCTCAATATGTGATCAGACACATCACTGACTTTATTACAACTTTGAAGATGGGATGAGAATACTGTATTTATTATTGCCGTCCACAGCTTCCTACAGCGCATGACTGGAATAGTATGATCTTGCCTTCAATATTGCAATAATAAAAATTTTGGACAACAAGAATCTCAGTTTGGAATCAATGAAAAAATATAGATGCTTGTCACAACTGAAAAGTATATTTTCATAATGTTAACACAACTAATTAATAAGCTAAATGTTTCAATTCATTTATTTATTTGTTTATTTGTTTGTTTGTTTGTTTATTGATTTGATTTGATTTGATTTGATTTGATTTGATTTGATTTGATTTGATTTGATTTGAATGCCACCCCTCTCCGTAGACTCGGGGCAGCTCACAACATACAATAAAACAATTCACAACAAATCTAATAAATTTAAAAAATTTAAAAACCCCATTATTAAACCAGACATACACACAGACATACCATACATAAATTCTATAGGCCCGGGGGAGGGGGAAAATACTGGAAGACTCAATAGTCTTCTTTTTGTGTTATTCATGCAACAATAATTTTAGCTATATATGATCTTTCAAAGACATAGTACTGTATATTTAATCATTATTAGTGACTCAGTGCAACTTACCAGGTTTCACACACACTACTCTGGCAAAATCAAATACACAATGTTACCATCATCTATGGTGCTTTATCATCATCTGTGAATTCTGTCATTGAATTTATTGTGCATATACAGTATGTTTAAAAATAGTCGGGGAGATTTCCTGAGGTTGAGGTTTAAATCTTAAATTATCAAACCTTCTAATTAAACTAAACAAAGAGGAGAGAAAAAACAGGAAAGAGTTACTACCAATATTCTACATATACTTTATTACTTCCCAAATTTCATAGTTTAATTGGGATTTCCCAATGTAAGGGGCATATAATTAGTAAGAAAATTTTTATCTATTGCTGAGGAATACATAATTTGATATTTCTACAGCACAACAGAGATTTGGGAGTGTATAACCTACTACATGCGGATGTTCATAATAAATACTTTAATATTTATGACATTTTATTCATAATTCAAAGAAAATTTAAAACTGTAATCACTGACTTGTCATATATGTATTTATTAACCTGATTAACAATTACTAAAATTTCAAAAGGAACATTTCCAGCTGCTTTTTAAAAATCAATTGTTTCTACAAAAGTGGAAATAGACTACGAAAATCTAAAAATAACAGTTGCTACACAATGGAAGTAAAGATAAGTAGCTGGCTGTGCTCATTTAATACACAAAATTTAGGAATATGTGGTGTAAAGGTAATATTTACCATACACCTCAACATTTCATTCCATTGGTTTTGATTTTGGTTATTATAGAATATGGACCAAGTATTCTAGAACACTCTAGAATGTGTGTGTGTGTGTGTGTGTGTGTACAGTGCTCAAAAGAATAAAGGGAACACTTAAGCAACACAATCTAACTCCAAGTAAATCAAACTTTTGTGAAATCAAACTGTTCACTTAGGAAGCAACACTGATTGACAATCAATTTCACATGCTGTTGTGCACATTCAACTTTGTACATAACAAAGTATTCAATGAGAATATTTCATTCATTCTGATCTAGGGTGTGTTATTTGAGTGTTCCCTTTATTTATTTTTTTAGCAGTATATTTATAAACACACTTTATGTGAATATATACCATTTTATGCCAATAATCATATTCACCAACATATAATAATAATAATAATAATAATAATAATAATAATAATAATAATAATAATAATAATAATAATATAGAATAGAGTGTTCTATATTATATTATCTATAGGGTTCTTTCTATATATAATCAGAATGTTAAGTATCTAGTAATGTTTCATCAACTTCTTGTAGATCACCCAAAGCTGTCCTATTCATTGTATCAATGTTAATATTTAATACATAAATGCCAGTAAAGGTTTTGTATGTATCAAAGTTGTATTTTAAAATGTGTACCTACAGTTGTACATATATGTAAAAGTGCAAAGCAAGAATCTAAAAAACCACTGACTGATGGGAAGTCTTTCTATCCTTTTCCCCCTTTTTCTATTTTTATTTGCCCCAAATAAAGAGGAGGAAAGATCAAGTGAAACTAACAAGCAGTTTCCTGCCAGGATTGACTATTTTATATTGCAATACACTTTTCTTTAACACACCAAGCTATGGGAGTCTGCAAAGACTGCTCTACAATATACAAGTATTTTTCTCCGCCTCTTGCTATCTCGAATGGGGCCTTAGCTGAACTAAAAATTTTTGCAAACCTTTGCATTGTTCCCCCTGACACCGGATCAGAAAAGACAAAAAGTAACTGCCAGCTCAAAAGCAATCCGCTGATAGTGCCTGGTGCTATCTAATCAAGGGCAAAAGGTCACTTCCGAACAACTGGGCAATAAAAGATTATTTCCAGCCACAGAACAGAAAGGCTCCATGGTGGAGGCTTGAAAGAGGCGGGGTGGAAGCAGGGCAAAAGGGCTCCCGTCTGTGGGAGGAAGTGCATTGAATAAAGCCAGCAGACGGGAACCATCTGGCTCTGTGAGTGGTCTGTTCTTAAGAAGACAGAGAAAGCCCCCTCAGAGGGGCCAGTGACTCCATGCAATGATTCAAACTTTTGTTGTAATTTAAAAGCAACTTTCCCAGGCACCAAGAAATTGAAAAAGGCGACTTTCCCAACAAAGAGGCTGAAGGACATGCTCTATCACACACTGAAGGCAAGATGAGTCTCTCATTTTTATTCACTGGAATATCGAGGCGTTAAGAAGAAGGCAGATTCAAAAAGAGAATAAATCAGAAAGCCAAAGGAGAATCCTTTAACTGTTCCTTACAGCCGCTCCTACAAATATCAATGCAAATATCAATGCAAAGAAAAATATAAATCAGTAGCTTAGCTTGAAAAGTGCTGATTTTAAGGATGGGGCAGTTTAAATAAGTGGCCCAACAAACCCTGGAGACTGATTGGCTAATGAGCAAAGTCTTCTCCAAACAATCCTATTAAAATAATGTTTTATAATATGTCCCCACCATTTCAACTAAGTCAAAGATGGGTAGCTTAGAAACCTGATCACTTTATGTATATTCAAATCAAGAAGAAATAAAACTTTTCCATGTATATGGATAGAATATTTGAAAGAGCAGACTGCTAACAATAGTAATCATATGTAATTAGTAACATGATGTTAAGCTTAAATTGCAAAACTTAACCAGGATGGCCTGCTTTCCTACCTTGTACCTTGAGAAATTACCACTAAGTAATTTTCTGTTGCAAATCTTTCCTTATTGCTTTGACCAGTCTGTGATGGAAAAAGAGGTGTCAGTGCAATACATCACAAAATCAACACATTCTGCTAAGTCCTCTGTAAACAGCACAATTTTCCCAATTTTTTAAACTGTTGAAAAGAATCATAATATTCATTTGTTTAGAAGTAGACAGTATACAATTTTGCTGAAGATATAAGTAATTACAAACATATATCCCAGATTACCTCAGGGACCGCCTTCTGCTGCATGAATCCCAGCGACCAGTTAGGTCCCACAGAGTGGATCTTCTCCGGGTCCCATCAACTAAGCAATGTCGCCTGGCGGGACCCAGGGGAAGAGCCTTCTCTGTGGCGGCCCCAGCCCTCTGGAACCAACTCCCCCCAGAGATTAGAACGGCCCCCACCCTCCTTGCCTTTCGTAAACAACTTAAAACCCACCTCTGCCACCAGGCATGGGGGAATTGAGATCCTCTTTCCCCCTAGGCCTTTACAATTGTATGCATGGTATGTATGTATGTATGTATGTTTGGTTTTTATATTAATTGATTTTTAATCATCAATACCAAATTACTATTGTACACTGTTTTATTGTCGCTGTTAGCCGCCCCGAGTCTCTGGAGAGGGGCGGCATACAAATCCAATAAATAAATAAATAAATAAATAATAAATATAAATAAGAGGTAGAATCAATTGAAAAAATTCTGTTATCTTTGTCAAGTTTAAAACTGTTATAAAATTATGTTATGAAATATGTTATAAATATCATGTGTAAACTTCCCCATACCAGAAGATGTGACTTAAGAATCAGAAAGGGCCAAACTAAAATACATTATAAAATACAATAAAATACAAATGCATTTTAATGTATTAATTGGATTGCTATTATTGTTTCTTGTTTTTTTGTACATGCTGTGAGCCGTCCCGAGTCCTTGGAGAGGGGCGGCATACAAATTCAATAAAATAAATAAAATAAATAAAAGAAGAACAATATGAAATTATTTAAATAAGGTTAATCTAGAACTCAAACACAAAGAAAGAGAAAGAACAACAAACAAAATGATAGAACACAAAATATGAGAATATATTATAGTGGCTTACAATTGAACTATGGCAGGTATAAAAAACTTTGAGGCATCATGTTGCTGTCACATGATGTATTGTGAGGTTTTCTCCTTCGCGGAACTGGGGCAGGTATGGCCTCTACACGACGCATCTGGCCTGCAGGCCACCAGTATGAAACACCTGAACTATGAAGTCTTCAGTGTTCTTTGAGCTTGTTCACTTGCAGATGTTTCATTACATGATTATGTATGCATTTATTTATTTATTTATTTATTTATTTATTTATTTATTTATTTATTTATTTATTTATTACATTTGTATGCCGCCCCTCTCCGCAGACTCGGGGCGGCTAACAACAGTAAAAAGACAACATAAACAAATCTTGAAATGAATGAGACTCAGACAAGGAGTACAAGATGGTTCCGTTTATTCAGCTCTCTCGAAGTGACTTCAGCAAGGAACGCATCTGAGCTGTCAGTGTCAGAACAGCCCTTTTTATACGTTTAAGGCTCGCGCCTAAAAGAAACGGCCGTGCGTCTTAGCCAATCAGACGCGGCCAAGGTTTATTCATAGTTTAAACAGTATTTACAAGGTCTTTTCTTTTACAAGATTTTACATTGGTTATATACAGACTTAACACCCCTCCCTTATTAGTTGAGTCAAACTGTCAATCAGTGAGCCAAGTGACGTAGTCCTCCAATCGGTTGGGCCGGCGTGACGTGCGCTCAGACCTGCGCAGATCATTACCGGCTGGTATGTCTATGGTGGAGGTTGGCTCGTCGTTGTCTCCTGTCCGCGGCTGGGCCCAAGTTGGGGCTCTGGCCTGCGGAGATAAGTATGCTGATGGCGCACCGTGCCCAGAAGAGGAGGAAGGCTCGGCGTCGCTGGAGGATGCATCTGGCCGTGGTAAGTCCTTTTGTAATTCCAAAAGTTCGAGTTGCGAATTAATGTCTGCTTGGGGGGAAGAATTTCCGTTAGCGGCCGGCTCTTCATTTGGTGTTATGCGCCCCCTTAAATGATCGATGTGCCGCCCTCATGTGCGGCCATCTTCCAATTGTACCACATAAGATTTTGGGGCTGTTTGTTGCATTATTTTTCCTTTCAGCCAACTCAACCCCCCATCAAAATTTCTAGCAAAAACAAGTTGGCCTAGGTACATATTTCTTTCAGGTGCTATACATGTTTCATTATTTACATTTTGAGTACAATAACGAGGGTGCAACCTGTCCAGGGGGGACCTTATTTTTCGACCCATTAAAATCTCTGCTGGGCTTTTGTTTGTGATGGAATTTGGGGTGATATGCTGCATTAATAAAAATTGATCTAATTTGTGTTGTATTTCCCCTGGGCCTGCCCTGCGCAAGGCTTCTTTGGCCACACGTACATAACGTTCTGCAAGGCCATTAACCCATGGCGAGTAAGGGGATGTGAGTGCGTGTCTGACCCCTAAGTTGCTTAAAAAACACTCAAATTGTCTGGCAGTCAATTGTGGCCCGTTATCTGAAACTAGGATGTCTGGGCACCCATGTGTGGCAAACAAATGGTATAATGCCTTAATGGTGGCACAAGTAGTAATGTTTTGCATAGCAATGATTTCCACCCATCTGGAGAACGCGTCTACCACAATTAAAAAGTTTTGAGTTCCAATAGGCCCTGCGAAGTCAATATGAATGCGGGACCATGGCCCAGTGGGTCTTTCCCATTCCAGAGGTGTTGTTTTCGGGGGATTGGGTCGTGACTCCTGGCAAGGGTCACAGTTTGCTACCCATTGCTCAATGTCCCTATCTAAACCTGGCCACCACAAGTAACCCCTGGCCAAACCCTTCATTCTGACAATGCCTGGGTGGCCTGCATGCAACATACTTAGTACCTACTGTTTTAAGGTATTGGGAATGACCACCCTGTCGCCCCATAACACGCATCCCTTCAAGTAGGATAATTCCAACCTTTTAGATTTGAATTCTGACAGCCCAGTTTCCTCAGAGTCTCCCAACCATCCTTTTAGAATACAATTGATTACTTTTAACAATAGTAAATCCTTCTTAGTGTGCTCAGCCACCTCTTTGGCAGTGGTCAGGCAGTTTTCCTCAAGGTCAATTAGCAAAACATCCTCTGTGGGGGTTGGATCTGAGACTAACTCGGGCATGGGGCATCTACTTAAACCGTCAGCATGGTTTATTGACTTTCCCCCCTTATGTGTTAGATGGTATTGGTATCCTGACAGGAATAGAGCCCATCTTATTAATCTAGGGGACATGAAGGGAGGAGTTGGTTTATTGGCAGCTAGAAGACCAAGCAGGGGTTTGTGATCTGTTATTAGTTCAAAACTCCTCCCACAGAGATAGTAATGGAATTTCTTAACGCTAGAGACTAGGGCCAATGCCTCTTTGTCTAATTGGCTGTAATTTCTCTCTGCCATGGACAATGTTTTAGAAAAGAAGGCGATGGGGGCCTCTGTATTGTTTGGCATTATGTGGGCTAATACCCCGCCAACCCCATACGCCGAAGCATCGCACGTGAGCCTTATTGGCAAAGTTGAGCTATATTGAACCACTACGCTTTTAGAGGTCAATAACTGTTTTATTTTATGAAAAGCTTCGCGCTCCATTGTGCCCCAGGTCCAGGGAACTCCCTTCTGCAGCAGTCGGTGTAGCGGTTCTGCTGCCGTTGCCTTCTGTTTCAGGAAGACAGAATAAAAATTAAGGAGGCCCAGAAATGCTTGGAGTTCTGTCTTATTATTTGGCTCGGGTGCTTTGGTTATGGCCTCTAATTTATCTGCTGTGGGGTGTATTCCCTCACTGTCTATTCTATAGCCCAGAAATTCTATGCTACTGGCTCCCCACACACATTTGTCTGGTTTTACTTTTAACCCCTTAGCTTGCAGTCTAGCCAATGCTTCTCTGATGCGCATGTTTAATTCTGCTTGGTTTTTTCCTGATATAAATATATCGTCAAAATATGGGGAGGTCCCTTTTATACCTGCCAATAATCGTTCCATGAAACTTTGGAAAATACCTGGGGCGGTACTGACCCCGAATTTTAGGCGGGTGCACCTGAAAGCACCCCTATGGGTCACTATGGTCTGGGCCAAGGATGTGGCCTCATCGACCGGAAGCTGTTGGTATGCCTGCGCCAGGTCGATTTTCGAAAATACTCTCCCTTCCCCCAAGGAATGTAGCAATTGTTGGACTACTGGGATCGGGTATGGATGGTGTTGAAGGGCCCTATTGATAGTGGCTTTGTAGTCTGCACAGACCCTTAAGGAGCCATCAGGTTTAACTGGGGTGACTATGGGGGTTTCCCATGGCGCTTGTTCTACAGGGACTAAGATGCCCTGGGCAATCAATTTGTCCAATTGGATGTCTAGTTTAGGCAATAGTGGCAGGGGTACCCTGCGAGGCTTAAGTCTGACTGGGGGTACCTTGGGATCTAGAGAGAAGGAGATAGGGGCCCCATTATAGGTGCCCAAAGTAGGGCTGAAAACCTCAGGAAATTCTTGGATAAAGTTAGGAATATCAGGTTCAGCATTTACATGACAAAGACCCAGTATTTCAATACCCAAAGGAGACATCCATGTTAACCCCAGGAGGGAGTGTTTGGCTCCCTCAACCACAATCAGAGGAAGAAAATATTCACAATTTTTAAATTTTACAGGCACATCTACTTTCCCCAAAACAGGTATGATATTACCTTGAAAATCCCTTATTATTAAAGTTGAGTTAACAAAGTCAGTTTTAAGAAAATTTGGCATATACATTTTGAATTTGTCCCAAGGCATAATAGAATGCTTAGAGCCTGTGTCTAATTCAAGGTTACATGGTTTGTTATTTAAAAGTAGCGAGATGATAATCTTGTTCCCTCCTTTAGCAGTTGCGCAATTTACGTAAGTTTGTGCTTTACCTCGTGCGTAGTCACGGTTAGCGGTAGAGTCGTTTCTGCGATTGAAGCCTCTGGAAAATTTGTTGTCTCGCGGTTGTTGTGCCTGGTTGTTGAAACGTTGTTGGCGGGGTGTAGAGAAGGACTCCTCTGGAAGGGGCGCTCTGCAAGCCTCGGCGATGTGCCCGCGTCGATTGCAGCGGCGGCAAATGGCGTCCTTGAAGGGGCAACGCTGTCGTGGGTGATTTCCTCGGCAACCGGGGCATGGGTTGGAGGGGCGTTGGTATCTGGGTTGTCTGGCTTGCTCGGATGGCAGCAGGAGACAGGTGTCGTCGTCCGTGGCAGCTGGGCTGAGGTCATCTGTGGTTTCGGCGCGGGAAACAGCAACGGAGATTTTGGAGACGGTCTCCCTCTTTTCGTGTTCCTTGAGTTCTTTGGCGGCCGCGTCAGCTACTTCGGCTGTTTGAGCCAGCTTGATGACTGACTGAAGCGTTGGGTCGTCCTCTGTCAGGATTTTGTTTCGGACCGTCGCATTCTTCATCCCAAAGATCAGAGCGTCTGTAAGGCGAGCTTCTGGGCTGTCAAATTTGCACTTTGACAGTACCGTGCGAAGTCTCGTGGCGAATTGATTGATTGTCTCAGACTCACGCTGGGTCATCCTGGAAAATTGATGTCGGTAGACTACGGCAGGCTTCGTTGGTTTGAAGTGGTTTGCAAGTCTTGCTTGGAGGTCGTCCCACGGAACGGATTTAGCTGGAAGCGGGTCGGTGAGCGTTTGGACGAGGTCAAAAATCTCAGTCCCGCAATAGTTCAAGAAGATCGCCCGCTTCCTGTCGTCTTCAGCTTCTCCCATTCCTGCCGCTTCTAGGAAGATTTCAAATTTCGCCATGTAGGCGTCCCAAGACGACTTCTCGGGGTCGAAGTAGTCGGGAGCCCGGCCGATCTGGAGGTGATTCATGCTTGCCTCGTGGATTCTTCGTTCTCTCGTCGCCAGTGAAATGAATGAGACTCAGACAAGGAGTACAAGATGGTTCCGTTTATTCAGCTCTCTCGAAGTGACTTCAGCAAGGAACGCATCTGAGCTGTCAGTGTCAGAACAGCCCTTTTTATACGTTTAAGGCTCGCGCCTAAAAGAAACGGCCGTGCATCTTAGCCAATCAGACGCGGCCAAGGTTTATTCATAGTTTAAACAGTATTTACAAGGTCTTTTCTTTTACAAGATTTTACATTGGTTATATACAGACTTAACAAATCTAATATTAAAAAATCTAAAAAAAAACAATTTAAGAAATCAGTCATACGTACAGTCATACCATACATAAATTTTATAAGCCTAGGGGAAGGGAATATTTCAATTCCCCCATGCCTGACGACAGAGGTGGGTTTTTAAGAGCTTACGAAAGGCAAGGAGGGTGGGGGCAACTCTGATATCTGGGGGGAGTTGGTTCCATAGGGTTGGGTCCGCCACAGAGAAGGCTCTTCCCCTGGGTATCGCCGAACGACATTGTTTAGTCGACGGGACCCGGAGAAGGCCAACTCTGTGGGAACCTAACTGGTTGCTGGGATTCGTGCGGGATTCGTGCGGCATAAAAGTAACATAATTACTACTGCTGCTGTGAGCTAGGTGAGTACTAAGTGCACCATCAAGCAAACAATCAAATTCAGAGAGCACCAAGGACTCTGCAGGCTCATAACTAAACCAGAAAAGATTTATCACCGGCAATGTCTGCTGAAATTTAATCATGGGAGGTTTTTAAGAAGGTGATTGGACTGCCATTTGTTTAAAATTATATACGGTCCTGCTTCAACAGGAATTGGATTAGAAGAGATCCAAAGTCCATTTTTTACCCTTTCAACCTTTGTTGCAGCCGTTTTTTCGCCTACTTCACACTGGAGAGTGAGGATAGACAGGTTAGGGGGTGTGGCGCACATTAGCTTTAATATGGTTACAATTGGCTTATCCCTTTGGTCACTGAGATTTGGCAGGTAAGGGGCGGAAATGGGCAGCATTAGCAACAGCATGTTCTCCTTTAGGGCATGTTTTTAGTAGGTAATGGGCAGCCCATCGCCAGGAACTCCGGGCAGCAACGCACCTGAGCATTTGGAAGGCAGATGCCCTTGGGACTCACCTAACCCTAATCTCGGATGGAGATGGGATGGTGAGCCCCTCCTACACACTTTGTGGGCGTAGCCTAGAACATGGTGATGGGTTTGACTCCTCACCTTGATCGGCAAGGAGCTACACCCATAACTGCCCAGGAAGGTGTACTGTTGTGATTAGCTCTGGCCCAGCTCCTGCCCCAAGAAATGTGGAGGTGGATGTGGGAGAGACATCCACATGCCGCAGGCCTGTTTTGCTTCCAGTAGAATCTGTCTCCTCTGACCTAGGAAGCGTGAGTGACAGGGAAGAGGGGAGTTTGGCAGACAGCCCAGGAGGAGATCAATCATCTGCATCATCCCTTGATTCTGAACAAGAATTAATGACACATCCACGCATGCGTAGAGTGATGCATAGGAGACAACAACTGAAGGATTATTACAAGAGAAAATGAGGCCACCTGTGGTTGAGTGGGGCTGCTGTAATTAGTGCTACAGATAAAAGTGCAGCCTGGTGTGTTAGCCTCAGGGCAGTTTATCTGATTCATTGTTTTGTCAAGATCGTGGTTTTTTGCTGTTCAGGATTGTGTGTGTGGACTCTCTGGACTTTAGAATTGGACTCAATTTCCCAGTTACTGGGTGAGCAATTGGATTGCATTTCACCTGTGCCTTGTGTGTACCAGAAAATCCCTTTGACATTTAAAAAGGGAGCTGTTTCTGTTTTTCTGTTTATAAAAACTTTTGGGTTTTCCTTTTATGGTGTGGTGTGTGTCTTCCTGGACTAATTATCCTGTAATTACGGGCGGTTGAAGCACGCTGGCAGAACAGTTTACCATCAGGAATTTCCGCCCCGTTTTATGATTGGCCTCTGCAGGTCCTGATTATTATTATTATTATTATTATTATTATTATTATTATTATTATTTGGATTTGTATGCCGCCCCTCTCCGCAGACTCGTTATTAGTTATTAATCAGTTATTTTAATACGTTAAAACAATAAAGTGACCCATTTCTTCCATCTCTTTGTGTCCATGTTCTCATTCTGCCTTCGTCGCAATTTGTATTCTGTGAATAGTATCTCTGCATGTTTTCCTACTCAGTCACAGGACTAGTTGGACATGAAAAGAAAATAGGCAATTGAAAAATGGGAAAGAAAATTACATTCTGATATATCCCCTTACCAAGGTGGAATGAACAAAAGACCAACAAGAAGTGGTACGAATGTTCCAGGACATTCCTATACCATATTAATTCTTCACAAAACCTTTTGTAAAACATCATTTTAGGAATTATTCTTTAAATTTTTGGGGGGAACGATGGTTCATTCCTGAATACAAGTCACATCTGTAGCATTTGTGAGCCATCCATCCAAAATAAACATTACCAAAGGTAGTCATATGTTTCAGATTTAATTGAGAACCAGACTACCAGATTTAAATATAAAGCAAGCATCTTTTGCCTCTTGCAAAAGATGTCAACTTGTTCTTGAGAAATCACAATCTCTATTAAAAGAACTTATAATTTATAAACTTATAAACTTGGACATTCTCTTTTGAATGTTATTTCTTCCTAGCCAAGCAAAGAACAATTGGTACTTTAACTAGATTTATAATGGGGACAATTTAAAATTATAACTGCTGCATCCATTCCAATTTTGAAACATCTATTTATCTCATTTAAATATGAGCCAGCAGTGTCCAGCAGCTGCCAAAAAAGCCAACACAGTTCCAGGCTGCATTAACAGAGGGATAGAATCAAGATGACATGAAGTGTTAAATACCACTTTATAAGGCCTTGGAATACTTGGAATACTGCATTCAGCTTTGGTTGCCACGATGCAAAAAGGATATAGAGACTCTAGAAAAAGAGCAGAGAAGAGTGGCAAAGATGATTAGGGGACTGGAGGCTAAAACATATGAAGAACGGTTGCAGGAATTGGGCATGGCTAGTTTAATGAAAAGAAAGACCAGAGGAGACATGATAGCAGTGTTCCAATATCTCAGGGGTTGTCACAAAGAAGGAGCAAATTTATTCTCCAAAACACCTGAGGGTAGAACAAGAGGCAATAGGTGGAAACTAAACAAGGGCAGAAGTAACTTTGAACTAAGGAGAAATTTCCTGACAGTCAGAACGGTTGATCAGTGGAACAGCTTGCCTCCAGAAGTTGCGAATGCCCCAACACTGGAAGTTTTTAAGCAGATGTTGGATAAGCAGAGCGGACATGATAGCAGTCTACAGGTATACGAGGGGTTGCCACAGAGAGGAGGGGATCACTTTATTCTCCAGGGCACCGGAGGGCCGGACGAGGAACAACGGCTGGAAGCTGACCAAGGAGAGATTCAACCTGGAAATAAGGAAGAACTTCCTGACAGTCAGAACGATCAACCAGTGGAACAACCTACCAGCGGACGTTGTGAACTCCAATACTCTGGACATTTTTAAGAGGAAATTGGACTGCCATTTGGCTAGGATGCTATAGGGTTCCTGCATAGGCAGGGGGTTGGACTTGATGACCCGCAAGGCCCCTTCCAACTCTAACAATAAATAAATAAATAAATAAATAAATAAATAAATGAATGAATGAATGAATGAATGAATGAATGAACGAACGAACGAACGAACGAACGAACGAACGAACGAACGAACGAACGAACGAACGAACAAACAAACAAACAAACAAACAAACAAACAATCTGTCTGAAATAAGTGTAGGGTTTCTTGCCTAAGCAGGGGGTTTAAATATAAGACCTCTAAGGTCCCTTCTAACTCTGTTGTTGTTGTTATTATTTTATCTCATCATTATTTCCTTCTGTTTTCATGATTTGGCATCTATCAAAGGATTCAAGCCATAACTATTTTAAATATTAGATTTGTTATATGTTGTTTCACTATTGTTGTTAGCTGCCCCGAGTCTACGGAGAGGGGCGGCATACAAATCTAATAAATGAATGAATGAATGGATGAATGAATGAATGAATGAATGAATGAATAAACAAACTAAGTATAGGATCAGAGTATTTGGTCTGTTAACAGAATTAAATCATGAAACAGGAAACTGATATGCCATGTCTAACAAATCATCAAAAATCATTTTGTTTAAAATAGATTAAACCATTATCTAAATTTTAATTCTCACTTACCAAATAATCAATTGTATAAAATGTATTGTAATGGTTACACAATATTATTAAACATTTCTATGTGAATTGTTGTTATGGTAACTGGAAATCATGAAAGACATACGTTTCTTATGTTTTTCTGAGTGGGCAATGCGGAGTAGTCAAATCTGATAAATAAATTTGATAAATCAATGTTTGATTTTTCTCTATTGTATCCATCTTTCATAAAGAGTAAGTTGTTTGAATTAGTATGAACATGTGATAAGCTTATGTTTCAAGTGCAGAATGTAATTCTGTTAGTACATATCCACTTATACAAAGACCATAATTATTAATCCAAAATTAATCCAAAGTTAATTTTTGTAATGAAGTTCTTAACTTCTCAAACTCAGCCTCTCTTGTAATTCTTTATCCCAGCATCTCCCCACCTTTGGGAGTTGGGTAGGGAGTGTGGTTTTGTGTGCTGCTAGGATTAAGGTTCTGTTGTTTGTGTAGCCCAGTTCTTAGCGGACATAGACTAGTGCCAGATATGGAGGTTGGGTACAGCTCCTACCAAAAAAAAAAAGAAAAGGGAAAAAAAAGAAACAATTCTTCCCTTTTAGCTGCCTCACAATGTTTTTGTGAAATTTAAATGTGGGTGAATAGAATCAAAATATAGCCAAAAAAAAATAAATATTGTCCAGTGTGTAAAAATGATAAATTACCAGGTCTAGATGACAGGAATAATAGTTAAATATCTTATTTTGAAAACTAATGCAATATTGACAAATATTGACAAAATTGAACGGGTCCAAAGACAGGCTACAAGAATGGTGGAAGGTCTTAAGCATAAAACGTATCAGGAAAGACTTAATGAACTCAATCTGTATAGTCTGGAGGACAGAAGGAAAAGGGGGGACATGATCGAAACATTTAAATATATTAAAGGGTTAAATAAGGTTCAGGAGGGAAGTGTTTTTAATAGGAAAGTGAACACAAGAACAAGGGGACACAATCTGAAGTTAGTTGGGGGAAAGATCAAAAGCAACGTGAGAAAATATTATTTCACTGAAAGAGTAGTAGATCCTTGGAACAAACTTCCAGCAGACGTGGTAGATAAATCCACAGTAACTGAATTTAAACATGCCTGGGATAAACATATATCCATCCTAAGATAAAATACAGAAAATAGTATAAGGGCAGACTAGATGGACCATGAGGTCTTTTTCTGCCGTCAGACTTCTATGTTTCTATGTTTCTAATGCAATATTTGTTTTCTAAAATCTTTGAAGAACAAAGTAATTAACTATTTCTGAAAATCTTGTAAATCTTTGTACCACAGCTGATTGCCTGCTGCCTACCTGCAGAGTATCTGCTCAATCACTGAACTATGCTCTCAAAATATATTATATAAAATATATAAAAATAAAAATATAAGTCAATTATGATTTTAAAAAGTTATCTTTAAGTTTCAGAATGGAAAACTATGCAGGCAATCAGAATTTAGACTAAGGAAAAAACAGTCAATGAGATATTTGAAACAAAGTCCAGTACAGATAGTTCTCAACTTATTGTAACCATGTGTTTAGTGACATTGAACTGAACAAAATTGACATGACCGCACTTATGACTGGTCACATGATCAAAGTTCAGACAACGTTGGCAACTGGCTCATATTTATTACAGGTGCAGTGTCCCAGGGTCATGTGATTCTTTTGTAAACTTCCAACAAGCAAAGCCAATGGGGAAGCCAGATTCGCTTAACAACCATGTTACAAATTTAACAATTGTTGTAATTTACTTAACAGCCATGGCAAGAAAAGTTGTAAAATGGGACAAAACCCAACAAGTGTCTTGCATAACAGAGGTTTCATAAGTCATGGGCTGCCTCTAATTAACAATAAATGATGCAGATCAACCTTCTACAATTGGCCATAGCTTCATAGATTCTTTCCACAGAATTCTGAGTTAAAATATGTGCACATTCTTAACAAAATTACATGGGATCAAGCATAGACTCCAGAAATTTTGAGGCAGAATTTTCATCAATAGCTTTTGGAGCTGTTCAGTTCTTACATTTAGTTAAAATTAAAGAAATCAGGCTTGATGTAGTTATGAATTGGTATTACTTTGTTCTTTCTATTCTTGGCATCTAGTGATCTTATCATCATGTATAATCTCATCTATGATACTGACTAAATCTTAATTTACCACTAAGGCAGTGGTTCTCAACCTGGGGGTCAGGACCCCTTTGGGGGTCGAACGACTGTTTCACAGGGGTCGCCTAAGACCATGGGAAAAGACAAATTTCCCATAGTTTTAGGAACCAAAGTTTCTATTCTGGCGTCTTGGAACATATTTCTACAATCCGACCAATCAGGCGTTTACAGAGGGGTGTCCCTTTGACTTTCCTGCCAATCAGCTTAAAGCTCTGTTGGGAGAATTGGCACCAGACGTATGGTTGGGGGTCACAACATGAGATACTGTATTAAGGGGTCGCGGCATTGAAAAGGTTGAGAACCACTGCGGAGTCATTTTTTCCATAAATATAATCCCCAAGTTATTTTTAACCCACTTTATATGCACTTCTATTTATATCAGTATAGTCCTTGTCTTATGACTACAATTGAGACCAGGAGCTATTGTTCTGTCGGGTTCTCTGGTAGACTCCTCTCACAAATTCACAGGTACAAATTTCAGACACACACACACACGTTTGAAAATTCAAAACAATGTTCTTTATAATGAAAATTCACTTAAACTAAGCCCTCTTTTGGTATAGCAGAGAGCACTCGTCTCCAAACAAACTGGTAATTGGTACAAGTCCCTTATCAGTCCTGTGATACTTAGCTTGCAGCTGTGAGGCAATTCACAGTCCTTCTTCTTTCACAAAGTGAAACACACTTTGCTCTGGTTTAGTTTCAAAGCGGGGAAAAATCAGCACACAAAAGGTCCAAGTCAGTAAAGCAGTCACAAAACACCACAATCAGATAATCCTCCTCAATGGCCAAACCCACAGGCTGCTATTTATAGCAGCCTCACTAATCACCACAGCCCCACCCAACCACAGGTGGCCTCATTTTCTTTGATAATAATCTCTCAGTTGTTGCTGCCTATGCATCGCTCTCCGCATTGCGTGACTGTATCATTAACTCTTGTTCTGAATCCAAGGAGGAGCTAGATAATTGATCTCCTTCTGAGCTGTCTGCCACACTCTCCTCCTCCCTGTCACTCATGTCTTCTTGGTCAGAGGAGCCTTCATCAGCAGATTCCACCGGGGGGGGGGGCAAAACAGGCCTGCAGCATGTGGATGTCTCCCCCACATCCACAGTCCTTGGGGCAGGAGCTGGGCCAGAGCTAACCACAACAAGTTATATTGTTCAGTAAGGCATTTGTTAACTGAGTTGCACCAAATTTCATGACTTTTTGCAATGGTGGTTACACAAATCACTGCAGTTGTTAAGTGAATCACAGTTGTTGTGAGCCCTGCTTCCCCTATTGATTTTGCTTGTTGAAAATTGGCCAGGAAGCTTGCAAATGGCAGCCACATGACCCCAGTGTCCTGCAGTTATGATCAATGCATGGAATTTCCCAAGAATCTTAATTTTGATCACATAACTGCAGGGATGCTGTGATAGTTGTTAATGCAAAGGCTGGACGCAAGTCTTCTTTTCCCCAAAGCAATTCTACTTTTGAACACTTATTAAACAAATGAGTATAAGTCTTCTGTATAAGTATAAGATACTTCACCAGAAGAGCCCTTCACTCCTCCACTCGAAATAGAATATCCTACGAGACTAGACTTTCAATCCTGGGCCTAGAAAGTTTAGAACTAAGACGCCTTAGACAAGATCTAAGTATTGCCCACAAGATCATATGCTGCAACGTCCTGCCTGTCGGCGACTACTTCATCTTCAACCACAACAACACAAGAGCACACAACAGATTTAAATTTAATATTAACCGCTCCAAACTTGACTGTAAAAAATATGACTTCAGTAACCGAGTTGTGGAAGCGTGGAACTCATTACCGGACTCCATAGTGTCATCCCCAAATCCCCAACACTTTACCCATAGATTATCTATGGTTGACCTATCCAGATTCCTAAGAGGTCAGTAAGGGGCGAGTACAAGTGCACTAGAGTGCCTTCCGTCCCCTGTCCTATTGCTTCTCCTATATCTCCTATACCTTTCTTCTATTCCTATATCTCTTCTTCTATTCTTTCATTGATATGTTCTATTCTTATATCTTCTCTTCTATTCTTTCTTAGATATATTTTACTATAACCTTCATCATGTATTTTACTATGTGTATATAGATATATACCCACTAAAACCCTCATTGTGTATTGGACTAGATAGATAAATAGATAGATAGATAGATAGATAGATAGATAGATAGATAGATAGATAGATAGATAGATAGAGAAAGAAAGAAAGTAAGTAAGTAAGTAAGTCAAGGATTACCTATACACAATATGAAAAGTAAATCCTACTGAAAAACGTACTAGTATTAATTTTATAATTATTCTATAATTATTGTAAAATACGTTATACTACTTTATTGAACAGATTCAATTGAGCCTAACCTTAAACATCAGCTATTTCCAGACCAATTCACTCCAGATATGTTGGGTTACAATTCAGGGATGGGTTCTTATTTACCTCACTGGGTTCACTTCCTCCTGTATGATATGGGCATACTTCTTGAGTATCCATATACAGTACTTTGTATATGTGTGCAGTGGCAAAAAAAATTGAAAAAAAGATATTTTTTTAAGCCATAAACAGGAGGGTGATGCATATGCAGTGCCAGAAACTCAGCTTCTGAGCATGCACAAAGTAGAAAAAGCTGGGGGGGAAATCCCTCACAAAAAATTATATCATTTTTTTTAAAAAAGATGGCGGCGCCCACAGACCAGCACTGATTGAACTAGTTATGTGACATCATCATGATGTCACCAGGGATATCATGTGACATCATCATGATGTCACCAACGGGTTGCTACCAGTTCAGATGAAAAGGTCCGAATCAGGAGGAACCCACCTCTGTTGCAATTAATAATAATAATAATAATAATAATAATAATAATAATAATAATAATAATAATTTATTAGATTTGTATGCCGCCCCTCTCCGAAGACTCGGGGCGGCTCACAACAATAATAAAAACAGTATAGCAATGGAACAAATCTAATAATAAAATTACGTTAAAAACCCCCAACAATTTAAAAACCATACAACACATACATACCAAACATAAAATATAAGAAAGCCTGGGGGAGATGTCTTAATTCCCCCATGCCTGGCGATATAGGTGGGTCTTGAGTAACTTGCGAAAGACAAGTAGGGTGGGGGCCATCCTAATCTCTGGGAGGGAGTTGATTCCAGAGGGCTGGGGCCGCCACAGAGAAGGCTCTTCCCCTGGGCCCCACCAAACAATATTGTTTGGTTGACGGGACCTGGAGAAGGCCAACTCTGTGGGACCTTATCGGCCGCTGGGATTACAATTCCTGGAGTTACAATTCCTGGAATTCACTTGGAGTTTTGAGGTTTTCACAGAAGACAACATTTAGAACTCAACGTTAATAACATCACGTCTTCTTAAAATGCCATAAATATTTTTAGGCATGCAAGTATTATTCATTGCGAATGAATAGACCAATCAGCATTCTCTTCTTTAGTTAAAAGATGCTAGATGCAACCCCTATTTTTTCTAGCTAAGGAGTACCATATGTATTTTCAGCCTGAATCACTGATAGAAACACACAGTAGTAGTAGCACGTGTCTAAAAGTCAACATCCTTCATCTGAGAAAACAAAAAATATTACCCACCCACTTAAAAAAAAATCAAACCAAAACATAATTTTAAAACTAATCAAACATATCCCTACACTGGCACGTAAGATTTTCCCCCAGGAGATGAAGCAAGCAAAGAAAAAGAAAATAAATCACACCTGACAGAAGTTAGTCACGCCACTTAGCACAGAGATAGGCAGGATCTCACATAGCACTTTGGTGACAATTAAATCCACCAAGGAATAGCTAAGATTTTGATACAGACAGTGCCTTAATCTAGAGCTCTTATGTCCCAATTGATTTTTAACTTGAAAAAATTATTTTTTTTGCTATTTGAGTAATTTAAGTGCAATATTCCATTTTTAAAGTATAGTAGGGATATTGAAAAGATGAAAAGAAATTTTATTATGCTTGAATAATAAAAAAAATAGTAAAAAGGAAAAATTAATGAAAATAGTTCTATGTGGAATATAAAAAGATTATATAAGTACTTATATGTTACA
The DNA here is from genome assembly GCF_031021105.1 of Erythrolamprus reginae. Lineage (NCBI taxonomy): Eukaryota > Metazoa > Chordata > Lepidosauria > Squamata > Dipsadidae > Erythrolamprus > Erythrolamprus reginae. The sequence continues at coordinate 60,592,506 of NC_091956.1, read as the reverse complement.
TATACTTAAAACATGATTTGTTTTTTGAATTTTTTTTACTGAACAATGGTTAAAAAAATCAGTCATATCACAGAAAAGGAGAAGAGTCCTAATAAAATAACCTAAAAAGTAAAATACTTTATTTGAATCTGTTGTTCCAAACTAACATAATTCTATTGCTTTCTGCAGCTTAATAAATGTATTTTCTATCTATAGAATTTTTGGGTAGGTTTTTTAAAAAAATGATTGCAAACTGAGTATCAGCTATCATTTACAAGGGGGTGCAAAAAAAAAAGACGAATGCTATTTCTAGTTGCTTCCGGAAGAGTGTAATTTCCAAACTATGGGAAGCAACTGTTCAAGGCATGCTGTAGCTTGCTGAACAGTGCGAGAAATATAATGATAGACTTGAGTTATGGTAAAGCAATTTCCAACTGAATGTTAGAAAAAGACTTCTTAAACACACAGTGGAATCAATTCCTCAGAGTTGGGCTCAGACAATAGAATACATGGGTGAAATGGGAACCCAAACTTGTAAGCTTCTGTAGGTTTCTCTCTTAATGATTCCAGATCCAGCTGGAACATAGCAGTTTGTATTTTCACTTTTTTGCCAAAAAAGCAGGTAAAAAATTAAAAGCTGGAATGTGTTGGTGAACCATAAACTACACATTTATCACCAGTAACCAGGATTAATATAATCTGGTGCTATTGGCACCAAATTCAGTATCTTGTGCAAAAACACTATTAATGATTTGTCAAGTTTTTAAAGGCTCGATTAATTCCCGGAGTCTCCAGTTCCAAAGTCTTTCCAAAATTAAAAGATCAAGATTCCCTGTTGGTTGTGACCTACTTTAAGACATGATCCTCATCTCCATTTCTTGGCTGAGGGAGCCAGTGTTGTCTGAAGACAATTTCCATGATGATGTGGCCAACATGACTATACAATAAAGGTGCATGGAACACTGTTGCCTTCCCAGCCAAGTGGTACCTGTTAATCTATTCACAATGCATGCTTTCAAATTACTAGCTGTATAGGAGCTGGGACAAGTAATGGGAGCCCTCCACATTATGCAGAGCTTGGGTTTCAAACTAGGACTTCAGTTTACAAAGTTAGCATCTTTAACCACTAAATCATCACACCCCATTCCATCACCCCGATATTCCAAAAGATCTAGACCTTAAAGGCTATTTTAAAAGCCAGAAGATACATTATGTGAAGATTCAGTTCTCTGGAGAAGGCTCTAATGCTAAGAAAGGTGGAAGGAATGAGAAGACAAAAACCAGCAGCAAGGTGGATAGATTCAGATACCGTGGTGGTGAGGGAACCATTGAAAGATCTAAAAGATCAGGTTTAGGAACAGATTGTTATAGAGAAAATTTATCTATGCTGTCACTAAGTGTTGAGATTGATTTGAATTGGCATAATCAATCAATATCAAGCACTCAATCAATCAATCCACTGCTGCTGATCTGAATTCAGGATGTCAGTCCTGAAAAGGATTACTAGTTTTAATGTTTTTTATTTTGTTTTAAAATATTTTAATATTTCATGACTGGGAGTTTCTTTGTGACTACTTTTTATTACTTTGCTGTTTATCATTATGCTGTTGTATCCTGAAAGCTGTCTTGAGAGAGAATTGTCTGAAAAGGAAGCATGAACACTCTTTAAGCTTTACATTTGAAAACAAATTTTTACTTTTTCAGGTGATTCATGCACTGCAAAGTGTTGTGTTTGATTTTCAAGCCAAAGCTTTTCAAAAGATTGGATATAAGAAAAAAGGCAGGCTCCTAAGATGCCATATGCCTTTGCTTCTTTTCCATGTGTATTCGCAGGCATACTATGTGTAACAAATTCCAAAGAATTATACAATGTAGGAAGTTTTAATGCAAAGGCGCAAACAACAGGAACTTCCTGAAGCCTTTAAACTGGCATATAGGAAGCCCTTTTAAGCTTTTATTAGTTTTTTTTAAAAAGAGAGAGTGGAGGAGGAGGGAAGCAAACATGATCTATTGTTAATTACCTGTAAAGTAGGGCTTTAGCCACTTCCCCTATTCCTAAGAGTTCTGAAGTGAAACCTGAATGAAGCCACTCATTGTTTTCTATTGTGCTAAAGCCAGAAGCAAATAGGGTTCAGATTGCAGCTCTGAAAGGCAACAGGAAATTGGCACACAGCTAATCTGCCCTAACTATTCATAGTAACAAAAGGCTACATTCCTGCTCAAGCATTCCCCATTACAAATCCAATGCAGATCTGTTGGAGGGACCACCAAATAAATCTGTGGAAATAAAAGCTTTTTCATTTAAAAAGTTTCAGAAACTGTGCACCAGAAAGTAACATTAAGTATGTGTTACTGTTCCCCAGCCCCATTGATTTGAAAAATGTCAAACTCGGAAGCACTGATTTCTTACACAGTAAATTAAAAATATTGTATCTCATCACGCAATATCGCTCTGAAGTAACCCAAATACCTCTGGTTATTTACTATTAATTGTTAAACATAGGTAAAATCTGTCATGACAACCTTCAGGTGTATGCAAGAAATAGTTCAAGGGAAACTATGTTTTGTCTTTTGTTTTCTTAAGGAATTGTTTTGAAATGCTTATTATGGGACAGTTCAGAGAACTAAAATGCCAAGATGTATTCTTTTACTTTTAATGCAGGATGCCATTGTACATAATACTGAAACAAAAACATGGGATAAATATTAGCCATTCAAATTATTCAGTGTCATGTTTTTTAAATTTACGGAGTAGAAAATTCTGATGTTTGATATGCTTATCCAGTTCACTGAATGGTTGCATTCATAAGGCATGCTAAACTCTTGTTTGGTGAGTGCAGTGATCGTAATTTCCAAAGTTTGTATATACTGTAATTTAATTTCCATAGCTATACTTCCCTGGTATACCATCATACCTTAATGTTTCTATTCCAGTGTTTGTTTACCCTGTTTTCATATGTAAATATATATATAATGAAAAGGTATGGCATGAAAGTAAATTTTAAAATATACACTGCTCAAAAAAATAAAGGGAACACTTAAACAACACAATATAACTCCAAGTAAATCAAACTGTCCCCTTAGGAAGCAACACTGATTGACAATCAATTTCACATACTGTTCTGCACATTCAACTTTGTACAGAACAAAGCATTCAATGAGAATATTTCATTCATTCAGATCTAGGATGTGTTACTTGAGTGTTCCCTTTATTTTTTTGAGCAGTATATTTATAAACACACTTTATGTGAATATATTCCATTTGATGCCAATAATCATATTTACCAGACACATAGAAGCCAGGCTGACATTCTAAGCAGTGCATTTAGAATAGATTTAAATGAAAACTTCATTTTTAAGAATTGTGATGACCCACTTAAATGTTTGACAGATGTAGGAAATTATTAATAAACCTTGAGAATCAATGGTTGCTGATTTAAAGTAAACAATATAACCACATCTTTGGAACTTCAGCTTTTGACTCAGTTATTGATCAAAGGTGATTTAGTTGGATAATACTGAGCAGAATAATTCTGACAGTACCTTAATTCAGGGGTGTCAAACTCGTGTTGTCAGTCTCGTCACATGTTATATCAGAACTTTTTTTCCCCTTTGCTAAACCGGGTGTGGGTGTGGCCAGTGTACGATACATCCCGTCTGCAGGCCATGAGTTGACAGCCCTGCCTTAATTGATTTTTCAAGTCATCCCTGTAGCATGTTTACTTCATCCAACTTAAGAACTTAATTCTTGATTGGTTGTAGTCAATATATATTACAATCTGCTGATTTTATGTGGAAAAGGAAGAATTGTAATGTAAAATATGAATCATTGCCATCTTCGGAAGCAATATGCTTACCAAAATAGATACACTTCGTTGTCTTCTGAGTTATTCATTCTGAGCCCAGGATCAATTTATATATTCTTAAATGGTGCACTGGGAATTTCTAGAGTTAAGTTCTTGTCACCCTACAGGTTATGATCAACACTCACATCAAACCAGTTTTGTCAGTGTACTTCACTGTTAGGATACTTAACCTCCTAAATCAGTGATGGCGAGCCTATGGCATGGGTGCCAGAGGTGGCACGCAGAGCCATATCTACTGGCACCCAAACTGTTGCCCTAGCTCAGTTCCAACATGCATGTATCAGCCAGCTGATTTTTGGCTCGCACAGAGGCTCTGGGAGGGCATTTTTGGCTTCCAGAGAGCCTCCGGGTGAGGGGGGGCATTTTTACCCTCCCCGGCTACAGGGAAGCCTTTGGAGCCTGGGGAGAGTGAAACACGAGCCTACTGGACACACCAGAAGTTGGGAAACAGGCCATTTCTGGCCTCCAAAGGGCTTCCAGGGGGCAGGAGCAGCTGTTTTTGCTTTCTCCAGGCATTGAATGTGGGCACTCGCACATATGCGATAGCACTCGCCCATGCTCTTTTGGCATTGGAGGAAAAAACGGTTCGCCATCACTGTCCTACATCATCAGCATGTAAACCCAAATGTGAACCAGTCTGGCTCTTTAACCAAGCCATAACTAAAAAATTTAAGATATCTTCCAATTGCAATTTTTTCTTTAATTGCCAGATTTAGATTTTTAAAACAACAATATTATTGCAATTATTTTTATAGCTTGATTTCGCAGGAAACTGAAAACCATGCTCAAATAATGAATTAAAATAGGATGAATCTAGTGGATTCCTTCTTCTAGAACCTATTTATTTTCAGTTAACAGCATTTTTATATATGCATGTCTTTCAAACTTTAAAACTGAAACAGTATAGATGCCATCAACCTCTCTCTTGCTTTTGACTTTGAGTCTAAAACCATTTTGTCTTCTAGTACAGTGGTCACCAATCTTTCGTACCTCAGAGACCACCAAATTCATGATTCTAAATCCTACAGACCACTAATACATTCTTTTAAAAAAAAAGATAAATATTATTTAGTGCAATATAAAAAATGCAAATAATTTTTCTCCTAGATCACCAGTTTGTGACCGCTATTCTAGCACGTCCTTCTCATGGTTGTGGCAATTGAAAGCTTGTAGTATTGCTATTTCCATCCAATGGAATATATACACATTCCATCACTTCATGAACTGCACAAATCTTGACTACTTAAAAAGATCTATGTTTGTTGCTTGATATGTTATGTTTAACTCTGAAAGAACAACTGGAAGCTACAAAACCCTTTTTCTGACAGATAATAGATGACAATTAGCTTTCCTTTAAAATATAGCTTTCTTGTACCTCAACCATTTGAAAATTCAACCATATACTTTAGGTATTATAAATCATATTCAAACTGTATTGTCCTCAGCAAGGGATGATTCCAAGCTAAACATAATTAAAATCAAAAGATAAACGTGGTACCATATGATTTGTACTTTGGGAGATAACTAGAAAACAGAAAGATATACTGTATATCCTTCTTCCATAAGCCACTTCCTCCCAACCAAACCAGAATAATAAAACCTTTTTCTATATTGTCAAGAAAACTATTCACCTTATTTATATGGCCACACGTCTTACAAAAAGTAACTTTAGACATGCCCACCTATATCCAGAGGTTGGGCTCTTTTAAAAGATCTTTGGTTTACTGTAATTCCAGGCTTCTCAAATTATGGGTTAAGAGTCTTTGGAAGATTTAGAGCTATTTTAGAGGTGAGTAGATTTTGTTTTAACCTTGATAGATGGACAAAGCAGAAACACATTCAAAACTGACTTAGGCTTTGCTCCTCATGCAATCAATGCAAACATCCAGATTAGTTCTGGCGATTCTATGTTTAAAAAGCATGCAAATAAATGATTAAAATTGGAGCATTTGTTTCTTGTCCAATCCTAACACATAGAAATTCATTATTTTACTTGGGAGAGGGTCACACAAACTCTTAAATTTTAAATGGTCATAGTGCTACAGTGTTGACAATGTCTGTTTTAATCATGTTGAAAGAAATCTATTTCAAATCCAAACTTTAAAATGTACATGAGATTTTTTTATCGATTAGAAGTTATAGCCTGATATTTAATAGGAAACGTGTCACGTTTACTTTTCCAGGCAAAGTAGACTTTAGTTTTGGAACTGGAAAGGGCATGCCATGTCCCAATACCACCAGCATATAATTTGACACTTTTAACTGCATGGTTACATCACATAGTACATTTTAACGTTTCGTGTACCTAACTAGAATCAGTTCTTGAATTGTAACTTCTCTCTGAAACAAATCAATGCAACATCAAAACAGACCCATTAATAATAATAATAATAATAATAATAATAATAATAATAATAATAATAATTTTTATTATTATTTAGATTTGTTTGCCGCCTTTCTCCAAAAACTCAGGGCGGCTCACAGAATGTATAAGACCTTAAACTAGCCTTACTATTTTAAGGCTAGTTTAAAGCCAACTTTACGACAGTGAGATTACTGTACTTGAATAAAAAGTTGCATGCATGGCAATTTTATCCGTACTCAGAATGCTTCCTAGACCAATACTTTTGCAATTCCATTACAAGGCCAGTGCGTCTTTGTGCATTTCTAAGGGAAGGAAAAGGATGGGATTTTGTATTAAGTTCTATAAAACAATAAAAGTAGCCAAACAACTAATGGGAAATATCACCTTTCTCAGATATAACAGAGCAGGGCAATAATTTAAATAATTCACAACACATAGTCAGAAGACCTAGAACCAGAGTCCCTTAGAAAAAAGTGTCCTCTTCTGGGGGGGAAAAAAGCTACCAGAAAACTGGAAATAAAACTGTTTATTAAATATTTTGATAAAATCAGGGCACAAAAGTTTTTATGCAAAGGTTGGAATATTCTACTATATTCAAAGAAAGTGCAAAGGCTAGATAAATCAAAGATTTTGAAGTAGGATAATTTTTTCTTCACCCCTTATTTTGCAAACAGAAACACATCCAGAGTAGTTCTTCATGGATTGATCTTGACTTTGAGTATGCTATTGTTAAATTAAAGTGCTAGTGTGAGATATCAAGACAGAGGGAAATCAAATGATAAAATGTAAGCAATCAATTGACTTTTCCTTTCACAAAAGGGAAGGCTTTGATGTTGAGTGATTAACATACAGTGAGTGTTTTTACATGTTTTTAATAATTCAGTGAAAAGAAAAACACTTATGAGCCTATTTTTCTTCTATCACAAGAGCTGAACTTACTCAGATCCTCTACATGAATGAAAAAACATGATCAACAGTGTAGTTATTGTGCAGAAACATATTTCATGAAAAATGCACAGCAATGAAGGCAGTTTATATAAACATGTCAGGTATCACTAGTCCCAGATGATATAAGTGAATGCTATGTCCTTATGCATGGTTGTGGCAAAGGGCTCAGAACACCACTAAGAAAAGAAATAATTACACTAGTTCTTATTAAATATTCTGTGTAATCATTAGGAATCTAGAAGAGAACTATGAGCAAGTTTAAAAACTAGATTCACCTGAAAGCTTTAAAGCTCACATTAGTATTGCCTTTTTGTTTTATATTTAGAAGTTTTAAAATAAATGTGTTTTATTAAGATGGTTGAATTATACCAGGCATAGTGTAGTTAAATAACACAGGATTTCTAAATATAGACAGGCATGCTTGGTTATTTTAGAGAAAGCAAGCACTTTCACTATGGGTAATGTTATTTTTAAAATGCCTTGTAAGGAGCTTAGATGCAAGACAACCAGTGTGAAGAACATCAGCTAACAGGTTCAGTGGTATCAATTCAATTAAATATTTTATTAATATTGTATGTACCAAATAGGTCCACAAGAATCATTTATTCTGAATTCTGGAAATAGAATTAATCTTTTGAGGAAAAACCGTGAACATAATTTGAAAAATGAGGTATTTAGGAATTCGCATCCCCCTAACTTTTACTAATGTTTGGTATCTCATTTTCACACCTTAGAAGAATTATCTTCTCAAAAACAAAAAAGAATAAAAATCAATGCATAGTTTATGAAAAACTCTACAGTTGCAGTTTGCGGTGTGTATGTTTTCAAATGAGCAAGATACATCAATGTATCATGCTTCATAGCAAAAATCTGATTACTTTTTTAAAAATGGTTTTAGTGTCATGAAAACGTCAGAAAAGAAATAAATGGTAGTGATTTTACAGTGAAATCCTATACAAGCCTATTCAAAAGTGAAGTCCCACTTGGTAGAATGGGCCTATTTCCAAGGAAAGTGGTAAAGGACTATACAGTCTTTCTTCTAATACTGCTAAGAACAAACAGTTTTACTAACAAATAAAGAACCCAAGACATTTTAATTAATTATTATATTTTCTGCATAATAGTTTAACATACATACTTTCCTTGTGTCACCCTTATTTTCATTAAATGTTGATATTTTGTAATATTCAGACAGGAATACATTTTTGGAACAGTTTTTTATAATAAATATCATAAAATAATAGAGATTTACATAATAAATATTCTTTACAATAAAAAAGTTTTAGCAGACCTTTGTCTTAAAAATAGTCAGAATTCAACTTTGTGATTTTACATAAAATATACAAAAAGCACCACAATATGTGGCTAAGGCAATAAAAAGAGAGGAGGAAAATTACTCAGCGGAGGATGAGTTAAACTTTTTAAACCACAGAAATAGAAGTGTTAAGAAATCAAAGGCGGCTGATACAACTTAAATTGTATTACTATCTGTATTACTCAGATGTGGAGAAACCAGCTTTAGTATTAAAGTAAAAGTGACAGATAGGGCTTGTAGATATACATATACCATATATATATGGTAATGAAGGTAAATATTTAAAATCTGGACTGACAAAAATAGTGGCAAAGGAACGAGCAAAATGCAAGTGGAGGGAGAGAAGACGGGTTTGCTAAATTTCAACTCTTATTTCTTTCCTTTCCTTTCCACTTTGTTTAAGGGAAATAACTGGATTGTGTAGCCTTTTTTAAAAGGGGGAAATGGGAAGAGCTGGGGAATAAAACCTTGAAAGTCATTAAAGTTAGTTAAGAATAGAACAAAATAAAACAGCATCTTTGGAAAGTTGTTTGCAGAATAAAGGACTTCAGAAAAACCCAGTACCCTCATTGCTTCTTTCAGGAGTCTCTTACTCAGAGACCTGAGATGACTTTCCAAGATGAAAAAAGATGCCAGCACATGAGCCACACTTACCAAAGACCAATGCATTCAGATTTGCCCTTCATTGAGATAAGCAATGGATGGAAGTTAGAGAAGATCTTGGGCATGAAAGAAAAAAAGGGACATGAAGACAGAAAAGTCAGCCACTATCTGATAAGATGGTGTCTGAGGACTGAATCTTTCCCTCCAGAAATCAGGAAGGCTTGCCTTGACCCCTGGATGGACAACTTTCCAGCTTACAATAAACTGTATTGGAGTTTTTGCATCGGCATCCTGGACGATTCATCCAATCATAACAACCACGGCACAGTTTTAGGCATCCTTTTGCAGGAGGATAACAGAGCAGGCAAGGCAGGAAAAAAGCCATGGCCCCCATGCATAAGTACCGTGACCAGCAATGTGACTGGGAGCATGAGCATGGATTATCCGCATAGGAGTCCCCTTCATCATCGTTGGAACAATGGTAGAAGATTCCTTTGACGAGACACATACAGGTGCTATATTCCACCATGCTTTCTGCTGAGCACAAGCACTGTCTGTTGCAGGCCAAGCAGGAAGGCAAGGCCCTGGGTGCTGTGCATTCTCCACATTTGCACTTCCCACACTGTTCACATATGAACTGATGTTGAGTAGAATCCTCTTTCAAAGGACTCTTCAGGTCGTCTACAATCAAAGATGATGGTTTGGGTTGCGTCCTGATTGGCCTTTCAAACCTCTGGCCCGGGCCCAGCCTTGATGGCGGTGATCTTAACAGAAGGCCCTGCTCTGAAGAAGCACTGCTGTTGCTTCCAGAACTAGCTGCACTTCCAGTGCTTGTAGATCTGCTCAAAAGAGGAATCCTTGAGTTGTGTTGATGTAGCACATGTCCAGGATGGCTGGGTCTGGGCTCATAATTATTATTCACATTTATTGGTAAGATTTCATGAGTCCTTTCCTGTTTTTCTTGTCTTGGAGCTGTCCGGGGAGCAGACTTTTTCACCACAGATGGACCTTCAGTGTATTCATTGCTGCCCCTGAGAGTCTTGATCTGGTCCAGTGACAAAATGGCAGTTGACTGAATATCTCTTTCATAGTCCAATCTTTGCCGGTTGTCCAGAAAAAGCTGCTGATGGATAACTAACGAACTGCTGTTTCCATGCTGACCTGTGGACTCCATCGGTAGTGGTCTCTAATTCTGGCATTCACCAGGAACTGGGCATGCATCTGAAATCCTAAAAGAAAGGGAAAAAATTGGAAAGAGGGGTGAGTTCCCAGAGGTTTTTACAACAAGTCACAACATTTTACAACAAGTCACAATATTGCCACAATATCCTAACAGTGACAGATGGGGAATTACCCTGAGATAGACAGGGGAATACCAATTAAAATGACAACATAAAATATATTGGAAGTCTTTCTTGTGGTTAAAAAACAAGCATTTTGCTTTTTAATAAATTGTAGTGTGATCCCCTTTTTAAGTATAATATTATGACACTATACATATATATTACGGTTTCCACTGCATTAGATCAAAAGTAAATTCTTTACTGCCTCACATGCTATTGAAAAAGTAGTATAATTATTTCTGCTCCATGCCACCAATTATCAGCAAATAGCAACATAAAAGATAGAAAGCCATACAAAGTTTCTATCAGATGGAAGACTGATAGAAGACATCCAAATTCTAAAAAAAAGGAGATGTGAAAATTCTTATTTAGATTTTTGGTAGTCAGTTTTACTTGTCAAAGCTGCATTATAAGACCAGTCTTTATTTTTAAATTGTCAGCATAGCATTATTTTTAGTTGTAATTCCACAATGCCTCAAGCCAATTACCAATGGGAAAACTATGTGAATCATTTCTGGCTAGTGTGCATTTATATAATGTATACACATACATACATACATTCAGTGTCTAATGCTTGTTAGAGCAAAACACCAGATGTAAACACATCCTGTTACACAACATCTTTCCAAGTGCCTATGCACCCAATGCAGGGTGTGAAAGGAGGTAGAGGAAGGAAAGGATATCAGAGAAGAGATAGGCAAATAACCTGCTACATTTATCAGATCTTTGCAAATGTAGTGCAGTTCTTTGGCTAAATAAGATGGGGGAAGGAGGAGACATGAACATGATGTGTTATGAAAAAAACATATAGTAGATAGGATTCAAAATATTCCTTTGAATAATAAAGGAAAGGTGAAAAGGAAATTTAAAGCAGTGTTTACTTTCTTGAGATCACTGTGACAATAATTAACACAAGTTTTTATGGAAAGTGCTCTATATAGAGACAATAATGTCTGACAAGACAATTTTGAATGGAATAAAGCCCATGATTTGGAAAAATATCGCCATAATTTCTCATCTGAGTTAATAAGTGTAAATAAATGATAATGTTGCACAGCATTTTGATCAATATGGCCAAAATTTAACATAACCCTTCAGTGTACAAAGATTCTTCATCAAACCTCAGTACAAAAAAAGCTGAAAGTCAACTAGTTTAGAGCTGAGAAAAAAATTACAACTAAATATAGAAGTCACATATTTTGCTTTATAACACAGGCTATGTTATTTTTTAAAAAAATATTTAAGTTGTATGCATTTTATATATCATGTTGTCAGCTGTTTTGAAAGGCCAAACAGAAGTCAGGAATTGGGCTACAGCTGAAACTGTAGTAGTATAATTATAAGCGGAAGCTTACCATTTAGTAATTATACAAATTAAGTAACTGATTTCCAGCAAAAATGCTACCCTACTCTCCACATACTTACTGAAACACATTATTATGCACCACATACCAAAGCCCCAAATACAAATATAATCCACAAATAACCTTTCCATACAGTTCTAGAAATTATCCCCACAAAATGCTACTGAGATAAAAGAGAAGTCTGGAAATTAGATATTTTTTTCTACAGTTTGGCATTCAGAAATCTTAAGTATGCAGTAGAAACAGCAAGATGGAATGAAATTGCATTCCTTCTTTAAAAAGTGGAGTTTATTTGGAAGTAAGTTATTTGTACCAGAGTACTTATTTTCCAAAACATTTTGTAAGCTAGAGCCTGATTAAGTAAAAAAACAACAACAGACAACTGGTTTTCTATCAAACAGTAAGCATACAACTAATACCAGAAATTAGGGTTTTTTAAATTTATAGTTTTAAGTCTTAATGATTTCAAATGTTAAGGATTCCCTTGCTTTGTGGGACAAAGCCTGACATGTTTCTTGATTTAGTTCATTACTAGCCTTCAAAATGGTAGGAAGGTGAGCGAGCTGTACAAAAATCTGCTTTGAGTGGACTTGAGAGAGGCAGCTGTTGCACTGCCCACATGCAATCTGAGCTCAGAGGCAGCAGTGAATGCAGAGCTGGGATGGAAGAAGAAAAAGTTATGAATGAAAACAAGGGATTTTTTTTTCACCCCCATTTGCAGAGGAGGAGGGGAATCGGCTAAGGTTACTATTACCTCAGGGGGGCGGACTTTCCAATGCTTAAAGCTGCACAGCCTCCCCTACCTTTCAAGGCAAATATGGAAGATTTGTGTGTGCTAGTTTGAGCATGCAGGGATTCCCCCCTCCCTTTTCCCTTCAATGATTTCTAAGAAGGTGGGGGAGGGCGGGGAAGCCTTTTTATCTCTGCCTGAAATACCATTTCCTTCTTGTAGCCTCCATGCCTCTTCAGTGACCCACTGGAATCTCACCCATATCGCAAGGGAAAATCCCTCCACTGTTGACTACGTGCAAAGTCCACGCACACACGCGACATATTTTTAAGATCTGCCTTCTTAGGAGAAAAAAAAAACAGTGTTGGGGATTACTTCTTAAACCATTTGAAGGAAAAAACTTGACCCTGCTCTTGGTATAAAATCCACGGAATTAGTAGGGATTATTATGACATCCACCTGTCCTCCACACACTTTACATACCAAGAACTGCATAGAGCAGAGCAGAGCTCTCTAATTGGGGTGGTTGAAAAAAATAATCCAATCACTTTAAAAAAAAAAAAAATCTCTTTTACCCCTTACAGTATGTGGCCAACAGAGTTACACAATTGTATGCTCCCTTCTCTGTATCTCTCTAGTCTTGAGAGATAAACAAGGGAACTCTTGACAGGGCTGGGCAGAACAATTTCCAAAACCATATGTGCAAGCATGCAATACCACAGTAATAGTAAAAGTTAAGACCCAACCTGGTCACTTATTCCAGCTTCATCTTTTTTTTTTTTGGGGGGGGGGGGGGACGACGACACACAAAACAATCCC